>NC_140946.1:44512572-45187572 GCF_014529385.1 Adiantum capillus-veneris | reverse complement strand
CAGTTGAGACTGTGATGATATCTAAAGAGGTGCCACTTGACCTTTGGTACTACTAGCCTCTACTTAGGTCTACTAGTATGTATATGTATCTATGTGCTTGTGTGCTAATATACTTGTGTACGTATTTATGGATGAGTGAGTAGGGAAAAAAACTAAATCTCATATTGCTCTTTGTAATGTAGATGTCAAACGAGAGACAACCTGGTGGGGAATAGCCATCTGGCTCTTCTTTTGGTTGGTTCACATCCCAGGTGGGCTCCCACCCGGGGTGGACATCACCTCTAGTGGACCCGAGTCTTGAGGCGATGAGAACAAGCAAAGAAATAAAGATTATTTCTGGCTAGTTAACCCTAAACCATGAGTGTAATAGGCTTATTTTTTGTTATTTGCAGGCATGGCCATCCCACACCTACTCTACTCAGGTTCCTCCACAAGTCGTAGATCCAGACCTTCAGCGGGCTCTCTCTTTACGAGACCAGTACCTCCGTTCGACGGATGGGATTGTTTGGCCGCTACACTTTGCAGTAGCTTGTGACCTATGGTCTTTCTCCGCAGTCCACACCATGGGGGAGTCAGGGAGGGACTCCTTACATCCAGAGCCTTGCACCGTCGACACTTCAGTCTATGGCCCCTTCTTATCGTACTACTCCCTTTCCATCGGAGGGTCCCACTCCCATGGCATCAAACAGTCCCACTCTCATGGCAGCGCAGGGTCCTACGCCACTTCATTCCTGTTTTGCCACATTATCATCGACGTACTTCCTCTAGCAGCGAGCGTTGGGAGAGACGAAGCGGGGGCAGATCTTGTGGCTTCGCTTGTTTTGGTAGTGGCGGGGAATGGAGTCCCCTATTTCAGAGCGTGTCGTCCCTGACGTAGAGGATGAGGATACTAACGTACCCGTGTCAGACACGCATGGATGCTACTACATGATAAAATATGGTGGAGAGGTGGACTTCGATATAGCACAGGGCCGGGCATTTTGAAGCCATCTTCAGATTCTTATACATTCGACGTATAAGAACTGTTTTGTAAAGTTTAGAGACCAACTGTCCGATCATGCACACTACATTGAGGACGCGCTGTATGCTAAATGTCCCCGATCAACGTTTTTCACAACAGTGGTTGGAGAGCTACATAAAAACATTTTTGAAAAACAAGCAGTCCAATGTACGGCGCGCAAGAGCCAATCAGGTTAGAGATCTAGATAGGAGCTATCGCGGTGGCAACATGGAAGATGCGGAGTAAGAGTAGGTATTGCAAGAAAAGAGCAATCAGGCTGGGATAGGCTCATCCTACAAACAACAACGCGAAGCTTGCGCCAGACAAATGTCCACACACTATGGCTCGGGAGGCAAGGCAGCTTGGAAGGACAAATATGTAAGATTGATTATATTACAACCTAAATCAATGATTATAAAGATTGTAGTTGATGATTTGTTATTATTATTGCTAACTTAGGAAAATATCACTCTTACTCGACCAAACAGAGAGATGCTCAAGTATTGGGAGTGACATATTGAATTTGATACTTGACGATGGTTGTTAAAGAACAACCACCTCTCGCGAGCAATCCGACGCAGTGATTGGATCACTAAAAGCGGTAAGTTTAAACAAGTAATTTTGTATCAATTGTTTTGAGTTGTTGATAATTGTTTAATTTGGTTTGGTTTTATGTAGAGTCAAGGTGATCAAACGTACGTGCCTCTGGATGACGACGAGAACGAGGAGGATTAGATAGAAAAATACTTGTTCAAACTTTCGTAAAGTCCCAATGTGCCACAATGTATATATACAACTATTTACATTTTATTTGTAACGTTTTAAAATAGTTGAACTTTTGCACATTAAATTGTCAAGGTAAAGTAAATTCAATTTCAATTCTTTGGTTGTTTGTATACTCTTTCAAAAAGCAATTGATGTTTCATTGTTTTATGCAGGTAAAAAATAAAGGTGCTCATTTGGGCCATCCAATCTTGGGTGGCCCAAATGAGCACCTTTATTTTTGAATGGCCGTTTAGCGATGATTAGCGCAGTAACATCAGTGGCAACAGACACGATAATATTGGCAGGTATATTACCGCAGATATTACTGTCATTATTGGTTTCAAACCACTACTGCGATTTGAGCCGCGGTTATTATCGCATATGCAATATTTTTTCTCTCCATTTTTCTTTGTTTTTTCGCGGCAATGCTAGCAATTATAGACTACTCCTCTTATAGTGACATTTGGAATCTCAAGTACATCAAGGCATGATCAAAGATATTATTATGCATCAAGAAAATGCGGCTCTTGGCATCCGTCCATCCCATACAAAATATATAATTCTATACCTTTGTTCACCTCAGCCACAATTATGTTATGCTCTACTTTTTGGAAGCGGGGCTCACCGTCATCCTTCAAGCAATACCCTTCAAATGTCTCAACGCTCGGCAAAGCACATTTCCTTCAGATGGTCTCCTTATCCCAATCTAGATAACTTTTTAGTTTTTTTATTGATACCAATAAGAGAGGTACTCAATATAAGTATAGCCATTTGAAAGTGCAAATGAAACACACTACCACCCCTCTTCACTGAGCAAGTAGTAGCTATTGTATCTTTCTTCAAGGACTCATGCACTTGACCTAAAAAGTTAACGTTTATGTCTACACCGCCTACAGCTACAATGACATTAACTTCCATTAGCTTTTTGGGTTTCTTTCCATCCCTTTTACATTTCTCCTCGCTCGTTATTGCAGGTCTCCCTTTCTTCTTGGGCAGACAACTAAGATCATGTGCTAACAACCTTCTTCTCTTCTTCGGTGGGCGAGTATGGTGTATCTAAAAAAATTTAGTCTCACTTTGAACACGAATCCCTATGGAACTACAATCATGGAAACTATCAGCACAAAATAATAGTTGACGTTTTTATAAAACATGTCTCCTAGTCTAAATTTAATTTTTGAACAAGTTGCATGTAACAATCATGTTAGCTATATTTATATATGTGCTTCACATTTTTTCAAGTTTCATGTAAAACAAAAATGTTTTTTAACAACAATGAATTAGTCTCCCCAATCTCAGAAAAATAAAAATTCTTTCAAAACAAATTAATTGCATAAGTAAAGGGTGAGTTTAAGAAATGAAAAGACAGATGAAGGTGGAAAGTTAAAAAATAAATGAAGGTGGAAATTCAAAAGACCTTTTGTGCCCATATAAATATGTGTTTTTTTCTCTTTCATTTTTCCTTTAGCGTTTTCTTCTCAAGAAATCTTTGAATCAGGAATACCTTTTAATTAGAAAAGTCAAATATATGAAGTGTGTGTCTGATATGCAACTAACTTTGGTAGAAGTGATTGATAGCAAAGTAAAACATGTCTTTCATGTAACTTCACCTTTGATTATGTTGTACATATATTCATTCTACCAGCTTAGTACTTAAGGTAATAGGCTTTTATGTTTATGCAAGCTATCTTTCTTAAATTATGTCAAATGTTCAAAATTGTGCATGTTGAGATTCTCTTTTTTAGTTCTTGAGAGATTATCGTTAGAATTGAGTTTAACTTTGAAATTTAAAATGAGTTTGATTTACAAGTTGCGTGTGAGTTTGAAAGCTTGAAAAATGTATAGTTTATTATTCCTCATTTATCAATTGAATTTTCACCATCATTGGTCCAAAGTATAAGGATAATTTAAAAATTTGATTTCTAACTTTATAAAATAGGGCAAGTTGGTGGAAAAATAAGACACTTGAGTCACCAAAATCTTAAAGTAACATTAATTTTTACATAATTTTAAAGTAACATTGATTTTTACATGAACAAAATTTATCCATAGTTTTTACCTCATCACTGATCTAGAGGATAAGAATGACTTAAGAATTTGATTTTTAGCTTCACTAAATAAATTTGACAAGTTTGTGAAAAAATAAGGCATGAGTGTTCGATTACTTAGTGTTAACACTGATTTTGGGAATGTGTCCTTCGCAAAGTCAATGAAAAGAGGACACTCAACATAGACTTTTTTGGGCCACAATGCTGCACGTTGTTCTTCCGTATACATGCATGCAGTGTGCTTCACATTGAGCCACTCTTTTGTAACTGGAACTTTATCTGTCCAACCCATGTTCCGCACCCATCTGGTATATGTTTGCCAAAATATACTTATTGTCATCCACTCAAATTTTTTAAGATTTAGGAATCAATGAGGACAAGATTACATACCTGTAAAATGCCCGTTTGGTGGCCATGTTAGTACCCTCCTTCTATTTCTACTTGTTAGCTTTGAGTCCACCTTTCAATCTATCGCACTCCACTTCATACAATGTGCCACTGTACCTCGATTGCCACTCCCTTATAGTTGTCACTAGGGTGTCGTTTTCAGGGAGACGGCACGATTTCTTCAGCAAAGCATACTGTCTCATAGCCTCGTTCACAAGTCAATTCCACCATGCCTCTCGACGTAACCAAGTGCGGAATACGGAGTGGTCGTCTACATTATTACACATCTACGTTATTTAATACTATACTCTCTTTTTTATGAAACATTTATCGCAAAATGACCTTACTTAGCGCTGATTTTAGGCTTGGATATAATGTGGTTGGATCATCGCTAACCAAGACCCTTAGCACATTGCTACAATGATGACTGGTAGATCGGCGCATGCAAGACTGTATATTCGATCATCTGTCAACCACTTTGGTCTCCTACTCCATTCTATGTCCATAAGAAATCTAGAAACAAATGTTAAAATTTTTTAAGCAGCACGTGAATGTAAACTTAACTCCCTTTGAAAGAAATCCCTATTAGTCTTACCTCCACCACTCTTCCCCTAAGTTAGGATCCGCAATTGCGGATGCCCGTTGCGTATTTTTTCGGGCTTTCTTGTCAGCCTTATAGAATGCGTTACGGTAATGGGTAGTGAACTCCTCCGTTGAGAGCTCATTTTGCTTATTACTCACAGATTGTAAAGCCTTTGTATACTTTGCCTGAATCGTGACATTAGTTCATTATTTGTTTGATCCACTACATTGTCATGGTGAGAATAACATAAAGGACAATGAAACTTACCGGATATAGAAGTTGGGATAGCACGATAAGAGGAACCTTGTACCCGCGTCTTCGCAATCCCCCACGCTTATTCATTTCAGCATCTAATTCTCATTGCAGCCATCCTGGAACATCTTCCTCCAAACCATTAAGCAATGTATCCATGTTGTCTGTGCCCATTGCTCTTACCATACATAGCATATCTATGAAGGAAGTTTTTACGTAGCCTTTGTCATTAATGTTGTGGCAACAAAACTTACACCATTAAAAGACTAGGTAGCGATAATCATGCTATAGCTAAGCTTATCAAATTGACTAGGAAGCAATACTCATGCTATGGCTAAGCTTATCGATTCGACTAGGATGTGTTAATTATGTTATAGCTAAGCTTACCGATTCAAGTGTGCCACCACAGTGAGAACTTCTCCCTCGTTCTCTTTAGTGACCTTAACCATGCAGGCTTCCACACAGCAATGGTACTTAGGCTCCTCTTGTGAACTGCAAAGCAAAATTATCTTGCATAGTTTCACAAAATTCATCTCATCTTGATATTGAGTTAGAAACAAAAGTGCATAAAGTAATCTACCTATATCAATTTGTGCATTCCATGCCCAAAGACGGTGATTCCCATCCCATGTGTACAACATTTTTCCTTTCACGTCCCCCCACCCGGATTTATGCAATTGTTTCTCAAAATCCTCATTAAGTTGCATCCAGATTGGATCCCAGGTTTTCCGAATAGCATGACTAACTTCTACTACATCTAGATCTGGAGTCCTTATTGAAAGCATGAACCTGGCACGATGTGGAACATATCCATTTCTAGAGAACTCCAACGCTAGATTGTGCACACGATCTTGCACTGGCCGTATCGCTGGATGTGGTAACAAGCGGCACAATGGCACTGGTGGCAGTGGTACTTTGCGAGTATCCTGTATAACCGTACTTGAATAGCTAGCTTCAATCTTTTAGTTTGTGTTAGGAATGTTAGATGAGCATACCATTTTAGAAATTACCAACCTAAAGGCGGTGCAAAGTGTCGTCGAGAAAATCCCATTTCAGCGTGGATTTCTCGGTAATAGTAAAAAGACCGCGATCTTCATCCCCCGCATCCTCTCTTTCGTCATCTTCTTCACTTGAGTAGTTCGCAATAGGGACCTGGTCCTTTGATGTGCTGGTACCTCGGATTGTGTAGTGCCCTTTGCATTGGCTTTCACTGGCTTCTGTACTACTTTGCTTTGGTGACTTCTTTCTTTGTGCTAGCACCTTCCTTTTTCAAAGGAATTCTACCCTTTTTCTTTGGGGGCTCCCAGCTAGGGTCCTCTTCTTTCTGTGCTTGTGTGACCCGCTTGCTTTCAACGACTTCACTTGCTTGATCTGCACTTCTTTTCTTGACACCCGTCGACTACTTGGCCATAGGCAAATAATTATTAGCTTAGGTTACTGGCAAACAACAATTAATTTCATGAGTAAATAGTGCAATAAACTCCAGTGGCTTACCTCTGTAGCAAGAGTCTTTGGAGGAGGCTTTGAAACGCTTGGTTTGGGCATAGCACGCGATGCTATGCTAGTGGCTCTTGGTGCGACAGGTACTAAACCTTTGCTTCCAGAGGATACAGTTCGTTGTCCTTTTGCTTGGACACAAAATGTTCGATGTTGCTTGCAAAAGACAGCATGTAAGACTGAATAAAAATAAGAGGTCTCATTACCAATTCTCTTATCGGCCACGCCACAATTGTACCCACTGCTGCACCTAAGCTGCACACATCATCGTCAATGGGTGGAACATGTGGCAACATGAGACCGGGAGCTGATGCCGATTGGACGGCTACTCCCAACGTGCCTCTAGGCAACTCTCTTCCATGTAGCTTTTTGTGGGGTAGAGACTGTATCATAATTCCTTTCCCAACTTCCTTGCCCTTGCTTAAGAGCACCACGTGCTCATTCTTGCTAAAAGACAAATTTTTCGTGGCCATGTGGTTTCCGCAAGAAATTGAAATGAAATCTATAAATATCAATACTATTACACAGTACATCCCTCAGGTTGTGATGTTCTTCTTGATATTCACATAAGTTTCATTTTTCACAGATGAAATCCTTGCGAGGAGAGAGAGAGAGAGAGAGAGAGAGAGAGAGAGAGAGAGAGAGAGAGAGAGAGAGAGAGAGAGAGAGAGAGAGAGAGATCATGGATAGCTACATTCTAAACATCAATTGTCATCAATGCACAAATGCTATGAAGATGGTAAGCTGTATATTAACTATACTAGATTGCATGTGAATAATGAATCTAAAAAAAAAAAAAAATGCTTCGGCATTTGTTCAAAGGACTGACCTGTACAGCTGAATGTGGTTGAATGTCCTCTAGATTTTGTTTTCTCCAATACTGCAACACCTTCAACAAAGTAACGTGGGTTTTGTTTAGTCTTACATCAACATAGAGAGAGAGAGAGAGAGAGAGAGAGAGAGAGAGAGAGAGAGAGAGAGAGTATGGCAGACGGAGAGGACGGGGATGGAGAGAGGTAGAGAGAAAAGGAGAGGGAGAGGGAGAGGGAGGATGGCCAACAGAGACGACAGGGATGGAGATAGAGGACTAGTAGGAGCACGCAAAATGGCCAAACAAGGACCCTCTTTGGCCAATTTGCGCGCCTTGCGGCCCCTCTTGTTGAGGGTCCCTAGGGCTTTCAAATCACAAATAGGGGAATATTTTAGTTTTTTGCACATTCCTTTACCAAGACATTCCCAAGAACAGAGGGGTGGACACAAGGAAGTAAAAAATGGCTCCTTATTTGGTTGATTTCTAGGGGGATTTGTGAGGCCTTTGAGCACATAACAAAATGGGGGGGGGGGAGCTCTTGCTCTCTGTACATCTAATTACATCTTTCTCTCATGCTCATATACAATAATTTTGCAAATTTTTGCCATGTAAAGGCCCCTAGGGCCCTTAGCAAGAGTGGCCACAAGGACGCACGAAAGGCCCATCCAGGACTTTTGGATGGGCATTTCGCGTGCCCTTGTGGCCACTCTTGCTGAGGGCCCCGAGGGCCTTTACATGGAAAAAATTTGCAAAATTATTGTGTATGAGCATGATACAAGGTTTAGATTTTTTTAAAACTTTTTTTTGAAGTGTTGAACTTTTAGGTTGTTTTCAACAACTTCTAGCTTCCAATCGGCTCCAAATCTATCCAGGCTTGTATCACATGAATTTGTTTATCTCGTCACGCTCTTCAACCATCATGTGATGCAAAAAAATCATATCTTACTCAAATTCTCCAAAAATCAACGTGTAAGTTGGCAATTTCAAAAAAATTAATTTAAAACAGACACTTCTTACTTTTTCCTTAATCTACGGGCTCCAACGAGCATTAAAACCATGAAATATGAAAATACTCAAAGAACCAATGTTTTTCATTGTATTAAGGATTGTATTTCCTACATACAAAACTTTCCCAAAATCTCGCCCTAACACCTTCAAAAGTGGCTTCCAAGGAGTGTCCTCAATCAAAATTTGAAACTAAAGGAAAACAATCAGAATGAACTCCTAGACTGTGTACAAAATTTAAAATGACAGAAATTTTCTTCAAAAAATTTTATTGCTAAAATTTTGAAAATAGGCCCTCCGTGGATTTTCCACAATGATAGAAATCAAAGGGTTCAAGGAGAGGTATGGTGTCACAAGTGCATGGTAGGAATCTCATCGAGGTTTTTTCTGTCAAGATCTCTTGTACTTTATCATGTCTTCACATGTACAATCTTACCAAACAAAAACAAATTTACACTTTAAATGACTACAAATCTTATTTAATTTATCAAACAATCTAAAATATGGTAGACATAGAGTGCTCTTAGACATCAACAAACAAAAAAGTCCAAATTTCTTCTCATTAACTTTGATAAACATACATTCATGAACAACTTCCAAGGGTTAGTGCGGTCATAGTTTTTACATCCATTCCATGACATGGTATGCTCATGGGATGACCTATCACATAAAAATATCTTTGGTGGGGGTGTCCTCATGTTAGGAAAGGGGTAGTGCGGTCATAGTTTTTACATCCATTCCATGACATGGTATGCTCATGGGGTGACCTATCACATAAAAATATCTTTGGTGGGGGTGTCCTCATGTTAGGAAAGGGTGTGTTGCTGATGAAAAGCTGTTGTATTGTCCTACTAGGGATCTCTCCATGTTAGCATAATGATTTTTGGTGTAGTGGGAGCCACATTGATTGATGAGAGCTTTGTGCCACCGTAAAAGCTTCATGTTATGCCAATTCTTTGAGCCATTCTTGCAAACAACACCACTCAACTAGCATAGTAAGAGGTCACCTTGTATCATGACGTGTTAGAGACATGTTCTTAAAACAAAAACATGTATGAATTCAACATTTGCAAGCTGTATAATAAAGACACTAGTTAAGTATATGCTGTATAAATTTGCAAGTATTTCCATTCAATTGGGAATAAACAATCCTAAAATATACATTAGGATGAGATTACCCACCTTTATTACGTATGGATTTGAAGCATCTACCTGCAAGATGTAACAAAGAAGGTTGTTTTAGAGGAAAAGTGGTGACACTTGACCTCTCTAACCTGTAGCCTTTTATTATTTATGCACAAAAGAAACCTTTGTGCGAAGCACTACAAAACAAGTAGAGGCAACACCTTAGACTTCAAAGTCTATGATAAAAAGAACACCTGCAATTGTTGATAGAGAGTTTCAACCTCCCTCTTCAAAGAGGCAATACTTTCTTGTAATGCCACTGTTTTGAGCTGAAGAGCTTGACATTCGTGCATCCACGAATGCAAACAAGCACCTACACCCATATGCAACCAGTTGCAATAGCATAACAAGCCTACTTCTCCCCCCCCAAGATATTGAAGAGACATCAACATTTGTCTCACCGACGGTACGACGTTCTTGAGATGACCTCTGCTCATCCTCACGTGCGGCCTTCGATGCAAACGTCGCGGACAAGCAAATATGTACTTTTCTATTGTGCGGAGTACATGGTGGTGGAGGCATACATTTTGTGATGTCTGTGAGCACCGTGGCAGTTGTTGCACGCGTGAGAAAGCAAAGGATGAAAAGAGAGAGGGGGGAGGGAGAGGGAGGAACATGGGAGGAGATAAGGGGGTAGGGGGGGAGAGGGAAGGGAGAGAGAGAGGAGGAGGAGGAGATAAGGGGGTAGGGGGGGAGAGGGAAGGGAGAGAGAGAGGAGGAGGAGGAGAGAAGGGGAGAGGAAGGGAGGAGGAGAAGAGAACAAAGGTTTTTTTGTTGGATTTTGTTTCTTGAAAAAATGAACTTTTAGTGCTTGTAGGTTAAAAAAAAAGGTCAAAAAATGATTTTTTGATATGTATATTATGTTGGGGGGAGTTTTAAGTAAAAAATAAGTAAAAATAATATTTTTGAAAAAAAGTAAAATTTTGACTCTTAGTGATCCACGTTTTTGTTAATGTGGCCACACCCCTTTACTCCCTTCACTTTCAAAAACCTAGAGAGAGAAAGTGACCTCTTAGGTCCACATCTTACATGTGTCTAAAAAAAAGGATAGAAAAGCCTACTCAAAACTAACTTTTTGAATACCCTTGTCCCCTTAACCCTACACAACATTAGCATTAATCTTTAAAAATTAGGATTCCTTACAAAGCCCATGCAAAGTCCATATTTCTCCTAATGCTCTGTGTGTGTGTGTGTGTGTGTGTCTCACTCACTCAGATATGTGTGTGCTTTGACGATGGTTGTATGTGTGTAAAAAGAAAAGTGGTAAATGGTTCTATCACTATACCATCCAAGCTTCTTCTTCTCCATCGTCATCTTCCTCTCTCTCTCTCTCTCTCTCTCTCTCTCTCTCTCACACACACACACACACACACACACACACACACACATTCGATCAAACATTCATAATTTATAGTTCTCTCTCTGTCAATTTTCTCTCACTCAAACATGCAACTTGTCTTCTCAAATGTTGTGACATATGTTGGGCAACAAGATAAACCACCAACGTGACAAGTGTCCTTCGATTTTGTCACACTTGTGAGCACTCGTACACATGCAACAAATTAATTCAGCGGTTTACACTCCATAATAATGGAAATTGATTTTAAACAACATTTAAAGATTGCAATAAAAACACCGCAGACTGTTATTAAAAGGGTTTAGAGTACAAAACTTAAAACAACAACTATAATATGATAGATACGGAGAAAAAAACAGTACAATACGCTAAAATGGCGTCAAGGCCTTGTTTCTCCAATATTAGCAAGGAAAGGTGAGATCTAGCTACTGTTGTTTTTGTTATTTTTGGCTCCATTGGCTATTCCATGCCCAACAATGTATGACATCCACACTTCTACCCAAGCCTCCACGTGTCGTTCAAAGGATGTACACTCCTGTGGGGTGCAAAAACCATGTTCCCCCCAAACCATACTTGCATTGTTGGCTAGTGCCTCAACTTGATTGATATCCCCTTTGGTTGGATGTGCATTGAAGTCAAGGTTGTGCATGGCATTGAATAAAGAGCTCGTGGCCTCATCAACTGCACGAAGAGAGTCCATGTAGTTGTGTGCACTCTGTGTTGTGCATATTGCCTTCATAGTATATACACTATTGAGAATATAAGTGGCATGCACATTGTTGATGGGGTCAACACGAGGAGGGGGTTGACCACATTGATCACATTGTCCTCGATTTCCCCTAAGCATGGTAAATATGTGAGTGAGAGAAAACTCAAGGAATAACTTTAGAAAATAGATACTTAGTGGAGAGACTTGTGCATGAATGAATGAATGAAACATTGTGTTCTTCCGGCTATTTATAAAAAAATCCCAAGCGTCTTTACTTCGAGGATCATTCACACCATGTTCTTCACAATATTTTCACTTAAAATATTACGAATACAAAAAAAACACTGAAAGATTAACCACCATCGATTGACTTGCCTTCAAAAATTAAACTTAGTTACAGAAATAAAGATCAACATAGAGCAAACACATATCAGATTGAGCAAAAATTAAAACATAGTATGACCAACCAGTAAGTTTAGGTGTGCCATTACATAGAAATAAGTTAATATGGAGTAATCAATACAAGTAAGGAAGTAGGTTCCCGATGGCCGCCAATCCTGTGGGGGTTGCGCTATCGGAGCGTGTGTAGGTGGGGGCCCCATGGGTAGTGTGGGAAATAGAGACCCATAGAGCGGTTGACCATAGCTTGGTCAACCATGAACTATGGCTGAAGGTCTACAAGGAGGAGGAGCAGATGGCCCCAACCGACTCATAGCAAAGTCGTAAAGGAGACGGGGGTGGATGTGGCTGTGCTCTACGAGATACCTCACCCACATGAAGAGTCGATCCTAGACCAGTGGGAAGCCATTATTGCGGTTGAATACGTGCCAATAATAATTTATTGTCTCGATCAATGCTGATACAATGTTGTTGTAGACGCTCGCACTCCATTGCGAAGCCACCACAACTTGCTAGACTATCTAAAAATGCATCCCCAACCTTTGTGAAGGTACCCAACAACCACTTGTCTATGAAAGCGTAAATATTAGAAGACATTTCAATGGCACATTAGCGGAGTAGTTCAATAGCAAGAACCAAGCATAAAGGTGCCCTCCTCGACTTACCAATCAAAGAACTCGCTCTTCTCCACTCCATGCAAAAATGGTGCTCCAAGGGCATCTAGCGTCCATGGCTCATCTCATAGTGGCTCTTGGATCATGTCACAATCAAACTCGAACCCATCGTTGTCAGCTGCCACATCTCCTGCTCATGATTATACAATGGAATCATTGGAAGGCCTTCAATTTTACGTGTGAACATGACTAGCAATAAGGTCGCAACCTGCAAAATGAGTATTGTTTCAAACAAAAAACACATCAATATCTACCAACCATGAAATTCGTGGAGAAATGGTTGAGAACTTACTGGATCCGTAAAATCATCTATCACAGCGTATGTGTGTGACACCATACAAAGAAAGATAGTGCAAAGATGACAAAAATCATGCAAGCAGGCCTCCTCGATGATGAGTACCAAGTGATCTGTGTGACATGCCATGACTACTGCGTCATCTGATAGTAAAAACTCTACATCCAAGGTGAACACACTGGAAACAAGCTCGACAAAGAATGCATTCCATCGGGGTACGCCACCAATGCCAGAATCAAGTTTGCAATGTGTGGGAAGGTCTATCCACACAAGTCACACCCCTCCAAGCCGCTGAACAGGCTCCATTTTGCCAGAGTGTGAGAGAGATTCAATCAAACATTGGATCACTCGAAGGCTCCTGCAATACATAAATACCATGCAAAAGAAGATTGAGAGAGTGCTTGTCAAATTCAAAGTGGGAGCCAAAGTGTCATAAACTCACTCAGAAGAAATGTTGGATCCATGACAGCCTTCCGAAGATGGCATATATCAGCAAGTACTGCGAGATGTGCATCCCAACACTTAAGATATATGCCATTGTGCATTAGAGTGAGCCAAAATTGTGTCAAACACAAAATTTAATGAAATGTTAGGTATCATAATTTTGTTGTTGTTAAAAAAGACATTTCTTTCTGGTGTCATTTCTTACCTAGTGGAAAGGAGTCAAGTGGTTCGGATGGCCGAATAAAAATCCGGTGGCTGTAGTCGCTTTGAACAGTACCAATGGATACGGTTCGCTCGGGACCTCGGGATCTCGAGGCTTGGGAAGGACTGGATCTCCGTGACTCCAAGTGACGTTTAGAATCACCTTGCTCATAATTTAACCCACCACCTTCGTGCTCTCTCCTTTCGCTCTGAAACTCTAAAAACTCTAAAAAATCATTGACGACTGGTTGTCCTCTCTTATTTCATTTTTTAGGTCTGTCCTAAGCAGTTTTTGGGCTTCAACGTCCCTTGGTCTTGCCAGGAGAAATGGCATCAATGGGAGGCTGATTGTTGGTGACACTTTCTCTTTTTTCCTTACCCTTAACCTTCTTGTGCAATGTTGCAAGTCCACAAAAAAGTGAGGACGCTATAGCAAATTAAACACATTACTTGAACAAGTAAAACATTACTTACCCTAAACCGGCCATCCGCATAGTCCAAAAACCATGGACAATCTCTCCACGTTTCCTTACCATGGAGATTCCCCATCCAATCGTCAGGATAGAGACCCCTCTCCTCTCTCTCATACTCCACCCATGCATCACTGGGATGCTCGGGGTATGGACTGTGAAGGCCTATTTTAAGGACGCCCAACCACCATCTACAAAAAACAAGAGGAAACATAACACACAAAATTAATATTGTATAGTTCAATAGCTATATAGCATTTGTCAGATAGTATAAGCAAAATGTAGCTACTCCTCTGCGTCCGGGTAGCTCGTATGTTTTGCTTCCATCGTACAAAAGCCTTCCCAAAATGCTTTTGTCAAAAAGCATGCAGTGCATCGCTAAGGAACATGCCACAATCACGCGCAGCGCGTGCATGTAGCTTCTTTAATGTGGAGTTTTCGGCCTCCATATTTTTTGCCACACTCAATACACCCCTGCACATTAAGTATTAGTAATGTGGCAATACTAGATAAGACCCCAAACTTTAGTGTTAGTATGCTCACCTTTCAAACCGCCACCAATATACATGCATTCTCAACCATTGTGAGAAGGGCTTCTCCTACGTCGGAATAGATGCTTCCACTAATGACACAACGCCCTTCGCCAATATATCAATCAGGCAATATTTTTTGCAATGTATCATTGGATAACATTCTTGATAAATTAAAAAGAACAAATAGTTCTTTCAAAAGCAAATAGTACTTACTCCAAAGGACTAATCCGCGCCCGTGCAACCTCGGAGACTTTAAAGGGTGTCATCTTGCAACCCTTCTCTCCCCAACCCAAAAAAGAGATACATTTTCAATAAAAATATGTTCCATTTTTGGGATTGCTATGATTGCTATCTCTAGTCTCTATTGGTAAAAAAAATTCTCATTCTCTTTCACTGCCAAATCATAGCTTGCCTTGTAGTTATCTTCGTGCATGTGGTATTCTCTACTCCCCTTCACTGGTAAATTTTGCGTTTTCAGCCGATACATTGCATCGAACTCTTCCTGCAATACAAATCAACAAATCAAACTCATTTCCAAATAAAAACCCTATGTGCTTATCTAATTCATGTGTATTGTAAATTTACAAATACCTTCCACAGTAGTTGCGCTAGCAAAGACATAGGTAGTCTAAGCCATTTTGAACAGTTCATTGCCATCCCACGAAGTGCCCTATAACCTTTTGTCCTATCTTCTTCATTGAATTTGTCCAATAAGGAATGTGGGTCCGCAAGTGCTACTTTTTACATCATGAATATGTCGTGCGTAGTGGTGTAAGGCACATGGACTCACGTCACCCTAATTTTAAATGAAACATTATATGAACAATTGATAATATCAAGTGCACCAATAGAAGTGTGAAGAAAATTACTTGTTGATCATGCCGAGCACCAAAAGAAATTTCGCCATCTTCGCAAGGTTGCACTTCACAATCAAGCACTCAACCTTTGGTGTAGAGAATTCATCCAACCGCTCCCACAATGCCCAATATTTCCATGCATGGACTTGGTGGTTGTTGTCCTAAACAATGAACATTTTCTCCTCCATGTGAGAGAGCTCAGGGATGTCTCTAATTTGGTCATCAAATGTGGCCCACATCACTAACTCTCTCCCGTAAGTGCCACGCCTATCAAATGGTATAGGATCTTGTCCAGGAAAAGCTTTGGATGAAGCGAGCCATCATGGAATGGCAACCTCTTTTGGCTATAGAGGTTGTTAGTTTAGCCACACAATCATCAATTGTTCTAAGGGCCGGGTTGGACAAAAGACGGCAAAGGGGGATGCAAGGCAACAAGTGATTGTATGGCACAACATGTGCATCAATCCAACCCGATGAGATGTGGGTATCAACTACGGAACCAAAGAAATTGGTAAGAGGATCATTACTCATGTTTTCCGCAAGGATGGTCATCAACGTAATTGCACTCATCAAAGCAGGCACTTGCATCATTGTCAAAATGGACGCTCCAACTAGAGAACCACTCTGTTGAGTGGTATACAGAGGATTTTCTTCTTGGGTGATTTGAATCGTCATCTCTTCTTGATGGTCCACATCCTTGGACTATTTTCTTGTTAAAATTGGCATCTTGTTTGTTAATTAGGGTGATTATGGTTTTCGAAGAACTAATGGAAGGTGAAAGTAATATGAAAGGTTTGAAGGTGTGGAACCAAGGTCGAAGAGAAATTATGAAAGATGAACAATGAAAGTAATATAAGAGGGTTGAAGGTGTAGAAGGTGGTAATAAGGTTTAAGAGAAATGAAATAGAAGAGAATCGGAGTAGGAGTAGAAGGTTTGGAAAGGTATAAAGGAATGAAAAAAAGATTGATTTTCTTAAATATAGAGAGATCACTAATGCTTAAGGAAGAATAGAACTATGAGAAGAAATAAAGAATCCAAATGTGAGCTTTTATAGGCATTTGGAAAGGGGGGAGGGGGGACAAGGGGGACAGGGCCACGAGGACAGCTGGGCACGGAGGCAGCGGAGGTGCGAGGGGAGTGCGAGGGGGGAGGAAGCACCACTGCTATCCGCGTGGACTGCAGGCGACCCGCATTCCACGTGGGATGCCACGTGGATAGCCATCCCGCGCTCTATTGTTTGCATGGAGTACCACGTAGGTGTCATGTCAATGTGGTGCCTGCGTGGCATGCCACACAGACAGCAGAGCACCACGTGGTAGTCCATGTGGATTGTGGGCCACCCACAGTCGACGTGGACAACAGAAACCCTCTTATGTTTTCCCACCCCCTGTCGCTGTACCGCCCAGTTCCCTATGCTGCCCCACCCCCTTGCCGCCCTACGTTACTCCCCCTACCTTTTCCCCCCCCCGTTCCGTTTCCCCTGCATTTTTCCCCTACCGCCCTACATCACCCGGCCGCCCACAGAGAGAGAGAGAGAGAGAGAGAGAGAGAGAGAGAGAGAGAGAGAGAGAGAGAGAGAGAGAGAGAGAGAGAGAGAGAGAGAGAGAGAGAGAGAGAGAAGGGGGGTGAGGGCAGTTCACACGGGGAAAGAGAGAGGGAGAGAGAAAGAGATTCAAAGAGAGAGAGATGGGGATGTGGGCAGTCCACACACAGAGAGAGAGAGAGAGAGAGAGAGAGAGAGAGAGAGAGAGAGAGAGAGAGAGAGAGAGAGAGAGAGAGAAACATAGAGCGAACAGGGAGGCCAATGCAATTTTAACAAAAATAATTTTAATATGGATTCTAAAAACTATTAAATATTATTAATAACTACTAAGATCAATATAAAATGCTCTTAAATCCTATAAATACAATTAAACACTTTCACTCTCATCTTTTCAATCTCCTGCAAGAGATTTCTATGCAGCTATCATGTCATGCACTATAGTCTTCCCTTCTTTCAAAAGGGGTTTTCCCTTTACCAATGGGAAGATTATCTTTGGGTATAAATATCTACAAGAGCATGTTTCGCGACAAACTTTTTCTGCTTTGCATGCAATTGTCATGGTTGGGAGTGAAGACTTGACAGTGCCAATGGAGAGAACAAGCAATCACTTGGGAGAGGAGTTTTATGTTGTGGATAAATCTCTTTCTACATAGTTTGTGATGCTAGTCGAGGATGACGCGGTCTCAAATTCTATTGGCATGGCTGCTCCATTGGTGGATGTTCCCCATAGACCTTACTAGCCAAGAAAGTAACAACTCTTTGGAGAGCAAGCATTGCAAAACTCTATCGAGGTAAGGAGTACAAATAGTATTTTGTCATTTTTTAATGCAATGATGAAACCCAACACTTTGACAAAGCTTCTTTCAAAGATAGTGGAAATCAAACAAGGGTCAGAAATACCAAATGTGTACAGTGGTAACATGGTGTTTGTGTTTCCACCAACCTTAGGAAAGGTTCATCCAATGGGTGCTATGGAACATAAGTATGATCCACACCATTGGACCAAAGCAAACCTCAAATATTGCATTTCTTGGAGTGTGTCACAAAAGTCAAAGTGCAGGTGCTCTAAAATGTCTTAATGAAAGTTGTCCCAAATTGGTTAATTTTGGCAAACACAACACATTTCAATGGCATCATGCTAAAATTACCTTGTGTGGGTCAGTTTTGCAATGGACTTGGTGGAAAGATTACTTGCCACTATTGCAGTCAAGCACCCATTTGTTTGCGTACATGTGATTGCTTCGTATATTATGTCATGCCAAGGGATGAGAGCATGAGCAGACTAATGGTACGTCAAGGAATTCACCAACATGACATGCAGGATGGGTCATCAAATGGTCTCACCGATAAAACCAAAGAAATGGTTGCCCAAGTTCTCGGTGTGGATAGACATGCAAACGCAAGAAAGGTGCAAATGTGTGTGGCAAAGGAAATTGTGACGACAACTTTGATGCAAGAGGGGACTCTAGCCATGTACTTGGTGAGCAAGAATTTCTAAGTGTTGTTGAGGCAATGGGCCCTTTGGCGGAGGACAATTGGTGAGGATGCTTTCCTATTTCTCTTGTTTGGACATGAAATTTCAAAGTAATTTAACTTTAAAGTACAGGTTTCAAAGGTCCATGACTGCAACTAGGAATGGGCCAACAAAGGAGAGCTTTGGTGTGGACTCCTTGCTGCTGCAAAAAAGAGATTTCACATATGATTTTTTTCACAAAAACAAGTTTCTTGGGCAAGGAGCGGAAGGGGAGCGTTGTTTTGTGTTCAAGATGTCTACAGTAGGTCTTGCATCTGGATTGGATTTGGTTAATTGAATGCAACAAAGTGGACCTTGAGATCTTCGGCACGCTTGGGTGCAATTTGATCACACTCACCGAGTGGCGGATTGGGTGGCCAAGGCATGCCATGTTTACGATCCAGGGTTTGTTGTCTTAAGAACATATTTCAAAAGTTTGGCATATCTTAAGAAACAACCAGCAACGTGTTTACTAATGTGCTTTGTCTTCTGTTGCAGCATGCAAGATCTCCGCACGATTACAACATGTGAAGTGAAAGAGGACGACAAAGCACAAAATGTTTTTTGGTAGTGCATAAATGAAGTTATGGAGGGTCATGGATGTAAGAGAGCGGATTTCCATGGATTCATGGCGAATGAAGCTCAAGCCAACTGGAATGCAGTTCGCACAGTGTTCAATGGTGGCAAAAACAATGTTCTACAACATCGAGAGCAATCTTGCCTTTTTCATTGGAAATAAAGCATGGTAGCACACACCACAAAGTACATTGTCTCTTCATCTCAACAAACCCACAAAGACATGAAAAAAGTGGCGTCTAGCCCCCTCTAAAGAGGCACTTGCAGCGGAGTCTTGTCTACTTTGACAATGGTGGCAAAATGGAAATTGCATGGATAAAAACATCCTTGCAATGGACTCTTGGTTGAGTTGGTGGGAGGTGCGTATTGCACATTGGGGGAGCATCATGTCAACAATAGAGAGAAGTGATGATGGGGCAAACACTCCAAGAACCAACTTGGCTAAGAGCAAGCATGGTAGCTAGCTTGCAAGCAAAGGGTTCGAAAGAAAAATCTCATCGTATGATGCATGTACTTCAGATATGGAAAATGCAATACTACAAAGCACGAAGGTAGTTTCTTACTCTCAAGGTAAGCATATTGGAAAGGGTCCTTCACTAGAGAGGCTCAAGGAGACAATTTCCTCTAGTCCAGCACAAGTGATAAGAGTAGTAAATGAGGCTACATCTGGAACACCCATGTATAAGGCTCGTACCCCGCTTGAAGGAGACAAAGAAAACATTCGGCAAAAGCGAGGGCCATCGATTGTGATTGATGTTGAGGATGAATTGACACATAAGCTAGAGTACAATGCAAAAACACGAGACCGCACAACACATGGAAGGCCAAGAAAGATCATTTTCACGAAAGATTCAGGGGTAGTAGATGGGAGTGAGAATTCCAAAGAGAAGACGAAGTTTTGTGTTTTGGAACGAAAGGTAAATGAAGCTATGTGGGCAATCAGAAGAACCTCAATCGGTAGTCGTGTGACATGCAGTGGCACCCCAACTAGTGGTGGAAAAAGATGTGGACAAAACATTGTGGCATGTAGTAAAGGGACTCCTACACCATCCTTTAAGGGGTATAAAAAACATCTAAATGAGCTACTCAGACAATAGTTCTAGTTTTGTCCCAGACATGTTATTCATTGCTATGTGGTGGATCATAATATAGAACCAAGGCCAGCTCCTCCAACAACAACTTGGCGGGTTGATCTAGGAAAAAATCTCATAGATGAAGAAGTTGAGGTACTACTTGAAGAAGGATTTCAAGTGGAGACAGTTGGAAGAGATCGAGAGAGTGCAACAACCATGCGAACTCCTCCTAGGGGTGGAGGTGATTCCTCTTCCGCTTCAACAAAAGAAAGTAGCAGTGGTTCAATACTAAGAAACGACATTAGAGTCAAATTTTGGACTTTCATTTTAGAGGAGGTAGCTAAGAAAATTGGGCTCGCTCTTTGTTTAAAGGCTAAGGTGATTGAAGAGAAATGCATAGTAGACAAATCACATGAAGTCTTCAAGGTTGAGCATCACACAGTAGATGGACATGTGGGGGTGTATGAGGTGCACATCAAGGATGAACCCTATTGCACATGCCCTGATTTCACCGATAGGGAGGCAAAGAAAAAATCCTATTTGGCTTGCAAGCACTTGTACTTCATTTTCTTGAGAGTTCCTGGATTGAGCCAAAATTAAACAATGTTCATACATCAACCCGTGCTAAGCAAAGTACATGTCTACAATGCTCTTAGCCGTGAACGCACACTTCCAAACTTAGAGTGAAGCCCATTGTAAAATTTTGTGACACATTTTCTGCCGTGTATTGTAGTTGGCAAAGTTGATATAGATTGGGTAGCAGTTGGACCTTTGGCAAATATGTTTTGGCTTATCTTGGCTTATACAACTTTTAATCTCTCTTTTTGTTAGCAATAATATTGATATAAATTGATTTAGGTGTATACTTATTCTAGAGAGAGAGAGAGAGAGAGAGAGAGAGAGAGAGAGGGTCAAGGGGGAGAAAAAAGGAGCAAAAGTGATGGTGACAATGATGTGGGATCGAGGTGTGTTGCCAAGGAAAAAAATCTAAGAGAATGAGAGAGAGAGAGAGAGAGAGAGAGAGAGAGAGAGAGAGAGAGAAAGAGAGAGAGAGCAAAGTTGAGAAGGGAGAAAGAATCTTTTTGGAATCTGATCTCCGGTTCCAAAAAAGCGCTCGCCAGAAAATGCTCGCCAAAAAATATCCCCCAAAAAGAGGCAACAAAGTGTCATAAATGTTGTGTGAGCTTACATTATTGTCTTTGGTACATGATAAAAAAGGTTGCACAAATCATCCACAAATACAATGTCTCGCAAAACCAAGATATGTTTTGTTTGTGAATGGCATAACCAATAACCTTTGCTTGCAAGTCTGTAACCAACAAAAATTCATTTGACAGCCTTGTCATCCAATATTTTGCATTGTGTTTCTGAAACCAAAGAGTAAGCTAGACAACCAAAAATGCATCTATGATCAATTGATGACTTCTTATCATGCCATACTTCATAAGGAGTCATAGATTGCAAGGATTTGGTAGGATACATGTTAAGTACATAAGTAGCACACATAACAGTCTCAAGCCATAACAAATCTAGTAAAGCTTGACTCTTGACCATACACCGTGCCATCTCTGTAAGTGACCCCTTTTTCCTTTAGCAAAACCATTTTGCTGAGGTGTATGCACCACTATATGTTGGTGTTTTATCCCACTACTATCTAGAAATGCATTAGATTCATGAGACATATACTCCCCCTCTCAATCTGAACGGAGGGTGTCCATAGTACATTTAGAGACATTTTTAGCCATAACCAAAAATTGCTTGAACACTTTAGACTTAGCTTTAGGAAAATACACAAACATCACTATGCACAAGCTGTAACCAACATGTAGCCCTTATTGAACCATTCTTTGGAAACTTTGAACCCAACATCTTACCCAACATACAACCTTCACAAACATGCTTAGAAGGTGCTTCAAGAGGTGGGTTTCAAGGTAGCCTTATCCCAACAAAAAAGACCAGTAGATTGAGAGACAATAGGGGTGGCTAAAGTGATGACAAAGGCAGGATTCAAGCAACAAAGTTTCTTCAAAAAATTACGAGATCATCATCAGATAAGAAGAAGTGGGCCAAATCTTGATTGTATTAGTGCGCCAAAATAGGGAGTTGGGATACTATTAAACAATCATTGTATACCCTTCCTATTATGAGAAACTTGGACTCACTTTTGGGCCCTATAAGAAGTTCCACGTCATCTTAGAGAGAGAAATTAAAAATGTTAAATAGTACATTTTATGTGATACTTTTTTGCACCAACAAAAAGCCAAAATGACATTCTTTGTTAAGTAGCTATCATCTTTATCATTCTTATCCTTCGTTCTGTTGTCAAAAAAATCCAACTAGCCGTATGGCTAATGGTTTGAAATGACAACTTACAAGCGCTCCCTCCAAAAACTTAAGCTACAGAAACTCTATCAACTCTAAACATGAGACTCTATAGCCTTCCCTCCCAAAACTTGAAATATTTTTTCAGTCTCGAGTGTCTATCTGTCTCTCTATTAACTCTAGGAATGGAGAACGCTTCTTTTTTTTATGAAAACACCAATTTGAACTTGCAATCCTCAACCCCTTCATCTTCAACACTTCACACATCATCTTCACGTTGATGTATTGCAAGAGTACGCACCATTGCAAAAATGTAAGAGGGAGTCTTTCTTATCTCAATGGGAGAAAGAACTTAGAAGGGCAAACAAGGAACATCATTTGGATTTGTGGATAATGGGTTTATCTACCCAAAGAACCCTACAAAAAATTCCCCACCTCCCTTTGCTAATATCACTAAACTTTTATATCTCATAGGCGATGGCATGGATGGGCTATTGGGATACACACAACATTTGGAAATACAAGGATTGAATACAAAAAGCAAAGAGACTTCCTAGCGATGGAGAACATGCAACTGAAGAAACATAACGAGACCTGCGCTCAAAAGATTTTATCAAATCGAGAGACAATCCAAAGCCTTGAGAAGAAAACCACAAGTTTGCGTGAGAAAGACACCATGCTTGGAGTTGGAAAAGAAAACAATATCTATGCAACATAGAGAATATGAAGATTGGTAGTGGCGGCATGAAAAACGAATACGTGCTTTAAGGTAGCTCAAAGTTTGTTCCTGCTTTTGTATCCTATATATGCGTTACATGTTCTTACTATTGATCATGACTCATGGTGCTATCTTTGCAGGCATTTGCTACATCCAAACTCAAACAGAGTAGGTTTCAATGTCAGAGTACATTACAGCTGTCTAGTTTCAAAACAAGCGGTTGAAGAAATGATAACTCAAAAAAAAATCATAAATTGAAAGGGAGACTCCTTACCTCCTTCATGAAGGAGAGCCAGCTGGAACCAATGGAAGTGCAAGCAATACTTGATAAGAGTGGCATCTCGTAGATGGGATACATGGCACTCTTCAAAGCAATAAAAGTATCAAAATAAACTACATAGAGGATCATTGCTGTCAAAATCCATCACATGTAAAGGCTGCACGTCGGCACATAATTGATGAGGTGTTTGAGAAACTTGGGTCACCATTCCATATTGGAGCAACATTCTTAGTGAAGGGGGGTAGAGAGGTACAATATAGCGAGCATAACAATCTCTTTGTTGATCTTGAAGCATTGCAAAGGTATGCAATTCGATTCTTTGACATGAGTTGAGAGGAGTGCAATAAAGTTCTCAAGTTTGCTTTGAAGCTCGACGAGTGCAAGATCCTGAATAACAAGAAGCTAGAGAGAGTCACCATTACCCTCATGAACAGAGCTTTGGATCCATCAATAACCAAAAGAGGACCCACAATACTTCAGCATGCAATCCAAAAACAACATTCTGACGCTAGGATCATTTCAGATATATTTAGTTCACTGTATAATAACAAAAATATTGCATATTTGGTTCTTGATTTTTTGTTTTTGTTTTTCATTGCAAGTTAATAAGGAAGATTTTGAAATCCTTGATTGGGTTTTTAGTCAAACCCAAATTCCTTCTATCATCAGTGAACAAATAAACGGAGGTGTTCTTTCAGTGGAAGGATTTGGTGACTATACGGTCGAATGGCACATGGCAGGTGATTTAAAGACTCTTAAGTGCATGTACAACATAACACATGGTGCAACTATGGAAAACCCATGCTTATACTGCATGACTGATGCACAATCTTTTGAGAGTGTGCAATGGAGTAGAGCTCCCAACAAACAACTTCAAGATAAATCTTTTAGGCCAATGCTTGATATTCCTTTGAGCAGAGTTCACGTTTGTACACTTTATGCAATCCGCAGAATAATTGAAAAGGTGGTTCATTTGTACATATGTTTTTCATGAACCTTAAATCCAGAGAGTGAGTCAAAAAGAGTTATCAAAGCATTAGAGGGAGTGCTCTCATACATTGGTTTGCATGGAGGCAATGTCAAAGGTGGCTCATTTGTACATATGTTTTGCATGAACCTTAAAGCCAAAGAGTGAGTCAAAAAGAGTCATCAAAGCATTAGAGGGAGTGCTCTCAGACATTTGGTTTGCATGGAGGAAATGTCAAAATCAAAGAGGACCCTAAGATATCTCAAATTTGTTACAAGGTATCTAGGAAAGCATCGATAGACGGCGTGAAGATGATATCTAAAATAGTAAAATGACACTATGAGATTTTGAGAGCTCATAATGTACTTGAAAATTGGATTTTTAACTGTGAATGTTTCCTATCCCAATTATAATCTAAAAAGTCCAAACATCTCTCAGACTTGCAAATGAACATTGTTTTGGTAGTTCTAATTTTCTTAAGAAAACTACAAACACTTCAACAAGAATAAATAGAGTGAGCCTAACAATCTTTGTAGTAATAGAATACTTGAGGGACTTCTGTATATCCTGAAACAACCTATTCATGAAGCTTTCACTAGTTTGGAAAGCTGGCAAAGACCAATCCTTGCTATCAAAGGATGGAAGTGGCAAAGGAGTTACACGATCCCAACCAAAGGATATTCTCAGTTCCAAATATGAAATATCATAAAAAAATATTCCATTATCTGCAAGCTCCTTGTGTTGTCTTCCTCGGTACATTTTCTCACCAATAAATGCATGGAAAGCATAAAAAATCCCAACTTTCTCTCAACTGGTTGCCAGTCCATCCTGTTCAATGGATAAATATATCCAATATAGAAAACAGAATCTGCATGTTTGAAAGCATGTTGTATAAGGACCTCTTTCACCCGCTTGCTTTGTGCACACACTTTTAACTCTTTAACTTGTCTCTTGAAAGCCTCCATGAAATCATTGCGTTGCCTCCTCTTTCGCCTCCTCGTCTACAATAGTACCCAACTTTCTATCGTTATTCTAGATGGTATCCATGCCCGATCATCTGTAGTATAACTGTTAAAAATGCTAACAGAGTCAATGGTAGTGCTAGGCCTTCGAGAGGTAGTCATGGTGTTCACTAGAATACACAATAGAGTTAGAAAAAATATGAAAAAGGGAAGATAATTTTGAGAGGAAAGTAGAGCTACTCAAAGCAATATTTGGGTGGGAACATAGATACTAGAGTCCTCAATGCAAGTTCTAAAATTCATCGGTACAGAATTAGTACGACTCATGGCATTTATGCTTTGAATGTGTGACATTGTATAATTTTAAGAACAAAAATATTATTTTCTCCATTTTTTCTAAACGAGTTTGGCTCCAAAATACCAATTTTCAATGTAACGTAATCCGTTTCCTCATTGGTCGAGTGCCACTCTCTCTCTAAAACTAAAAAGCCCAAAAGTGAGTCCAAGATTCTCCTAATGTTAGGTACTTTGTCTAAAGTGGCGAGGATTTTGACCCAATCATTAAAGGAGAGCATGTGTTATGAGAACATGGGGACTAGCACATGTGAATCACCACCCAGCTATGCCTTATATAGGCCCTTGGTTATGCTAATTATAGGACCCTCTTTATTGCATGGACTGCCCAGTCTTACCATTACTCCCCCCTTGGAGAAGCGTTTTTGTCCTTGAAAACAAAAGTGATGATATCTTCAAATTTTTCCACAATGGAATGCTTCCGAGATCCAGCTGTCCATTTGATCAAAACATGGTTTAGTAGGAGGTTCAATGAAATCAAGAAGAACGCCTTGATTTTTCACATTGTTGTCCCTTTGAAACCATTTTTTTTGTGACCGACCCAACATAGTGAACTCTATTTATAACTCACTAGAGTATGCTAAATGAGTTACCACAACTAAGAGGTGTCTAAAAGAATACCTCTTCTCAATTTCATGAAAGTAACATGTTGACATAACTCATTAGCAAAGATTAAATCCTTGACTTATTATCATTGTTTATTAGTAAACAACCCCACTATAATTGATGATCGAGGTTGAGAACCTCATCGAAAGATAAAGGGACCAAACTTAGTCGCAACATGCTTTGCCTCATGGTAAGAAAACTCCAACTAGAGAGATAACATTTCCAATTGGATTTCTTGGTGCTAACGTACATGTTTAGCATATCCTTTAGCATAAGATTAACACTTGTAATCTTCCTATCCTCTGTGGATGATTAGAAAAACAGAGGTGTGTTTCCCCACCCAACTTGGTTAACTTGAGAGTTTAGAAAAGTGGATTGAATAAACTTTAAAAAGTTTAATCAACTTATTGACAAGCACCCAAATCAAGCCATGACCTTTGTTGGTGATTGGTAGACCCACAATTAATCTCATAGAGATATCGCACATAGAGTCTCAAATGTTTTAGAAGCCACTAATGTCAAGAATGTGCATGCCACTCCAAATAAACCTTTCCTAAACACGAGGTCCCATAAAACCTAGTGTGCATTCATTTAGCAAAAACAGATTCAAATGGTAAACATGCATATCCATTACCATAGTTGCCAATGCTTATGGCTAATGGTATGCTCACATCCCATAGGAAAAGAACCACGTGAAATCCGTGCTAACGTATTTGAACCATAATAGAATGTGAAAATCAATCACATCTAGGTACCAAATGAAACATGTTTATTAGTAGAACATAGATTTTCTACATGTATGAACAACCATCCATTAGAGTTGTTTAACTGTACTTTTAATCTTAACAAGTCTTACTAGGTATCCGATATTTTTTGGCCACTAATATTGTCCCTGATACGATGTGCTCAAAATGGTCTAATAAATGGATCTGACCAGCACTTAGGGACTTTGTCACGACATAGAATTGAAAATCAGGCACTATTGTCTGTCTCAGAGACTCATACTCTCCACATGTGGAATATGTCTCATATAAGGATTTTCAAAAAAATGACATCCTTCAAGTACGAGATGTACTTGAGTGTGGAGGTAACTATAAACACTCAGCAACATGAGTGAGAGGGACCCTCATAACTCTTGCTCCACACTGGCTAAACCAATCTCCATGAGTTCCTAGACCATGTCATATCCATTGTGACAACATGTGCCAAAAAAAACCCTACTATAACTATAGGGTGAATAAGTGTATGTGGTACACTTTTTTCACAAACTTCTTTGCTCCTCCATGACCTTGTCATGTGTTTGAAGACCGAAATGGATGAAAGCATTCTAGATTATACATCCTACTTGGAAAACTTAATCAAAGCATACGCATAAATGAATAAAACCAAATTCTAGACTTACTTGGAGGTGAAAAATAGCGTACACATACCCAGAGTCAAGTGCACCACCCAAGCATGAAAGGTACAACCTAGAAGGTACATTGCAATAAATCTAGCATGAAAGACTTAGTAAATCAAGCAATATTGAACTGGTAACCCTGGGTGTTTCCTTGGCAATCCAAACCCCTTGGTTAAAGTTTGGAATTCTAAACCCCTTGGTTAGATTCTCTATGTGAACTGCTTAAAATAGCAGTTGAACTTATCCACTATTCTTTGGAAGATTGAGGACTTGTTTCCTTGAAAGTACAATTGTGAAAAGGCCAATCAATGACCTTCAACACTTGTGGAGCATTTTTGGCATTAGCTAGGTCATATCCCTGGAAATACCACTTCCATAGACACAATCAATGCTAAAAATCAAACAGCAGATCCTCTCAAATTAGAATATTATTCACAACTGGATCTTGAAATAATCAAATCTCTCTATGAACAGAAGATGAAAATTCCTAACACCCCAAAGAAGGTAGTCATACTAGATTTTCTTGGGTGTTAAAATAAGAGATTACCTACTCTGAGTCTCTCTTAGTTTATTCATGTTGTCTCATGAATTAGTTGCTCCATAGCTAGACCATGCCTACTTGCTACCACAAAAATCATTATCTATATTGGTTGCACCTTGTGCATAGAGTCAATGGTGTAAAGTGTCCGCCTCTATAGGCATATACAAGAATCACAAGCCAATCTACCAACTTCAATTCTTCCTTAATAGAGTAGCTGATGTTATAGCCAAAAGCATAAATAGTGATTCAGTGGAATGAAGCCCACCATACTGGCATGACATGTATGCATATCATAAAAATAGAGTGATAAGCCCTTGGTTGTGATGATAAGCCCTTGGCTTCAATGACACTCTCAAACAACAGTTTGAGCCGATGCCATATGTGCCTTGCACGATTGTACTAGCATGGATATCACACTTCGTAGTAAACGGTGAGCTTATATCCTTTTATTACGAAATTGTTGAACCTATGTGCTATTATCCCTGATCCTAAGTCAATGGATAGTACTTTGGCATGGAGTAGAAACCTTAATTCACGGTAAGTCTATCAAAGAACTTTCCTTTGCACAGTAGAGAAATATTTTCCAAGTGAAAGGTTATAGACAAAAACAAGTAGAACTCGAAATTGGCCAACCTTGTTGTCCCTTTGGAACTAGTTACCTTCACTTGAATCTGGCTCATAGTCATGTCTGTTGATAAATTTAGAGTTGTCAGATGTACCCCATATGCCCTCATGGCTTGGTTCATACCAACCTCCAGGGAAAATTCACGCAGACATGTAGCAAAGTTTTTCCAAGTTTGTATGTTGATAGCATATTCCAAACTTTGGAAATTTCTATTCAATATGCTCAAAAGTGAAGCCTTGCTTAGTAGAAGTCCATCGCAAAAACAAGACAGAATGGATCATGAGTGCTCACAGCTAACAAGTGCTCTTGTTGATACCCAAATATCAAAGCAAACGAAAATCGACCTTGTCAAGTTGTCATAGAGAATCAACCTTGCCGAAGCGTACATCTTATTGAGAGTCCTTTATTTTGTTGGAATTAGGGTTGCAAGGAAATGCACACACCTTGGAGAAGATGAAGGAAGCTCAAGGCACACAATAGAGAGTGTGTTACTTAGTGTGCAATCGAAAGATAGATAGCCCTAGAGTGATGGGCGTATATACAATGCACAAGAAACTAACAATATTGAAAAAGCTATACTTGATATACTAGAATGTTTCATTTTCTTCTATAATTGAAAAAATCAACCATCGTTGTCTACTATGCAAAATAGGGTATTAGGTGCCCCAAAACTCAAGGAATATTAGCTTTATGTTACAATATGCGACATAGAAAATCAAAACTGCATTTGGATATCATGAAAGCCACCAATAAAATCATAGAAGAGCTAAAATTGGCTAAAAAACAGGATTTGACAATTTTTGTAATTTGGTCATAACTTACAACTTTAACAATTATTTCTCCCTAGAAGCATCACGACATGTTGAGGACTACCAAAGATAGTTCTCTAGCATTATAGACCTCACAAACATGAATTCAAGAGTGGTATAGTTGCAAAAAGTTGAAAAAAGCCAAAAACAGGATCCGTTTTTTCACACAGTTTAGCTTACGGGGGAAAAAACCTCCTAAAGAGGGAAAAAATGCCCCGGAGGTCCTAGTGTGTTCACACACATCACTACCTCATGTATATGGTAACAAATCCCCCCTGGAGCGATGCGGTGAACGAGAGCTGGCACATGAGTAAAGGGAAGTGCCATGCCCTAAGGACATGATCAGTCCACAAAGGGGAGTAAGCCCAAAGCTTTGCGGAAAGCTTTGAGCTTCTCATGAGACAATGCCTTTGTGAAAAGATCTGCAAGGTTGTCCTGTGTTGGCACATAAGCCAAGTTGATCTCTCCTACTGAGATCCTCTCCCTGACATAGTGGTAATGCACCTCAATGTGCTTTGTGTGAGCATGAAAAACTGGGTTCCTCGCAACTGCCAATGCGCTGAGACTGTCAGTGTAGATAGTGTTGGAAGTGTCATGTCCAACACCCAAATTAGCTATAAGGCGTCTAAGCCATACACACTCAACCGTAGTTGTAAAGACTACCTTGTACTCAGCCTCACAACTAGAAGTGGCCACAGTAGGTTGCTTCTTGCTCAGCCATGATATACATGAACTGCCAAGCATGAAACAAAAACCACTTGTGGATACTCTCGTGTCAAAACAACTAGCCCAATCTGAGTTTGAAGAAGCATGTAAGTCTGCAGCAATGATCCCTCCTTGGGATAAAACAAGCCAAGATGTAAAGTGCCACTAAGGTAGCAAAATATCCTCTTGATAGCCTGCCAATGCTATCAAGAGGATTTGCTGACTTGTGAGACTGGAAACTGAATATCCGCCCTTGTGTTGCATACATAAATGAGGCAACCAACAATAGTTTGGTAAAGAGTGACATTAGCAGGATCACCAACATCATGTAGACTCAACTTCAAACCTGTTTCCATGGGAGTGGCAATAGGTTTTCAATCCTTAAGTCCAAACTTACATAGTAATGTCTCTATGTAACTTTTCTGACACAAGGAAATACCACCATCACACTGCTTAAACTGTATACCCAAGTAATGATGCAATAGCCCCAAATATTTCATCTTGAAAGTAGCATTCAAATCAGCCTTAAATTCAGTAATATGTCTCTCATTTGGTCCAGTGATTAGCAAATCATCTACATAAAGAACCACAATGAGAAGTACATCACCCTCACGCTTTACATACAATGTGCTTTCTATTGGACTGTTATGAAAGCCTTATTTGACCAAATGAGTGTCAACCTTCTCGTACCAAGCACGAGCAGATTGCTTCAACCGATACAAAGCTTTGTTACATCTACACACTTTGTCCTCTTGTCCTTTCTTGACAAGACCGCGAGGCTGCGTTACATAAACTTCCTCAAATATGTCACCATTCAAGAAAGCAGTAACAATGTCTGATTGATGTACATCCCAACAAAAATGAGCTGCCAATGCACATAGAAAATGCACCGTATTCATACAACAAGTGGGAGCAAAAGTCTCTTCATATTTTTTTGTGCATAACCCTTTGCAACAAGTCGAGCCTTACGGCGATCGATCTCACCATCCCGGCTTGCGTTTCAACTTGTAAACCCACTTCATACCAATGGCCTTTTTTCCAGGAGTCAAATCACATAAATTCCATGTGTCAATTTCTATAAGTGCATCATATTCTGATTGCATGGCAGCCATCCAATTTTTTGAATTCTGTGCTCCATCAAAAGACACACGTTCCTCAACATCATGTAAGCTAGACACAGCCAAAGCATAACAATCCGATGCATAAGATGCATGGCGAGAGCCTGAACGAGTACGACTAGACAAAGGTGCATCCAATTTACTGTCACGCAATGTATGCGCCAACCATTTTGGCATACCTTGAGCCTACTCATTTTCAGTCCTTTCCTCATCAAGTACATCTGCATCAGTAATAGGCTGATCTGTAACATTTTCTGAAACCTCCATAGGCTGTACATTTGCCTCATTGGAATTTACATTCAAATTTCCACCACTGAAAAGAGACAACAAAGTGTCATAAATGTCATGTGAGTTTACATTACTGTCTCTAGTACATGACAGCAAGGGCTGAACAAAATCTTCCACAAACACTACATCTCATGAAACCAGAATACGCTTTGTTTCTGGATGATACAACTTGTAACCTTTACTTTCAGCACTATAACCAACAAAAATACATTTGACAGCCTTATCATCCAATTTTCTGCACTGTGTTTGTGGCACGAAAGCATATGCGAAATAGCCAAAAACACGCATGTGCTCAATAGAAGGCTTTCTATCATGTCATGCTTCATATGGAGTAATAGACTACAAAGCTTTCGTAGGAAACACTGTTAAGCACATAAGTGGCACACATGATGGCCTCAAGACAAAAAGAATGCAGCAAAGCTTGACTTTTGACCATACATCGTGCCATTTCCGTAAGTGATGTTTTTCCTCTCAGCAACACCATTTTGCTGAGGTGTATAAGGCACTGTACATTGGTGTTTTATTCCACGACTAGCCAGAAATGCATTAAATTCATGAGACATATACTCCCTGCCTCGATCTGAACGGAGGGTGCCCATAGTACATTTCGAGACATTTTCAGCCAGAGCCAGAAATTGTTTGAAGCACATAAAAACTTCGGACTTCGCTTTAAGCGGAAATACCCATGCATGCCTGGAGTAATCATCAATAAAAGTCACGAAGTAAAGGTAATTGCCCAAGGACGGAGTTTGCATGGGTCCACACACATCACTATGCACAAGCTGCAACCTGCATGTGGCCCTAACTGAACCATCCTTTGGAAACTTCAAACGCTGCATCTTACAAAAAATACAGCCTTCACAAACATGTTTGACAGGTGTTTCAAGAGGTGGAAAAGAAGCAACCATATCATATTTCTGCAAACGTAGCAAACTAGAAAAATTCAGATGACCAAAACATGCATGCCAAAGTTTTGCATCTAAAATAGCCCTTGAATCTACAACTGCATTTGTAAAATTTTATCCACACTTCTTACAAAGTGAGCTTATACAGCCCATGGCACAAAAGCCCAGATGCAACAATTTCATCACCAAAACTGAGATCATGAACTGTACATCTGTCATCCACAAATTTGACTACAAGTCCAAGTCTAGCAAGTGCAGATACAGACAAAAGATTCTTCTTGATCTCAGGTACATAAAGTGCATCAACAAGTGTGAAAGAACTGCCATTTGTAGCAGTAAGCACAATCTTTTCAATTCCTTGAACCGGATAAGAGGCATTGTTGGCACAAGTGACTGAATTCCCATGAGGGATAGACTCGAGAGATGTGAACAATTTACGATGTGAGGTAATGTGCTTTGTAGCACCACTATCGAAATACCACATGTGAATCTGCAGCAATTGACATGCATGCATGCATGGATAGCAGGATTGACATGCATGCATCATGGACTGCAGGATTGTAAGTGCACTATGTACTAAAAGCCCATTCTGCATCAACATCGGCATCATAGTCTCCTTTCACAGAAGACTCAACAATGGTTGCATTTGTAGTGGAACCGTCATTTGCATTGGAACCACCCTCTTTCTTCTTAGCCTCTTTGGCCTTCAACTTAGGACACTGCTTGATCAAGTGATCATTAGTTTTATAATAATGGCAACGCATCTTCTTTTTGTCCTTATCACCAAAGTTTCCAGAAGAATTGCTGCCAACAAAAGCATTAGGAACATAATTTTTGCCACTTGTGCAGGAGAACCATAAGAAGTGGTTGCATTGTTGTTACCACCCTTTCTTTGAGAAGCAATAAAAGCCTGTTCAACTGTATTTTACCTAGTCCTATTTTTTCTGTAAAGTGACTCTTGCAACAACAATGTGCATAATCCATCAAACTTGACAGCTTCAGGATTTCCTTGGGTCATAAGTCTCCAAGTACTAGCAAAAGTCTGGTAAGAATCTGGTAAGGCATCAAGAACAGTCTACACAAGGGAACTGTCTGGAATGACTTCACCTGCAGAAATAAGTTGCTCATTGATATCCTTGACACCAGCAAGAAAAGTGTCCATATCATCTTCCATATGCATAATCTTCGACTCCAACTCTTTACGCAGTAAAGCAATTTTAGCCTCATTGCGACTTGCATAAAGACCGGCCAAAATATCCCAAGCATGTTTTGCAGATTTTGTTGAACAAATGTGAGGACAATGGTGCGCTTCACAGACAATGCAATCAATGCATGAGCCTGCACATCCTTTACATCCCAACGAGATTGTTTTGCCGTAAGCAAAAAACTCTAATAGCAGCAATCCTTGCAGCAAGACCTTCCACATCCTCAACATCGCCGACATCCTCAAAACTAGGATGTAGATCAATGCCCTGCACAATATTGCAGATGCCCTTTGACACAAGGACATGTTACATCATGTAAGCCCACATAGGGTAATTGTCTCCATCCAATCTGTCCTCAGCAGCAAACATCTTGAACACATCTGTGTTGTCAGCCATGGTAAATGCTGCACCTGATGTGAAAATTGCTCGAAAGGAGGAGAAACAAAGCGGAAACAACACGTACTATATAGCACAAACCATAGAAGACTGTAAGGCACCTGTTTTGCAAAAAACGGCACTGACAAAAATTTTGCACAAAATGACGAAATAGCTTGTGCAGTACTGCCTGTAGAGGAAACGGCGGCCGAAATGAGCCTGAATCAAAAATCTGAGCGGACTAAGCTCTACGAGCTTGCTCAAAATTTTTGTCAACCTGTGAATGCTCGCCAAAGCTCATAGAAATGGGAGAAAGTGAGCAGGCGTGTGCTGGAGCTGCTGGCGAGTGAGCCCAGGAGGACGTAACATGCTCTGATACCAATTGTTGGAATTAGGGTTACAAGGAAACGCACACAGCTTGGAGAAGATGAAGGAAGCTCAAGGCACACAATAGAGAGTGTGTGACTTAGTGTGCAATAAAAAGATAGATAGCCCTAGAGTGATAGGCGTATATACAATGCACGGGGGGAAAAACCTCCTAAAGAGGGAAAAAATGCCCCGGCGGTCCTAGTGTGTTCACACACATCACTACCACACGTATATGGTAACATGATTGCCCAAGCTTGAAATAGATAGGTGAGGAAGCTTAGCTAGAAAATTTCATCTCAACTGCCAAACTTTGCTTGACCAAAGCAACATATTTGCTTGTCGAGTTGGCATTGTAGAAAAGTATGCAAGAATAATAAGTTCAAAATTTCAAACTGAAACTTAACGTACTTACCAACTTTCTCCACCCTTGGCATCAAAAGTCAAAGCATCATGTGATATGGTTGTCGACATTGGATCTAGCTCATAGTTGTGGATGCCAATGTGCTTCCAATATGTTTCGTGTTTTTATTTTACCTGCATCCGGCAAGCTGCATATGCTTGAGAGTGACCATGCACCCAATGCATAGATAGATATAGGGCCGTGCTCCTAAAAGCCTTGCTTTTCCCTAGATTTTAGTGGCTTGCCCATTCCTTTGCACTTTTTGGGAGGCACAAGCTTCAAACATTGTGAATGTGGTAACATTTCAGTTATCTACACAAGCCTTGCTCGTGGGTAGTCTTGTAAGGAGTTGTACTCAATAGTCAAAACATGATCAATGTACCTTGGCATACAGAGCCATGCTCCAAAATTATGTCCTCCTTATGTCCCTTTCATTGTCAATACTCCCATATGCTACCTTGTCCATACTCAAAGTCAAGACAGAGTTTAAAGATAATTCAGCTTGTCGATCCCTGACCGTGTTGAGTAAGACTATGTATTGGAAGCATAAAAGTTGGACAATCAACATCTATCTTTAGTGTATGAACAAAGCATACCTGGGTTTACTGTTATTGCTTTCCATGCACTCGTTGCCAATTACCCTTAAAACCCATCGGATCCAGCTTGCCGACAATGAATTTATCATGTCCGTTTTTTACTATACCGAGTTCAAAAAATTGTGTAGGATCCATGCTCTTTCTGAGCGGCTTTTCATCAAAATCCGAACGGTTGCCTCAGCTCATAGCCAATCCCACTCGTAGAGCTTGTATTGATCCTTGATGGTTCTACTTTAGGAGCAACGGGCCTTGCCTTCTCGGTCCCATAATCTGTGAGTTCAAGATTCTCCAATTCTCAAACCGATCCTCAACTAATCACTTGATGTGAACGATTTCCTTGGTTCTCGGCTCGTGAACGATTTCCAAGGGCGAGATCTACTATGGATCTGCAATTTTTTTCCCCTACTCTAGCTCGAAGCCGATGCAAAATTCAAGGGGCTTGTTGTGAATTTAGCCTTCTCGCACCCAAGCTCGATGCTAATTTTTTGTACTCTACTGCTCGCATGCCAGTGCATATGACCTTGAACCGGTTTTAATTTCCAAGCGTCTTATGGCTTGCCTTGAGGACGTGGGTAAGCACCATAGCATGGGGGGGTGCCCAAAATAGGGCACCTCAAAACTCAAAAAATAAAGAAAGAGTCAAAAACCTATTTGGTGATCGCACTACACATTAACGACCAAGCAAGAGAGAAAAAAAGAAGGGAAAATTACCAAAATACCCCTCAAATTTCAAAAAATCCCAAAATAACCCTTGTATCTATTTTAGCTGGATTGTTCACGATTTCCTAATCTTTATCCTTTATTGACAATGGAGATCCGTTTTTGAGTGCTTAGCATGCAATTTGTCACAAATTACCTCCCAGAAAAAGACAATTATGTCTAAAAATAATGAAGCAATTCATCTCCAAAGCCTACATAACGAGCTCAAATTCTAGTTTTAGTATCTTGTATTGATAAACAATCGGTCTTCTTATGAATAGCTACAAAAAAGAAATCTTTGGATAAATTTACTCTCACAACCAGGGGTATTTTGGGAAATTTGAAGGGCATTTTGGGAATTTATGACAAAATAAGTGGGGTACATTGGGAATTTTTGAAATTTGAAGGGTATTTTGGGAATTTCCACAAATTAGAGGGGTATTTTGGTAATTTTCCCAAAAAAGAATATGGCACTACCCACGAGCCGCCTCTGCCCCGCAGACACCAGTGATGAGAAGAGCTGCCTTGCTCCCTACATCTCAACGAGCCCAATCTTTCTAGATTTCATGAATAATGACTTCTTCCCCTCCCTTTGACTAAGGGACGGTTTCCCTGCTATCCTTCGGCTTGCCTAAATCTTCCATGGGAGGGATTGTTCCTACAACCCTGTCTGTGTCGGCCCGTCATGAGCCCACCATCTCACCTCGAGGACAAGAAAGAAGAGAAGAGAACGAGAGAATCTCTCCACGCTTCATGTTGTGTCTCCCCTTCCTCCATGGCTACCCTAGGCTCTGATACCAATATGAGAACCTAGGAACTAGCACATGCGGATCACCACCCAAGAATGCCCTATATAGGCCCTTGGCCATGCTCATTATAGGGTCCCCCTTTATTGCATGTGTCTCATGGCCCTTGGCCTGCCCGGTCTTACCTTAGGCCTGACATGTGTAAAATAGAGGATCTATTTTCTAATGATAAAGAGGGCATAAATTAGTTGTGAAGCATCCAAGCTCCTAATACACCGAAGTACCAGAGAGCTAGCCATAGAAAGAGGTTCAAAAGCTAGTTTAATGCCAAAAGGCTATATCAAAAAGTGGTAGACTAGTTTAGAAGATAAAGCTAGTCTATATACAGAATTTTTTTGCTTTTGGCCTTCCTATCAAGAAAAGGCCTAGTCTTAGAGCCTAGCCTTAGAGGGACGGATTTTGTGTGTTGGGTGTTTATTAACATATTGTAAGATGTTCTCCATTATCTTGGCATTTTTTTCAAGGCCGTAGATAACTTGCATTCGAGCAGTCCATCCAAAAGTAGATATTTTATAAAATCAAGAGAATGAATTTATAAAAGATATTTATCGAGGTATCATTGGGAGAACTTGCATCCTAAAACCAGCCAAGCCAAAGGATTACTACGATCGTGAGTAGAACCCCGCCTATAGCCACAAAGTGACCACCTAATACCTGTAATTTAACAAGGACTTATCAACAATGGGCCAGCCTGATCGTAAAGACAAGACGTAAGCTAAAGCGAGCATGTCGATCCACCCAGCACCCTACGAGGTCCTTGTGTTTAGGATCTATGTGTGTTGTATTAATAATTATACACAAAAGAACATAATGTTAAAACAATAACTGGCTTTAGACAACTGGAAGGTGGTTTGCACAAAAACAACTCAATATTTAATTCATTTTTGTACAATAAGGTCAAAATAAGTAATCATATTAATAATTGTAGTCATCAAGATTACAAATTATAGGTGAAATTAAGATCGAAAAAGGTCTTCATTTTCAAAATCAGAAGCTAGACCACTTTAAGAAAAGGTAGCATTCTCAAGTGCATCTATGTAAACAAGACAACAAATTCTTTAGCCTTCGATACGTTTTACAGGTGTCAAAGAACCTATCAATTGTGATCCATGTCGTACTTAAAAATTATTAGTTTTTGCTACTACTCTAGAAGTTCTTGGTATATGTGGAAGAAAACCTCCTTTCGTAAACAACCTATCACAACAAAAAGTCATAACTCCTTTTGTTTGTATGTAACGGTTTTGATATTAGGAAAAAGGTCTTTGATTTAAGAAAAAATTACCAGAATTTTTGCATCAAATAACTATATTCTTACCTTATTAATGGAGGAAGGAGAGGTAGCAGCAGCTAGAATAGCCATCTCCATAGACAAAACCCAAACACACACACAAACAAGCAATATCCGAACAAGAGTTTTTACCTCCATTTTTAGGCGACACCCCCATGGTGAACCAGGTCGGTGACCACATAGTGTGACAAAAACATAGAGGAGAAGGAGCCACTTGTTGCATCTCTCATGAAAGTAGCAAAAACCCACAATAAATTCTTCTCACAATACTTACATGGTTGGTTAAACATTGGGTCAAGTACCCAAGCTGTCCGCACACCAACTTAGTATTAAGACCATCTTGCTTCATTCCTAACCAAAAACTCTACAACCCTAGGACATCCACTTAACCATTCTTTTCTCATTAAGTGTGAGGGATCTTCTCACAATTTCTCCACCTTCTCTGTCTCTCATCCTCTCCCTCTCTCAATCACTTGTAAGGTATAGAGCCCAAGGGTAAGTGAGGGAAGATTTTCCTCACCTTAAATAGTTGCAAGGAGCATTATGATCTTGTTACCATATACATGTGGTAGTGATGTGTGTGAACACACTAGGACCGCCGGGGCATTTTTTCCCTCTTTAGGAGGTTTTTTCCCCCGTGCATTGTATATACGCCCATCACTCTAGGGCTATCTATCTTTCCATTGCACACTAAGTAATACACTCTCTATTGTGTGCCTTGAGCTTCCTTCGTCTTCTCCAAGCTGTGTGTGTTTCTCTGCAACCCTAATTCCAACAATTGGTATCAGAGCAGGTCACGTCCTCCCGGGCTTAGTCGCCAGCTGCTCCAGCACACGCCTGCTCACTTTCTCCGATTTCAGTGAGCTTTGGCAAGCGTTCGCAGGTCGACAAATATTTTGGGCGAGCTCAAAGAGCTCGGTCTGCTCAGAATTTTGATTTGGGCTCATTTCGGCCTCCGTTTCCACTACGGGCAGTACTGCACAGGCTATTTCGTCATTTTGTGCAGATTTTCTGTCAGTGCCGTTTTCTGCATAACAGGTGCCTTATAGTCTTCTACGGTTTGTGCTATATAGCACAAGTTGTTCCCGCTCCATTTCTCCTATTTTCGGGCAGTTTTCACATCAGGTGCAGCATTTACCATGGCTGACAACAACAACACAGATGTGTTCAAGATGTTTGCTGCTGAGGACAGGTTGGATGGGGACAACTACCCTATGTGGGCTTATATGATGCAACACGTTCTTGTGTCAAAAGGTGTCTGGAACATTGTGCAGGGCATTGATGTACGTCCTGGTTCTGAAGATGTAGGCGATATTGAGGATGTTGCAGGTCTTGCTGCAAGGATTGCAGCTGTTAGAGTTGTTTTGCCTACAGCAGAACAAGCTCGTTGGGATGTTAAGGATGCGCAGGCTCATGCATTGATTGCGTTGTCTGTGAAGCGCACCATTATTCCTCACATCCGTTCAGCAAAATCTGCAAAACAGGCTTGGGATATTCTAGCAGGTCTTTATGCAAGCCGCAATGAGGCTAAAATTGCTTTGCTGCGTAAAGAGCTAGAGTCGAAGATTATGCATGAGGAAGATGATATGGACACTTTCCTTGCTAGTGTCAAGGATATCAATGAGCAACTCATTTCTGCAGGTGAAGTCATTTCTGACAGTTCCCTTGTGCAGACTGTTCTTGATGCCTTACCAGATTCCTACCAGACTTTTGCTAGTACTTGGAGACTGATGACCCAAGGAAATCCTGAAGTTGTCAAGTTTGATGCATTATGCACATTGCTGTTGCAAGAGTCACTTTCTAGAAAAAACAGGACTAGGCAGCGTGCAGTTGAACAGGCTTTTATTGCTTCTCAAAGAAAGGGTGGTAACAGTAATGCAGCCACTTCTTATGGTTCTGCTGCGAGTGGCAAAATTTCTGTTCCTAATGCTTCTGCTGGCAGCACTTCGTCTGGCAATTCTGGTGATAAGGGCAAAAAGAAAATGCGTTGCCATTATTGTAAAGCCAATGATCACTTGATCAAGTCGTGTCCTAAGTTGAAGGCCAAAGAGGCTAAGAAGAAAGAGGGTGGTTCCACTGCAAATGCTGGTTCCACTACAAATGCAGCCATTGTTGAGTCTTCTGTGAAAGGAGATTGTGATGCTGATGTTGATGCAGAATGGGCTTTTAGCGCAGAGTGCACTTACAATCCTGCTGTCCATGATGCATGCTTGTCAGTTGCTGCAGATTCACATGTGTGGTATTTCGACAGTGGTGCTACAAAGCACATTACCTCACATCGTGAATTGTTTACCTCTCTCGAGTCTGTCCCTCATGGGAATTCAGTCACTTGTGCCAACAACGCCTCTTATCCAGTTCAGGGAGTTGGAAAGATTGTGCTCACTGCTGCTAATGGCAGTTCCTTCACACTTGTTGATGCACTTTATGTACCTGGGATCAAGAAGAATCTATTGTCTGTATCCGCACTTGCTAGACTTGGACTTGTAGTCAAATTTGTGGATGACAGATGCACAGTTCATGATCTCAGTTTTGGTGATGAAATTGTTGCATCTGGGCTTTTGTGCCGTGGGCTGTATAAGCTCACTTTGTATGACAAGTGTGGACAAAATTTTGCAAATGCTGTTGCAGATTCAAGGGCTATTTCAGATGCAAAACTTTGGCATGCACGTTTTGGTCATCTGAATTTTGCCAGTTTGCTGCGTTTGCAGAAATCTGATATGGTTGCTTCTTTGCCGCCTCTTGAAGCACCTATCAAACATGTTTGTGAAGGCTGTATTCTGGGTAAAATGCAGCGTTCTAAGTTTCCAAAGGATGGTTCAGTTAGGGCCACATGCAGGTTGCAACTTGTGCATAGTGATGTTTGTGGGCCCATGCAAACTCCGTCCTTGGGCAATTACCTATACTTCGTGACTTTCATTGATGATTACTCCAGGCATGCATGGGTATTTCCGCTTAAAGCAAAGTCCGAAGTTTTTATGTGCTTCAAACAATTTTTGGCTATGGCTGAAAATGTCTCAAAATGTACTATGGGCACCCTCCGTTCCGATCGAGGGGGGGAGTATATGTCTCATGAATTTAATGCATTTTTGGCTAGTCGTGGGATAAAACACCAATGTACAGTGCCTTATACACCTCAGCAAAATGGTGTTGCTGAGAGGAAAAACAGGTCACTAACGGAAATGGCACGATGTATGGTCAAAAGTCAAGCTTTGCCGCATTCTTTTTGGCTTGAGGCCATCATGTGTGCCACTTATGTACTTAACAGGTGTCCTACGAAAGCTTTGCAGTCTATTACTCCATATGAAGCATGGCATGATAGAAAACCTTCTATTGAGCACATGCGTGTTTTTGGCTGTTTGGCATATGCTTTGGTGCCACAAGTGCAGCGCAGAAAATTGGATGATAAGGCTGTCAAATGTATTTTTGTTGGTTATAGTGCTGAAAGCAAAGGTTACAGGTTGTATCATCCGCAAACAAAACGTATTTTGGTTTCACGGGATGTAGTGTTTGTGGAAGATTCTGTTCAACCCTTGCTGTCATGTACTAGAGACAGTAATGTAAGCTCACAGGACATTTATGACACTTTGTTGCCTCTTTTCAGTGGTGGAAATACGAATGTAAGTTCCAATGAGGCAAATGTACAGCCTATGGGGGTTTCTGAAAATGTTTTAGAACAGCCTATTACTGATGCAGATGTACATGATGTACTTGATGAGGAAAGGGCTGAAAATGAGCAGGCTAGAGGTATGCCAAAATGGCTGGTGCACACTTTACGTGATAGTAAATTGGATGCACCTTTATCTAGTCGTACTCGTTCAGGCTCTCGCCATGCATCTTATGCATCAGATTGTTATGCTTTGGCTGTGTCTAGTTTACATGATGTTGAGGAGCCTCTGTCTTTTGATGAAGCACAGAATTCAGAAAATTGGATTGCTGCCATGAAATCAGAATATGATGCACTTATAGAGAATGACACATGGACTTTATGTGATTTGCCTCCTGGCAAAAAGGCCATTGGTACCAAGTGGGTTTACAAGTTGAAACGCAAGCCGGATGGTGAGATCGATCGCCATAAGGCTCGACTTGTTGCAAAGGGTTATGCACAACAAAAAGGCATAGATTATGAAGAGACTTTTGCTCCCACTTGTCGTATGACTACTGTGCGTTTTCTATGTGCATTGGCAGCTCATTTTGGTTGGGATGTACATCAATCAGACATTGTTACTGCTTTCTTGAATGGTGACATATTTGAGGAAGTTTATGTAACGCAGCCTCGCGGTTTTGTCATAAAAGGACAAGAGGACAAAGTGTGCAAATGTAAGAAGGCTTTGTATGGGTTGAAGCAATCTCCTCGTGCTTGGTATGAGAAAGCTGACACTCATTTGGTTAAACGAGGCTTTCGTAACAGTCCAACAGAAAGCACATTGTATGTAAAGCGTGAGGATGATGTATTTCTCATTGTGGTTCTTTATGTTGATGATTTGCTGATCACTGGACCAAATGAGAGACATATTGCTGAATTTAAGGCTGATTTGAATGCTACTTTCAAGATGAAAGATTTGGGGCTGTTGCATCATTACTTGGGTATACAGTTTAAGCAGTGTGATGGTGGTATTGCCTTGTGTCAGAAAAGTTACATAGAGACATTGCTATGTAAGTTTGGACTTGAGGATTGCAAACCTATTGCCACTCCCATGGAAACAGGTTTGAAGTTGAGTCTACATGATGCTGGCGATCCTGCTGATGTCACTCTTTACCAAACTGCTGTTGGCTGCCTCATTTATGTATGCAACACGAGGCCAGATATTCAGTTTGCAGTCTCGCAGGTCAGCAGATTTATGCATAGCCCAAGGTCTAAGCATTGGCAGGCTGTCAAGAGGATTTTCCGCTACCTTAGTGGCACTTTACATCTTGGCTTGTTTTATCCCAAGGGGGGATCATTGCCGCCAGACTTACATGCTTTTTCGGACTCAGATTGGGCTGGTTGTTTTGACACGCGAGTGTCCACAAGTGGTTTTTGTTTCATGCTTGGCAGTTCATGTATATCATGGTTGAGCAAGAAGCAACCTACTGTGGCCACTTCGAGTTGTGAGGCTGAGTACAGGGCAGTCTTCACAGCTACGGTTGAGTGTGTATGGCTCAGACGCCTTATGGCTGACTTGGGTGTTGGACAGGACACTGCCAACACTATCTACACTGACAGTCAGAGCGCATTGGCAGTTGCGAGGAACCCAGTTTTTCATGCTCGCACAAAGCACATTGAGGTGCATTACCACTATGTCAGGGAGAGGCTCTCAGCAGGAGAGATCAGCTTGGCTTATGTGCCAACACAGGACAACCTTGCAGATCTTTTCACAAAGGCATTGTCTCGTGAGAAGCTTGAAGCTTTCCGCAAAGCTTTGGGCTTACTCCCCTTTGTGGACTGATCTTGTCCTCAGGGCATGGCACTTCCCTTTACTCATGTGCCAGCTCTCATTCACCGCATCACTCCAGGGGGGATTTGTTACCATATACATGTGGTAGTGATGTGTGTGAACACACTAGGACCGCCGGGGCATTTTTTCCCTCTTTAGGAGGTTTTTTCCCCCGTGCATTGTATATACGCCCATCACTCTAGGGCTATCTATCTTTCCATTGCACACTAAGTAATACACTCTCTATTGTGTGCCTTGAGCTTCCTTCGTCTTCTCCAAGCTGTGTGTGTTTCTCTGCAACCCTAATTCCAACAGATCTGGCAAATTGCCTCAACATGGTAGTCCTTAGTCCCCACTTCAAGTGTATGAGCGAGCACTCACGATAGCAACATGGCAAAGGCATGCATAAGTGTCACATAAAGTCTTTATGTTACAACAACAAGGTGTCAAAGATTCTACAAAGCTTCCATATGGAGGAGGGCCAAGAGTGTACAGCCAAAGTGGCATCGATGGGTTGAATAAATCACCAAAGCAGAGAATGGTGAGAGCCCGTAAAGGAGCATCGTAATGTAGAGTTGCAATAGAAAATTGGAGGGATGCAGTGTCGTGGAGCACTATGTGAAGTCTGTTTAATGGTGGGGGGATGTCCTAAAGAGAGTTTGAAGAGAGAGTGTGAATGCAACCATCATGGTTGTAGCTGGTATCAGAGCATGATTGCTTACAAGCATCATAGGTCACCGTTGCACCTTGATAGATGCAAAGCATCAAGCCTAGAGACACCACATACCAAAGCCATTTAATGCATAAAATGTTAAGAGAGAGGGAAAAAATGTAAGGCCGTTTCTGAGAGGAGATTAGAGTCCAAAAATGCCCAAATTCTTATGACATAAAGCCCAACCGGCTTGCCCAACTATGCAAAAATGACAATGCTGTGGAGGGGAATGTCGCCAGACTTGGCAGCAAGGTGGACACCCTCTCCCCTTTTTCTACTTAGCTAGAAGGTATAAGGACCGAATAACCAAGATCCCTACCTCCCCCCTTCCTCCCAATGGCAGCAACAACATTAGCTTTTTCCCTATCAGGTCCAGTTTCTTATGCGGACGGACCTCTTCTTTACTCCCATGCTTCTCTCGAGTCTTTAAAAAAAATCACATCTTCACCATCTTAAGAGTGCGGTCGTGATATAGCCTATGAAAGAAGAGGTTATGGATGAAAATCGATGTTTTGAGAAAGCTGGTATGCACCCTTGATGGAAACAGGTTGGCAATATCCCATCTGCCTTCTCCTAACATGGGTCCACCAGCCGCAGACGTTGTCTCGGCACTTTTTAGACCTAGAGATGTGGTTGGCCATGAATCAGGCATGCCCTTAGCTTGGTGATCATTCATGCTCTATCGCCTGTGTACCCATCTGCCACCACAAAGTCCACCATCACTTCTACCTCTTTCATGTCGCTTTGTAGACATGTTGCTCCTCCTAAGCCGTCCTTGCCACCTCCATCCGCACTTCTAGCCCACGTACCTGACCTGTCGCTTGACATTTTCCCATGCTATTGTAATGAATGGAAATTCAGTTCACAGAGAGAGAGAGAGAGAGAGAGAGAGAGAGAGAGAGAGAGAGAGAGAGAGAGAGAGTAGCTCCAACGAACAAAAACCAGAAGAGATTGAAGCAGAGGGGAAAAAAAAAACAACCCAAGCTACATCGTTTGACACATGGACCCTGTTCTTTCAGGACCAAACCAAAAATGACGAGAAGAGTTCCTCAACCTTAAAAACTAGGGCAAACTTTGATAAAGGACATCTGCTTTGCAGTCAAGTATAGACTCTGTTGATTGTTCCACAACAAGAGTCAACAAGTTCAGCAATAAAATTTCACAATAAGCACAAATTTGTGGGTTATTTGTGAATATAAAAAGACACAATTCGCTCAAGCATGGCATTGGACACCGCACTAGAGTTGACACAAATTTAGCTGATGGTTACAAACAAACGACTTTCCTTAATCGAAGAATATGAGCAGATAAATGTTGATAAGATTTACAACCGTAAGTATGAATCATCTGAATACTCAAAAAAAGGGTGCACATAATCATAAACTGAAGGCTCGTTGTAATCCTCAACCATTGAATCACTGCTTAAGCTTGGAGACCAATGAACCTCTTCTATAACCTTGATTAGTTCACTGAATAGAACTCTTATCTCCTTCAGCTGTCAAATGCAAACCATCACTGAAACAAACATAGCACACGAGTTACATCTTGTCGGGATAACAACTAGCAGCAGTCTTTCAGCAACTCTATTTAGGATAATAACAGTGTAAAATCCATAAATTGTAGACAATAGTCTGTATAACTAATTAGTGTCAAGTCAGTTAACATAGATTATGTAGAATTAATGATATCAGCAAACAACAATGCCACTGTGAGGAGTGAGGGTCTATTTGCGTCTCTCCAATGAGAAAAGGGTAAAAGCAATACATCCAAAGCAATACATGCAAACACCATTTGGGTCTGCATACAATTTGAATTATCAAGCCAGCTGTTCTTGATGAGACGCAAAAAAAAAAACATGAGCAAACCACATTGACACTGTTACGTACGTCCCTACACATCAAGATGGGTGCCTGAGCAATACCAGCCAGTGTGAACCAGGCCCTTGGGATATCAAGTCCTGTAATATGACCCTGGGCTATTTTGTGATCTATCTTGTGTGATCACCACACTTGGACAATAGCCCCTTGGCAATGCTTGCATGTACACCCAAGCTAGTGTCTGGGTTGTTGATATGGGACGCCCAGTCCTTGATCGAGGTGAGGCACCAAAGCAACGTCTTGCTCTCTTTGATATGGCTTGGCGACATGAACAAAACTACTAGAGCTTATGGGCCTTGATGATCCAGCTTGATAGGTCCACCTCACTCCCAAAGAGGGTGATAGTGGACACTACTAGTGGTTGTGAGCAAGGCGCAAACATGCCAGCTGGTGGTGGGAGTTGGTCTGTATTTTCTCAGTTTCTATTTACATGGATCCTCGTGTGTGATTGTAGAAGTTAGCAGGAATCACATGCTGGAGACCGGCTGTTTTCAGCCATGGGGAAGACTTTGGGGCATGCTAGCACCATAGTAGGTAGTTTTGGCAGCTAGGGTGCTTGCCAAGCCCTTAGAGCATTATTTGGATGGATAGCTCAGATGTTTCTGTGGTCCTAAGGTGGTCGCTGCAGAAGGCTGCCCTCTGTACTCACTCATGCTCTCTACGTACTGGCTCTTCAACTGCAATTCAGCAGCCTTTGAGGCAACCTCTTTAGGGCAGTGATAGTCCCCTTTTCAGTAGAGAATACACGGGCCTCTTGTCACTGTTTTGAGAAAGAGGATGGGCTGAATAATTGGTTACCTTAGGGCAGACTACACTAGCACAGAGCCTTCAATCAGGCCGGCCAATCAATCAAGTACCAACATGTTAAATTGGCGATTTTCTTATTTGCTTGAATGTGTGCTACTTAGCACGAATGATGGTTCCAGTTTTATATATATATATATATATAGAGAGAGAGAGAGAGAGAGAGAGAGAGAGAGAGAGAGAGAGAGAGAGAGAGAGAAATGAAATGAAATGAAATGTTATATTAACTTCTTCAAAAGGCCATAATGACCTATGAGACCAATTTGTTACAAAATAGTGAATCAGATACCATGTCTGGGTACAAGAAAAACTAGAACAAAATACTACTGCTACAAGCTAGAACTATGTGAATGTGAAACAATGACAAAATGGGGGGTGGAGAAATGGTGAGGGTCCATCCTCATCTGCATTCTGAGTGTCAAGAAAGTATAGCTCGAATCCTCTGCTGTAGTCTCCGTCTATGCTGTGTAGCTCCTCTCCTTAGTCGTGGTCATCTGGATCTCCGTAGCTCCAATGCTCGGTCGATAAGAGTGCCAGTAGTTGTCGAGTGAGTCTGGGCCGAGGTCTGCGGTGGTGGCTGCTCCTCTGGCTGTCCCATATCTAGTGAAAAGAAATTTCTAATCTGTCTCTGAGACTGTCTCTCTCTAGCTCTCCCCAGTAAAGTGTCTCTATGTTTGTGTAGCTCAAGTAGATATAGTCCAAGACATTTTTGATCCTCATAACTCATGACTAGATAAAGGACTAAAACCCTCTCTGAATAGGCAGTGGAAACGGCCCCGTATCTCACAGTACACTGTGCAATGACATATGTAATGTAACTCTGTCTCTGGCTCTATCTCGCATAAGCGGCATAACCTGCTGTCTGGTGGTATCCCTCTGAATCTACCAGTCTCAATCTCGAGCTGATGCGAGGATGTACGTATCTGACCAATGGCACAACGTAAACCATGGGACATATGTGTGTCCATGAGAGAGAATGGGGAATGTCAAAATGAAGCACCTCCAGGACTGATTGGATGCACCTTTGGATCCGTCGATGAGGGGTTGTTGATGGACACTAAGGAGAAGATGTGCGGCTGATTTGCTCTCCCGATGTGAGAAGAGCTGAAAACGCAGATGATGATGGAGCCGATAATGGACAGCAATGGGAGCACTCGATGCGGCGAGGGAATGGCCGAGGAGAGGCTCAATGGGCTATCGAAGTACCGGGCTACAGGAAAGAGGTGCTAGCGTTAGCATATCCACCGCATTTCCAGCGAGGAAAGGGGCTGAAAACTGAAAATGCAGGGCTGCACGACTGATCCGGCACAAATTGGCTCACAATGCAGATGGTGAGCATATTGCCAACGCTAGAAACTGCAATACGCTGGCTGATCTGCAAACACTAGGGCTGATGCTAGGGTTACTTCTTATATCAAAGCTTTGTGATTTTGCACTAATCCGCTAATCTTTGAAAAAAAAAATTCTCTCTCATGTTTGAGCGTGAGTTGTAGCATTTCGCCCAAGGACGCTTCTCTCACTTAGGGAACTGCAAGACCTGCCATTGCGCGTAGGACTGTGAGCCTTGAGCATAGGAAATGATAACACTATAAACCCGGGGTTACGGTTGTGGTGCACCTGCGAGAGGGTAGTTGACTTGGTGTGCGTGCTCGACCACCTCAATATAAAGAAATCCTAGCATGGATATTTGCAGTCATAAATTCTTCGACATGATAGATCACATCATTGGACATGCAAACATGAAAATATTGATTGCAAGTGTCACGATTTGTTAGCAACAAAGGAAGGTGCCATCCAGATCAACCTCTTAGCTTTGGAGTCTTTGGCATTGTTTGCACAACTATCTCTCCCATTTTTTCTTGGAGAATTCCATCATTCAAGAAGCACCATTGTGAGGATTAGTGGTGCTAATCCTATATTTAAGAATTAAAACTTCATACTTAAGATCAAACTAAGACTCAAGAAACTGAATGTGTGTTTGATTGATTGAATGAATGTACCTTCATAAGTTCAGAATAGTCTGAACTCACGAATTATAAGAGGGAATAAAGCACTCATAAAACTATAAAAGCAAGGGACACAAGAGAAGAAAAGAAAAGACAAAAACAAACAAACTAAATCACTTTACAATAGGCTCCTTATATAGGAGACGAAGAGACACAAATGAAAAGATACGTCTCATGGTGACGAGACACGCGGACTTTAGACGTAAAGGCACAGCGAAGAGTCGCACCCATAGAGCGAAGGGGTGTGACCAATCGTCGAAGGAGTGTGGATTTTGGTGAAGAGGATGTCTCTTGAGCGAAGGGTCCTGACCATCCAAGCGTAGGGGTCCTTCTTGGCATGGCACTTCGCGTATCTGCAACTAAGAGTAGATGTAATATTGTAACATAGTCACAATCGTGACATTCCCTTCCTTTTAAAATGAGAGTCCGTGTCAAAGAAATGACTTCTGATGTTGATAGAACTCTGGAAAAGCATTGAATGTTTGAAAATCTTCAATCTATGAGCTATCGAAAACCTTTGTCTTGAACCTTTGCTTCTTGCGAAACCTTTTTGCTTTGACTGCAAAATCCCATGTCATTGCATTGTTCAAAGACTTTTTTGAAGAATCTGACTTAATCAGGTTGACTGCAACAAGAGACTGATCTTCAAAATCCTTCATGCGACGTAAGTTTTCTGGTTTAAGATCTTCTGATAACTGCAAAACATTTGGTGAAGAGGAAATCTTCTCAGGGCACTCTTCAGATGAGGTAACTTCAACTTTGCGAATCACTAGAGAGGATTTTAGATTGAGACTACAATCATCTTCCAATAATGAATCCCAAAACTCTTCAGAATCTTTTTCAGAAACTGTTACTTCATGACTTGCTATTAGCATATCATCATCCAGCAAAGAATCAAAGAAAGTATAGTCGTCTTCAGACTCGGAATCTGCAACTATGTCCTTATCTTTGTCTGGTAACAAAGTATCACTTGGAAAAACTTCTTCATCAATAATAATTTATGCATCTACATCGGAGATCATATTTACTTCATAATCCATTGTATCATGCCGTTTGACTAGTACACGTGAGGCTTGAATCACTCGTTCCGCATGATAAAGCCCATGTAAAATCAGTTTGCATCCATCTTTGAACGAATTGATAGTATGTCCTCGAAAGCTAAAGGTTGGATCATATTGAAATAACCGATGCTGACCAAGAATCGTGTCGTAGTAAGATAAAGCGCATGACCTCGAAATCCAATCGATCTGCATAATTTTGAACACCGAACTGCAACTGTCGAACTGTCTCATCACAAGTAAAATTAATCCATCTGCTAATTCCACATCATATAAGTGAGATGTCTTCTGAGTTGGTAAGCCAAGCTATGGAACTATCTGAGTACTGACGAAATTATTCGAGCATCCGCTGTCCACCAAAATATTGATGGAGCGACCATTGATAGTTCCAAGAAGGCTCAAAACTCGCTTTGAGAGAGGCTCCAAAACTGAAGAATTGCACTGAGCATGCTTCATAAGCATAGTCGTATCCTCTGGACACAAATCGTATTGACCACGGATTTTCTTTTATCCTTAGCAAAATCTGGTTGTTCAGAATTCGATGATGTTTCCGCGTTGGAATTTCAATTTCAAACTAGACGGATTTGGTCTCTTTGGACATTGATACCATCTATGGTCACCACCACAAATTGTACATAAACCATCCTTCTTTGAAGTCCAAGATGCATTTGAGAAAGAACCTTGCTGAGTATTAGAACGCCGATCTTGAGAAAAATCACGTCCTTTACCACGATCAAGTGTGCAGTATTTGAAGAAGATATGCTTTGAGATTTTCGACCTTGAGAATAGAACCTTGAAGCTGAATAAGGCTTTGTTGCTTGCTGTCTGGACTAAGATTGATGTTGTTGACTTTGGATATGGTTTTCTCTGCGATTGCGTTGTGAAAAGCGAGAGCTATTTGAAGATTTGTCCTCATCACCATGGAGAAAATTCCGTGTAAGGCGTCAATTATCGCCAAGACGCTCCACATAGGCTATTACAACATCCAAGGTGGTAGGTTTGTATTTGTGCACATCGTCCTTTAGGTTGGGTTCGAGTCCGTCGATAAAGTTGTGAAGTTTATGAGAGGGACTAAGGGTCTCTATCTCCAAAGTTAGCCTTTGGAACTCTGTGATGTACGCAGCCAAGAAACCTGTTTGGCTCAGGCGGCGAAGAGAGGACCGGGCATGAAAATCCGCATTGGCAGGCTCGAACGCCTTGCGAATAGCACGCCGGAATTTATCCCAAGAAGGTGTGTGTTTACCATCAGCAACCCGTCGTTGCCACCAAAGAAATGTTGTGTATTTGAGTAGAGAGCTAGCAAGTGCAACTTTTTTACTCTCGACCAAATCTGTGTTTGATAAGTAAACCTCCATTTTGAACAGCCATTGGTCCAACACACGCTTGTTGCAACAACCATTATAAGGCTTGGGCCGTTTAACATCCATTTTCTTCTTCTGTGCATCATTAAAAATTTTACAAAGCAATTGAAGTTCGCGATTGTCTACCTCATCAGTTGAATCTGGTTCGTTCAATTCGTCCACTAAACCGTCAGAAGAAGGTGTTGAATTAGCATGTGTAGTTCGAGAAGTTGTAGGACAATTCTGGGAATTGTTTTGCGTCTGCATCTGATCCAAACGAGTGTGTAGTGATGCGAGACTTGTGAAAGTGTGGCCATTTGCTCTTTGATGAGAGCGAGGGCGTCTTTCGACTGTTCGACGTCGTCTTGTGATGTCGGCATGGTGATTCCTCAAAAGGAACTCTCGAACAGGTGCAAGGGCATGTTTTCTGAGGCGAGTACTCCTTCTGGGACGGGAGCACCTGCAAATCCTCAAGGGGAATTCACTGATACTGCTTCTTCAAGAACTTGGTCTATATATAAAATTTACGGAATGGGCACATACTGGAATTCGTCTGCCATCGTGCTGGAGTACGGTACTTGCTGAGGGGCCAGCATTGAAGGAAAGGGTGGGATCAGCGTGCGTAAGGAGAGAATGTTGGCTATGTTTTTTCTTTTGACTTCGTAAGTTATAAAATAAAGGGTGCTTTCACATGAGTTTTAAAAAATATGGGGTTGGCCACTTGATAACAAGATCGCTGGCTAATAAGTGGGTTTAAAAAGAAAAGTATACGTTGCTGCTTAAACGTCATGCGTAGACTTTTACGAAGAGCTGCCAATGTTGGGTTGCATCGATTGATGAAGAGGCGCAAGGATGAAGGGCATGCTAGGGCAAGGGGCATACTCCAGGGCCGAGAATCTCAAGGGGATGCGACCCTTCATTTGCAAGAGGTGCAACTCTTTGGGAGAGGTGCATGCCAGGATTGGCACCTATTCATGAAGAGGTGATGTTCTCCTGTGAAGTGTCCAGAGATTCAAAAGATGGTTGACAAGATGGTTTGTTACATGGAGTGCAAATTCCAGATGGTTGACGCTGGTTTGTTACATGGAGTGCAAATTCCAATGAGTCCTTCTTTTCTTCCTCAAGCATATGCGGACGACTCTTTTTTTATGCCTAAAAATGATCGTGCGGATCTTCAAGCTTTGATGAAGATTTTGTCAGATTTTGGGATGGCAGCTGGTTTGCATATCAACTTCAAAAAGTCTATTTTGTTGCCTCTTAATTCTTGCGACTGGCACTCTATTTTATGGCCTGGACAACTGCTATCACCACATGATGTGATACGTCACCTTGGTTATCCGATTGGTTGGTTCATTACAGCGACACAACAAATGGAATGGGTGACTGCTAAGCTTGCACAGAAACTGAGATATTGGAAATTGTCCACTTGGCCTCTTCACGTACGACTACGAATAGTATAATCCATTGTGATGGCACATGTTCAATTCTATTTGTCGTTGCTGTCTTGGACGCATAAAGACATTTCAGCCTTTATGTCGCAGGCAATGGAATTGTTATGGAAGACACATCCCAAACGCAAAGCTTTACGCTTGTTGAGAATGCAGTCTACTTGTACACCAAGATCGCATGGTGGGCTTAATATATTGAACATACATTTCCATCTTTTGGCACGCAAAGCTACACTGCTGGCTGATTTTTTCGTGCAAGTACAACCTTGGTCATGCATGCTAGCTACTATGTGCAGTTCTATGAACACAAAGGCATATGGTAATTGGATCACTGATCAATGGGAAGTTGTATTGGGTCGCTTTGAAGGTACCATACCTCGCTGCCCTCACTCTACAAGATTGATATTGGATTGGAACCATGTACTTTCTCAGATTAAGTGGTCCGGAAGATCCTCTTTGAATGGTAACTCATTGCGAAAGAAAGCCTTCACTGGTCTGCAGTATTTCCTTTTCCCTTGGCAGTTACTCAACCGGTCAAGGCTTACAACTTGATGAAAATGGGTATTAGACGTATTGAGGATGTTGTGGATGAAAATGGTTGTGTCTTATCTTTTCCCCGTGCTTGTCAGACACTTAATTTGGGCATGCACCATCGACCAATTTGGAGGGACATATGTGCTTTGCTTGCTCCTCTTATACCTATACCAATACTCAATGAGGAGGATAGGCTTAAAGATTGGGAACTCATTGGTAATTCCCCAGGTTCCAAACTTGTTTCTATGCAGAATTGGACTTCAAGGCAAATTTACAGAGCTATTGTGCCTCCTCCGTGGATACAGTCTCATGGAAATTTGCTTTGGCACATGCATAAGTCAATGCGGTGGTGGAAAATGGTTCTTTCCATCAATTGGAAAAGCAAGTTTCTATTTAAACAAAGAGTGTTTCTATGGAGATTCATGCTTGGCATATTACCGGTGGGTAAGATTTTGGCTTCTCGTCGCATTGCCTCTTCATCTTGCCGAAGATGCTCGAATCGAATGGAATCAGTTCCTCATCTTCTTTGGTTTTGCCCCGACTCTTGGGATTTCTTGCTTGTGCTTTCAAGGAAATCATTAGGAAAAGTTTGGACTCAAAAAAGGACTTTTTGGCGTTAGAGAGAGAATGTTGTTCGACCAATAGAGTTTGAGTCACCACAACGGTAGCTCCAATTTATTTGATTTTTATCTCAAATTTTTGCGTTTTCAAAAAAGAGTTTTTTTATGTTAAAAAGATCTGAATAAGAAGATACGACGCGATTTGTGCAAATTATTCCCCTGCCATGGCCGACGAACACCGAATGTGCCATAACTCACATTCAATGAGGCACACCTTTTGATGAACACTTTTCAAGCTACTACTTCTTGTGTAAACTAGTGAGCCTCTTTTCTTCTATCGTTTTTGCGTAGTGTCACTTCGCAGCTAATAGAAGCAGAGATGGAAGGAAGACGACCATGGCGACCATCTGCCTCTGTTAAATCTGTGGAACTATTCAACAGCTTTGACTTAGACCATGGTCGCTGGATGTCTACCACAGTCACCATTGGTAGTTGGGTTCTGCTTCAAACAAGAAGAAGAAAACGGATCAAAAATGAATTCATCAACAACTACAAAGGACGTGTGAAAGATTTTCGCTTATCTCAAACGGGAAAGACAGTGAAAGAGGTGCTCATTGAGCATGTATATATGCACTCCGAACTACGACTACAACAGTCACCTTTGGGGTTTCCTACTCATAGACTAAACTGTGTGACTACTATATTGCTAAAAAGTCTTTAAAAATCCTTCAAGTTATTTTGTTGACTATTTCTTGTGACCATTCTCTTATCTTTTGTTTTTGCAGATATGTATTCTTCTAACAAAGAAGACTTGCAACCAGTTGACTGCATAATTGGTATTTTTGATGCTTTTCATGCTTCGGTGGGAGAACTTATGTACAGAACTAGTGCGAGAAGAGCTCTCACAGAGAGGGGAGTTTTCTTTTACGACTACTTTTACAACGCCCCTTGCTCTGTCCATGGATTTGGCACTTTGAAACCTTTCCCTATTCCCCAACAAGATTCCCCAAAGTGGCCAGTTCCAACTTCAGAAACCTCTGAGTGTTTTAAACTCAAGCTTCATCAGGAAATTTTGAAGTGTTTGCGACCAAACATTGCAAGTAAGCAAGTACGAGTCAGTCTATTTATGCCATTACATGTCTTTATAGATTTCTTCCACGATGAGGAGGTTAGAAAAACAAAAACCATGTTCATCTGCAAATCCCAAACTTGCCTTGATTTTTTGGATCATAATTGGGATGTCAGTGATTCTGAAGGCATTTTGTGCAAAGTTGACAAGCGCTCGGTTGTGTGCAAGTGTATGATAGTATCACAGAATTTTATAGTTTCTTTCTACTACATGAGGTGGCATCGAGTGAACGGTCAGTTGGTAGCTATGGATCAAGATTTAAGTGACAATGCTTTTAATCCCTTGATGTCCATCGAGATATGGTTTTCAAATTATTTGCTTACAGCTGTTGTGGTCATATCAAATGTCACTTTAAGACAGGTTCGAGAGGATCTGTTAAATGAGTCCGATCTCAATTTGCCTTCAAAATTTGTTTTCAAGTGTAACATGCGAAAGGTACTAAGCTACATATATTACTTTTATACGTTAATGTTTCTATCGTGCTCATGTATCCCTATGTCTTATCACGTACGTTGCATTGCAGGTACCTCACAGACAAGAAAATAAAACTCTTTGTGCACAGATTACCAGCGACAGACTTGAAATAGTGAACTAACTGTACACAATGATTCAAATACTATTCTCAAAGATTACTCGACAAAGGCATCTCTTTACATTACCAAACACCATTGGATTCTCACTCTCCCAATTTTTTGGAAAGCTGTACACAACTTTTGTAAACTTTGAACCATAATCAAAACAAAAGTCAAATTTCGATCCACTGCTTGTAATCAATTTGTCAAAAGTACATTTTATAATCTCTTTCTAATCTTGTGCGTGCGGTGATGTGGGGGCTGTTGGTTGAGGTTGAGGAGAGGTGGTGGCTTGGGGGTTTGGGGGCTCTGGAGTTGCTTCATGAGTAGGAGAGGTGTTGGGTGGGGGGTTTGGGGGCTCTGGAGCTGCTTCATGAGCAGGAGAGGTGCTGGGTGGGGGGTTTGAGGGTTCTGGAGCTGTTTCTTGAGGACGAGAGCTGGTGGGATCTTGGGTTGGGGAGGTATCTGGGGAGATATTGATATGTGCTTGTGTCGGTATGGCAGACAAGGGATATCTTGTCGGCGGAGGCCTAGGCGGAGGCCTTGGTGCTGGCGGGATAAAAGCATCACGTGCTCCGTCTGGACGCATGGTCGCGCAATTGATCAAGTTTTCAATCATTCTGTTTCTAAAGGAAGAAACATCAGCCTTTGAATAATCTGCCAAATTTCTTACCTGCGTTAAGAACATCATGTTTATTAACATAGCTACTAACTTATTAAGATACAAATCTGTAAACGAGTGTCAAATGCTTACACTTCTACAACTTCCATCAAGCATGACCCCTAACAAAATTTCTACATTGATTAAAACCCTCCATCCACAAGAGTAGGCATCGTCCTGCTTAGGGACTTTGCAACTAATAATCGTAAGATTATCATATATCTGCTCTTGCGTTAAAGCTTCAAGAGCAGACACAAGCTTCCGAACAGATCTGCGCAAAATACAATTAAATTTCATAAGAGACTTTTAACAAAATTCTATGCGATGTCGAACAAAATACAAAACCTCTTACCTATGTACTTCACCATGAAATCCATGGGATGAATTAGCAAGGTAGCACCGGTTTCGTTCAAGGTGTAAGAGAACAAGACTCCAATGAGCGGTGTTACAAATAAACATAAGCAAAACATATGTCATCACAACAAATTAGAGTTCAAGATAAAATAATTTTAATATTGAAAACATTGCGTACCCTTCATGATAAGCCAAAACAAAAAAATTTACCATCTCCATGTTCACTGACTGGAACCAGTCAACTACTTCCACTAAAGATGTATTCTCGGCCATCAAAACGACCGAGAGGTTTGAGTCAAGGACGGCGACATCATTTTGCATATTCCAAGGCAAATTTGAAACTACAAAACTGTAAAGAAATTCGTGTCATACAAAATTCAATATATTAAAAGAATTTATTGTGAAAAAACGAATAGCACGCACCAAAGCAAGCAATTGATGATTGAGTGTGTGAGTTCCCTCGTCCGGTTCTATAAAATTGCAATCTCGTGGGGGTGATAGGGAAAATACAGAATGCGTCCCCACAGAGGAAGGCCAACATGGAAATATGAAAACAGCAATGACAAATCATCAGCGTTGGCGTCGTTGATGGCATCTGCCATTTGTTCCTCCATCATCTCAATGCGTAAATTCTCCAATCTTTCGCTATCGTCTTCTGTTGTGTCGCGCTCGGTGTTGAGACGAGTGCTGTATCGATGAATTTGTGTAGACACTTCATGAACTTTGACCTTGTCAATAGGTGGTATTCTAAGAATATTGTGCATCTTTCGGTCTGAAATACCGCCAGGCGATATTGTTTTGTCATACCTGAACCTGAGAAGGCGAAGTGTGTTGATGTCTCGCGGCATCAATGTTGCCCTATGGGCGTGGGCCGAGAGAATGTAGTTGTCTTGGAAAAGCTCTACAAAAAAATTATCGGCGGCCTCGTGCAAGCACCCCATTGCACTTCGAGACCACTGGAAATTCAAGTTATGTTTCTCGCAAATCTCGCGAACAACTCTGTGGAATGGCAGTTTAGGTATTGCCAATGAAATGTGCTTTTGGAGCTTACGAAGTTCGAATAGAACGCTCCTATTCTTCTCGTATCTTCTTCTTCGCATTGTTGCCCGTAACTGCGGCATGGTCTTGCCCGGAATCACCTGCGATGTTGACAGTTGCACTGCAGACGAGCTAGCCTGGCCCTGCGGACCAGACTGGCCAGGATAAACCTTCCTTGCTGTTTGCTTTGTGCGGGCCATGACCTGAACGAGAAGAATGCGAGGAAATATGAAAATCTGGATGTGGGTAAAAACGTAGAGTGACTAGAGACACTTCGGAAAAAATGATAAGAAAAAAGGGGGGGGGGGGGTGTTTATATTAGCGGAATAAGTATAATCACATCTTAATCATGAGACGAGGCGGCTGCATTAATCATGACATTGCGAGGTATGACGAGAAGCGTGCGAGTATAATGATTACGCGTCACGTGGCACATCGGGACTCAACGCGATATTGGTGGTGCCGAAATTAGTGGCACTGCCTATTTGCGGTGTGGCATGACGAGGAAAGAAGCGCCCCAACGGGTTGCCCTAGCAACAACGGTATGTCGCGGCACAACGTGAGGAGGCGGACCCTGATGGTTCCGAATTGCAGTGTTCGCGTTGTGGCAAGACAAAATGTTGTCACGTCAAAATGCGATAAGTAAGGTCCCGGCTAGTTTGACCACAAGTATCGCGCTGTGGCGCGACAAAAAGGCGTCGCGTCACAACACGATACGGGGCGTTCTCGAGTACTCTGGATTGGCTGTATCGCATTATGACGCGACAAGAAGCTGTCGCGTCAAAACGCGATAGCGGTGCTTCTGTGGAGTGGCGGCACCAGTTTCGCGTTGTGGCACGACCGTTCCACGGCGACTGACACATGGCGTAATCATCACGGCGACTGCATGATGCACGGCAATCCCATGATACACGTTAATCGATGTCATCCATGTCCTCGGGAGTCCTATAAATTTGACTTGATCCCCCATTTGCCCTTTGTTTGGATGTTGTGCTCTCTCGTCTATCTTCGCTTTTGAATTTCTCTTATGGACCCCTTCAATGTTGAAGCAGAGGAGGAAGTGCCTTGCTCTCAAGATGCCCCCCAAGACAAACCATCTCATTTTCTATACCGCATTGGGCTTCAGCAGCGTGAGACAGAGATCAAGCTGATGTTCAATCCAGATTTTTCTTTGCATGAGTGGATTGTCTCCGCGCAACATTACCTATCAGGTTTTGAGCAGACCTACCAATAGCAAACATCCGGTGGCACTATCGAGATACAAGGAGTTCGTTTTGTTTACATGAAGGATATCAATTCGGACTCCTCCAAGAAACACATATTTTCTAGGAGTTGCCTTAAGCTGCTAGTGCACTTGCGGATAACAGACTACAAGTGTACACTTCATAACCGCAAGTGTCGAGTGGCTGAATATTATGCAGGTTTTATTTTATATTTGCATTTAATTTTGGATGAGCATGTTGATGCTGCAGAGGGCTCGCTAGAGGATCAGACTAGGAAGGGTCAAGAGCCCAAGTCTCGGGAAAGCCTTGCCTTGCAGGTTTCAGAGGGAGTTCAGCTTCAGGAGGGTGCTTTGCCTACTAGTGTTCTACCTACCATACCTATTGGTGATTTGTAGTATGTCATGCTTAATGACATTATGGAGCTTTTTGACCTTCGAGAAGACTATTGCCTTGCCATTGTGGCACAGAATCTCAAAGAGGATGATGCTATCATTGACCCTGAGCACGACAAGTATTCTGTTATAGATGCCCATGCAAATGAGGATGAGTTCGTTGACCCCGCAAGTGCACTTGTGATGATTTACAATGATGTTTCTAGGTATGAGAACACGCTTCCAACAGAAAAGGAGTTCATGGAAGTGCAAAAAAATCTAGGGATTGAAGAAATGGGTAAGGCAAGCACTTCTTCATCATCTTTGGCCTCAACCTCCAATGCGCCCACTGGAGGTCAGGGCGGCATCAACCTATGGAATGAGGACTTACTTGAAGAAGATGAAAACCAGAAGGTAATCTTTTTTTTTTGCCTTACCTTTTGGTTTCTACTTATTTCATTTCATAACTTTAATTTGTTACAGTTGGTGGTCTATGATGATACCTTCATTCCTCGCCCTCGTGGACGAGGCATGGGAGATTTAGGGAAGAATTCCTCTCTCGGCCAATACATAAAGAATCTTAAGTATCCGAGTTTTTTGGTCTTCCATTCGTCCTTCTCCAATGACAACGCGGAGCTACCCTTGATGACGTTGAAGACACTTTCAAGATATTTAGGAGGGGCCTTCATTAGGTGGAACACAGATAAAATAATGCTTTTAGAAAAAAAGGCCGCATTGTATATGTTTGGCCAAGGGCCAGGAATGTATGGTTTGTGTAGTCGCTATTTTTTGACCCAAGCAGCATATGGTTTGGCATGCGAAATCACTGACCCTGTGCAATTACTAGAGTATGACAAGCATGCTATGTTTTGCAATAAACAACCAATTGCGCATCTGCCTACTGAAGAAATGTCTCTTGTGGTTGTGGAGGTGGAGACAAATGTACTGTCGACAAACGAACCTGCAGGACTAGGTTGCAAAAGACCAAGGCAAGAAGAAGACGATAACACATAGCAGGCAAGAAGGCTAGAATATTTTGTAACTTTTCCTGATGAAGATGAAGAATAGAGAAGCTCCAATGTATATTGTCAATGCCAAAAAATAGTACATTTTCTATCAAAACAATGAGTACATTATGTTTCTCACTTTTGTGACTGGTTGTCTTCTCTTGGCACAATAAATTATATTGTGTTACAATGTGCTCTCATTAGGAAGTCTCAAACAACTTGAGTCGGAGTTGTCCAAGTTTTTCCAATGCGTTCCTTTTAAAGTCGCCACGCTGCAGGTCGCGATGCCGCAGAAGATGCCTCCCATATTTCCTTCTTCCGTCGTTTGCTTGCTAATCTCATTGCTTGGCCAATCTGACTGTCTTTGACACATTCCTTTCGGTGTGTTCTATGCATAAGTTTTCGATAAGTCCATTGATGTAGTTCCTCCAAACTGTTGGCTTTGTTTGCACCACCTCCGTGACGAGTGTGGCTGAAATAGCCAGTACGGGCTTGGTAGTGAGTTTTCTCCATACCTTGTGTAGACCGTATAGCCAAGCTACCATACTGCCTAGCAAACCAAGGCATGTGGTTGCATATGATATGCTGCAAAAAAGACCAGCCTATTGTTTATATGTAAATATATAATCACAATTTTATCAAATAAAGTAATATACCATGTAATGAGTTATGTGTTGATTTGTCCATGCAGCTATGAAAGACCTGTGGAAGGTCTCCAGAGCATCTTGAAACAATGTATAGTCAGTATCTCTCCAGTATTGAGCTCACAAAACTTGAATATGGAATCCAAACTTTTCCACACGTTCGCTTTGCGAGTCCTTGCTGCACCATTGTCTGCGTGGTCAACCACTGCATTATGCAGGTTTCTCCACCGGTTGTATCTCAATGTCAACCTTTCCTGAGCACTTTGGCTTTTGCGTTGTCTGCCACTTGTTGGCATCGACAAGAAGAGACGGGCTTTCACACCGCCAATAGACGACTTCTTTGGCACATCTCGACCATTCTTAGACCTCTTCTCGTCCTGCTCTATTTTCACATGTCCTCCATGCAAGCCCATATCTGAGAAAACTGTTTCCAATGATTATATAGCCCTTTGTTTTGCTGATGTTGGCCGAGTGGTCCAAGCAAAACAAATGTACAGAAACATAAGTTTCTCAATGATTCTGCAGAGTGCATGCATCGTGCAAATATGTACTCTAGATAGTGGAATATCCAACATTGAGCGAAAGTTAAGGTCCTGCAAGTGCCTGTCCGGTGCTCTCCTCCAATTTCTTTTGTCAAGACCAATGACTCCTCCCATGCAATACAAACAAGGGCTTTTACTTGTTGCTCCTTTTGAGATATTGTACATACACTTTAGGTTTTGAGATCTCCAGCAATATGCCATGCCACTCTACTGTGTATGAACCCATGCCTAATACATCGAGTGTCTTTCCATTTCTCTGTTCGCTTATGACTTCAAGAATACTTGTTTGATGGAAAACCCAATTAAGAATATCGAAATTCTCTGCAGGCACGTGAAATGGGAAAACCAAACCAATCAAATGAAATATATCTAACCATTTTTTTAAGCAAAAACTTGTTGATATCAAACCTTGAATGTGGCTAATAAGAAAATATTGTTTTCGGATTGCCTAATACATCGAGTGTCTTTCCATTTCTCTGTTCACTGATGACTTCAGGAATACTTGTTTGATGGAAAATCCAATTAAGAATATCGAAATTCTCTGCAGGCACGTGAAATGGGAAAACCAAACCAATCAAATGAAATATATATGTCTAACCATTTTGTAAAGCAAAAACTTGTTGATATCAAACCTTGAATGTGGCTAATAAGAAAATATTGTTTTCGGATTGCACGCTAAAGTTTCTAGGGTTGTCTGAAGCAATGCTTTCATCTAATGCTCTATTCATAAGTGTTATTGTGACATGCTCAACCTTTGTCTTTTTCACTAGCTCGCACTCATCCAGTTTAAGCACAAACTTCAAAACTCCATTGCATTCCTCTTGAGAAACCTCGAACAATTGAACAATATATGTCTGCAAAGCTACTAAATCATAAAATATATTATTGTATTTATCATAGACCACTTCCTCTGCTGATGGCGATCTGTACATTGCTTCAATGTGAAAAGGAGTGCCCAATGTCCGAAGCACTTCCTGGTTGACCTCCAGTCTTGTCTTTCGAATGGAGAAAGGATTTGACAGCAACGTGTGGTTGAGATTGAACTTCTTACTTTGTTGCTGCATAGTTCTGTAAACAGAAAATGAAGTAAATGTACTATTTCCAAGTTTTCAAATGCTACACATACCCAATATACCTAAAAATTACAGACATTTGATTTGACAGGCGAAGACATTGATTCAAACACCAGACATACCTAAAAATTATAGAATAACCTTTGTTGGATATTCTGGCTTCATCTAGAATTGACTGAACATCACGTGCTTAGAGTTGATTCTGTTTCAAAAGAGTGTCAAGTTGCTTAGAAACAATCTTGCAGTAGCGCTTATCATCCAAAAGTCCGGCGACATCTTTGCGTTTTAGTATGAGACCATAAGGAATTGAAGAAGTTGGTGTGTTGCTGTCAATATTTGACTGAGGATGTAGCAACGATCTAAGCATAAATATGAAAAGTAAGATATAAAACTACAAATGTAAAGATGAATTAAACCTGCTTGAATGATAATCTTACTTGATTGCTTTAACCCTCTTCTTCAAACCTCCAGAACCAACCTTCAACTGTTCAATGTCTCGTAAGCATCGTTCTCTTAACCGAGGACCCAAGATAGTATTTTTTTCTCTGAGATCCTGCGTGAGCTGCGTGATGCTTTCATCCTTGCCTTTCAGTTGGCTGAGCGCACTCTGTCACAGTTTGCTTCAAGCACAAGTTTTCTTTGTGTGCAAGGTCTCTCTCAAGCTTAACAATATCACTTCTGGCCGTCGCCAAATGCTTGGTGTAGCCATATAAACCAGAATAACCGTCTCCTGCGTAGTTCAGCAATGACGTTATGTTTCTGAACGGTGGAGTTGAGTTGGTGACAGGATGCTCAAGATACATCCTGCCATCCACCCAAAGATCGACGCTTTTTTTACCTTGAAGTCTAAAGTTCTCTTTTGAAGCTTCGAAAAGGATGCCTCGCTTATTCTTCTTCTGGAGGGGCTCGTATTCTTTGGACAGTTCAATATGCATATGATACACATCGTTTTGACTCCTCGTCTGAGTTCTGTGTGAAGATGATAATGACATTGAGACGACTTGGTGAATGAGAAAGCTCAAAACAGAGGAGAGCACCAGAGTGGAGCAAATGGAAGAGAGCTCAAGGGAAGAGACTGCGCGGGCGCAGGCGGAAAGCAAGAGAGACGCGAAACTGAGGAGAAGAATAACATTCAATGCACCTTGTTGAGCGCCAAATCTTAGTTTTGAAAAATCCAAAAGATTGAGATAATCGGCATTCAATTCGGAGCGGTCGTATGTTATCATTGTCTGAGCACTAATTGAGAGTTTTAATAAACGTACCCCCCAAATCTGATATCCAGTTTTTTTGAAAGTGAACATCAAAAATGAAATTAGGGACTTTTTATTATCTCTCTCTAAGCTAACTTGGCATTTCTTACAAGGCCCATTTTTTAGTCCAAACTTTTCCTAATGTGTATTCGAGGTTTCCTTTTGCTGCATTTGGGAAACTTTTCTAGGTTTTCGAAAAACTCACACTGCAATTGCGTCCGCATGCGATTTTCATGCATTGGGTCACATTTTGGGCCTTCTCCTCGATCTGGTCCAAAAGAAATGTTACTTTTTTTCAATCTCGAAAGTTTCAACTCTACGCTCACTTTAGAGGCTCTCTACGACAACCTTGTTTGATTGTTGTAGACTAAAATACATAGACATCACGACTTTGATACTTTTCTATGACGTTTCTAGTTTGGAAGTTTGCTCCTATATAGAGTGACTTCCTCATTTTCCATTGTATAGATCTTTATGGTGGGTTTTCCTAGTGTTGAGGCTTCCCACATGTAAATTAATCCAATAGATTTACAAAAAAAAGTGTGTGTGTGTGTGTGTGTGTGTGTGTGTGTGTGTGTGTGTGAGAGAGAGAGAGAGAGAGAGAGAGAGAGAGAGAGAGAATGTGCGTGCAGGTGTACTACCTTTGGAAATATATCCTTCAAAGCAGCAAGAGCTCGTCGAGTGTTCCAGCCCCTGTATCCCCGAAGTAGAACATCAGCCTGAACCATGAGGCCAGGAGACGAATTCAGTAACGAAAGGACTCGACATTACACTTAGCTAGCTTGAGAGAAGAAGAAGAATAGAAGTAGGAACAATCCCAAGAGTCCTCTGTCACAGAGAGAGAGAGAGAGAGAGAGAGAGAGAGAGAGAGAGAGAGACCTTGCGAGCATACAAATCCGTGCGAGAGGCTCCCCAGCCCCCTACTTGAAATGAATATTCGGTCATAGAAGCTCCATAGAGCACAAACAGAGACCTTTCATGGCGAGTGGATGCCATGGGGGAGAGAGAGAGAGAGAGAGAGAGAGAGAGAGAGAGAGAGAGAGAGAGAGAGAGAGAGAGAGAGAGAGAGAGAGAGAAGGAGAAAGGAAGAGCAATTGTACAATGTAAAGTCGTAGCTGAGCGGGTGTGAAGGGTTTGCCTTGTGGGATTCTGGAAATAACACGTGAGAGAGAGAGAGAGATATCTCTAGCACATGGAGCCGGTGTGGCCAACCAGCCAGCAAGGAGGAGAAGAAGGTAGCCGACTGCCTTAGTGTTGATCTTAAGCACAACAGGGCTGCCTGTCGGAGGATCAAAGGCCCAGAAAACGACAGCTAGGAGAGAACTACGTGGGAAGAGAGTGCAGTACGTGCAGAAAGCTTGCCAGGGAGGGTTACACTACAAGAGGTTGTGTGCTCTTGTGACGCTCTTAGCGACGGAAATACACTGGGTTTTTATAACCCCCGGCGTCGCTATAACCGTCGCTAAAAGCGTCGCTACGAGAGCGTCGCTATCTACGTCGCTATAGGCGTCGCTATAGGCGTCGCTATAGGGGTCGCTATATAGCGACGCTCATAGCGACGCCTATAGCGACGCAGATAGCGACTCTCTCACAGAATAGTATAGCGACGCATATAGCGACGCTACAGAGCCATAAATAGCGACGCTTATAGCGACGCCTGAGAGAATATTTTTTTGGTGGCAGGGCATTGAATGCCCTGCCACCCATCAACCATATTGTACTTGATTCACTTTTTAAAAAAAGTGCAAAGGTAAATAATAGACCCAAAATAGTCACCCACAAGACGCATTGTTTGCAAAATTGACAATTGTACACATCATAGACAAACTGAATTGATTGGCAAATGTAATAATGACAATTGTACAACATCATAGGCATAAAGAATTGATTGGCAAAAGGAATTGCGGTGACAAATGTAATAATATACATGGTTCAAAAAGACGTATAAAATCCGTCTCATGATACATAAGCTATGAGAAACCCTAAACTAATGCTATCTAGCTACGGCTAAACTGAAGTCGTCTAATCAGACGTCTCATCGCGTCCAAGCGGCGTATCTGTCGGATTCTGCAAAAAAAGACAATAAGACAGTTTTCAGTAAATATAAACATATAACGACATTTATAAAACAATACAAAAAATAAAAAAGAGTAAACCCTAATACTAACCATGCCGCCGCGAGAACTGAGAATGTCCATCAGGGCGTTTAAGCCCTTCCTGCCTGCGTACTCGCGCTCGTACGGTGTGGGATCACGTCCTGTCATCGACCACTGTCAAAACATACAAAGATTTCATTATGTTAGAACTAAAAAACTCATAAACCCTAAACTATCGAACATGCATAAAGAGCAATGTGAAAAGACTTACAAAATCGGCCTCAAATGATGCCCATCCACCGCTCCCCAAGTGGTGCGAGCTCCCTGCCTCTACTCGCGCTCTGGCTGCATCCTTTTGTTGCTTCCACTTGTCGGGATTCTCGCGCGCTGCTTTCTTCGCATTCTTCCAATCTTCTTTGGCCAGCCAATCTGGCCTATTCCACCCATTCTTGATTGCTTTTTGCACTTCGGAACGCTTGTGTTTGCAGTATTCGCGCATTCGAATCTTCATCAGGTCTTCATTGAAGCGCTGATCCCGTGTTGGAACGGGAAACTCATCATGAAGTATACTGATGACTCTGTTTTTTAAATCACTTGGTACTTCACTCCATTTGTTTAGTATATAGTGTCTAAACAGCTGAGAGCAAAGACCACGCATGCGCGAGATCACCTTCTTGCCGTCATCATCCATGATGATGCCACCGCTGATGTCGACGGAGTAAGGCAAGCCCTCTGGCCGGTGACGTGTGAACCTGGGTGTCCCGGCAGGGGTCTCTAGCGGCGTGTCGATGGGGGTACGGACGTCAGGTGTCTCCATCGGCGTCTGGGCGCCGAAGCGAGGAGTGTCGAGTGGGGTGGCTCCTGGCGGAGTAGGTAGAGGTGTGTAGCTTCTAGGAACAGTCAGCCGTGCAAAACCTGGCGTAGACGGCGATGCTGTGGCTGGTGTGGGGGCGGGCAAAGAAGGGGAGGGTAAAGAGCCTCGTCGAACACGAGGCGGTGTGGAGGCATCGGTGGCGGAATCCCCACAACAACCGCCACCGCCACCACTAGAGCGCCGGTGTCTAGACGAGTGTGACGCTCGTCTCGTCGACGCCGAAGCTTCGGAGCGCGCCGAATGCTCCGAAAGAGAGGGAGATGCGGATGGTGTAGGAACGCGCGATGATGCGCCAGAGCGATGACGCTCCACGTACCACTGTCTCTGCTGCGGTGACAAAGAAGAAAGAAACTCCTCATCATCCATACCTGCATTAAACACATGAATATTTAAACTTAATATTGAATGAATAGAGTAGACAATGACGCAAAGACCATTAAATACAATGACGTAATGACGCATATAAATACAATGACGCAATGAATCGAGTGATAGAAGAGGCAAGTCGAAAACTCAGAATTTTCAATCAAAAGATGTGAGCGCGAGTAGAAAAGAGCGTTACACACCGAGAAAGCTACTTAGAGAGCTAGAGCTTTTACAGCACGGAGCAAAATTGTTCAAATACAATATTTGTGGCTTTAAGAGATCTCTCTCTCATCCTCGCATAACTCAGCATAACTTCCTATATCTATATAGAGCTCTCCGTTTAAACACATATCCTCTGTTTCATTTTGTAGCTCCTCTGCATGCACCCCATATAGAGTAGTAGCATCTTGATGCTCGTCTGGCACCACCGCAGCGGCTTCTGATTGAGCATCTTCTCTGATCTCCTCCATTGATGTCGTTGTGATTGGCACATGGTAGCCTTCATACGTCCTTGCACTACGAGGGGCTACCTCTATGACGTACCACCAGTTTGATGTAGACTTTGTAGGATGAAATACTACCTGCCAGAGCCACATAACTTACATGAGAGCTTTCAAGCACATAACTTGTAAAAGGGGGATGTTAACTATTTATATACTTACTTGTTCACAATGCTCGGGTAGTACGAAAGTGTCTCTTAGGTCAGTCCATTTCTTAGTAGAATCCACCTCAAGAAAACCAGACTCTCCTCTACGCACAGTAGCGTTTCGACCCTCCATGATTATCTTGAACCATTGCACGTCGAACAAGTCGACAAAAAATCCTCTGTAATCGATCCTCAAAATCTCTTGCAGCGTGCCGAAGTAAGTGAGTTCCGCCACCACGGGATCTGCATCAGAGGAACGTCGTCGACTAGACTGTTCAAATTTTGCCATGATTCCACAATCTTGAGTAAAACGCTTTTTGTCGATTCGTTCCACCCTAAAATGTCGACCTTTACACCATGCTGCTGTGTATGACTTATACTACAACGAACAAAGATTATGAGTGGCCGTTCAAACGTTTATAAATAAAGTCACTTGCTAGTCGTACATTGCAAACTTACCTTGGTCGCGCAACCCCGAGAGTACTCCCACTCTTCTTCAGTCACTTCGTCACCGCATTGTTGTGCGCTTTTCAATTGGTTGTGCAACCATCTTAAGCTCATGAAGGTTGGTAGGCTCTCCAGAACCGCTGGATAGTGCATCGGTGGTCGTCTTCCCCGTCTCCACTCGATTCGTGCCCTTTGTCGCTCTTGCTTTGCATCCTCATATTGTGAAATCCACTTTTGCATCACTGGATTGTGAAGCATGCAAAATCGGTTGATTTTAGCCTCTAGATCTTCCGTCATCTTCTTCTCAACACCGAGATTGCACATGACAATCCCAGATATGCGCTCATCATCTATGGTTCGCCATAGCGTGTCCCGGGATTTATCAAATCCGTCTAGCATTAGGAAATTTCGGAGGTCATTTGGAGGGCCTTCTAAGAAAATGTATTTTTTGCACTCTCTCTCTAGAAAAAATGACAAATAAAAGAGCTGGGTCTTTCATAGTAAAACTTCAAAAAGTGTACTTTAAGTAGATTCCTTACCCCTCTGAACATTCGTTCGTAGTGATTGAGGGATAATACTCTTTTTAGTTGTATTGAATGAACAACGTCAATACGGAGGGAATGAGGCTAACATGGAGGGACAAATCCGCAGCCGCTATTCACTTTCGATTAAACCTGCACATTTGGCTAATGGCGCACTCCTCAAATGGCACAAATGTTACCCACAAACGAGCCAAATATCACCTTCACATTGATTTGGACAATGAGTACCAACCATTGATTAAGCGCAGTAAAACAAACACACATATACCTCCCACCTCCATAGACACGCTCAGAGCTCAAGGAGCTAAACACATAGATATCTGGACGAGAGGCTCTCTCTACCCTAAGAATCCAATAACTAATGCGTCTCCACCGTTTGTCAATCCTACAAGCTTATTGACCTTTGCTGGTGATGGAGAAAACGGCCTTCTGGGTTATTGTAAATCACTTACAAGAGAAGCTGGAACTTACAAGAGCATTTTCCAATCTCAACAATGTGAGATTGTTCGCCTTTCACATTTACATTCTACAGATCAGGTTACCATTTTGCAACATAAAACAGAGGTACAAGAACTGAAAGAAAAGGTGCGAAGTTGTCAAATGAAGGACACCATCTTGGGTGGTCGTATCCGAAAGAAGAAATTGCGCAATCTTGAAACATTGCAGGTTGCATCAGGAGGTCTCAAGAAAAGAATCCGAGCATTAAGGTGATGCTTCTTGGTTGGCTACATTGTCTTAGTTAAGTAATCTCTTTGTTTTTTCTTGTTATGCATTGTTTTCATGTGCCTAAATAGTGTTAGTGAAGCAAATTTTCTGTTATTTACTTATGCATTGTCTTCATGTAGAGACTCAATCTATCCTGACAAGGAAAACATTGACCCCAAAGCCAATATAGGAAAGAGATTGAAGCCACTTATAAGTAGAAGCCTGGCAGCAAATATAGTACATGACAAGAAGTTTAAGGTTCTACAAAGAAATGTAGTGGACCGCTTTATTTCAGAGAACTCAGTGCCTGCAAAAGAGATACAAGGCACACTTGATTCACTTGGTGTAAGCAAAAGAGGATATTCGGCTATCCAAAAGTCTGTCTCATCCATCTTTGTTAGGAAGGGTATAAAATCCAAACTTCTACCATCAGCCTCAAGTGTTTGGAAAGAGAGGCTTCAGCTTAACGAGGCACAGGGAGACTATCTTGGACAGCCCTTTCATATTAAAGCAACTTACAGTGGCCATGGAGCCAACACTGTGGCATATGATGAGTTCAACAATATTTTTATGGACCTGCGGATACTACAGAAGAGAATGGTGGAGTTTTACAACATCACATTTGAAGAGTCACGTGGACTATTACATTTTGTGTTAAAACTGGATGAGTGTGAGCTTGTTAAAGAGAAAAAGCTAGAGCGTGTTACTATTACTTTAATGAATAGAGCCCTCTCAAAGTGTCCCAGTGATGATCCTTTATATTTTAGTGTTCAATCAGAATCTAACATATGGTGGCTTGGTGCGTTTGAGGTAAGCGATATTCTCAAGTAAGCTCAAATATTCAGATCTACTTAAGTCTCATTTATTTTGTGTTGCAGGTAAAGAAAGAAGATCATGAGATTCTATATTGGGTGTTCCATCGAACTAATATTCCGGAGCTGATTGATCGACAGACTAACCAGGGAGAGGTACTACGTCTAGATGGAAGGGGAGACTTTCAAGTTCAGTGGCATCTTGCAGGTGACCTTAAAACATTAAAGTGCATGTATAATTGTGGAATGGGTGCAATGGCAAAGTCACCGTGTTTGTTCTGCATGGAGCCTGCAAAGGTCATGAACCCAAAGTGGTGGAGAAAAGCTCCAACACGTCACATTGAGGATCCTGCTTTTCGACCAGTTTTGAAAATACCACTTGTGAATGTTCACATTTGTACAATGCATGCCCTTTGTAGAATTGTAGAGAAATTGGTCTACTTATACATCGGGTTTGCTTGGAAGATTAAGAACTCTGCAGAACGACAAGTAGCCTTGCAGTGCTTAGAAATGGTACTGTCGGATATGGGGCTTCATGGTGGCAATGTGAAAATCCAGCGGGATGAAAAGAGATCAACTGCTGAGAAGGATGTCCCATGCAAACCATCCATCGGTGGGGTGAAGGCACGGAGGTTTTTATCTAAGCCCCAAGGTACAAGAGATCCAAAGCTAACAAAACATGGAAAAATATATAACACATCTTATGTTAGCAAGGTAGAGTATCAGAGCTGGAAAAAGCTACATATTGCAGTCAAAGACCACGAACCAACTACTCGTAACGCGAAGGCTGAGGTTTGGCGATCAATAGACATCCTATTTTTGATGTGCGACAAAGATGACTGGTCACAAGGTGATATGAACAAGTTCAAGGAAAATCTCAACCTTCTGAAAAAATCATTCAAGACAGCATGGACAGACACCCAGATTACTCACTACATGGTATTATCATGTTTTTCTTTCTCTCTTATGTGCAAATATGTGAGTGTAAAACATTCTAACTAATCTGTTTTCATATCCAGCACATCATCTTCAATCATTTGCCATATTTTATACAGAAGTATGGGAACCCGGCAATATGGAATACCCAAGGGATGGAAAAGTCTCATTACATGGCGAGAAATGCTTATTTCAGGCACACACGACATGGTGGCTCTCGAATCAAGGCTAACAGTTTGAGAGAACTATTTGAATGGTTCTATCGTAGAATCATTCATCGAATGCAGGCAAAAGAAGTCTTGGCAAATTCAGCAACAGCACAAGCAATCAGACATTTACAACAACAAAAAGCTAAAAGATCAATGGCATACAACAACTCCGGAGCTCGTGAAAGTCAACGAAGGTGGAGAGAGACAATGGTGTATGTGAATCACAAGTGGAGAAAGATACTCTGAGTGGATGGCATTGTAAAAAATTTATGTAATACATGATCTTATACAATTGCTACTTGAAGTGTATCAAGATTTTGCAGGTTCAATTTTGTTTTTTGGCACGTCACCCTTGTAACGAATCATGAGATGTTTGCCATACTCTAAAAGTTCATCTGGGTTTTGTCTACCAAGAGCTAGTGCCATTGCTGTGTACGTGTAGTAATACGCTGCCCGACCACCTGTATAGCCTGGGCAGTAACCAAAACAATCTCTAGCAAACACTTTGTCAACAAGAATGACTTTATCTGCACTTTTGGGCAGCACCGGTCCACCCAAGAAGCGTGATAGTGTCTTGAATGTGTAAGTTGCTATTGAACCCTCTTGTGACATGGAATTGTGAAAAACTACTATCGGTGACTCGCAGAGCTTTGAAAGGTACTGTGCTAGGGCCGCATCCCTTCCTCGATACTCTCTTGTCCGGCGCCGAAGGAAGTCATCCTTGTCAGCAATCCAAGACTGCACATACAATGTCAGAAATGACACAAACAGAGAGAGAGAGAGAGAGAGAGAGAGAGAGAGAGAGAGAGAGAGAGAGAGAGAGAGAGAGAGAGAGAGAGAGAGAGAGAGAGAGAGATACCATGAAGCTCTCGTCCTGCAGAAAGAGGTTTTCTTGCCACAGGTCTACAGATGTAGTTGACCCCTGACCTGAATGGTTAAACCAATCCTCCACTTCTTTGTTACTTTTCGATGGTCTTAGGCTTTGTCTTATTGCTTGGAAGGTGGCTTCATCAGGTAGTGTCTCCTTGTATTTTTCAGCTTTCTCAAAGCATCTTCGAAGGCATTCCATTGGATTGCTGGATGTTTCCATTGCCTCATCATCACTACTATCCTCTGAAACAAATCCACTCCTCTCCTCTTGGACTCTGGAAATAATAGCCAGGGAGAAATCCTCCCTTAAATAAAACACACTTTGCACATCATGTAAGAAGATATAGGTCCTGTCTCCAATCCTGAACTCAGGCACAGCTGGCAACATCATCTGAGCATGCTTCTCAGTGAAGTTACTGACATCCAATGGAAGTTTGATTTCTGTGGTTTTCACGGAGAGCATCTTACTTCTTTGTACTTCAATTGCCTCAACCTCAAGGTCGACTGTGTCTTCAACCTCCTCGACTTCTTGCATATGAGTTGTCTCCTCGCATTCCTCTTCTGGTGCTGCATCCTGCTCCTCTAACACCTCATCAGGATTCTGCATGAGGAATCCAAACAGGCTGTTGAGGTAAATCATAAAGCCAAAGGCTTCCTGAATGAGTTTGCATTCTTTTTGGTGCAAAGGGCAGACTGAATGTCGGCAAGAGGGTGGTAATTCCCTATACTTCTTCACTCCCTGTCCCTTTCCACCACAGTCATTTAAATGCACAAGAGTCATAGTAGGCAGAACAACCCTTCCCACCTGCACCATCACCTCAAACTTATCTCTGTAGGACTGCAAGAAATTACTGTGCTGAGCTAATAGGTCTTCAATGTCAAACTTTGGATTAAACATAGAATGAATTAGATCATACTTGTCCCCAGCACCACAAGATGCTGCAAAATCAAACAGCCTCTCATCAGTTGCAGCTGGGTCTTCCAGAGAAGTTACATCCTCCTTTTCTTTACATTTTGTACTTTCTAGCACATCTGCATCATCGGAGAAGTCTATATTTCTCTTTCTGGTATTTTTCTTGAGATGTACCTTACAGGGCACCACACCCTTGTCGGGTGAGGAATCTTCTTGCCCTGGTGACCTCTCTGATTGGTCTTCACCAAGAAACTTTTCCTCAGATATGTCCTGACAAAAGTCAACAGTTCTTTTGGCAGATACATTAAGCAACTGAGCCTGCAAGGTTTGAAATCCTGGCACAAGCCCTGGATCTGGTTTCAGCCTCTTCTGCCTACTGGACCTTAATCCTAATCATCAAGAAACATAACAAGTCAAAACCATGAGCAAACATGACAATTCTGCCAAAACCAAACCATCATGATCTCTCTCTCTCTCCCCTTATAGATATAAATATATCTATAAATATAAATAAATAAATAAATAAATATATCTGTCTCTCACCAAAACAGAAACACACCTAGTCTCTCTCTCTCTCTCTCTCTCTCTCTCTCTCTCTCTCTCTCTCTCTCTCTCTCTCTCTCTCTCTCTCTCTCTCTCACTTTGCATTTGTCTATAGGACTAAAGGCGCGCGAGGAAGGAAATGTGCCTTGTGCAAACCTCTCCGCGCGCCTTAAGTACAACTGCCAGAGAAATAGCATTACTAACGGCGCGCGGAGAGAGTAGCCAAAGGAACTTTCCCTTCCTCGTGCGCCTTTAGTCCAATGGACAAATGCAAAGAGAGAGAGAGAGAGAGAGAGAGGATGTGTCTGTGTATTTGTCTATGGAACTATGGGTATTGAGGTGTGTGTGTGTTGAAGAACACACACACACACACACATACACACACACACACCAACTGCTAGATATACAGAGAGAAAGAGTGAGAGATCACCTTTTTTTGGTGGGGTTTGCAGGAACTCAAAGGGAGGTGTCTCCTCCATTGCTTTTCTCTGTGTCAAGCGGAGTCTGTCTTTCTCCCTCCCTCTCTCTCTCTCTCTCCCTCTGAGAGTAAGGACTCCCTCTTTCTCTATCTCTCTCAATCTGTGTCTCTCCCTCTCCCTTTCTCTGTGACAAGCTGATCACGCTTTCTCTCTCTCTGAGACTCTCTCTCTCTCTCTCTCTCTCTCTCTCTCTTTGTGACAATCTGCTCTCTCTCTCTCTCTCTCTCTCTCTCTCTGTCTCTCTAAGACTCTCTCTCTCTCTCTCTCTCTCTCTCTCTCTCTATTGTTCTCTCTCTTTCTCTCTCTCAAAATCACACCTTTAACGGATACACACGGCGGCGCCCCACGTGTCACAATCAATTAAAATATATTTGCATGCGGTCGCACGTGTGGTCATAATTATTTCCGTATACTTTTTGTACGCCATATAAAGCGGTGAAGAGAGAGAAAAACTACACCTTGTGAAAGAGAGTGAGTGAGTGAGAGAGTGAGATAGAGAGTGTGCAAGAGCAAAGCCTGCGTCTCCGACAGCAACCCCACGCAGCGAGATAAAGAAGGTCTGCTTCTCCCTCTGGCTTTGCCTAAATCTCTCTATCTCTGTTTCTGTCACCCACACACAAACACACACACACATATACACACCCACACACACACACACACACACATATACACACCCACACACACACACACACACACACACACACACACACCCACACTCACAAACACACACACTTACACACAGACACACATCTTAAAAATACAGACACACACACACACACACACAATCTCTCTCCCTCTCTCTCTCTCTGTCTCCCTCTCTCCCTCTCTCTCTATACCAACGGCGCGCGTAGAGAGTCATACCCGTAGTTCATGTGTCTATGCGCGCCGTTAGTACAGTCCATTGAGCAGAGAGAGAGAGAGAGAGAGAGAGAGAGAGAGAGAGAGAGTATCGGTGTGTTATTTTAACCTATACTAACGGCGCGCGGACGTGTTTGTTGAGGTTAAACAGTGGTCTGTGCGCGCCTTTAGTAATGTGGATTCTCTCTCTCTCTCTCTCTCTCTCTCTCTCTAGTTATATATGCTAAGCTAGAGAGAGAGAGAGAGAGAGAGAGAGAGAGAGAGTCACAGAGAGTCAGAGAGAGAGAGAGAGAGAGAGAGAGAGAGAGAGAGAGAGAGAGAGAGAGAGGGAGAGAGAGATTCATAGAAAGAGAGAAGGGGATTGAGACTCTTCTTTTGGTGTACAGTAAGATGGCTAGAACAAAAGCCACTGCAAGGAAGGCAGGCAAGGGTCCAGGATTAGCATCGAAAGCAAGTGGTAGATCAGCAACCCAAAGAAAAGACTTGGAAAACCAAATAAAATTCTGAAAGGGCCAAGGATGAAGAAGCTCCAAACCTGCATGGGACTTTTCAGAGAAATCAGAAAGGCACAAAAATGTGTAGATTTATGCATACCAAAACTGCCCTTCCAGAGGATGGTGAGGTCCATATGTGATGAAGCTACCTGGGGCACCAAAAGGTGGAAGGTGGTGGCATTGATGGCTCTACAGGAAGCAGCTGAGGACTTTCTACTGGAGTACTTCAGTGACATGACCATTGTTGCAGCCCATGCCCACAGGGTTACTATAATGGACAAAGATAGTGAGACATTGAAAAGAATAAGGTGGAGGTATGACAAACTGCTGGTCCCCAATGTGTGCAAGGACAAGAAAATGAGAGAAATTTTGTTATACCCCCCGGAGCTAGTGCCTCAGCTCACAGTTGTAGATGTCACACATGATGTGAATACAAGGGCAAAGGCAGAGACTATTGCTCGCCAAACAGAGGAAATGAGGGAAGCAGAGCTTCAGGAGAAAGCAAAAGTAGCAGAGGTGTCCCAGAAACAAACAGAGTGCAATGTGACCCTGTCTATAGAGGCAATGAATCAAGAAACTCTGCTTTCAATGAAGAATGGTTTGCTTGCAGAGATACCATTTGTAGATGGAACCAGAAGCCTAGCTTTGGAAAAGGTGGACATTGATTTATTGCAGAATCCAGATGCTCAGATTTCAGACACAATTATCTATGCTTGTCTTAAGTAAGTGTTACTATCTTGCTAGCTTTGAAAACTCAGATAATAGGTTTGCTAACTCAGGTAGAGTCTCTGCAGCCTGATCAAAAGTCAACTCCCACTGCACACTCACACAGAGGTGTTTCTCCTTGATCCACAAATGTCTGTAATTATTAGACAAAAGAATAGTCCATCTGGGACATTTGAGAGCTGGTTCCGCCACTGTGCTATGCTGGAAGTTACTGTGATCATCTTCCCATATGAGAACAACCATCACTGGAGTCTCATATGCCTTGATGTTGACCAACCACCAGTGTGGGTGTTCAATTCAATAAAAGGAACCCACCCTGAAATTAGGCTGTAAGTGTTTTGTGTCAGAAAGTGTTTATTATAGATATCCATGTAAATTTGAAGCCTCATGCTAACATCTTGACATTGCCTAATGCAGTTGTATAAAGAGGTTGTTGCTTGCCTATGGCAAGCTATGTGGAAGGTATGAACTATACAAGGCCACAATCAAAGAAGTACCTGTCCCAAATCAAACCGATGGGAATTCTTGCGGCTGGAGATGTCTTCTCCATGCAGAATATGTCCTGCAAAGCTACTTTGCATTAAAACCTTTCATGACTAAGGTACCCATTTTGCAATGCATTCAGTTAGTTTTGGTTTAGTCTATAAAAGAATTCTCATCATGTGGTCTTTCAATTTTGCAGAGTGCTTTAAAAAACTACACATATGATTATTTGCAAAGATACCGGGTAAGTTTAATACAACACCTGCTTACTATGTCTAGCCCTAGAGAGCTTGAAGATAGCGGCTTGGATGAGCGCACTATTGATCTTCCAAAACATGACGTGCCACCACGACAAACCCCTACATCCGATACAGTGGAATCGCATCGGGCCGAGGGTGTCATATCAGCAGAAGATCAAAGAGTCGAGGATGAGGAAAGGACAAATGAGCATATGGAAGCAGCTAAGGTTCAACCGGAGGAGACAATAAAAGAGGCAAGTCAGCCTGTGGAACAGCCAAAAGAGCCTATGGCTGAAACCGAAGATGAGGAAAGCAGGCCTATAGATGAGCAAAAGGATATGGATGAGGAAAGCAGGCCTCGGGACGAGCAAAATGATATGGATCAGGAAAGGATGTATGAGGCAAGCCGATCAACCTTGAATCAGGCAAAAAGGGCCATGGGGGAGACCCCTGATGAAGCTTTGAATGATGACTATGAAGATAAAGCGGAGGAGAGCAACAATGACATGAACACTACAGAGACCCAGTATGGACCCTTGCTACCTGTAGATACGGTTGTTCCGGTAATGTCTATTCAAGTATGGCAAAATATGTTCAGCTTCTAACTACTTATATGTACTTGTCAACTTTTACAGAGGTTGATTATCTTGGACGTCAATGGATTGCTGCTGATGCGGGTGCCTCTCGGTGACAGAGGACCCTTTGATGATTTGCAAACGTTTCGGATGGGAACTTGTCGAGTCGTGGTTCGTCCAGGAACCAAGGAGTTTATTGAGTTTCTTCTTCCGCGCTTCAGAGTTGGCATATGGTCTTCAATGCAAAGGCAAAACTTATCGCCACTAGTTGCAATAGTTTGCAGTGTATGCCAAGCTCACACGTCAGATTTTGCCTTTTTGTATGATCAAAGAAAATGCGTTACTGTTGAGGGCCACTACCACCCTAAAAAACCAGGATTACCTCTTTTGTACAAACCGTTTAGCCAAATCGGTGTACCCTTTGATGCAACTAATACACTACTAATTGACGATACTCCCGAAAAGGGAGAACTAAATCCGCCGGGAACAACTATCTCACCACCTTCTTTCGAGGGGCATTCCTTCGATTTTTACCTTGAAGATATTCTGATTCCATACTTACAGAAATTGTATCTCAGTCCATTGTTCACGGACGAGTTTGTACTTTCTAATGAATTAAGATGATTCTTCTATCTGTGTTTTTCTAATATATAGACAGAGAGAGAGAGAGAGAGAGATTTGACGTGGTAAACAAATGTATTTCAAGCACACTTTTTCACAGGGCACAATTGAAAAATGAGATCAATAAACTTCATGTCTTGAAAGTCATTTGTATACACTTGGGTTTACAAGAATATCTGTTACATTGACACTACTTCAACCCGACCATCCAACTCTTTGCACAAAATATCTTTTTCTCTTCGCCGCATCACCTTACGGCCAGCTAAGAAAAAGGAAAAATCTGATAGTTCCTTGTCCATTGACTCTTCAATGATGTCATTTCGCAAATGCTGAAGACTGCATAGCTCCCTTATTGTAACCACCAATAGTAGGCCATTCTCTTTATCAATCACTTCCACATCCACAGTAGGATTATCTTCCAAACCTGCAGAAACTTGGTCCATAGGAATGTACTTACCGTTTAGCATTTGTGATCGCATATACCAAAATGAGAGTAATAGTGATTGGCTTGCAATCATGTACTTGACAACTAGAGTATCAAGCGCGACCTCGCACCGTAAACCAATCTCTTCCTTTGCATACCATCCTTTGTCAAGAAGTTTGTCACAGGATGACTGCTGAAATGACTTGCACATGAACATAGTTTTTGTAACTCTGATGTTGTAGCTATGAAACAGCTCTATGAAGAGTGCAACAGGACAAAAGTTTGCAATTCGAACCAGTTTGGTAGGAACAGAGCTACGCAGAGACCTTTGTATATCCTTGTAGAGCTTACTTCGCATTGCCTCCACCATTGTTTCCTCGGGAACTGGCCAGTCCACAGTGTTCCAATCAATCGGTAGAGGTAGTTTCACCAACATGCCATTCTTATTGCCTGAGCTGAGTTGGTAAAAGTGGTCATAAAAAAAGATTCCCTCATCAGCCAATCTTTTGGTGCTCCTCTCTGAATACTGTAGAGAACCAATATGGGCATGTACAACATGGAAGAGGCCTATTATGCACTCCACAGGCTCCCATTGCTCATAAGAAGAGGGATAAACATCTGCAATATATAAAAGAAGAGTTAAACTAAGAGTATCAATAAGTACAAATGACAAATCTAATGTAATTGAGTTGTGAAGAGTAGAGACATTACTCATAACAAGCGGGAGAAACATTGCAAAATATATAAGAAAAGTTATAATGAGAGTATCAGTAAGTTCACATGTCAAGAGTACTTACAATTGCAACGTGGTTGATGTATATTTGATACATTTCCACCGTTTGCTATCACCTCTGGATGGGTAAACACATGCTGAACAAGAACTTCCTTTACAGATCTTTTGCCGATCTCAACTTTGAAATCCAACACCCTGGCTTTCCATGCTGAGCGGTAAACGTTGATACCACTAAACCTCTTGGGTCTTCTTGGTTGCATGAGGACCCATGAACCTTTGTTTATCCTTTGTCCAACCCATTGGTTGTCTGCACTTATTGAAGCTGGTATTGTAATTGAGGATATGCTACTACTTGGCCTTCTAGGCAAAGTGCCGTTGTTGTTTGTTGGTGTGAGAGACAGTAAACACCTTGAGGCTCTTGGGCGAGAAGACGTGGATGCCATAACTCTCAGAGAAAAGCTTTAGTGGAGGGAGATTCACTTTGAAAGCATTCTAATGGAGGGAAAGTGTTTCAAAATTCCAATATCTTGTGCGGGCTTAATGGTCACCCTCCAGTACGTTAATGACCATGAGAGAATATCAGAAGTGGGACCACACGCAAGCACCTAAAAGCTCGGTAAAAGTAAAGAAATTACTATGCTACAATCCTAGTTTCGTGAAAGTTTTATGCTATTTTCCTATTTTTTGAGTTTTTCCAGGTACTTTTCTACGTAACGTAGCCTTCATGCTCATTGGACGCGCTCTATTTTTCTCTCTCTTCATATGGCCCTCCAAATGACCTCCAAAATTTCCTAATGCCACTCTCCAATGTACACTAGGGACTCTGATACCAACCAACCTTCTGCCATGCTACCCTCCGGACGTGCCTTTTGACGCACATATCCCTTAAGCGTTTTCATGAAACGCTCTAAGAAGAACATCCATCTGGAATGAACTGTGCCAGCTATTTCCACCTCATCAACTATGTGAATAAGAAGATGCACCTGAATGGTTAGTATTGTAGTAGGAAAATGTTTCTCAAACATGCACACAAGCTCCGCAGCATTTAGTTTGGCGAATGGTATGGAGTCTACGTCGATCTCCTTTTGTGAGATCCATTGCACCAGCTTTGCAAGTTTGTAGATTGTGTTACGGATGTCGAGAGACAAACATCCCTCAATGGCAACCGGTAAAATAAACTGTAAAGTATGTGCAGCAATGATATTAAAGTCCACATTTTATGCAATGATATTAAAGTCCACATTTTATGCAATGATATTAAAGTCCACTATGAACGTACCTGACACATTTTACGCTTGATGACCTTCGTAGATTTGCTTCTTCAGTGAGGGTGCCCTACATGCATTCAGTCTAGGTCCACATGTGACACATGCTCTGTATCCGCTTGTTTGAAGCCCTGCATGTATACACATGATAATAGATCAACTATGGGGAAAAACAAGATTTACAGTGTCTAAGAGAGGAGTGTCAATAGATCACCTGAGCATTCTGTTAGCCCGGGATAGTCATGCATGGTCCACATTAGAATACCTCTGATCAAAGCATTCCGTCGTCCTGTGTGTCGGCTCATATCCACCACCTCTATGCCAATCCACAATTGTTGTAGCTCTTCCAATAGTGGACGAAGATACACATCCATATTCCCCACTTTATATCGCCCTGGCACAATCAAGCTTAGCCATAGGTGCCCCTTCTTCGTAGTCAACCACGGGGGAATGTTGTAGTTGACGATGACAACGGGCCATACACTGTAAGATGTTGATCTTTGACCAAATGGATTTACGCCATCCATAGCCAGGCCTAAGCGCAAATTTCGAGCTTCCCTGGCAAAATCCGACCATGTTCCATCTATATGTTTCCAGGCTGCGCAATCTGCAGGAATTCGTAGCACACCATCCGAAGATTTATTCTCCTCATGCCATGATGCTAGGGCGGCCATGGACTTACATTCGAAGAAATGCTTGATGCGAGGAAGCAAAGGAAAATGTCGCAAAACCTTTTGTGGAATTTTTGTCCCGTGGAGATCTACTCGATATCTTTCGGAATCACATTTCGGACACTTCTCCATGTCTGTGTATTCCGCTCTGAAAAGAATGCAGTCATTAGGACAAGCGTGGATAGAATTGTAATCCATCCCCAAGTTTCGCAAAATCTTTCTTGCTTCATCTCGGGAATCTGGCATCACATTGTCAGCTGGTAGAATGTGCTCTTTCAGCAATCTACACAACATAAAAATATGATACAGTCATGTAAAAATCTATCAGATCATTATACATTTAGAGTTCTATTAAAGTAAACTAATTGTAATAGATCACCTGAAAAGCGCTGTGACGCTAGTGTCACTCCATCCAAACTTTGCCTGCATGTTGAGAAGAACCAGGAGTGCTTTCAATCTAGACATACGTGCTCCATTATACAATGATGTATCGGCTTCACTTTTCATATCATCATAGATAAGCCTTTCTGAATCCATGATCGTCTCGATCATTTCATCAATCTCGGGCTCAAACATTGCCTCGTTGGGAATGTGCTCTGCATGATCATCCCCCGAGCTGTCAGAGGCTACATCTTGTGGCCTCACATATGCTGCTTGACCAAAGCGCCTGCGAATACGTCTATTGGGTTGCAAGATTGCTGCTTGTTGGCCAGCGTCAGAGTCCGACGAGTTATAATTGGCAACAACTCGATCTATAATAGATGGATCGAACTCGCCAAATTCGCGAACGTGCTGCAAAGAAACACGTCTTGTCCGTCGCACAGCATGCTTGCATTGATTACAAGGACATAAGACCCTCGTTGAGAGATAGGTGTTTCGGTTGGACGGTCCCACATCCTCGTCGCTACTCATAATGAGGATAAAAAACTTATAACCTGGACAACAAATTTAATATTCTATTGGCATTCTTCGTCTTATCTCTCTCTCTCTCTCTCTCTCTCTCTCTCTCTCTCTCTCTCTCTCTCTCTCTCTCTCTCTCTCTCTCTCTCTCTCTCTCTCTCTTTACCTCACATTCTCTAGTCATGTCCAATCCCCGCACACCTCGGTCTAGAGGTGCACGGAGATCAGAACCACCGGGTTATAATCTCGTCTTTATTGGTCAATACCTATATTTGTGGGTACAAGAAATCTAGACACCCACGTCTACATGATACTGCATGTAGTGGACAAAATCCCTTTGCCTCTTCTCTAGCTGTAGCACTTCACTTCATCTTAACATCTTTTCACAGTAGATCTTTTCACTGTTCGTCTAACTCTAAACCCTAAACCGTAAGTAATTCTTGCGTGGACTCGATCTAACGTAAATAAGCGTAAATTTAAATAAACGTAAATCTAACTAAAAATAAAGCTAAATCTAATTTAACGTAAGTCTAATGACTAGAGGTTGTCTAGATGGTCATTGTGTCGGGGATGTAGTGACTCTTGCCGCCCTGAAGATCCACCTTCTTCCCTATCTTCTGAAGACATTTCACCAGTACTTTTGGATCGACGGAGCCCACCATGATTGAAGGCAGCAATACCCTATATTCCATTGAGGGCTGTCTTCACCCGCTTCATGCAGGCATCGCAGTCTATGGAGACCCGCATCTAATCTAATATAACGTAAATCTAAATCTAGCTTAAATAAACGTAAATCTAGTTAAAAATAAACCTAAATCTAATTTAATGTAAGTCTACATATAACCTAATCTTTAACGTCTTTTAAGATAGTTTCCTACGACGTTATAACTCTCTTCTTCATGTGTGTGTGCGCGTGTGTGGATGTGTGTGCCAATAAAAAGAGATAAATGGTATAACCTTTCTATCACCCATGCCAAGTATGATAGATTGATTATGCCATTTCTCTCTTGAATAATAGGTCTTCAGTTCAACTCCTCGTCGGCTAGATCTTTAGGTCTTTTAATTTTAATTAGTTTCCTACGACGCTCCCTTAGTTTCTCTTTCTTTCTCTCTCAATGTGTGTGCGTTTTTTTGGATCGTATGCATGTTTTCTTTCTCTTTTCCTCTCTCAATGTGTGCGTTTTTTGTTTATGCATGTTCTCTCTCTCTTTTCCTCTCTCAATGCGTGCGTTTTTTGTTTATGCATGCTCTCTCTCTCTCTTTTTCTCTCTCAATGTGTGTGTGCATTCTTTGTTTATGTATGTGTGTGCGTTTTTGCACTCTCTCTCGCTCTCTCTCTCTCTCTCTCTCTCTCTCTCTCTCTCAAAAACACTATGTGTGTGTGTGTATGTGTGTGTGTGTGAGAGAGAGAGAGAGGGAGAGAGAAAGAGGGGAAGGGAACATGAGAATGAGGAGAGGGAAGGAGCATACCTGGCTCTCCTTCCTCTCCTCGTGTGTGTGTGTGTGTGTGTGTGTGTGTGTGTGTGTGTGTGTGTGTGTGTGTGTGTGTGTGTGTGTAAAAGAAAAAGAGAGAGAGAGAGAGAGAGAGTGAGGGAGAGCGTTACCTGCTCTTTGCTTGAGGGCGCCGAAAAACTCAGATCTGAGATCTGAGTTTTTGGGCGCGCTCGGTTATTTTTTTTACCCCAGCTGGCGTCGCTATGAGCGTCGCTATAAGCGTCGCTATGAGCGTCGCAAGTTTCTTTGTAAATTTGCGACGCTCATAGCGACGCTTATAGCGACGCTCATAGCGACGCCGGGAATTTTTTTTTTTGAGCGTCGCTGTGTGAGCGTCGCTAATATGAAGAGCCTCTTGTAGTGTTAGCCTTGCTCTACACCAGCCAACCAGCCATGGTCCGGCCACAAAAAGTGCTTGCCATGTCATCGCTCGCACCTGCCCAACTCATTTTAGCCAGTTGGCTGGAGCTATGTGCTCATGCCAAGAGATAGAGTGCGCACATGCACCAGCAACGAAGAGAGGTACGATGAAGGTGTTCGAGTGCCAATCGGCCGAAAGACGCACATGCCTTGTGGTGCCTGTCGTTTTAGTGAGAGAACTGAAGAGAGAGACTCTGTCAACAGCGTGCAGAGTTCCCGGATCAATCAATACTGCTCCCGCCACTCAAAGGGCTACCACCGGCGTTGAACGTGAAGGCGGACTTGGTGCTGTGCAGATTGCCGGAGTTGAAGAAGCGTTACATTAGTGCAAGGGCGTGGTGGGCCTTGGTGGGCTCCCTATGCTTTTCCATCGGAAGCTACTGCCGACGGCGTGCATGTGTGCAGGCTAAGAGAGAGAGAGAGAGAGAGAGAGAGAGAGAGAGAGAGACGTCAAAACTAGGGCGACATTCAGACGAGCCTGGAGGAAGAAAAGTATGGTTCGAGCTTGCTTCCGCCTCGTCTGAACAACATTGCAGGTGGAAGAGCAATAAAGTGAGAGGCGTTGAGAGATACAGCAGCCCTTTCAGGGGGGGGGGGGGGGGGGGGGGGGGGGGGGGGGGGGGGGGGAGGAGTGGAGGGCCAAAAGGAAGAGCTACTCACGTTTCAGCCAACAAGCTCCTGTTACATAGAAATAACGCCCTTGTGCGTAGGTTTTCCACCACTTGAACCCGTAGGTTTCAAAACTCATATTGTCCATTTAAAGGAGGAAAGACAGAACAAGGCGTCTGAAGACAAACATTGGCACTGCCTTTTACTCCGGTTGAAGAGAGAGAGAGAGAGAGAGAGAGAGAGAGAGAGAGAGAGGAGAGAGAGAGAGAGAGAGAGAGAGAGACGTCAAAACTAAGGCTGCATTCAGACGAGCCCGAAGGAAGAAAAGTATGGTTCGAGCTTGCCTCCGCCTCGTCTGAACAACGTTGCAGGTGGAAGAGCGATAAAGTGAGAGGCGTTGAGAGAGATAGCAACCCTTCCGGGGATGCGGGGGGGGGGGGGGGGGGGAGGACTTTGGAGGGCCTGGAGGAAGAGCTACTCACGTTTCAACCAACAAGCACAGAAATAACGCCCTTGTGCCTAGGTTTTCCACCACCTGGTCTGAACCCGTAGGTTTCAAAACTCATATTGTCCATTTAAAGGAGGACGAACGGAACAAGGCGTCTGAAGACAGACATTGGCACTGTCTTTTACTCCGATTCAAGAGAGGAGAGAGAGAAGAAGAAGAAGAGAGACTATATATATTGCTCTATTATGTAGAAGGTAATTCCGGCCTGCCATGTGGCACAATGAGAGAACGCGGAGCCTATGAGCTGGTGAGGGGAGGTAGAGGGAAGGTGAACAACCACTAGGGCAAAGGCTTTGCAAGAAGAGAATGCTGCGCACATGGACATGCGGGAGGATACCCTACAATTAGAGGTGAATAGGGGAAGGTGACGGACCAATGCATGAGGGAGGCAAATAAGAGAAAGAAAGAGAGGAGAGATGGTGCCAATCAAGGGACACACAACCTTTGGTCATCCACCTCTCTTTGTGGTTTCTTCTCATTTGCAACTACTTCTTGGCCCTTTGGGAAGGGAAAGGGAAAAAGGGGGGGGGGGGGGGGGGGGGGGGGGGGGGGGGGGGGGGGAGAGGGGTTTGCAACATGATCACCTCCATCAATGTGATGCAGAAGGTCTCGTCCTCGACGAGAGACAGAGAATGGTTTTTTTCTTTTAATTGTAGGCGACACGTTGAAGCATACTGAGAACGTTGATGTGATGACTAGGGGAGACGATTCAACGACGCTGTGCTCAAGGTCCACAGTTCAATTCCATGCTGGATGGAATTTTTTACTCGAAAGAAAGGAATTGTGAAGCTTGAAGATATCTGTGAAGATTCCAGGGTAGAAGCCTACCAAATATGTCCTTACATGTATTTTAAACACAATATGTCCTTACATGTATTTTTAAACAAGTTATGCATGAACCTTCAATATCCACCTGGGTGCCTTCCTCTGATCCTCCTTTTCTTTTACCATGTGGATCAAGTTGCTGCTTCCCTTCATCTTTCAAGTGATACTCTTCATCAGTACGAGTACGACATCTATTAGGGCGTGAGTGTGGCTTTCTAACTTGCTAATGCTGCTCCCAGGCATGATTTTGTGTGGCATCTCCATGCCTTGCCATTGCCTTGAAGAGGCTTGAGAGGAGTGTACTAGCTTGTAGCCACAAATAAGAGGAAGAAAGAGAGAGGAGAGATGGTCGCCAATCGAGGGAAGGTGATCAGCAGCACACAACCTTTGGTCACCCACCTCTGTCTGTGGTTTCTTCTCATTTGCAACTACTTCTTCCCTCTCAACCTGCTTCAGCTTGCCTCAGTCCAGTCACTGTCTATACTACTCTATATGGAGAAGGCGATTCTGGCATGCCACGTGGCACAATGAGAGAACGTGAAGCATGTGAGCTAGTGAGGGGAGGTGAATAGCCACCAGGGCGAAGGCTTTGCAAGAAGAGAATGCCGAGCCCATGGACGTGCAGGAGGATGCCCTACAATTAGAGGTGAACAGGGGGAGGTGACGGATGAGAGAGGAGAGACTAATCGAGGGAAGGTGATCAACAGCACACAACCTTTGGTCATCCACCTCTGTTTGTGGTTTCTTCTCAATTGTAGCTATTTCTTCCCTCTCGGCCTGCTTCAGATTGCATCGGTCCAATCACTGTCAGTGTGCTCATCTTGTGTGAGCATCTCAGTCCAATCATTGTCAATGCCCACCTAATCGCTGCAAGCCCATCCTTTGGAAGCTACAATTGTAGTGCAAGAGCAGTGGGTGAGGAGGAGGCGGGCCTTCGAGAGGCGAGCAAGGGCCCAGACAAGATTGTTGAGGTTCAACGTGCATGGTCGTATATTCACCATCGTTAGCATCGCCATTTGCAGAAGAGTGATCCTCAGCACCAGTGAAGACACCGACACCGAGAGGATGCAAAGCGGGATAGGCAGAGGGTGGAAATGGGTGTGTTGAAGAAGGCGGGGTGGTTGATCCTGGCAAAGGGTTTGGCTCGCTGTTTGCCTTCTGCTTGAAGATTAATTCCCGCTCACTTAATTTCCAAACAAGTTATGCATGAACGTTCAATATCCACTGGTGCCTTCCTCTGCTCCTCCTCCTCTTTTACCATGTGAATCCACCAATTGTTGCTTCCCTTCATCTTTAAAGTTATACTCTTCATCAGTAGGACGTCTATTAGGTCGTGAGAGTGGCTTACCAACTTGTTGATGCTCCCAAGCATGATCCTGTGTGGCATCTCCATGCCTTGCCATTGCCTTGAAGAGGCTTGAGAGGTGTGTTCGAGCGTGTAGCCACAAATAAGAGGAAAGTCACAATTGAGTAGAGTAGGAAATTGTTTGCGGCATGAGGCATCATCAACTTCCAAAGTAAAAGATTTGTTTGAAGTTTGTGCCTCTAAGGTAGCAAGTTTATGTCATCATCAACTTGGCAAGAGGCATTGCAACAGCTAGTATGAACAAAACTAATGTGTAACCCTCTATCAAGATTTTGAACTGTTTTTGGTTTTATCAATCATTTGAAGAACATTTTTGGGCATAGGTGTTGCACTGCCAACACAAATTGAATAAGGCAACAAACCCATGAGCATGCTGGTGGAGTTTCATCTTGCTTCTTTAGTTTAGTTTTTGCCATGTTGGGGCCGTCATAATTGCAGCATTCTTACTCGTGAGAAGCCATGGAGAAGAGAGGTGGATCAATAGCAGCCATTGCCTTTCAGAGCAGCAGGTCGCCATGTGGCATTGGATGTAGGTTTGTGGACAAGCTGCACTGAGGTGATATGTGGGTTGTCCTGGCAAGCAAGGGTTGGCTTGATGAGACGTGCATCAAAGATGATGCGGGGGCTAACGTGGCGAGGCTTGTGCTAAAACTCATGAAGCGTGCTCACATAGCACGTCCTATGTTGAAGATGGAGGGGAAATCCAAGCCGATGATGACAAGAGATGAAGAGGCGTTGGGAGGGTACGTGATTATTTGCATGTGTAGAAACAATGGTGCCCAAAGGATGTGTGTAAGCTGCACGAAGGATACTATGTGGAATTAAAACTTTCCTTTCCATGGTATGGTAGCGAGAAGTTATTAGAGAGAAAGAGAGAAACAGAGCAGGGAAATCTCTTGGAAAAATAATTGTAGTATGTGGGTTGGCTATGGATTAGTAGCAGAGAGGTGGACACACTCACCTTTTTGACGTCCGATGCTTTTATTCCCTTACGACCACGATTATCTTTTTACTCTATTAAGGAGAACCACATGTAGGCACTCCACGTCTCTCAACGAGAGGGATGTTCAGGCTCACGCGGTGGTGGATGCCAGGACACTCTTCGAGAAAGAAGAAGCTAAAGTGTATTATATGTCCGCGTGGGGGGGAAGTAGTGGAGTTGTCTGGAGGTGAAGAGACACTCCACAAAGAGAGAGAGAGAGAGAGAGAGAGAGAGAGAGAGAGTCCTTGCCCAAGAAGAGGGGACCAATTGCAAAAGCCTCTGTTGGCTTAGGGTTGTGAGTAGCCGCGGAGAAGCAGTTAGAAGTTTCAACCTCTCTCTCTTTTTGTGTCTATGTGTGTACAGATCGAGCTACCGATTTTCCTATGGCCATCAATGAGCCCATCTCCTGCCCTATACAATGCAGGAACCTTTGATGACAAATTGCGCTCTGGCTTTTGTTGCTATTTTGTGTTGTTTAATAAAACTTGCACTACCCTTAATGCTCATATGCCAATTCCACCTGCCCCTTTTGTGACATTTTTGTTTATTGCTTGTGGCACTACATATGACTTTGTGTGTACCCTTTAGCACCACACCCTATGTTTTCTCCCCTCGTCATAGGCACCCTGCACCCTTCACGACTACGGCTGCCTTTAGGTAGCCCCTCTACCCCAATATAGCACCTCCAAAGCACCTTTGGACTTGATGACTACTAGCTCTCCAGACATCATTCCCATGCCCTCTTCCCCCTATTATGAATTGATGATCTTCATGCATGCATATGATGCATTCAGATAGACAATCTTCATGTTTAGGATGTTGTATGTTGGAATGAATCTATTGCATGATATGCCCAACACAAGACCGGTGAGGAAGCTCAAGGTTCTTTCAAGAGGAGGCAAAGTGAGTGTTCCAATGCTTTGGTTGGCATGCACACCTATGATGCATTCACATAGATGATCTTCATGTTTAGAATGTTGTATGTTGAAATGCACCTATTGCATGATATGTCGACAAGATCGGTGAGCTTTGTGTTTTGTTAAGAGGAGGCAAAGTGAGTGTTCCAATGTAATCTCCTTATGCTTGCATCTCAAAGATATGTGAAATAAATACATGTTGAGATGGTTAGTCTAGGGCTAATTTGCTTTTGCAAACATGCTCACTATCTTGCAAGGTGATGTATCTCTCTCTCTCTCTCTCTCTCTCTCTCTCTCTCTCTCTCTCTCTCTAATATGGAGGCATGAATTCAACCAATGCCACGTGGGAAAAGTAGCCGTCGGGACACCTACCTGCAAGAAGTTGAAGAGTCGTGGGGGGTGTGGGGGGAGAAGCCTCCCTATGGGATTGGGGACCTGAAGAGCCATGGGGTGGAAAAAAGGTAGTGGCCAAGTTGTAGAGAGCATACAAAGAGAGAGAGAGAGAGAGAGAGAGAGAGAGAGAGAGAGAGAGAGGAAGTCCTTGCAATGCCGAAATGTTTATCAAAACAACCAATGAAGAATAGTAGGAGCAACAAGTCTTGAACTTAAGACCTATTATTCAAGAGGGAAATGAAATAACCAAAGTTCAAGACCTGTTATTCGAGTCTCTCTCTCTCTCTCTCTCTCTCTCTCTCTCTCTCTCTCTCTCTCTCTCTCTCTCTCTCTCTCGCGCGCGCCACTTGATTAAGTTAATTAATTACAGAGAATTAAGTATAGTGTCATGCGTATGATTTTTCACAATTATTTTGTCAGTTTTAACATTGTATGAAGTGGGTAGCAAATAATTTTCTTGAGCACTTTCTAAAACGTATATATAGCATATTTATCCCCCCCCGCCCACACATACACACACAAAATATCATATTGAATTCTTTTAGAGGCCAACTGAGCTATGTATACAAATGTCTATCTGAGTGTGTGTTTGTGTGTGTGTGTGTGTGTGTGTGTGAGAGTGTGTATGTACACACACACACACACACACACACACACACCTATGTACACACACATATATATAATAACATGCATACACAGATACATAGAGACATTCAAAAGCGAGAATTGAGAGACCTTGAGAGATGATGTATAAGATTGGCCATTCAAAATTGTTGGTAAGAGGAGCGAGCCAGATCCGTTGTAGGTGGGTTGCATGAGCTCGCAGATTAAAGAGAAGAAGAATAAAACATACTTTCAAAATTTGAAGGGTGCTCCAATGTACATGGGCTGAAACTCCCTAGGCATACACCTTTCCTTTCTATAGAATTAAGGAAGTGCCAATAAAGGAGGAGAAAATCGTTTCATAAACTTTTGCATTTTTGCAAAATTTTACATAGTTAGAGAAATTTTGGGCTTTTCCATGGGCCACTTACACAAACTAAACTTTTTTACCTACTTTTGGGCCACATGAAACTATAACGTCAATTCTTTGGGGATAGTTTACAAAATCATCGCAGAAAGCTCTATAAATGAAAATTTCCATGCAACTTAAACTAGTTACACGTTACAGAAAGTGTATCAAGTATGTTGCAATGATTTTGGGTCAATTTGTTTGGCCAGTATCTAGAAGGATACAATTTTAACATTGACAAAGGAAAAGGGTGGGGTGGGGGGGGCGCACGTGCGCACGTGTTACGAAGGAAAAGAAAAGGTGGTGGCTGCAAACAACGAGGACGGATGCCAAGTAGTGGTGTCCATGAGGAGTAGCAAGGCACACGACGAGCGTCGTAACAGAATTAGGCTAGTAACACTACAAGAGGCTATTCATATTAGCGACGCTCACACAGCGACGCTCAAAAAAAAAATTCCCGACGTCGCTATGAGCGTCGCAAATTTATTTGTAAATTTGCGACGCTCATAGCGATGCCGGCTGGGCTAAAAAAATAACAGAGAGCGCCCAAAAACTCAGATCTCAGATCTGAGTTTTTCGACGCCCTCAAGCAAGGAGCAGGTAACGCTCTCCCTCTCTCTGTCTCTCTCTCTCTTTCTTCTCCACACACACACACACACACGAGGAGAGGAAGGAGAGCCAGGTATGCTCCTTCCCTCTCCTCACTCTCATGTTCCCTTCCCCTCTTTCTCTCTCCCTCTCTCTCTCTCTCTCACACACACACACACATAGTGTTTTTGAGAGAGAGAGAGAGAGAGAGAGAGAGAGAGTACAAACATAAACAAAAACGCACACACACATACATAAACAAAGAATGCACACACACATTGAGAGAGGAAAAGAGAGAGAGAGCATGCATAAACAAAAAACGCACACATTGAGAGAGGAAAAGAGAGAGAGAACATGCATAAACAAAAAACGCACACATTGAGAGAGGAAAAGAGAGAGAAAACATGCATAAACAAAAAAACGCACACACATTGAAAGAGAAAGAGAGAGAAACTAATTTAACGTCGTAGGAAACTAATTAAAATTAAAAGACCTAAAGATCTAGCAGACGAGGAGTTGAACTCACGACCTATTATTCAAGAGGGAAATGGCATAACCAATCTATCATACTTGGCATGGGTGATAGAAAGGTTATACCATTTATCTCTTTTTATTGGCACACACATCCACACACGCGCACACACACAAGAAGAAGAGAGTTATAACGTCGTAGGAAACTATCCTAAAAGACGTTAAAGATTAGGTTAGATGTAGACTTACGTTAAATTAGATTTAGGTTTATTTAAGTTAAATTAAATTAGATTTAGGTTTATTTTTAATTAGATTTACGTTTATTTACGCTAGATTTAGATTTACGTTATATTAGATTAGATTTAGGTCTCCATAGACTGCGATGCCTGCATGAAGCGGGTGAAGAAAGCCCTCAATGGAATATAGGGTATTGCTGACTTCACTCATGGTGGGCTCCGTTGATCCAAAAGTACTGGTGAAATGTCTTCAGAAGATAGGGAAGAAGGTGGATCTTCAGGGCGGCAAGAGTCACTACATCCCCGACACAATGACCATCTAGACAATCTCTAGTCATTCATCAGCAACTTCAAAGTTAGTAACAAGAGCAAGAACGGTCTAAAGGGCCAATTGTTGTCGTCAGATGTGGATGGAGATGAGGCAGCGTCACCGCCGGAAGTTAACTCTCACGTCTTTAGTGATGAGAATGCCAACTCTTGCCGAGTTATGTGAAAAATTATGTGTTAAATCAGTTTTAAGGTTCTTATAATCCCTGTTAGTTTAGTTCTTTGTTTTTAATATAACATAATTTACGTTAGATTTAGATTTATGTTATATTAGACTAGACTTAGGTTTAGGAAGGTTTACCCACCCACCCACACACACACACACACAAGAAGAAGAGAGTTTTAACGTCGTAGGAAACTATCCCAAAAGACGTTAAAGATTAGGTTAGATGTAGACTTACGTTAAATTAGATTTAGGTTTATTTTTAGTTAGATTTACGTTTATTTAGATTTACGCTTATTTACGTTAGATCGAGTCCACGCAAGAATTACTTACGGTTTAGGGTTTAGAGTTAGACGAACAGTGAAAAGATCTACTGTGAAAAGATGTTAAGATGTTGTGAAGTGCTACAGCTAGAGAAGAGGCAAAGGGGTTTTTTCCACTACATGCAGTATCATGTAGACGTGGGTCTGTAGATTTCTTGTACCCACAAATATAGGTATTGACCAATAAAGACGAGATTATAACCCGGTGGTTCTGATCTCCGTGCACCTCTAGACCGAGGTGTGCGGGGATTGGACATGACTAGAGAATGTGAGGTAAAGAGAGAGAGAGAGAGAGAGAGAGAGAGAGAGAGAGAGAGAGAGAGAGAGAGAAGAAGACGAAGAATACCAATAGAATATTAAATTTGTTGTCCAGGTTATAAGATTTTTATCCTCATTATGAGTAGTGACGAGGATGTGGGACCGTCCAACCGAAACACCTATCTCTCAACGAGGGTCTTATGTCCTTGTAATCAATGCAAGCATGCTGTGCGACGGACAAGACGTGTTTCTTTGCAGCACGTTCGCGAATTTGGCGAGTTCGATCCATCTATTATAGATCGAGTTGTTGCCAATTATAACTCGTCGGACTCTGACGCTGGCCAACAAGCAGCAATCTTGCAACCCAATAGACGTGTTCGCAGGCGCTTTGGTCAAGCAACATATGTGAGGCCACAAGATGTAGCCTCTGACAGCTCGGGGGATGATCATGCAGAGCACATTCCCAACGAGGCAATGTTTGAGCCCGAGATTGATAAAATGATCGAGACGATCATGGATTCAGAAAGGCTTATCTATGATGATATGAAAAGTGAAGCCGATACGCCATTGTATAATGGAGCACGTATGTCTAGATTGAAAGCACTCCTGGTTCTTCTCAACATGCAAGCAAAGTTTGGATGGAGTGACACTAGCGTCACAGCGCTTTTCAGGTGATCTATTACAATTAGTTTATTTTAATAAAACTCTAAATGTATAATGATTTGATAGATTTTTACACGACTGTATCGTATTTTTATGTTGTGTAGATTGCTTAAAGAGCACATACTACCAGCTGACAATGTGATGCCAGATTCCCGAGATGAAGCAAGAAAGATTTTGCGAAACTTGGGGATGGATTACAATTCTATCCACGCTTGTCCTAATGACTGCATTCTTTTCAGAGGGGAATACATAGACATGGAGAAGTGTCCGAAATGTGATTCCGAAAGATATCGAGTAGATCTCCACGGGACAAAAATTCCACAAAAGGTTTTGCGACATTTTCTTCTGCTTCCTCGCATCAAGCATTTCTTCGAATGTAAGTCCATGGCCGCCCTAGCATCATGGCATGAGGAGAATAAATCTTCGGATGGTGTGCTACGAATTCCTGCAGATTGCGCAGCCTAGAAACATATAGATGGAACATGGTCGGATTTTGCAAGGGAAGCTCGAAATTTGCACTTAGGCCTAGCTATGGATGGCGTAAATCCATTTGGTCAAAGATCAACATCTTACAGTGTATGGCCCGTTGTCATCGTCAACTACAACATTCCCCCGTGGTTGACTACGAAGAAGGGGCACCTATGGCTAAGCTTGATTGTGCCAGGGCGATATAAAGTGGAGAATATGGATGTGTATCTTCGTCCACTATTGGAAGAGCTACAACAATTGTGGATTGGCATAGAGGTGGTGGATATGAGCCGACACACACGACGACGGAATGCTTTGATCAGAGGCATTCTAATGTGGACCATGCATGACTATCCCGGGCTAACAGAATGCTCAGGTGATCTATTGACACTCCTCACTCAGACACTGTAAATCTTGTTTTTTCCCATAGTTGATCTATTATCATGTGTATACATGCAGGGCTTCAAACAAGCGAATACAGAGCATGTGTCACATGTGGACCTAGACTGAATGCACGTAGGGCGCCCTCACTGAAGAAGCAAATCTACGAAGGTCATCAAGCGTATCTTCCAGAGAATCATGTGTTACGCGACGGCTTTTTGGGAAGAGAGCCACCAAGGATGTCTGCACAAGCATGGTTAGAGCAGAAGGAGATGTGCGATGACGGATTGCCTCCAGGGATGAAGAGACTATCTCTATGGTACGAGTTACCATACTGGACCCGACTCATGATCAATCACTTGCTCAATCCAATGCACATATTCAAGAATGTGGGTAATCTACTATGGGACCATCTGACCGGCAAGAAAGATACTTTGGGAGCCAGAGTTGACCTTAGAAATGTGGATCGTATGGAGCAATATTGGCCGCAAACAGCGTCTGATGGATCGATAAAACTCCCTAAAGCACCATGGATTTTCACAGGAGCCCAAGAACGCAAAGTAAAAGAGACCATTCGATCTTTGTGGACCCCCACTGGCGTAATGCACTCGCTCCGAACGTGTTTTACTAAAGAAGGAAAGCTTACCGGTTTGAAGTCACACGATTGGCATAAAGTGTGTCAGGTACGTTAAAAAGTGGACTTTAATATCATTGCATAAAATGTGGACTTTAATATCATTGCTGCACATACTTTACAGTTTATTTTACCGGTTGCCATTGAGGGATGTTTGTCTCTCGACATCCGTAACACAATCTATAAACTTGCAAAGCTGGTGCAATGGATCTCACAAAAGGAGATCAACGTAGACTCCATACCATTCGCCAAACTAAATGCTGCGGAGCTTGTGTGCATGTTTGAGAAACATTTTCCTACTACCATGCTAACCATTCAGGTGCATCTTCTTGTTCACATAGTTGATGAGGTGGAAATAGCTGGCATAGTTCATTCCAGATGGATGTTCTTCTTAGAACGTTTCATGAAAACGCTTAAGGGATATGTGCGTCAAAAGGCACGTCCGGAGGGTAGCATGGCAGAAGGTTGGTTGGTATCAGAGTCCCTAGTGTACATTGGAGAGTGGCTAGACGGATTTGATAAAGCCCAAGACACGCTATGGAGAACCATAGATGATGAGCGCATATCTGGGATTGTCATGTGCAATCTCGGTGTTGAGAAGAAGATGACGGAAGATCTAGAGGCTAAAATCAACCGATTTTGCATGCTTCACAATTCAGTGATGCAAAAGTGGATTTCACAATATGAGGATGCAAAGCAAGAGCGACAAAGGACACGAATCGAGTGGAGACGGGGAAGACGACCACCGATGCACTATCCAACGGGTCTGGAGAGCCTACCAACATTCATGAGCTTAAGATGGTTGCACAACCAATTGAAAAGCGCACAACAATGCGGTGACGAAGTGACTGAGGAAGAGTGGGAGTACTGTCGGGGTTGCGCGACCAAGGTAAGTTTGCAATGTACGACTAGCTAGTGACTTTATTTCTGAACGTTTGAACGGCCACTCATAATCTTTGTTCGTTGTAGTATAAGTCATACACAGCAGCATGGTGTAAAGGTCGACATTTTAGGGTGGAACGGATCGACAAAAAACGTTTTACTCAAGATTGTGGAATCATGGCAAAATTTGAACAGTCTAGTCGACAACGTTCCTCTGATGCAGATCCTGTGGTGGCGGAACTCACTTACTTCGGCACGCTGCAAGAGATTTTGAGGATCGATTACAGAGGATTTTTTGTCGACTTGTTCGACGTGCAATGGTTCAAGATAATCATGGAGGGTCGCAACGCTACTGTGCGTAGAGGAGAGTCTGGTTTTCTTGAGGTAGATTCTACTAAGAAATGGACTGACCTAAGAGACACTTTCGTACTACCCGAGCATTGTGAACAAGTAAGTATGTAAATAGTTAACATCCCCCTTTTACAAGTTATGTGCTTGAAAGCTCTCATGTAAGTTATGTGGCTCTGGCAGGTAATATTTCATCCTACAAAGTCTACATCAAACTGGTGGTACGTCATAGAGGTAGCCCCTCGTAGTGCAAGGACATATGAAGGCTACCATGTGCCAATCACAACGTCATCAATGGAGGAGATCAGAGAAGATGCTCAATCAGAAGCCGCTGCGGTGGTGCCAGACGAGCATCAAAATGCTACTACTCTATATGGGTTGCATGCAGAGGAGCTACAAAATGAAACAGAGGATATGTGTTTAAACGGAGAGCTCTATATAGATATAGGAAGTTATGCTGAGTTATGCGAGGATGAGAGAGAGATCTCTTAAAGCCACAAATATTGTATTTGAACAATTTTGCTCCGTGTTGTAAAAGCTCTGGCTCTCTAAGTACCTTCCATGGTGTATAACGCTCTTTTCTACTCGCGCTCACATCTTTTGATTGAAAATTCTGAGTTTTCGACTTGCCTCTTCTATCACTCAATTCATTGCGTCATTGTATTTATATGCGTCATTACGTCATTGTATTTAATGGTCTTTGCATCATTGTCTACTCTATTCATTCAATATTAAGTTTAAATATTCGTGTGTTTAATGCAGGTATGGATGATGAGGAGTTTCTTTCTTCTTTGTCACCGCAGCAGAGACAGTGGTACGTGGAGCGTCATCGCTCTGGCGCATCATCATGCATTCCTACTCCATCCGCATCTCCCTCTCTTTCGGAGCATTCGGCGCGCTCCGAATCTTCGGCATCGACGAGACGAGCTTCACACTCGTCTAGACACCGGCGCTCTAGTGGTGGCAGTGGCGGTGGCGGTGGCGGTTGTTGTGGGGATTCCGCCACCGATGCCTCCACACCGCCTTGTGTTCGACGAGGCTCTTTACCCTCCCCTTCTTTGCCCGCCCCCACACCAGCCACAGCATCGCCATCTACGCCAGGTTTTGCACGGCTGACTGTTCCTAGCAGCTACACACCTCTACCTACTCCGCCAGGAGCCACCCCACTCGACACTCCTCGCTTCGGGGCCCAGACGCCGGTGGAGACACTTGACGTCCGTACCCCCATCGACACACCGCTAGAGACCCCTGCCGAGACACCCAGGTTCACGCGTCACCGGCCAGAGGGCTTGCCTTACTCCGTCGACTTCAGCCGCGGCATCATCATGGATGATGACGGCAAGAAGGTGATCTTTCGAATGCGTGGTCTTTGCTCTCAGCTGTTTAGACACTACATACTAAACAAATGGAGTGAAGTACCAAGTGATTTAAAAAACAGAGTTATCAGCATACTTCATGATGAGTTTCCCGTTCCAACACGGGATCAGCGCTTCAATGAAGACCTGATGAAGATTCGAATACGCGAATACTGCAAACACAAGCGTTCCGAAGTGCAAAAAGAAATCAAGCATGGGTGGAACAGGCCAGATTGGCTGGCCAAAGAAGATTGGAAGAATGCGAAGAAAGCAGCGCGCGAGAATCCCGACAAGTGGAAGCAACAAAAGGATGCAGCCAGAGCGCGAGTAGAGGCAGGGAGCTCGCACCACTTGGGGAGCGGTGGATGGGCATCATTTGAGGCCGATTTTGTAAGTGTTTTTGCATTGCTCTTTATGTTCGATAGTTTAGGGTTTATGAGTTTTTTAATTCTAACATATTGAAATCTTTGTATGTTTTGACAGTGGTCGATGATAGGACGTGATCCCACACCGTACGAGCGCGAGTACGCAGGCAAGAAGGGCTTAAACGCCCTGATGGATATTCTCAGTTCTCGCGGCGGCATGGTTAGTATTAGGGTTTACTCTTTTCTATTTTTTGTATTGTTTTATAAATGTTGTTATATGTTTATACTTACTGAAAGCTGTCTTATTGTCTTTTTTTGCAGAATCCGACAGATACGCCGCTTGGACACGATGAGATGTCTGACTAGACGACGTCAGTTTAGCCGTAGCTAGATAGCATTAGTTTAGGGTTTTTCATAGCTTATGTATCATGAGACGGATTTTATACGTCTTTTTGAACCATGTATATTATTACATTTGTCACCGTAGTTCATTTTGCCAATCAATTCTTTATGCCTATGATGTTGTACAATTGTCATTATTACATTTGCCAATCAATTCATTTTGCCTATGATGTGTACAATTGTCAATTTTACGCTTGTCAATTTTGCAAACAATGCGTCTTGTGGGTGACTATTTTGGGTCTATTATCTACCCTTGCACTTTTTTTAAAAAGTGAATCAAGTACAATATGCTTGATGGGTGGCAGGGCATTCAATGCCCTGTCACCAAAAAAAAATTCTCTCGGACGTCGCTATAACCGTCGCTATTTATGGCTCTGGAGCGTCGCTATGAGCATCGCTATAGACTTCTGTGTAACCGTCGCTATCAACGTCGCTATGATCGTCGCTATATAGAGACGCTCATAGCGACGGTTATAGCGTCGCATATAGCGACGCTCTCGTAGCGACGCTATTAGCGACGATTTTAGCGACGCCGGGGGTTATAAAAACCCAGTGTATTTCCGTCGCTAACAGCGTCACAAGAGCACACAACCTCTTGTAGTGTAACATTGATTGTAGGGGAATTAAAATGACGGAAGTGAGCATTGCATTGAGAGAATTCTTAATGAAGATAGAGAGGGAGTGCTTGACTGAAGATAACAATATAAACATTACACCTAGCTAGCTTGGCATGAACAATACTTGTAAAAGAGAGAGAATTAGAGAAATTGACAACATTTGAGGACCAGATTTACTTGGATCCGGTCCCCCTTTCAAAAGGCTTTTGTATTATATATTCCCCCATAAAGAGAGATTTAGTACAATACATTCTTTGTGTTCCTTGAGACCTTGTTGATGCCATGAAGATGGAAAGCTTCATGCACCAATATTATGCCCAAAACAACAATTAAACTTACTTGCAATAAACATGAACTTGTCCCCAGCCTCAATCCCAAGACCTCAAACACCTTCAAAGGTGAAAAGAGCTGGCAAGGAGTGAGGAAAGTGAAGAGAAAGAAGATATAGTATATAAGAAACAAGTATTCTCCTCACATATCATCACTCTTAGAGCATATTACAGCATAGTAATGGAGATTTGAGAAGATGATGAGCATGCTTTGAAGCTTGATTCTTGCTTGCATTTGCATTCCATATCCAAGAGATGTTGGTGTAGGCTCTCTACTTCTCAAGCTTAGAGAAGGAGATGAATTCTTACTTAACACACAATGAGAGTCTGTGTGTGTGGGCTCGTGGGTTACAAAATGGAGAGAGAGAGAGAGAGAGAGAGAGAGAGAGAGAGATGGGTCGACCTAGCTAGAATACACTAGCTACAAGCTCATTGGCCCAAGCTTAGGGCTAGCCAATGAAAGGCCTAGGTCCTATCAAGCAAGGGGTGTAGCCTTTAGACATGTGTCCTTCTTTCCCTCTTTGAGAGAGAGCTTGATTTATTAAATAATTGAAGCTAAATTCCCATTGGCTCTCTAGGTCAACTGGCCAATAGGAATAAAGCTTGCACATGGTTTGTTCAATTCTCGTTGGACTCCTTGATAGACCGTCCAATAGGAATAAAGGGAGTTGTAATCTTATGGGTCCTTTTTATGGGCTTTTCCATAAAGTTTAAGCTTAATTCTCATTGGTCCTTTCCGTAGGCCATCCAATAGCATTCAAGCTTAATTGGTGGCAACTTGGCTAGGAGCCTGATATATGTCCTTTATGCCTCATGTGGAAGGGTGACTCTTAAGGTGTGTGTGTGTGTGTGTGTGTGTTCTCTCATGCTCCTAGATGTAGGGCTCTCCCCCTTCTTTGTACGATTTGAGTTTGACTTTTGTCTCAAGCACCTAAAGTTGTCCAAAGTCTTTCCTGAAGGTCCTAGGCCTATGGACTTTTAACACTAATCTTGGAGGCCACAATGAAGCTTAACCTAAGGTCTTCTAAAGCTCCATTAAGTGTACATTGCTCTTTGGTAGACCTGTCTCCAGTTGGACCACTTCTTGAGATAAGCTTATCTCTCCTCTTGGTCCCCTACTAGGAATAGATCTAGCAGCACATATTCATATCCTAACTCTTATTCCCTTTTATCCTCCCATATTAAATGATCGGTTTAGTATGAGAAAATTATTTGGGATAGGTAGATATTAGATGACATTACTCTCTCTCTTGAAATCATAATTGTCCTCGACTATGAGGTAGAGAAGGTAAAGCGTAGTCATTAGTCCATGGTGTCCTAGCGGGTAAAGGATCCCTTCTTACTCTAAGACATCATTCCAGAATGGATGACTTAGCTGCCGCAAGCATGTCTTCTCTTTAGTCCATATTGTACTTCCAAAGTAGAGTGACAAATTCTACTTGGTGTTTGGGAGACATCATTGCCACAAATATGATTCTAAGCATGCATACTTCTTAAATTTGTGCACAATAAAAGAAAAGAGAGAGAGAGTCTTATAAGACAAAAACATTGTTCATTTAAAATGCATTCACATTTGCTTACTCTATTGTAGCATTGGCAAGGTTCATATTATCCTTAAGATGCGTTCCTTGCATCCATCTAGCATCTTCAAAAGGATAATTCTTGAATTTAATAAGATACTGTCGGATAATCTTACCATGTCTTAGCACCTTGTCTTCATGTCGAAGGATGGATTCAGGTTGATCATCGATCTCTGGAGGGTCTTCAATTATTGCTTCTATTGGTGACTCTCCTTTGTAAGGCTTGAGTAGGCTCACATGAAAAGGATTGTGTATGAGCCAATGATTGGGCAAATTTAATTGATAAGCCATCTCATTGATTGACTTAAGAATTTGAAAAGGACCGTAGTATCTTTTTGCTAATTTAGCATAATACTTTTGGTGGCCTATAGGATTCTTGCTCGTAGTTTGTCTTAAACAAGCCTTGGGAAACTTTAGCAAGACCCAGTCATTTTCCTTAAAAGCTAAGGTTCTTTTGTGCTTGTTAACAACTACTTTTTTCCTTTGTTGTGAGATGGATATATCCTTTTTAATCTTTTGAAAAGATTCTTGTAGATCTCATCTATACTCATCAACATCGAAGATATTTCCATGTACTTTAAGTAGAAAGGGACTTTTTGATCTTCCCTCTATGACCTCAAAAGGTGCCTTTCTTGTAGCACTATGTACGGTATTATTGTATGCATACTCTACAAGGGGTAAGTACTTCTCCCATTGTGAGTGTTGATCTACTTCCGTGATATAGGCTTTTAGTAGATCTAGAATTGTAAGCTACCTCACTTTGGCCATCCATAAGAATTTTTCTATGAAGTGTTTATAGTATGCACACATACCAATAAAGCTTCGTAACTCATGTAGAGTCCTTGGATTAGGCCATCCTTTTATTACCTCTAACTTTGTTGGATCCATTAGGATGCCATCCTGAGAGACAATGTGACCTAAGTATTGCATCTCTTGTAGGAAAAATTCACTCTTTTTTTTCTCTCTCAGAACTTGAAAGATTACCATCAAAAAACACTCCAGTAAACTTGCGGTGGGGCCTAAAAACTTTATCCATTAAGCGATTAAATGTGACAGGAGCATTTGTCAAACCAAAAGGCATGACAAGATATTCATAAATACCAAATGTTGTGCGAAAAGCGGTCTTTACAATATCTTCATTGACTGCCCTTATCTGGTGATAGCCACTCTTTAAGGTCAATCCTACTAAAGTAGGTAAAGCCTTGTAATTTATCAAGTAGATCTTCTACCCATGGCACGGGAAATATATTTTTGAAAGTGATCCTATTTAGTGCTCTATAGTCGACACACATACGATATGTGTCGTCTTTCTTTTGTACTAAAAGGACTGGTGAACAAAATGGTGAAGACCTAGGCCTCACCATCCCTTTTTCTACCAGTTCATGGACTTGCTTCTAATGATTATAAGACCTAGGAGACTGAGATACTGGATCCACCACCCTATATATAGACCGGCTCCTAACCCTACCCATAATACGGATCCCTAGTCCACATTGGTCCAGTCCGAACCCTTGGCTCAGGTCCCTGACCCCCGAGGTCGAGCCTTACTCCTTAGGATCCTTGTTCTGATATTACTCCCCCCTTGGAGAAGCGTTTTCGTCCTCGAAAACAAGAGTGGTGATACACTAATGTTTCCCATTGTGGCATCTTTCATAGATCTAGTTGTTCGCTTGACCGGAACACGATTCAGTAGGAGGTTCAATGAAACCAAGAGTAACATCTTAATTTTCCACATTGTTGTCCATTTGTAACCATCATGTGTTACCGGCTCCTATCCAACATAGTGTGTAGACTCCATTTAGAACACATACGAGTATGCTAAACGAGTTATCACAACAAAGATGTACCCAAAAGAGTACCTCTTTTCACTTTCCATGAAAGCAACTGGTTGAAGTAACTTATCAACAAAATATAAGCCCTTGACTTGTTCTCAATTTTCATCAGTAAACAACCCCACCAAATATCCTTGGTAATATCAGTAAAAATACAATTAGAGGCATCAAATATCCACCTGAACTTATGCTTATGGATTTTATAAGTGGGAAAGAGCACTAGTAGCTTAGTGTTCAACATCGAATAGCCAAGCAACCCTAAGTGTCTAGCAATTTTATTGGAAATGGTTTGAGGTGTAGCATTTATGTGACATATTCCTTACCAGATACTCGATTACGAGCTGCCTTCCAAGCCAGGTATTTGCAGACAATAGTAGGACAGTTTGAGCTTTTGTCAAGCCCAACAACAAACCACTTATCAGAGATTATTTGAAATCAAGAGTGAGCTAAGAAGTAAGCCAAGATTCCTCAAAAGACAACCAATTACTAGGAAGTTGTGAAATTTTATGAAGGAAGCATTCCTTCACTACTTCCCTTAAGTCCGGTAGGACTATCTTCTCCAGTCAGAGAGCACTGACCAGGTCAGTGAGATAGCTTAGTATAGCTGATAAAGCAAGGTATGTATTTTGTGGAAAAGTTAGGTATATGATTCTGCCTTGACCTTATGCAATCCGAATTTGAGCTTATTTGTGCCACTAAACAGAAAACCTACCAGGACTTCTTACATGTTCTGTATAACCCCTTCTGGCTAGCAAAAAAATCTACAGAGGTCTTACTTAACGTTCCTCAGCAGATCTTCCACATCTTTACTTTGCTAACAACACACAATGTTACGAAAACATTCCCCTTGATGGGGATCTAGGCCTTAAGACTGTTCTTGCCAAGCTGATTAAACTAGCCTTCTCCAATGCTAGTAAGAAGAAGCTTTTCTACATCTCTCTTTCCAAAAAACCTAGATGGATTCACTTATCTCACTCCGTACACTCCCAACACTTTGATGAAGCTAAGCTTTGCTCCTACATTTTCTGGCTGGTAAACAACTGCACTATAGTTTCAGGTGGTCTATGCTTTAACCAATGCCTTGGTATCCCCATGGGTTTTTCATGCTCTCCTCTTATGTGTAATATCTACCTTGCTTTCTTTGAATACAAGTGGTGTCTGAAGACCATGGAAAATTACAAGAATAAACTCCCACAATTCAAACATACTTATAGATACATGGATGACCTACTTAGTGTTAACAATAGGGACTTCCCCAAGGAAATCTGTCTGATATACCCTCATTGCTTAAAGATTGAACCCACCTCTCTCCATGAAACCATCACACCCAATGGTGCCTTCTGCACATCTGTACAATTTCTTAATCTCTCAATGTCCCTTCATACCCCTTCTGTCGGTGGGTATGATCTTAGGTTTTTATAGAAAAAGGGATCTCCTGAAACTACCACTAATTGAATTCATAAAAAATAATAGCAATAGGCCGTACAAGGCTGCTATTAGCTCTTGTATCAGCCTACTACACTTAATTTGCTACTCTTCCTCTAATCCTTCTCTTGCCTGGGAGGAGGTCTTTTTAGTTACTAAAAAGTATTTCCTTAACTGGTTTAATAGAAAACAGATCTGTGGCACTATCATACTAGCTCTCACCCAACATAACTGGCTTGGGTTACACTGCAATCAAGAGAATCTCATTTCTCTTATTAGGTAGTAGGCCCATACACAATGGTCATACTACCGACCCATTGTGTATGGTGCTTGGGATAGGGCACGTACACACACACACACACATACACTGTTATAACTCACAGCTAGAAAACGCGGGCCTGACTAGGTCACCTTAAGAGAGGACACTCAAAATTATACCACTAGTTTGCTATAACCGGGGGGCATAGCCCTTGAAAAAATCATGATACTCAGTACTTCTGGGGAGTCGAGCGTGTTCAATGGCCTCTTCTCTCATGGCACAGTGAAGGCGGCCTCTCCTCCCTGACTCTGGATCTCCATTCATGGGTATCAGCGTGCTACTCTATGCAAACACACAATCATAAGGGAGTGCGGCCAGACTCTCTCATTACCCTAACACAGTGGACGTGCAAACCATCCTCCTCCTACTATAAAAACAGGTGAGGGCACATCTCTCCCCCTCACTTAGCCATTGTTGTTGTGTTGAGTTGTTTTAAGAGCACTTATTGCCTGCTTCACAAACAAGGAGAAATGGAGCTCACCACACAGGTGACTCAGGTTCTTTATTTTACCCTAGCTTGCTTCGTTGGTTGACTGCACTATATGTTTTTGTCTGACATTCTAAAGATTAACACTAAAATGCTTTAGATTAGGAAAGGTTGTCCTATCTTCGGCTTATTCAGCACGCGTACATCATATACCTTGAACATAAGGGGAGGACTATTGGTTTTCTATACTGTATACAACTGGTATTTTTCTTGTTGTTGTATAAAATAGCTCAACATGGAAACTATGGGCATGATATACCCCCCTCTGCTATGGGTTGACATGTTATGATATAAATGGCAGGTGTTCGTGACCTTGGATTGGTTCTGTCGCATCTATGATAAGCTGTCGGGGTCTTTCGGTTCTTCATACTGTATATGGTTAGCACCTCTATGGCCCTGGAAAGATAAATATTGGCTGGAATTCTTTGGCATACATTGGTAGGTGTTCCTGACCTTGGACTGGTTCTGCCACATCTATTGTAATTTGTTGGGGTCTGTTGGTTCTTCATACTGTATATGGTTAGCACCTCTATGGCCCTGGAAAGATAAAGATTGGTTGGAATGCTTTGGCATACATTGGTAAAAGTAGTAATGGATCTGTTCTTTGCCTATACATAACTCGAATTCAAAAAGGGGTGGATTTCCTTCCCCGAGTGATGACCAGTACTGGTTTTGGTTTAAAAAAAGGGGGGTTTTGGTTTTGCGAAATCTTATTGGTGAGCATAAAATTTCACTTGTTATTTGGGGAATCACAAGACTATTAAGATTGTTCTGGAGTATTGTTGCTAGCTTTTGCCGTATGAGCTCACTTCTGGCAAAACTCACTGTTTTGTGCTTTGCTTCACACACAGTGAACAGGCTTGGTTTGGTTGGCTGCAAACGTTTGCTGTAGAAAATCTGGTTTTAAGGTTGTCTACCTGTCGCATTCACTGGACAGATATACGAAATGGTGTTTAAGAACTCTTTGACCTAGCGTACCCTTTGCCTTGAGAGCATACCTCGCTCTTTCTTATTTAAAACCCTCGACCTGGTTAAGGTAAGTATGCACTATGGGTTTATTCTTCTGCTACATATCATACACCCCTTGGCATTGGCACAAGGAGGATATGGTACCGGATGTCTTTTTTGCATAGTAACTTATGCCAGCTCTATGGTTTTCGGAGTTTTTTGGTCTGATGAATTCTTAAGGTTTTTTTGTGAAAAGTACTTGATTACTTCAAAGGCTCCATGCCACTAAAAACAGCTTAGAGATGTATCTGATGAAAGTCATACATGCCATAGGATGTTTCTAATTCTATATACCATAATGAACATGTAAAAATTGAACATAAACTAGTGTACTAATTATTTGGGCTATAGAAGTGGTCTTTTTTAAGCTTCGGATGAAATTCATTAAAACTTGAAGGAGTTTTTTAAGGACTATGAAACTTGGATTAGAAGGGGTGGTGGCCTTCTAATCATAAGGAGATATATATATAATTTTTAAAAAAAACTAATAAAGAATTACACTTTTTTGCTAAGCTTGATAAAATAAGAAAAGTTTATGAGATTGACATGGATAACAACTGATATGGTCCATTGATACCTGTAAAACACATCCAAGGCTAACTGAATTGTTGTCTTGTTTGGATGGATGCAGGTAAGGACTCTATCTTATCTTGGAAGGTTTTTTTACTTTGGCGAGCTACCTTACTCTGGATAAAGCACTCACAGATGACTTGGGAAGTTTTTTTACTTTCTTCATACTGAAAGGGGATCTCTTTCCTAAAAACATTGTACTTAAATGATTCTAATACTGAGTTGTTTTTGTACATATATATTCCTTGTTCCATTGCCAGCTGTCTTTTGAATGTAAAAATTCAATTATGTCTTATTATCTAAGATTTAACAGCTACGCACACACACACACACACACACACACACACATATATATATATATATATATATATATATATATATATATATATATATATATATATATATATATATATATATATATATATATATATATATATATATATATATATATTAATTAGCTCTCTTTATTTCACCTTTCATTTCACAGTCTCACATGGCTTGACTTTTCTTGCATTCTATAGCTTAATTACAGTCAGTGTTCGGGAAAGTCTCTTTTAGTAAGCACCCGTCGGCCGAGATTCCTTCTCGCAAAGAAGCAAACCGGAAATACTAGCAAAAAAATTATAATTTGCAAGATTTTTGAACTACTTTCTCACATAATTCTCTGGTTTTTCTTCCCTTTACCATGGTTTGCAAATGGTTTGTCTCAGTTTTCAACCGGCTCAAGACTAAGCTGAGGCAATCCTTTCCCGAACACTGATTCCAGTTAAACTTAACCTAATGATATAATCACTTTATTATTGTTTTAGAAAGTAACCGTGACCCTTTCACTTGTTATTTCTCTAACTAATTAGTATTGAGGCTCTCCTTGGAGTAACTAGCCTTGCATATCTACTAGCATGCCTATCCCGCTCAAGTTCCCACTTTCTCTTTTTTTTGCTTTGGAGTCAATAGAAAGTTTGTATTGGCTGTGTGAAAGTTTTTAAGGTTACTTGTGAGCGACCAATCTTTCATTTTATGGCTTAAAGAAAGCATCATTTTGACCACTTAGCAACACAATTGCACATTAAGCCACACATGCACCCCCCTCCCCCGAGACACACACACACACACAAACATCAAGTAATGTTTTGGTAAACATTATCTTCAAATACTGGATCTTAACAAAACAACCTAACGATGGTCAACATCTCTCACATCCACCTACATTCCCCATATTCATGATCTACGGAGGAAGACCTTTTAAACATGTCTCTCCCACTATTATGTGGTCAATTTGCCCAAATGAGGAGATTACAGCATGAATGTCTCTTTTCCATTGCCTCATCACAAATTCTATCTTTGAGAGGTCTTAGGATGTGGAAATCGATACTCCACTCAGTCGTCATGCTCTCTACTTACAAAACAGCCTCTGTGCTGGTTTTCCACTTAGCTTTTGGCCTCACATTACTCCCCCTTTGGAGAAGTGTTCTTGTCCTCGCAACAAAAATGGGGTATTTCTTTTCTTAAAAACACTAATGCTTCTTCTTAAAATACCCTGAGGTGCTTCTTCTTAGAAACACTAATAATTTTCCAAGTGGCACCTTCTTCAAACTAATGTTTGATGGTGCACATAATAACGAGTACGTAAATCATGCTAGTTGAGAATATGCTCAGGTTCATGCGGCTGAGTTGGTGATTCAATGAAATCGACCAAAACTTGATGATCAATCACATTCTTGTCCCTTTGTAAGCAGTTACATAAACAACTTATATAAAAATCCGATGAATACGAGAATGTGCAAGTAAAGAAAGTTTGTAGACCGTATCTCCAACTCGCTTGAGTATTTTGAATGGGCCAAAATATCTAGAAATAACTTAGACATAGGACCAATTTTAAGAATTGTTGAATTTTTTGGAACACTTTAGAATATCTCTTCACCTTCCATGAAAGTGACTTGCCGGCATTTCTCATCAACATACTTCTTGTATTTGTCATGTGCTTGTCGGGAACATTTTGACAAGCAATTTTTAGCATATCCATATGGTCTTGGATAAAGTCTTTGACTTGCTAAATTTTCTCATTAGCCAACCCCACTGTAAGTGGCAATCTAGGTTGAAAACCATACATAAGCATGAAGGGACTAAACCTAGTCATAACATGCTTGGCACGATTCAATGGAAACTCCAATAGGAAGATCAACTTTCCAATCGGTTTGCTTCTTGCTAACATACACTCTTAGCATATCCTCTATGTAAACTTGGTCGATAACATTGTCGACCAGCCTTCTTTATGCTTGGGTGTCCTCCACTTGGACTATCATGACACTCATAAAGAATTTGGCACGGAATGTTTGTGTTCCTTGGTACACAAATTCTCCCGTTTTGGATTAGGTACCCATCATCAATGGAAAAGTTACTTTATCTAGTCAGCTCATCACTTGAAAGAGAGAACCAAGTGTGGAGGAAATAAACACACTACCAACATTAAAGTGAGATGGGTCCCTCTTTTTGACATGACTTCACACCTTGTAGTATGCATCATCATGCTCACATATACCCTTAAGAGACTCCAAAAACTCACTTTTTAAATTCGAACAAAAGAGACTTGATCTTGGGTATTTTACTAAGAGCATCAACTACCAGATTGTATCGTCCGTTACAATATTGAATCTTTGCATCATACTCCTAAAGAATCTCAAATTGTAATGTAATGGCCTATGAACTTTGAGAAGAGCAGAATTAAGAGAATTAGAGTGAGCATTTTTGTGAGATTACTTTGAGAACATAGAGAGTGAACTTAATTGATGATAACAATATAAACATAGTACTCAATTAACTTAGCATGAACAATACTTTTGCAAGAGAGGGGGTATTAGAGAACAAGACAATAGTTGAGGACCGGATTTACTTGGAGCCGGTCCCCCCTCCAAAATGCATTTGTATTATAGATTCTCCCATCAAGAGAGACTTGGTACATACAATCTTTGTGTTACTTGTGACCTTGATGATGCTATGAAGATGGAAAGCTTCATGCATCACGAACATAACATAAACGTTGCAAAAAGCATTAACTATCCCAAGCCTCGGTCCCAAGGCCTCAAACACCTTCGAAGGTGGAGAGAGCTAGCAGGAAATGAGGATAGGGAAGAGAAAGAAGAGTCATCCATAGGAAAAAGAAATAGTTTCCCACTTATCATCACTCTTCTTGCTTAGCATAGCATAATAGCATAGTAATGAAGATAAAGAAGATAGCAAGATTAAGCATTGAAGCATGGCTCTTGGTTGGATTTGCATTCCATTGCCAAGATTGTCGGTGTAGGCTCTCAACTTCTCAACAAGCTTGGAGAAGGAGATGGAGCTCTTGCACTTTGCACTCCACACAATGAGAGAATGTGTGTGTGTGTGTGTGTGTGTGTGTGTGTGGGAGAGTATACCCCCCTCTCATGCTTGGTCCACCTCTCTCTCTCTCTCTCTCTCTCTCTCTCTCTCTCTCTCTCTCTCTCTCTCTCTCTCGTATTATCAATTGGACATGTGTCCTCTTTTTCCTTTTTGAGAGAAAGAACTTAATTATTTATTTTTATGTATCTAAATTCTCCTTGGCCCCTTTAAAACCTATCTAATAGGATTCAAGCACATCATGAGGGCCACATGTGGAGGATCATTTGAACATATGTCTTTTATGCTTCTTAAGTCATTTGGTTTGAATTGAATACTTCAAGCACTTAGTCAATGAAGCATGGAAACCGTTGATGTCTCTTGAGAGGTTATCTTTGAACTGAAAACAACAAAAACCTTAGTCATTTTAAGCTTAAAAAGCACCTCAAGCTTTGGGCAATATCTCCACAAACATTTTAAGCACTTTAGCTAGCAAGCCGACAAGCACCTCATGCTTGGGTAGGGTTCCCACCTCAAGGTCAGCCCTAGCTTGCCTAAGATCAAAGGACTTTTTAACACTAAATTTTGGAGTTCTTATATGAAGCTAACCCTAAGGTCTTTAAGCTCCATTAGGATAGCATTGCTCTTTAATCGACCATCTCTCATTTGGACCCCTTTAACCTTGGCCTCGTGTCGAGATAGATCCGTAAGCACATGTCTATATTCTAACCCTAGTTCTCATTTATTCTCCCACATTAAATGATCAGTTTAATATGAGAAAATCATTTCGGTTGGTTAGATATTAGATTTTATGACATCACCTCCCTCTTGAAATCATAATTGTACTCGACTATGAGTTAGAAGAGATAAAGTCTTAGTCATTAATCTACGTTTCTTAGCGGGTAGAGGAGATAAAGTCTTAGTCATTCATCTACGTTTCTTAGTGGGTAGCGGATCCCTTTTCACCCCTACGACATCATTCTGGAATGGATGACATCCATTTGGTGCTTAAGAGACGTAGCTGCCGCAAGCATGTCTACTCTTTAGTCTATATCATACTCCCAAAGTAGAGTGACAAATTAGTTGGTGTTTGAGTGACATCGTCATCACAATATAATTCTAAGCATGCATACTATTTTAATTTGTGCACAAAAGAGGATTAGTCTTATAAGACAAAAACATTGCTCATTTAGAAAGAATTTATATTTGCTTACTCTAGTGTAGCATTCTATGCATTGACAAGGTTCATACTATCCTTAAGCTGTATTCCTTGCATCCATCTAGCATCTTTACAAGGATCATTTTTGAACTTAATAAGATACTGTCAAATAATCTTACCATGCCGTAGTACCTTGTCTTCATGCCCAAGGATAGTTTCGGGTTGTAGCACCTCTTCTTGGTCTTTGATTTTGGGAGGGTCTTCAATAATTGGTTCACTTGGTGGCTCTCCTTTGTAGGGCTTAAGTAGGCTCACATGAAAAGCATTGTGTATGAGTCAATGGTTGGGCAACTTGAGTTGGTAAGCCACTTCATTGATTGGCCTCAAAATTTGAAAAAGTTTATAGACCATATCTCCAACTCGCTTGAGTATTTTGAATGGGCCAAAATATCTAGAAGTAACTTAGACATAGGACCTGTTTTTAGAATTGTTGAATATCTCTGCACCTTCCATGAAAGTGACTTGCCGGCGTTTCTCATCAACATACTTCTGTATTTTTCATGTGCTAGTCGAACATTTTGACAAGCAATTTTTAGCATATCCATATGGTCTTGGATAAAGTCTTTGACTTGCTAAATTTTCTCATTAGCCAACCCCACTGTAAGTGGCAATCTAGGTTGAAAACCATACATAAGCATGAAGGGACTATACCTAGTCATAACATGCTTGGCATAATTATAAGAAAACTCCAAAATAGGAAGATCGTCTTTCCAATCGGTTTGCTTCTTGCTAACATACGCTCTTAGCATATCCTCTATGTAAACTTGGCCAATAACATTGTCGACCAGCCTTCTTTGTGCTTGGGTGCCCTTCACTTGGACTATCATGACACTCATAAAGAATTTGGCATGGAATGTCTGTGTTCATTGGTGCACAAATTCTCTCGTTTTGGATTAGGTACCCATCATCAATGGAAAAATTTCTTTATCTAGTCAGCTCATCACTTGAAAGAAGAGAACCAAGTGTGGAGGAAATAAACACACTACCAGCATTAAAGTGAGATGGACCCCTCTTTTTGACATGACTTCACACCTTGTAGTATGCATCATCATGCTCGCATATACCCTTAAGAGACTCCAAAAACTCACTTTTTAAATTCGTGAATAGAAGAGATTTGATCTTGGTTATTTTACTAAGAGCATCAACTACCAAATTGTATCGTCCTTTACAATATTAAATATTTGCATCATACTTCTAAAGAATCTTGAAATGTAATGGAAATATCCTATGAACTTTGAGAATAGCGGAATTAAGAGAATTAGAGTGAGCATTTTTGTGAGATTACTTTGACAACATAGAGGGTGAACTTAATTGATGGAAACAATATAAACATAGTACTTAATTAAACTTAGCATGACAATACTTTTGCAAGAGAGAGAGTATTAGAGAACAAGACAATAGTTGAGGACCAGATTTACTTGGAGCCGGTCCCCCCTCCAAAAGGCATTTGTATTATAAATTCGCCCATCAAGAGAGACTTCATACAATACAATCTTTGTGTTACTTGTGACCTTGGTGATGCTATGAAGATGGAAAGCTTCATGCATCACGAGCATAACATAAACTTTGCAAAAAGCATTAACTATCCCAAGCCTCAGTCCCAAGGCCTCAAACACCTTCGAAGGTGGAGAGAGCTAGCGGGAAATGAGGATAGGGGAGAGGAAGAAGAATCCTCCATAGGAGAAAGAAATAGTTCCTCACTTATCATCACTCTTCTTGCTTAGCATATCATAATAGCATAGTAATGAAGATGAAGAAGATAGCAAGCTTACGCATTGAAGCATGGCTCTTGGTTGGATTTGCTTTCCATAGCCAAAATTGTTGGTGTACGCTCTCAACTTCTCAACAAGCTGATGGAGCTCTTGCACTTTGCACTCCACACAATGAGATAATGTGTGTGTGTATGTGGGAGAGTATACCCCTCCTCTCATGCTTGGTCCACCTCTCTCTCTCTCTCTCTTATATTATTTAATTATTGCATTTGGACATGTGTCCTCTTTTTTCTTTTTGAGAAAGAACTTAATTATTTATTTTTATGCATCCAAATTCTCCTTGGACCCCTTTTAAACCTATCTAATCGGATTCAAGCAAGTCATGAGGGCCACATGGAGGATCATTTAAACGTGTGTTTTTTATGCTTCTTAAGTCATTTGGTTTGGATTGAATACTTCGAGCACTTAGTCAATCAAGCATGGAAACCGTTGATGTATCTTGAGAGTTTATCTTTGAATTGTACACTTCAAGAACCTTAGTCATTTTAAGCATAAAAATCACCTCAAGCTTTGGGCAAGGTTCCCACAAATATTTTAAGCACTTTAGCTAGCAAGCCGACAAGCGCCTCATGCTTGGGTAGGGTTCCCACCTCAAGGTCAGCCCTAACTTGCCTAAGATCAAAGGACTTTTTAACACTAACTTTTGGAGGTCTTTAATACAGCTAACCCTAAGGTCTTTAAGCTCCATTAGGGTAGCATTGTTCTTTAACCAGCCATCTCTTACTCAGACCCCTTTAACCTTGGCCTTGTGTTGAGACAGATCCATAAGCACATGTCTATATTCTAACCCTTATTCCCGTTTATTCTCCCACATTAAATGACCAATTTAATATGAGAATATTGTTTGGGTTGGTTAGATATATATTTTATGACATCACCTCTCTCTTGAAATCATAGTTGTCCTCGACTATGAGGTAGAAGAGATAAAGTCTTAGTCATTAGTCTATGTTTCTTAGCGGGTAGAGGATCCCTTTTCACCCTATGACACCATTCCGGAATGAATGACATCCATTTAGTGCTTGGGAGACGTAGCTGCCGCAAGCATGTCTGCTCTTTAGTCTTATCATACTCCCAGAGTAGAGTGACAAAGTCTACTTGGTGTTTGAGTGACATCGTCATCACAAACATGATTCTAAGCATGCATACTATTTAAATTTGTGCACAAGAGAGGATTAGTCTTATAAGACAAAAAAATTCCTCATTTAGAAAGCATTTACATTTGCTTACTCCGGTGTAGCATTGACAACGTTCATACTGTCCTTAAGCTATATTCCTTGCATCCATCTAGCATCTTCAAAGGGATAATTTTTGAACCGTAGTACCTTGTCTTCATGCCGAAGGATAGCTTAGGGTTGTAGCACCTCTTCTTGGTATTCCATTTTGGGAGGGTCTTCAATATTGGTTCACTTGGTGGCTCTCCTTTGTAGGGCTTAAGTAGGCTCACATGAAAAGCATTGTGTATGAGCCAATGGTTGTAAGATTGGCTATCTCACTTTGGCCATCCGTTTGTGGGTGATAGGCCGAAGAGAAATTCAATCTTGTATCTAGATTTTCAAAGAGACCTTTCCAAAAATTGATGCGTCATTCTAGGATCTCTATCTGACACGATGGACGTTGGTAATCCATAGTGTTTGAAAATCAGAGATATGAGGAGGGTTGCCATTTAGTGCGCCTTAATAGTCTTTTTGACAAGAATAAAGTGTGCTTGCTTGCTAAACCTGTCGACTAATGTCCAAGTTCTTGTATTTTCATGGATAAACTTGGGTAATCCAAAGATAAAATCCATGGATATAGTCTCCCATGGTGAATTAGGAATTGGCAATGGCTGGAGTAATCCAGGTTGCTTCCCTCTATCATACCTGGTCTTTTGGCATACCACACATTTTGAAACATACTATTGTATGTCCACTTTCATGGTAGGCCAGTAAAAGTATGTCTCTACTCCTCAAAGAGTAGGTTGAATGCCTCTATGCCCCGTGTACGGAGTAGCATGGGATTCATACATTACTTTATCATGAAGGGAGTGGGTAACACATAGCCTATTGCCATGGATAAGATAACCATCTTGTAAGGTGAATGGTTCCTCTTTCTTCCCCAAAGCAAGGGCTGACATTATGTCTTTAAAGTCAGGGTCAATAGCATACTCATCTATTATAGAAGATATATCATTGCGAGTTGCTATAGACACAACATTAACTTTTGGTCGTCGTGATAGTGCATCGGCCACTTGATTGTGCTTACTAGCAATGTGAGCAATATGAAAACAAAATTGCGAAAGAAAATTTGCCCACCTCATTTGTTTGTCAGAAAGCATTGTTTGCGTCATGAAGTACTTGTGACTTTCATGGTCTGTTGGTAAAATGAATGGAGTCCCCAATAAATAGTGCTTCCATGTGTCTAGGGCATGTAGAACAGTTAAAATATCTTTCTCATAAATGCCCAAGACCCATTCACCCGTATTGAGCCTTCCGCTCTCATATGCTATGGCATGCCCTTCTTGAAGCAAAACTGCTCCAAGGCAATCATCACAAGCATCACATTGGACCTTAGATGGCTTTGAAAGATCCGGAAGCATGATGACTGGTTGAGAGGTAAACTATTTTTTTAGCTTGTCAGAAGCATTTTTCTCCTTAGCAATCCATGAATACCTAACATTCTTCTTTGTGAAGTCATGTAATGGTCCTGCTATTTGAGAAAATGTTTCTATGAAGTGTCTATAGTATGCACACATACCAATAAATCTTCTTACATCATGTAGATTCCTTGGGTTACGCCATGCTTTTATTACCTCTAACTTTGATGGATCCATACGGATACCATCTTCAGAGATAATATGACCTAGGTATTAAATCTCTTGAAGGAAAAATTCGTTTTTCTTTTGGTTGAGAAAAAGCGTGTTCTCCCTCAATGCTTGAAAAATCACTTGGAGATGTTGCTTGTGTTCCTCCAAGGACTTGGAGTAGATGATGATATCATCAAAAAACACTCCAATGAATTTTTGGTGGGTCTAAAAAAATTCTGATTGAAGGTGGTTGGTGCATTAATCAAGCCAAAAGGCATGACTAGATATTCATAAAGGCCAAACATTGTACGAAACGCGGTCTTTAGGATATCTTCATTTACTATCATTATTTGATGGTAGTCATTTTTAAGATCAATCCTACTAAAGTAGATAGAACCTTGTAGCTTATCAAATAGATCTTCTACCCAAGGTATGGGAAATCTATTTTTGATAGTGATATGGTTTAGTGTGCGATAGTCCACACACAAGCGGTATGTACCATCTTTCTTTTGCACTAAAAGAACTGCAGAACAAAAGGGAGAGGAGTTAGGCCTCACCATCCCTTTGTCTATCAATTCTTGTACTTGCCTCATAATCTCCTCTTGCTGAGCTTGTGGAAGTCTATAAGGAGGCTTGTTAGGCATTGAGATTCATGATAAAAGCTCAATTCAATGGTCATCATCCCCTCGTTTTGGAGGTAAGTCCATGGGGATATCATCAATGAACACATCTTGGAATCTTTTTAGAAAGTTAGACAAGTTTAACTCTTCTTGATTCCTACCATTTAGATTTGATAAAACATTAGGACCTTTTAGGGACTCTTTGACAAGAATCATGTACGCAAAAACTGAGCTCTTCGTTGATTTATCAAGAGCAAGAGGATTTACAAGTGGTTTAGTATGACCAGACTCATTAGCATCTGTATACATATTCTTTCCACTGTAGGTAAAGTAGATTCTCCTTTTAGAGAACTTCATGTTGGTAACCATGCGGTTGAACCATGGTTCCCCTAGGATAGCATCTTCATGTTGGAGAGGAGAGATAAACAAGTCTTCTTTGTCGACATAGCTTTGGACATGAGTCTCAACTTCCCAATCAAGGGAGTAATGGAGGATTTTTGTCCCTTGAATGCGGCATCGGCAGTTACAACATATCCCATCTCAAAATCTTGAATGCCCAACTTGGTGGCCAACTCCATTGACATGAAGTTGTGAGTAGATCCAGGGTCAAACAAGATGAAGGCATCATGTTCCCTTACCTTTCCCCAGGCATACGAGAGAGGTGGTCTTTGCAATGAGCATCCTCTTTTGGAGCTTCGATAGTGGAAGCTCTAGGAGTCTCATGTTGCGAGCATTTCTTTGGGGGCAAGAACGATAACCATGTCCTTGCTCCCCACACTTAAAAAATTTGTGGTCCTTGCTAAAAGTTTCAAGCTCTTTAGGAGAGAGTTTATTTTTACCTTTGTAAACTCCTTTCTCCTTGGACGGATTGTTGTTGTTGTTGTTGGAATGGCCTTGGGGAGAATTTTGGGCATTGGGTTTCCCTTTGCATCACTTTTGTCTTTACTTTCCATGGGCTTGACATTCTGTCTAGCCCCTTGTTGGAAATTGATACGCGAAGAAACCATGGTGTGGTGGATTACTTCGGTGATAGAACCAGGCTATTGAGAGTTGATGTACTCGGCCATCTCTTCAGGTAATCCCGCACAGAATTGTTGCTTTTGCTCAGCAAAGTCTATCTTTTGAAAGATAGTAGCCTTGAGATGTAATTCCAAAACTTGCCCACATATTTGTGGATAGACTCATGAGAGAGAAGCTTCAAACTCCGCCATTCGGTGAGCACTTTGTCCTTTGCATCGCTTGCAAGAACTGCTTCATGATAGAAGTGCATAGACCACTCCATGAAGACCTTGTCTCCAAAGGCCACATCAAATTGCTCGATGAAGGCCAATACTTTGTCGGTGGCACCAAAGGTGCCATCATAGGTGAGAAAAGAGATACTCTTTCCTCCGTCTTTGAACTACTTGAGCTTTTGGCACCTTCACCATGCAGGGTAAGATTTGAGATGTCCTCCCCTCTTCTATTCTCTAGGAGAATAGTGATTGCTTTCGTCGGAAGAGGAGGAAGGTGAAGAAGAAGGAGAAGAGGGTGACCTCTTTCTTGCGCTTTTCTTCCTTTGATCCCTCTCTTAATTTTTGGAATGATGAGGAGAAGGACTATGGGTTAACCGTTTCCTACAATTGTTTAGTTCGTCCTCTTCGTGAAGCCACATCTTTGGAGGAACTTAGGGACTCATTACTTTCTTGTTCTTTATATTCCTCCTCTCATATGGGAGAGAGTCTTCTTTTGGGGGGGTCTCATCAAGAGGCCTCCTAAGCTATCTCTCCTGTTGGAGAGGAAGGGAAATCCCATAAGCACAAAGTGAGTAACTTCCGCTTGTAAATTAGGGTTGCCCATAGCTTGATGTTGTTAAGGGCTCACAACCCTAATAGATATTTAAGTGCAAGAAACATGCAGTATATAGGAAAATGACTATAGGAGGCTGCACATTACACCATGAAAACTGCAAACTGTGTGAACACAAGAGACCATGGCTAAGCAAGAGAAAGTATTGTGCTACCCTATATTCATCTTCAACATCCATTACATTCCCAAAAACAGCAGTACGACTGTCGGAAAACTGCAAACTGCAAACTGCCGGGTGGTTACATCCAAAAATTGCTAGTGACGCCATGTGACAATTTGGGTATTTTCAACTACCTAGGCATAAAGTCCTTGTGTAAACATGCCTCTAAGGCTTAAAGATATGACCAGTTAAAGTCCAAAAAGATAAGTACTATGACACCTCAGACACTAACAGATGCAACCTAGTAACAAGATAATTAATAAACATGGGGGCATCATCATTAGCACCTTCATGTGCAAATTCAAAGTTATCAATGTTCATTCTACTCTACTGGTTATTGTCAGCCATGTTAATTATACTTATGTGTTTACTTAGTGTATTCTTTGTCAATCCAAAACCTTAGTGGCTACTCCTCTTAGCCTTTGAAAATAAGCACTTAAATACCTACACCCATGACTCGAATTGGTTAATTATAGAAAGTACTGGGGTGGGTCTAGCATAGGAAAATTGCTGAGGGATAGCTCCTTTTAGACTTCTTATGGATCAATAATGGTAAAGTCTTAGGAAAGTCTCAAAAGAACCCATTACTAAAACCAAAGCTCCCAAGGTGTGCACCATATCCCACATAGTGGGTTCAACAAAACCGATAATAGATCCCAATCCCACTTATCCTAATATAATTAACAAAATCAGCCATTAATAGGCTACTTAAGGACCTCTCGTCTTAAGCAAGAAAAGAGAAACCAAATGCTCTGATACCAATGTAATGGTAATGGCCTATGAACTTTGAGAATAGCAGAATTAAGAGAATTAGAGTGAGCAGTTTTGTGAGATTACTTTGAGAACATAGGAGGTGAACTTAAGTCATGGTAGCAACATAAACATAGTACTTAATTAACTTGGCATGGACAATAATTTTTCAACAGAGAGAGAATTAGAGAACAAGACAATAGTTGAGGATCAGATTTACTTGAGCCGGTCCCCCCTCCAAAAGGAGTTTGTATTATAGATTCTCCCATCAAGAGAGACTTGGTACAACACAATCTTTGTGTTACTTGTGACCTTGGTGATGCTATGAAGATGGAAAGCTTCATGCATCACGAGCATAACATAAACTTTGCAAAAAGCATTAACTATCCCAAGCCTCAGTCCCAAGGCCTCAAACACCTTCGAAGGTGGAGAGAGCTAGCAGGGAATGAGGATAGGGAAGAGGAAGAAGAACCATCCATAGGAGACAGAAATAGTTCCTCACTTATCATCACTCTTCTTACTTAGCATAGCATAATAGCATAGTAATGAAGATGAAGAAAATAGCAAGCATAAGAATTGAAGCATGGCACTTGGTTGGATTTTCATTCCATAGCCAAGATTGTTGGTGTAGGCTCTCAACTTCTCAACAAGCTTGGAGAAGGAGATGGAGCTCTTGCACTTTGCACTCCACACAATGAGAGAATATGTGTGTGTGTGTGGGAGAGTATACCCCCCCTCTCATGCTTGGTCCACCTCTCTCTCTCTCTCTCTCTCTCTCTCTCTCTCTCTCTCTCTCTCTCTCTCTCATGTATTATTTAATCACTTCATTTGGACATGTGTCTTTTTTTTCCTTTTTGAGATAAAGAACTTAATTATTTATTTTTATGCATATAAATTCTCATTGGACCCCCTTTAAAACCTATCCAATAGGATTCAAGTACATCATGAGGGCCACATGTGGAGGATCATTTGAACATGTGTTTTTCATGATTCTTAAGTCATTTGGTTTGAATTAAATACTTCAAGCACTTAGTCAATCAAGCATGGGAACCGTTGATGCCTCTTGAGAGTTTATCTTTGAATTGAACCCTTCAAAAACCTTAGTCATTTTAAGCATAAAAATCACCTCAAGATTTGGGCAAGGTTCCCACAAACATTTTAAGCACTTTAGTTAGCAAGCCAACAAGCACCTCATGCTTGGTTAGGGTTCCTACCTCAAGGTCATCCCTAGCTTGCCTAAGGTCAAAGGTTTTTAACACTAAGTTTTGGAGGTCTTTAATGAATCTAACCCCAATGTCTTTAAGCTCCATTAGGTAGCATTGTTCTTTAGCCGACCATCTCTCATTTAGACCCCTTTAACCTTGGCCTTGTGTTGAGACAGATCCGTAAGCACATGTCTATATTCTAACCCTTGTTCCCGTTTATTCTCCCATATTAAATGATCAGTTTAATATGGGAAGATAATTTGGGTTGGTTAGATATTAGATTTTATGACACAAATCATATGGTTTTTTGACCCATCAAGTGTGTAAACCATTTTATTCTTTCATGGTTAAACACTATTTCAAATTGAGCACCATACAAATCATGTCGCCATGTTTTTAGAGTGGATACTATTGCATAGATTTGTTATTTATACGTAGAATAACTTTACTATGAGAATGATTTTCTTGCTTTCAAAAGTAATTGGCCTTTGAGTTTCTTGCTTTCAAACGTAATTGACCTTTCTTCTTGTAGAAGAACTACTCCAATAGTTCAATTACTAGCATTTGTTTCAAGTACAAAAGATTTCGATGGATCCATAATAGCTAAGATGGGTACAATTTAGCGCGTCAAAGCTTTGCTATTGAACTTCTCCCCAATTAAACGTTTTCCCTTGGCTTTCAATTGATTTGTCATAGAAAAAGCAATTTGGACATAGTTTTTAATGAGCCTACGATAAAAACCTACAAATCTCGGCACTGGTGTCATTGAATCTTTGAAGATATAATTTGTACTTGATCTTTCTCGATGCTGCTCCCCCACCCCCCCCCCCCCCCCCGGTCGCTTGCACTTGCCTCCCCCCGCCATCGTTCTCCTCTCCCCCCTCCGCCCTCGCGCTGTGCACCAGCTTTGCCCCGCGCTACCCCCCCTGGCTTTTGCTTGACGGATTCGCCCAACTACTCACTTGATGTTGGTGCGCTCTCTCTAGCAAGGCTTGGTCTCGCCTTCATTTCTTCCAGATTCTTATTTAGTAGCAGACACAGATGGAGGATTATCTCCCCCCACTGAGGGACTCGATGGAAGCCCCCTCGCCAGACCTTGTGAAACCCACCATCCGACTTGCTCTTTTGCTTACAAAGCGAGCGAGCTTAGAGACAGAGGTGGCGTGCCTTCAAGACACCTCCATTATTGCAAGATTCTCGGCACTAGACCCAACAAAAGAGAGGTGCATGATCTCCTCCAGGCCCGCCTTTTAGCAGAGGTGGACAAAATCCTCGACATTCATCTGCTTGGGCGTGGCTACTACAGGATAGAGTTTGAGACCCCCGAGATGGCGTCCAAGGTCATTACAATGAGCCCTCTGGCCATCTGAGCAGTTTGAGCTCATTTTTAACAGTGGCACCATGGTTTCGACCCAGCTACATCTGACATTCTTGTCGAGGAGGCATACCTTCCCATCTTAGTATGCTTCCTCGGCCTAAGGAGGGAGTACCTTCCTCTCCTTTCTAGGATAGGCTCAAAGATTGAGTTCTGGAGACACCTCGCACAACAGCCTCCGTAGCCACCAAGGCAGTTGGAATACCCACAGTACGTGTTCCAGTTCGGGACACCCACACCCTCCCAAAGGTCATTCAACTACCTCGGGTGAGTGGTGGTTGGTTCCATCAGAGCGTGGAATATTCGGGCCTCCCAAAATATTGTTTCATTTGTCGTCAGATGGGCCATCTTGGGAAGGCCTGTCCCTAGAGGAGGGCTCGACCTTCATCGCTGGCTGCTCAGCCCTAGCCTCCTAGGGCTAGCCAACAGTAAACAGACGGAGTCACAGGGTACTCAGGCAGATTCACGCTCCAAGCCTAGGGCTCAGGCAGAGGAGGGTTGGCCGCAAGTTTGTTGTCAACGTCGACAAGGGCCACCACGTTAGCCTGGCCCTCCAGGTGGTCGCCAAGCTCCAGGTCAGTAGCAATGGGTTCCCCAACAGGGAACTGTTTTGACCCTGTTCAACAAGACGTGGTCCCAACTCCACCCTCCACCTCAGCCTCACCTCGATAGCTCCTCCTCCCCCTGAGTTCCCCTCCGCCCCTCCTCCCTTGCCTCCTCCCCCCTCCCCGCCTAACCCTCCTCTTCTTTTGCCGCACACCGACCCTCCACTCTTCTATCTCCCACTAGCCCACCTATTTCCACATCTCCACTTACTCCTACCCCACAGCCGACCCATGGGGCAGGACCTTCCTCCACTACTAGGGGATCTCTTGGTAGCGCTTTTTCCACACGAGTCGCTTGTGATGGAGGGACAACCCTTCTTGCATACCCCCCTTCTAGTGCAGAACTCTCCCTTTGTAGCTGTTCCTCATGGACTGACGAGTTTTGACATTCATCACAGATGGGATTTCTTTGTCTACGATTTCAAGTGGTTTCTTGGTGACCCTTCACCATACTTTGAGGCAGCTTGTTTCAGAGTTCATGTAATGTTCCTTGCAGCTAGAGGGATAGAGGCCCTGGACTTGGTGGTTGGCTTCTCTTTGCCCTTATGTGGCAGGGACCAGTCTGAGTGGACTCTGGACTCAGTGCTTGAGTGGTTGTAGGCACAGGCACTCGGGTTCTCTCACCACATGGGATACCTTGGGGTTATAGACCTGGTACAAACTTTGTGGCCACTGACCAAGTTCGCCGTGACACCCCCTGACTCTTGGACAGAGGAGGTTTCCCTCCGAATGGCACGCTCTTCTTGGGCCTGGTCTAGACCGTCTTTACAATCACACCTATCTCAGGGGCGCTCGGATGCGGATTACTCCCAATCCAAGCTAGCCTCAAAGATAGCGTGGTTAGCTGCTGGTGCAGCATCAGTACTCTCTCGTTCCCCATGCGGATTGTCTCATGGAATGTGCAGGGATTAGGTGTACCCCAGTTTCAGCACAAGCGGGGTCATTTGTGTTAGGAGCTTCAGCGCTTCCTTGTGGGCGAAGAGATTGTACTTCTTATGCTGCAAGAGCACCATCTTTGTGAGAGCCGCATTAGACGAAGGGGTTAGCTTTTGTGTGGGTGGTTTGAGACATTTTGGCCAGGTGCATTTGGACTCAATGGTATCCAGAGAGGGGTATGTATGATTATTGCGGATTCTTGGCAACATACCATTGTGGGTAGAGGTATTATTGTGCCTGGCAGGGCTTAGTGGATTACTATGTAGGTTCAAGGCTACCTCTTGGGCTTTGTGAACATCTATGCACCCAATGTGGCAAGTGCATGTGCAGACTTTTGGTCTCACATTGTAGAGTCTCTGCCGCATGTAGAGCAGTGGTGCATTGGTGGGGGTGACTTCAACATGCTGGAGGATCCCTCTGACAGGATTGGAGGTAGCCATGCTACTGTCCACGGAGCTGAGTTGGCGGCCTGGGAGAGGCTATGTATGACTTTGAGAGTTTCAAATGTTTGGCAGCACTCTGACTTTGTGAGGCCCCCAGATAGCTTGGCCTTCTCTTGCTCGGATTGCAGAGTGGGAGGAGTGAATCTATCTCGGATAGATTGCTTCTATGTTGGTGACCACATTTATGACTTGGGTGGGTCAGTTTGCATCTTGGCTAGGACATCCTTTACGAACCATGCACCAGTGATCCTTAAGGTGATGGATAGATAAAGGAGGGGGAGCACGATGCTCACATCCGGCAGAGGATCTTGTTGGACTCCGAGCTCAGAGAGTAAGTGGTGGCTCTTTGGACAGAGGGCTTGGACATGCAAGACTCTCCTGTTGACAAAGTGGCCTCTGGACTTGGTCAACTTAGTCGTTTCTTTTTCCAGGAGTGTACGGACCCATCTGGCTATAGCTAGCAAGGAGGAGGAGCATCTCTGAAGCATTGTTGCTTCCTTGTAGAGGATGCAGGAAAAACATGTAGACAGTCCTTGGTTGGAGGAGCAGTTGCAGCAAGCTCGCCAAGAGCTTGCCAACATAGAGGAGAGGTGCCATGAGCTTGATTTCCATCGACAGGCATCTCAGTGGACTCAAGTGGGTGACAAGGTGACTATGTCTTTCTTTGAGGTAGTAGGACCTCATCATACCCACACTAGTGTCAGCTAGTTGAGGAGACTTGACGGGTTACTTGCTTCAGAGCTAGTGGATATGTGTGTTGTTGCTACTAACTTTTACTGTGACCTACTTTCAACAGAGCCTCAGTCAAAGCGTCAGGATGCATGCAGCGAGCAGGTTTGGGCACAACTACCTTGTCTTGTGACTGAGGAGATGCGCCAGAGGCTTGAGCTCCCTCTTTAGCTTTGAACTGCCTTGTCTTGTGATTGAGGAGGTGTGCGAGATGCTTGATCTCCCTCTTTAGCTAGAGGAGCTCCATGCGTCCCTCCGAGCACTTCCCCGTGGTAGTTGTCTTAGTGAGGATGGTACGACTCCCAATTTTTTCCTAGAGTACTAGGACTTGCTGGGCTCAGACCTCTGCAGCGCTTTTCAATACATCTTGCACCCAAGAGAGATGCCTGATAGCATGAGTGAGGGCTTGTTCTACCGCATTGCCAAGGAGGGTGGCTCCTTGGATGAGATTCGACTGTTGTGGCCCATTATCATCCTCAACTCAGCCTACAAAATTCTAGCCAAGGCTCTGAGTTTTAGAATTTAGCCACTTCTAGAGATCATTATACATGGGATCCAAACAAGTGTTGTCAAGGAGTGCAATATCCTTGACAACATCTTCACTTTTTGGGAGGTGTTTGCCCTCGCACGCCTCCAAGGTGAGGATCTGGTGATAATTCTTCTAGATTTTGAGAAGGCCTACAGCAGAGTGTATTGGGACTTCTTGGAGGGTACTCTACATAGGATGGGCTTCATGCTCACGCGCTTACACGCTCGGTTAACCAGGGCTTCCCTCTAGACCCCTTCCTCTTTCTGTTATATGCTGAGGTGATGAGAAGATTCTTGGTTTCACAACAGACTGACTTACTTGGCTTATTATTCGAGGTGATGAGCTACTAGATGCTGAGTTTGCAAACGATTCAACTTTGTACTTGGAGGTCTAGGAGGCCAACTCGCACAGGTGTGAGCAGCCTCTTGAGACCTTTTGTTGTGCATCAGGCGCACTGATCAACTGGAGGAAGACAATGGTTTTTTGGGTTGGTAGTGCTCCTACGCTTGATTGGCTGGCGGTGAGGGATTTAGATGGATTCCCCCAGGGACTGCAGTTCGCTACTTGGGTTGTCAAGTTGGTATGGACTTGTTTCCTAAGAAGCAGATTGCTCCCCTGATCAACTGGAGGAAGACAGGGCATGAGAGGGGTGCAGAGCATGTGTCAGGACATCACAGAGGTAGTACCAGCTGAGTGGATCACACCTCTAGAGACAGCAGCTCCCAGATAGATGGGGGCCTTCACACGATTGGAGGTCCTCATCGAAGTCCGAGCTTGCTCAGAGACTGTACCCTCCATGTTCTTCGAGATAGAGGGTGAGGATTGACTTCATAGAGTCTCACTAGAGGATCCACAGTTTGCAGAGTGTTGTTTTCAGAGGATCTTAGTAGTGGGAATCTGCGGGAGGACTTATGTCATCGATCCTAACCCAGCAACTCTTGAGACAGGCCACCAGAGGGTTTAAGCTTAGGAGCGCTGTCCACTGGCATGAGTACAATGGGACCCTGGAGAGTGGTTTTGGAGGGACCCTTTCTCTCCAGCAGACCATCCAGGGGTCCCTTTCTTTCAGTACTCTGTTTGACAAGGACTTCACATACTAGCAGCACAGAGAGAGGCTCGGCCTTCTGTAGCACCTCATTGGTAGGACGAGGGTCTCACAACTAAATTCTTGTCAGCCTTTTGGGCAAAGTTGTGGGACACCAGACAGCCACGGCGAGTCACTCTGTTCTAGAGGCTAGTTGCACATAGAGCTACAATAGTGGGGAGCTAGCTAGTACACAGTGGCCTTTCGACAGCATGTGTAGCTTGTGGACCATCCTTTTGACTGTCAAAGTCATTGTTTGTGGGACTACCCTATGGCACAACAAGTTTGGCTTCGGGCTCTTCGGCTGATGCTAGCTCTTTCCATAGCACGTCAGTACACTTGGGGGGCAGCTTCTTGGTCCGCTCTCATGGGCCCTACACTACAATTTGAGCTATCCTCTACCAACAGGATGATAGTGATACAGGGGATCGACCTACACTCCAGCCTGCCTACAGAGCTTACCCCACAAGAGTGGTGTAGTGAGAGAGAGGTGTGTTGGGAGCTCGTTTGTGGCCTGACACTCTGGTTCATTTGGCAGTCCCGCTACTTTTGCATCTTCGAGGCTCGCCTTGTGTCACCAATAGAGACTATTAGAGATTTTTGGATGGAGTTGATCCATCCTCTCAGGGGACATTTTGAGAGACTTCATGGCAGCTCCGACAGCATGCAGGAGCACAGAGAGGAGCTCCTTCGACTTTGGCACCCTGGGCCTTTCTTCACCATGGTCCGAGGTGAGCTTAGATGGCACTACTGTTCACATGTGTGGATTTTCCCTCCTCCCATCTCTTGATTTAACCCTCATTGTACATATGTTGTTTTTCATTAGGAGAGTCTCCCCTTATGGTTGATGTAGCCCTCTCTAGTAGAGGTGGTTGTAGCCCTACGAGTAGTTTTATTAACTAATAGAAGGATCTTTTTCTCAAAAAAAAAACCCTACGAATCCCAAGTAAACTTGGGGCTCTTTCAATTTTTTTGGAGGGCCTCTTATGAATGGAATCCACTTTGGATTTATCCATATGTAAGGCTCCAACAGCAATTACATGTCCCAAATAGTAGATTTGTACTTTCAAAATATAATATATAATTAGGGTGGTTATAAAAGATCAAACACCTACTTAAAGTGGTGTGAACGCTCTTCCTCATATGCATTGTACACTAAAATTTCATCAAGAAAAATAATGACAAACTTGACCAAATATGGTTTCAAGAGACTATCCATGAGTGTCATGAAAGTAGATAGAGTATTGGTTAAATCGAAAAGAATAACCAAAAATCCGTAATGTTCAAAAAGAAATTTTAGGTATATCAGCAAGCCTAATCCTCACTTGATGATACCATGCTCACAGATCTATTTTCATAAAAATACGAGCATGGGTGAGTTTATCAAACAATTCATTCAATTGTGTTAATAGTAATTTTGTTCAAACCATGATAATCTATGCGCATGCATATACTACCATCTTTTTTCTTCACCTACAGAATGGGAGATGCCCATGATGAAGAACTAGTTTGAATAAACCCTCTACCAAGGTAGTCACCACGCTGACATTCCATATCAATAGCCTCATAAGGTGGTTTACTAATGGGATTACTACTCGTAACCACATCTATGCCATGTTGCATAGAACGTGTCAGTGGAAACCCACATGGTAAATCTTTTAAAAATACATCTTTGTATTCAGTTAAAAATTTCTTCAATTCACTAGTAACATTTACTTGTTTTGGTGACAGCAAAGAAGTAGCAAGAGAAGGAAGAGAATAAAAAGAAGTATACGGCATTGAGGAATCTTCAACCATAACTGAATATTTATCAGTGTTTGATAAACAATGACACAAAGAGTAACAAAAAAAGTGTTCTTCTATTTCATCATTAGAAGAGAGCTTCATAAGGTCGATTGTACAAAAAGTGATGAGGAAGGCATATCCTTTTCCGCCAAAAACATCAAATGCATACTACTGAACTCAAACATTAGATTATTATGCCACAAACATAATGATGATCCTAACCCTTGCAAACCATTCTTGACTTAACACCACATCTACTCTATCTATATTTATGACTTGAAATTCCAAGGTTGTTTTATACCCTTGGATCTCAAGAGGTACACTTTTAACTTGGATATCCCACACTTCAACATCATGGCAAATTATCATAGCTACCTTGTAGCGGTGGGGACTAGTTGTCTAGGGAAGATTGAGACATTTCACTATCTGTAGTTGATGAATTATGAGATGCTCCATCTTCTAATAGGATTTTCACCCTGTGACTTTGGATAGAACCAATGGCATGCATTTTCACAAGCTCATGTGGGCCAAAATTCGGTTACCACATGGAGGCCATAATACAGCACGCATGAATTGCTTCATCATGTGCTACTTCCATATTGAATTAATGAGAAGAGGACACCAAGGGAAGCAATTGCACCATGTGCACAACTTTTTCCTTACCCTAAGCAATAGATTTTCCCTTGGGACAATCCTTTCTATCATGTCCACTTTCCAAGAAATTAAAACATAGCTTATCTTTCTTTGATGTTTTGAATTTCTCACTTGATATATGGCATCTAGTCTCCTTGGGCGTCTTGGATGCATCATCTGAAGCTACCATAAATATTCTCCTGTTATGACTATGAGAGGCAGGCACATTCAAAGTGTCAGGCATATGTGCGCTATGCAATGATTTCTCATTTGGATCATCATGAATATGATCATGCACTATAACTTCCCCAAGTGTTTAGAGATCTTGGGTTTTAACATGCTTTTTAAGCTCAAAAATTAATCCATGGATGGACCAATGTACCTACTAGAAGGTGTTTAAACCCTCCAGCTTGAGGATAACATTTCTATAATGTGAGATATACTCAAGTAAAATGTTATATTGATGCAGAGAACACTTATTCCATGCAGTCTAATTTCTGTCGTTCTCATTACTGGACATAAATTTAAACACATCCTCAAAATGCCACCCATGTGTGCAGTATGACGCCCTTCTCCTTGAATGCCATCCACCACTTATAGGCTTTACCTTCTAATATTAAACTAGTTTGCATTCCCTTGACTGCATCTCAAGTCCAGCAAAGACCTTGAAGAGCATCCCATTTACTCCAGAAACATATTTACCATGACTTTGTTGCACTCTTTTCCTCTCCTCAAAAGATCAATGGTTTCATGTTTTTCAACAACTCATCCACCTTTTTTTGAATGAGAATCGGCAACGGGTTTGGATTGGAGCCTTGCTCAACATGCTAAGGATTGGATTTTTAGGCCTAAAGCTGGAAAAAATATGAAGTTGTTGTAGGTCCCTTTGCCTATTGAGAATCGGCAATGAGACTGGATTGGAGCCTTGCTCCAAAATGCTAAGGATTGGATTTTTAGGCCTAAAGTTGGAAAAAATATGAAGTTGTTGTAGGGCCCTTGGCCTACTGATTCATGAATTGCACTATCATATAAGACATTTGACATTTGCATTCAAGTGTACAACATTTGATTCTAAAATGTACATGCGTGATTGCAATGCTTTAAACTCCTACAGATCCAACAATAATATATGATGTCATCTATGCGAGTTGCCATGCGAGTACTCTCCAATGAGAGTGTCTTGCTGCAAAGTAATAGTAGGCCTAATAGGCACATGGTTTTCAAATTCGAAAGCATGATACATGTCTAAGTTTCAATCCATGGTGCAATGATGTGTTAACAAGAAAAAGGTGAACATACCTTGTAAAAATTCCCATGCAAAGATTTTTCAAAGAAAGTATGCCTCGCCGACAAGAAGCCACAAACCAAGGAGAGTGATTGGCTGTGCCAAATCAATTTCCCAAATCAAAAGGACTTGCCAAAAGCTAATCAATGCCGACGGCAAAGTTGCCTCAAAAATTACATTCAGAATTACCTTTTCACACTGCAATTAGAAGGTGTACTAGCTTCATTTTGCCCAAACTTGAAAGCTTTGATGAACTTTGATTTCACAAAATTATGAATACAAGGCCTTGCCTTGCATACATTTGAGCCAAGCCTTGGTGGCTTGATTGTTCTATGTGTGTTTGTCCTTCGAAAATTTCTCCAAATAAAAAGTTTGGAAGATGATTGTTGATCGACAAAAACTTGTCTCGTTGAAACATCTTGTGTATTTACCACATTAGGAAATTTCGGAGGTCATTTGGAGGGCCTTCTAAGAAAATGTATTTTTTGCACTCTCTCTCTAGAAAATATGGCGAATAATAGAGGCGGGTCTGTCATGGTAAAAGTTCAAAAAGTGTACTTTTAGTAGATTCTTTACCCTTCAAAACATTCGCTCGTAATGATTGAGGGATAATCTTCTTTTCAGTTGCATTGAATGAACCTCGTCAACATGAAGGGAACAAGGCTAACATGGAGGGACGAAGCCGCAGCAACTATGCACTTTTCATTAAACCTGCACCTTTGGCTAATGGTGCACTCCTCAAATGGCACAAATGTTACGCAGAAACGAGCCAAATATCACCTTCACATTGATTTGGACAACGAGTACCAACCATTGATTAAGCGGAGTAAAACAAACACACATATACCTCCCGCATCCATAGACACACTCAGAGCTCAGGGAGCTAAACACATAGATATCTAGAGGAGAGGCTCTCTCTATCCTAAGAATCCAATGACTAATGTGTCTCCAACATTTGTCAATCCTACAAGATTATTGACCTTTGCTGGTGATGGAGAAAACTGCCTTCTGGGTTATTGTAAATCTCTTACAAGGCAAGCTGAAACTTATAAGGGCATTCTCCAAGCTCAACAATGTGAGATTGTTCGTCTTTCACATTTGCATTCTACAAATCAAGTTACCATTTTGCAACACAAAACAGAGGTACAGGAACTGAAAGGAAAGAAGACCATATTAGGTAAAGTGGGAAAATCCCAATTCCCAGGTTGGACAACTTTCAATATATCATGTATAAAATATAGAGATTTTGTCAAAAATTTGAGTTTTCTTAAGGTCTCATTCCACTTTATGCACATACAATACACAATGAAAACAACTAAAATATCATGGTTTCAATCAATTGGATTATTAGGAGAGGAGTATATTGCATCCATTATCGTTGTCTATGTTCTACTATCCTACCTACAACTTATCTCAACATGGAGAGCTTGGTTTCTAGGTCCACCACTTGTCCAAGTTAATGTAAAAGTGACTCAAGGTTCACAACTTGTGAAAGCAAGGATCCATTGAGGAATACAATCCACTTGGCTATTTTTCCTTAATTTATTGCATGTGACATTTAAGCAAGGTCCACTTCTAATCTATAACTTCTTAATTTGAGGCATGGGGCATACATAAAATATGTAGCATATGCTCTATTGCCTCATAGGAAGGTTGGTTTCAAGGTGCACTTATCCATGCTAGCCTATCTTGGAGAAATGATGGAGCTTGCTTCTCTCCTTGTTTCAATGGAGACTAGCTTGGACAAGTGGTGGACCTTTGCTTCTCTCTATGTTTCAATAGAGTTAGCTTGGACAAGTGGTGATCTTGGAACAAAACCCCCATGTAAAACATATCATGGGTATTCCAAGTGATTAGAAAGATTACCATTTAAGATATAACCTTATAGGTTGGACAACTAGATCTTGGCTTGGAGAAATGGTGGACCTTTGATTCTCTCCATGTTTCAATGGAGTCGATCTTGGAGAAATGGTGGAGCTTGCTTCTGTCCATGTTTCAATGGAGCCTAGCTTGAACAGTTGGTGGACCTTTGCTTCTCTCTATGTTTCAATAGAGTTAGCTTAGACACGTGGTGGATCTTCAAAATAAACCAACCACTATCAATGTTGCCTAGCTTGGACAAGTGGTGGAGTGTTTCTCTACTCCATGTTTCAATGGATCTTAGCTTGGACAAGTGTTGGACCTTAAAACAAAAACCCCATGTACAACATAGAATGGATTTTCTAGATTTCAATGGAGTCTAGCTTTAACAAATGGTGGAGCTTGTCTTCATCCATGTTTCAATGAAACTAGCTTGGACAAGTGGTGGACCTTGTAACAAACCCCCCCATGTACAACATATCATTGGTTTTCTAAGTGATGGGAAGGAATACCATTCAAGATATAAACTTATAGCTTGGATAAGTAGTTGACTTTAAAACCAAATTCATCATAATACAATGAAATACAGGTCAGCCAATTCCTAAATCTTGAGACCAAACCTCCCATGCTATTAGAGATAATATATTGGATAAGTGGTGGACCTTCTATTATTTTTCCATGCCTAGTTTAGACAACCGGTACACTTCGCAGCTATAAAGGTTGGACGAGTTGTGGAGCCTTGTTTCTATCCATGTTTTAATGGATCCTAGCTTGGACAAGTGGTGGACCTTGGAAAAAAGCTTCCATGTACAACATATATGAGGTTTTCCATGTTTTAATGGAACCTATCTTGGACAAATGGTGAAGCTTTCTTCTCTCCATGTTGATTTTGGAACTACCTTAGACAAGTGGTGGAGCTTTTCTTTTCTACTCTTCATAATACAATGAAGTATATGTTGGTTACATGGTGAATCTTAAGGCCAAACCTCCCATTTTACTAGAGATGATAGGTTGGACAAGTGGATCAACCTTCTATCATTTCTCCATGACTATATTGGACAATTAGTAGACATAACATCTCTCTATGTTGTCTAGAGATGAGCTTGGACAAGTGATGGACCCTGCTTCTCTCTTCCCTTGGTTTACTAGTTTGAAGACTCAGTAGATATACTTTCTTAGATCTAGCTTGAACAAGTGGTGGACCTTGCATCCACAATCTTAATTCAGTACAAAAAATTATATGAAAAAATAACATAGGAATCTTGGTTTGAAGGTCAAGCAATTAGGTTCCAAATGCACATAATAATATATTTTCCACCCATATTAAAAGAAAGTTAAATATGTTATTACCAAATTGACAAAGGTAACGTCCAAGAATTATATCTTTCCATCTTGTCAGATCTAAATCTTCATCAAGGCGACATGCATGTATACATCAACTTTCAAGCCATTCAAGAATACATGCACTTAGATTCCATAGTTTTGTTTTCAAAGTCTTTTAGGTTCTAAAACTCTTTCACATAAAGTATGTAATGACAAAATTCTTGAAACAAACATTTGTGCCCAAGAAAAAGATCCCTCTCACATATTTAAAGTCCATGAATTCTCTAATCCACACTTACAAGTTTTATTTTGACATCAAACATCAATTCTTTCATAGTTCCAAATAAATGCAACCTCGATATGAATTGACAAAAAATGAATTTCTTTTACTATATGACCCAACATAGGCCCCAATCAAATAAAAAATGAGTCCCCAAAAATTTGGGTGCACTCTAGCAATACATCAGAGTCCCCTTGCAATAGGATGCACTCCAATAGTACATTGAAGTCCCCTTAGAGTAGGGTGCACTCCATTCAAGTGTTCATAAAATTGACACACCTTTTATAAAAAAAAAAGACTATATCAAATTATACAAATGTTGAAAGATACACACTAGAATAAAAAAAGCATCTTATAGCCATATTTATTCAATGCTTTCGTGTTGACAAGTACACACCAAGGACATAATTTGTCTCAGAATCACTATACTGATTTACAATTGTGTTGTATGTATAGACTCTCTTATCTCTTGCATACAACCATCCTACCAACCATGGAATTATGGTTCTCTGCAAGAAGTTTTGAAGTTGCTCGGAAGTTTGCCTCCACATCTTTGGAAATATAAGATATGTCCCTGGCATGTTCCACATCACCCTATATGGAGTGTCATCAAAAATTAAGGTATTGTTTGCATCCAAATCCTCAAATATCTTCCAAATATCACTCAGATTTTTGTGATAAACCCTTGTAAATCCTAACATGATATTTGGATTTTGGCAATTTTTGTTACTCATAAACACCTTGAACTTGGTATACTGCTCAGGAAAACATTTTTGTGTGATGCGTTGCACCCTTGTTAAGTTATAGCAACTCCATATCCATAGCTCAAAGTATTCAGCACAAAAATCCAAAAAACTTTGTGCGTCTGGTCGCACCACATGATAAACTTCATCTTTGTCCTCCACAAGTCGCATGTGTTGAGCCCAAGATGGCATAGAATCTCCATGTTTCATTTCAACTGTCTTGAGAAGTAACCCCTCTAGATCCAAGATAAGTACTCTTTTGATGTCCTTGAAAGCAAGTGGTAGGTGATAAGGAGGTGATTCATTCCTTGGACAAGGTCTTGGAGGAGGTTGGATGGGTAATTCAATAGTTTTCTTCAATTTATGCCAGCATATAGCCAATCCATTTTTCTGTAATGGTTCTGAAATTAAAGAACAAGAACACTTAATGCAAACACAACAATAGACATGAGTTTTACATTGTCTACCCTAAGGTTTTATTAGATACCAAAATCCATCTATGATCTACTCATTAATAGAAAGAAAGTCAAATTAAAATCCTGACTCTTTTTTATGCTACACTCTCTCTTAGTCTCAATACCATGGAGTTCAACTAGACTTAAGTCAACTAATAACTACTACTTGTTGTTAAAGGTATGCTTGAAGTGTATAAGGCTTAACCAATGCTCTAGTGTAGAATGGGTATTTAGGTCTCAAGGTCTACCACTTATCCAAGCAAAGATCCATTTAGATATGGAAACCCAATTTTTCTTAATATAATGATATAGAGTGGACAAGTGGTGAATCCTGAGACCAAGCCACTCATGCTACTAGGGATAATAGGTTGGACAAGTGGTGGACCTTGAATGTAAACCCCCCATGTACAAAGTATCAGGGGTTTTGGGTATTTCAATGGACTCTAGCATCTTGGAAACATGGTGGAGCTTACTTCTCTCCATGTTTCAATGGAGTCTATCTTGGATAAATGGTGGAGCATCATTCTCTCCATGTTTCAATGGAGCCTACCTTGGACAAGTGGTGCACGTTTGTTTCTCTCTATGTTTGAACAGATTTAGCTTGGACAAGTGGTGGACCTTGGAACAAAATCCCCATGTAAAACATATCATGGACATTACAAGTGGTGAGAAAAAATACCATTCAATATATAACCTTATAGGTTGGAAAAGTGGTGGACCTTAACACCCAATTATTATTAATATAACGACATAGAGTGGACAAGTGGTGAATCTTGCGACCAAACCTACTAGGAAAAGTACGTTGGACAAGTGGTGGACCTTGAATGCAAACCCCCCATGTACAAAATATTACTCATGCTACTAGGAATAATTTGTATTAAGGTCCATGTTTCAATGGAGCCTAGCTTGGAAAAGTGGTGGACCTTTGTTTCTCTCTATGTTTCAATAGAATTTGCTTGGACAAGTGGTGAACCTTGGAACAAAACCCCCATGTAAAGCATGTCATGGGCATTACAAGTGGTGAGAAAAAATACCATTCAAGGTATAACCTTATAGGCTGGACAAGTGGTGGACCTTAGCACCCAATTCCTCTTATTATAATGACATATAGTGGAAAAGTGGTGAATTGTGAGACCAAACCTACTAGGGATAATAGGTTGGAGAAATGGTTGACCTTGAATGTAAATCACCCATGTACAAAATATCATGGGTTTTGCGTATTTCAATGGAGCCTAGCATCTTGGAGACATGGTGGAACTTACTTCTCTCCATGTTTTAATGGAGCCTATCTAGGAGAAATGGTGGAGGTTCCTTCTCTCCATGTTTCAATGGAGCCTAGCTTGGACAAGTCGTGGACCTTTGTTTCTCTCTATGTTTGAATATGGTTAGCTTGGACAAGTGGTGGATCTTGGAATGAAACTCCCATGTAAAACATATCATGGGCATTTCAAGTGGCGAGAAAGGATACCATTTAAGATATAACCTTATAGGTTGGACAAGTGGTGGACCTTAACACAATATAATGACATAGAGTGTACAAGTGGTGAATCTTGAAACCAAACCACTCATGCTACTAGGGATAATAGGTTAAACAAGTGGTGGGCCTTGAAATAAAACCCCCTAGAGTGTTTCAATGGAGCCTAGCTTGGAAACATGGTAAAGCTTGCTTCTCTCCATGTTTCAATGCAGCCTATCTTGGATAAATGGTGCAGCATCATTCTCTCCATGTTTCAATGGAGCCTAGCTTGGACAAGTGGTGGACCTTTGTTTCTCTCTATGTTTGAATAGAGTTATCTTGGAAAAGTGGTGGACCTTGGAACAAAAACCCCATGTAAAACATATCATGGGCATTACAAGTGGTGAGAAAAAATACCATTCAATATATAACCTTATAGGTTGGACAAGTGGTGGACCTTAACACCCAATTATTCTTAATATAATGACATAGAGTGGATAAGTGGTGAAATTGGGACCAAACCTACTAGGGAAATAGGTTGGACAAGTGGTGGACCTTGAATGTAAACGCCCCATGTACAAAATATCACTCATGCTACTAGAAATAATTTGGTATTAAGGTCCATGTTTCAATGCAGCCTAGCTTGGAAAAGTGGTGGACCTTTGTTTCTCTCTATGTTTCAATAGATTTATCTTGGACAAGTGGTGTACCTTGGAACAAAACCCCCATGTAAATCATGTCATGGGCATTACAAGTGGTGAGAAAAAATACCATTCAAGCTATAACATTATAGGTTGGACAAGTGGTGGACCTTAACACCTAATTCCTCTTAATATAATGACATAGAGTGGACAAGTGGTGAATCATGAGACCAAACCTACTAGGGATAATAGGTTGGACAAGTGGTGAACCTTGAATGTAAACCCCCCATGTACAAAAAATTATGGGTATTGGGTATTTCAATGGAGCCTAGCAACTTGGAGACATGGTGGAGCTTATTTCTCTCCATGTTTCAATGGAGCCTATCTAGGAGAAACAGTGGAGGTTCCTTCTCTCCATGTTTCAATGAGCCTAGCTTGGACAAGTGGTGGACCTTTCTTTCTCTATATGTTTTAATAGAGTTAGCTTGGACAAGTGGTGGACCTTGGAATGAAACCCCCATGTAAAACATATCATGGGCATTTCAAGTGGTGAGAAAGGATACTATTTAAAATATAACCTTATAGGCTGGACAAGTGGTGGACTTTAACACATATTTCTTCTTAATATAATGACATAGAGTGTACAAGTGGTGAATCTTGAGACCAAACCACTCTTGCTACTAGGGATAATAGGTTGGACAAGTGGTGGACCTTGAATGTAAACCCCTCATGTACAAAATTATGGGTTTAGGGTATTTCAATGGAGCCTAGCTTGGAGACATGGTGGAGATTGCTTCTCTCAATGTTTCAATGGAACCTATCTTGGAGAAATGGTGGATCATCCTTCTCTCCATGTTTCAATGGAGCCTATCTTGGACAAGTGGTGGACCTTTGCTTCTCTCTATGTTTTAATGGAGTTAGCTTGGACAAGTGGTGGGTCTTGGAACAAAACCCCTTTGTAAAACATAGCATGGACATTACAAGTGATGAGGAAAAATATCATTCAAGATATAACCTTATAGGTTGGAAAAGTGGTGATGGACCTTGACAAGTGGTGAAGGATACCATTTAAGATATACCCTTATAGGTTGGACAAGTGGTGGACCTTAACACCCAGTTATTCTTAATATAATGACATAGAGTGGATAAGTGGTGAATCTTAAGACCAAATCACTCATGCTACTAGGTATAATACGTTAGAGAAGTGGTAGACCTTGAATGTAAACACCCCATGTACAAAATATCATGGTTTTAGGGTGTTTCAATGGAGCCTAGAATCTCGGAGACATGGTAGATCTTGATTCTTTCCATGTTTGAATGGCACCTATCTTGGAAAAATGATGGAGGTTACTTCTCTCCATACTTCAACGGAGCCTAGCTTTGACAAGTGGTGAACCTTTGCTTCTCTCTATGTTTGAATAGAGTTAGCTTGGACAAGTGGTGGACCTTTGCTTCTCTCTATGTTTGAATAGAGTTAGCTTGGACAAGTGGTGGACCTTGGAATGAAACCCCCGTGTAAAACATATCATGGGCATTTCAAGTGGTGAGAAAGGATACCATTTAAGATATAACCTTATAGGTTGGACAAGTGGTGGACCTTAATACATAGTTCTTCTTAATATAATGACATAGAGTGTACAAGTGGTGTATCTTGAGACCAAACCACTCGTGCTACTAGGGATCCTAGCTTGGACAAGTGGTGGACCTTGGAAAAAAGTCCCCCTGTACAACATAGATGAGTTTTTTCATGTTTTAATGGAAGAGAGATTCGACAAATGGTGGAGCTTGCTTATCTCCATGTGGATTTTAGAACTAGCTTGGACAAGTGGTGGAGCTTTGCTTTTTTACTCTTCATAATACAATGATGTATAGGTTGGTTACATGGTGAATCTTAAGGCCAAACCTCCCATCTTACTAGAGATGATAGGTTGGACAAGTGGTCAACCTTCTATCATTTCTCCATGCCTATAATTAGACAATTAGTAGAACTAGCATCTTTCTATGTTGTCTAGAGCTGAGCTTGGACAAGTAGTGGACCTTGCTACTCTCTTCCCTTGGATTATTAGTTTGAAGACTCATTATATATACTTGCTTAGATCTATATAATTACTCATTAGTTAGGTTACAAGTGGGTATGTAATTTGTTAGCCTCAAGGGACTTTGAATATTGAATAGTAAGAAAGTCAAGTGCTGGTTTGAAGATCTTTTGCTTATCTAAACTAGACTCTAACTCAATAATAAGTTTCATAAGTTCCACGAATTGTCCTATCTAGGCTCCAAAAGAGTCTTAATTGGTTTGTGCTAGATTCTAACTTCCTTGATGGGGTAGAATCCTAGAAAAATGAGGCACTATAAGTTTTACCTTAGCTCAAATGGATTTTTCACTTAAACTCGACTGCAATTTGGCTATCTAGTCTTTGTCTCGATGGAGTTTAACACTAGATACATAGTAGTGATATTTAAGCTTCATGTCTCTTCACTTGATCGAGATATGAGACCATACTTTCAAGGTCACCACTTGTCTTACCTAAAGACCAATGTGAGACATGGGAGCAAGAAAGCCATCCGATATTGTTTTAAGGACTATTACATAGGCAATCAATAACTTAAGTAAAGCAAAAAGACTTGGATCTTTCACAATTAATAACTTAAGTAAAGCCAAAAAGACTTGGATCTTTGACAGTTTTTTTCAAACTAAAAAAGCACAATCTCATGCTAACAAAACTATAAATCACAATTGAAAGGTTTGAACAAGAAAAAGATCAACAATCTTAATAAGAAGGATACTTTTCATTTCATTTGATGATTACAAACTAAAATAAAGTCTCTCAAGAAATTGATAAACAAAAAATGTAGGTGACTGCTTCATTATTTTGAGCAAAAATATCAAAATCTCTATTGATTGAGCTCCATCTAGTAGTATCCTTTGTAAGATCCTGCAAGAAGGAATAAAAAGAAAGATTTGTTAGATACCATGCACATGAGTGTTCAAGCATGTGTATCAAGAATATATGACATGTCACTAGTACCTTAGGGTTGCTTTCTATCCAGCCTTAGAAGATTGTTCTCAGCTTTCACCTTATTTATATAAGCCTTTGCTGTGGTTGCCTTCAAAACTCCTTTTGTGTTACAACCCAATTGCCTAGCTAAAGTGGTCAATTGTGACGCCTTCATGCTTTCAATGGGTGTACGCTCCTTTGCCAAGATCTCTTGTATTTGGGCTCTTCTCATTTCATTGCGGTGGCTTGTGTCACTTGCATCTTCAATGATAGTTTCATCTCTGTCACCTTTTGCAGGTGGTATTCTTCTTGTAAAGAACACCTTAGCTGACCAAACATCATTTTTCTGCTTCCAATACTCCATGATTTGTTTGTATTCACTATCATTTGTCACTATAGGTTGTCCATAACGATTAGAAGCAATTAAATCACGCACATCCCTTCTCTCATCAAGCTGAATCAAGTATGGCAGTAGCTCCTCCAAGAGCATATTGTCAACCATCTTCTCAGCATCAAATTGTGGTGGAAAAATGCAATTGTTTGCTGGTGAAATACATCCCTTGTAAGGAGAGTCATCAATAAGCACTGTTCTTTGTGGATCACATTCAAACCCCATGGCAATTTTGGCTAGAGGCTTGAACATTGCCTCAACGTTTGGATTGTCGGGTCTAAACAATTTTTGAGTTTGAGCGGTGTAGCAAACATCTTGCGACCAAATTGCAAAGAAAGGCAATGTATCCTCAGCTAAGTTGTTTAGTGCTGCAAGGATTTGATACACATTATTCCTAGTAGCTGTCGACCAAATTGCAACATTAAACCTTTGTAAAATAGTCTTCAAGAATTGGATGCAACCTGGCCTGAGTATAATATATCTTTTTGAATCCATTTGCACTGAGTTGTGGTGTGAGGATGGTTGAGGGGAACGTTTCAACAATAGACCATTTAAATCCAATATAATTGTAAGCATGGATTTCTCAACATCTACGCTACATGACGTAGTACCAATTGGCAATAGCTCGTGAGTGGACTTTTCAGTCTCTTTTGATGTATGTTGCATTTTTGAAGCATCGATTTCTTGGTTCTCATTATTGGAAGCTTGCTCAAGTTGCACAACACTAGACTCTAGTATAGAAATATCATCCATCTTGGGCACTTTAGAAACCATAGAATCTATGGATTCTATAGTTGTTGACTGAACCATAGGAGCATTATCCATCCCAGTTTGTGAATCTAAGAAAACACACACACAAATGGTATCTCAAAACCACTAGAATTTTATTCACCATATTTATATGTAGAACTCCTAGTAAGAAATTTATTTAAGGTAAAGTCGTTGTTAGAATCCTTGCAACCATTTTCAGCATTCGTACACCAAACACCACTTGTCTAAAATACAATCTACTAACTCAACATTTTCCATCCTACACTTTATTAAAGATGAGTACTTAAAGTGAAAACTAAAAGCCACCCTTGTTGAGGAAACATGGATACAAGGTCCACCAAATGTCCAACCTAGACTACAAGAAAATAATTAGAGATTTGGCTTAGATTTGGATTCAAAGGCCACCACTTATTCAAGTAAGATAACTCCACTTGTTTAAGACAGTAATGTTTGAAGCCCCACCACTTGTCCAACCTAGACATTGATTAAATTTTGGTAAGATTTATCACAAATCTAGAGTAGAATCAAGATTCTATGGCCAAGGTAGTCAAATATGTTAGACAACACACAAAGCATAAGAGCACTCTAGATTCTCGTTGAGCATAAACTAAACAATAATCAAATGTTATATTCACTTGAGATTTCATCCATGAAAAATGAAAATGATGCATGTACTTGAGATTTCCATCCATGTACAATACTTTACAATGTCAAGTAAAGTTATAGTCAGCAAACAACTCTTCTCCTGCTTCAACTTGACAAATAGTCTCAATGCATACATGGCCATATTCTTCTGACTTGATGTGTGAAGAGGTGCATTTATGCCAAGGTGGCAAATTTGGATCAAATGTATAGCGTACGTTGGGACAGACATTTGTACTGTGAGAACTATTTATATAGCCCGACACGTTTCCTTCTTCTACACAACCAATAATGTATGATTGATCTTCCTCTTCTTCTATGTTTGGATCCTCTAGAAGAGAATATTTATAAGCTCTTGGAAATATTTTGCATATCTTTTTCCAGTCTTGAAATCTATACTTATGCCCTCCATAGTTTAGAATAGTCAAACCACTTTCCAGGGTAGTATGCACAAATAGCCCATAACCAGCTCCTTCAATACATGAAAGTCGCACTTCAAAATCCACACCGTTAATATGGAAAATTACATCTTTGGGAATAGGAAAAGTTGGTGTCCCAAAAGGATCTTCATGCCAATCATAGTGTGAAATACATCTAGTTTTTATATCACTTAACTCCTTTGTGTCTGCAAAAAGAAGAAAATATTATGCATAAAATAATGACAATATCAAAGAAAGATATCATTATTTTATAGTCCAATAGGTCCATTGTATGGAAGACTTAGAGTGCCTCTTACATGGTGCCTCCAAGGTTTCCAAAAAATAAAATCATTGGAAAAAAAAGGCCACTGTGTCTCCAATCTATTGCCCATTTGAAGCATAGAGAGAACCAAGGTCCACCACTTGTCCAAGCTAGACATGGAGCATTGACACAAGATCCAACACTTATCCAAGAACCCTATAGTATATGTGGTAACATGGGATGCATTGATGCAACAAAAGTAGTCTAGCCTCCTCATCCATCTCTTTTTTCTTGTAGCCTAGAGGGATTAGTTTCAAGGTCTATCACTAGTCAAAAACTACACATAGAACATTGATACAAGGTTCCACCACATGTGAAACCTATCATCTCTAGTAGCATGGATGGTTTGATATCAAGGTTCATCGCGTGTCCTACCTATACTCTATTGTAGCATATAGATTCTGGTTTGGTGGTACTACACTTGTCCAAACTTGGCTTGTTGTTGATATCTGGAGGTAATCAAGGGTCCTCCACTTGTCCAAGTTAGGCATATAAAACAATTGCAAGGTCCACCATGTGTACAACATATGATTGATTATAGCATGCATGGTCTTATTTCATGGGCAACCATCTTCTCTCCAACATGTGTCCAACCTCGGCTCCATTGAAGCATGGAGAGAAGCAAGGTCCACCACTTATCAAAGCTATTATTTTCTCCCAGTGCTTTCAAAACCCATAATACGTTGTACATGGGGGGGGGGGGGGGATTCTTGTTTCAAGGTCCACCCCTTGGCTAAGATTGGATCCATTGAAACATAAAGAGAAGCAAGCTCTACCATTTGTCCAAGCTAGGAGCCATTGAAACATGAAAACCCCATAATATGTTGTATACGGGGGGTGTTTTTCAAGGTCTACCACTTGTCTAAGCTATGGTCCATTGGAACATGGAGAGAAGCAAAGCTCCACCACTTTTCTAAGCTAGGATCCATTGAAACATGGAGAGAAGCAAGCTCCATTGTTTGTCTAAGCTAGGCTCCATTGGAACATGGAGAAAACAAGCTCCACCACTTGCCTATTATTGCATAGAGATTCTGGTTTGAAGGTCCACCACTTGTCCAACCTTGCCTTCATGTATGGAGATAATCAAGAGTGCAATGCTTCTCTAAGCTAGGGACATAAAAGAGTTTCAAGGTCCACTACATATACGATCTATGATGGGTTGTAGCATGGGAGGTTTCATTTTAAGGTTGACCACTTCTCCAGCTCCGCTTGTCCAACCTCAGATCCATTGAAGAATGGAGAATAAAGGTGTACCAACTCTCCAAAATAGGCAAGACAATCTCTATAAAACCCATGAATTGTTAATATATGCTATGCTGTGGAGTTTTGTTTGAAGTTCCACTCCTTATCCAAGCTACAATCCATTGAAGCATGGAACTAAGTAAGATATATCTCTAGTCCAAGATAGGATCCATTGAAACATAGAGAGAATCAAGGTCCACCACTTGTCCAAGCTATGCATGGGTAATTGATATAAGGACCACTACGTTTTCACCTATACTATGCTCTATCATGGATGGTTTCATATCCACCAATTTTCCAACCTATTTAGTAGGTTGTATTATGGGGGTTTGGTTTCAAGGTACTTCACTTGTCTAAGGTGGGTTCCATTGAACCATGGAGAGAAACAATGTCTACCACTTGTCCGAAATATGCTCCTTTAAAACATAAAAACAAGGTCCACCACTTGTCCAAGCTAAAGTTTCTCTCCATTGAAGCATGGAGAGAAACAAGGTCTACCACCTGTCCAAAATATGCTCCATTGAAACATAAAAGCAAGGTCCACCACTTGTCCAAGCTAATATAACAAATGGGTGTTGGTTACAAGGTGTACCACACTTGTCTAAACTAGTCTTCATGCAAGGTCTACCACATGTCCAAGCTATATGAGCTTGTTTTGAAGGTCTACCACACCTCTTGAAATTAGGATCCATGTAAGGTCCACCTTTTGTCAAGCTATGCATTTAATGAGTACTAAAACTAAGTAAATTGCAGTACTTAAATACCTTTCCAAGCTCATTAAGATTTTGGTCTCTAAGGCCGGCCACCACCACATGTCTAATCTATGCTCTAATTGATTACTTATGCTAGTTCTCAAAGTCCAAACATAAGCTCCCTTCTAGCAAGGTTAGTTTAAATTTAGGCTCCAGCACCTGTCTAAGCTAGGTTCAATTTATGAAGCATCACCATTTAACCATGCTACGATCTAATGTATCATATCAAGGGGGTATTGATAAAAGGTCCAAAACTTATTGAGTTCAAGCTCTTAAGTAATTAAGTCTTTGTGAGTATTAAATGTTATAGTTTTAGTCTACAGATCCACCATTCAAAAACTCAAGTAATTTACTATTTACATTCAAACCTTGAATGCTTGAGATAAAAAATACAAACTCAATCAATACTATATAAAGCAAAATCTAACATTAAGAGTATCAAATCAGTAACAAGAAACACTAACATGCACAAGAAACTCAAAACATACGTGTCTCCATTTCCAAAAAGTCCTCCATTGACAGAGGATGGTGTTGTTGTTGTTCTTCTTCTCTTTGTGGAGAGCACTCCTCTGTAACAGGCACAATGTCGCCTGATTGCGAAGTGGATTGTTGAAGTCCAGCCCATTTTTCTATATCTTCATGAGACTTAACAAAGTCTAGCAGCATGGTCTCCACGCTTTTTGCCTCCTCCACACTATCAATTAAGCAGATAACTTCTTTTTTCTGTTGTATTCCTTCTTGTGCAACCAAGGAGCCATCACCAAAAACATCAACAAGCTTGCGGTCTTCAAAACAATATGTACGAATGTAGTGCTTGACCAAAGCTCTTTTTTTGGCCTCCAAATATTGCAAATCTGACATATCGTTATCTGCTACTTGAAGAAGAGAACAATCAATTGGCATGGGATGTTCCTCTGATCTTCTTCTCAGGTCTTCAAATGCATTGCCTTGTCCCAAGAAGGCAATAACTGTTAGGAATTGAATTGCTCCTTTGCAAGGAGCTGATGGAAAGTGATGCAATGCACCACAACAATGGTAGCTCAGATTATCTCCCATGGCGTGAAAGGCACATTGCAATTTTGTGAAGTTAGTGAAATCCACAAATGCAAGAAAGACAAATCCAGGATCTGTTGACCCTCCAGCAATAGCCAAGATCCCATCCAAAGCATTGTTAAATGTCTCCTCACTCCACTTCAAATTGCCTCCAACGTTTTTTGTCATATCTAAAACACATAAGCCAATAGGCACTTTATTATTGAAGTGGCGCATCAAGTAGAGATTGCCTTCCATTTGTAGGCTCACCACATAGATTGACCATGGCAAATCTCTAGGCTCAGTTTTCTCCTTTTGAAGGTGAATTGCCCATTGCATGTATTTTATTGCTCCATCTGGAAAAGCCATTTTCTTTGTTCCACGCGTCAAACTAGATCTGATCCATTCCTCGCATAGCATTAAAATTGTTTTATAAACAACATCATTGATGTTATACATTTTGACCACCTCCTCCCAGTCTTTACATGGTGAAGACTCATTCAAATTGTTGAAGCCTTCAAGAAGTGCATCTTGAATCAATTTGTCTTGCTTCAACTGCTTGATTCGATCATACATGTCAGTTGCATCACCATCCTTTGCACTCTTTGACAGTAAAATCTTCTCATCTCTAATCTCTTCTTGAATAGTCTTTACCTCTGATTCCTCAAGGCCACAAAGGTATCTAAATACAGTTGTTGGGGGTTTCTTATTCTCCTCTTCTAGATTTTCAATGATTTCTATCCAGCAATCATAAACTAAATCAGAGTACGTGACCATGTGTGCCTGTTTAGCAATCCAACTTGCTGCTGCACTCATTCTTGCCAATCGAAGAAAAGCCTAAAAATAAATAGAGAAATAATTAAACTATTGAGCAAGATTTGTTAATTAAACACTATCAAAAAGACAAAGAAAATAACTTACATCCCATCCGGCACGAGATGCATGTCCCTCTGCAATTCCACTTGCTGCCTTTGGTGGTCGTCCTGAGAAGATCCATTGACTCCGTAAATGTCTCAATATTTGGCTGTAAGGTTGCTTGACATACAATGCCTGAGCCTCCTCATTTGCAATGGCAGATATAGCAGTTGCAACAAATGGAGGAGCATTCACAACAATGCGAGCCTTTCTAAATTTATACACGCTAATCAGTCTTTCAAAGATCTCTTTGTTGTTTTGTTCATTGTGAAGCAAAACTTTTGCAGCATAGATTGAATGCTGCCCATCAAGAATCCAATAATGATAATCTTTAATTTTTTGCTCCTCTACCTCTTCTACTGCCAAAGGAGTCCCCTTCTTTGATTTTGCATTTCGAACAGGCATCAAATATGCACATGCTGCAGGCTTGGTCGTACTCCGTGAAAATCCAAATAACACACTTTCAGCGTGTTTTTTATCCATAATACGTGCATTATAGTGATCAGGAGCAAGCCAACAATTTTGAATAGGGATATCAAATTCCCTATATTGGAAAGGAAAATAATTTATGTACTTATTCATTCCACCTGTATCTTTTTCTTGTCCTTTCATGGCCTCAGCTTCTAAAACATCTGGATCCACAATTCTCATCTTTGACATTGAACCCTCTGTTGATGAGGATGCCAAAGATGCCTTGTCTACATCCAAAATGGAACTAGTTCGCTTAGCTTCTACTTTCTGCACTTTTGCTTGCTTCTTTGTGGATGGTGGTCGTGAAGCTTTCACCTTTTTTCGTTGTAGTGTGGCAATGATGGAGCTTTGAAGTTGATCTGCTGTGATATTTGGATTTGATTCTGCAAACTTCCATCCTCGAGAAAACATTGTCTCTTCTTTGTTTCTAGACATGCGCTCCAATGCATATGCTCCTGGAGATAGTTGAAATTCTAGATTCATTGGAACTAGAATGTCAATGCATTCCACCTCTGGATGACTATCAACTACAGAGACAGATGCTTCCACAACTTGTCCAACATCTTCAAACAAGCTGTCATTCTCCTTTTTGGCAATAAATAGATGCACCTTATGAAATTGTGCACCCTCTATACCATGTATGTCCAAATACCATTTCCTAAGATCATTGCAAGTATAGTCAACTGAGACAGCAACCCTTGCAACCTGTTTTTTTGGAGCCATCTTTCCTGAAACAAAAAAAACCAAATGTTATTTTAACATATACTTTTTTGTAATGGATTAAGTTTGTGTGAATACAAGTTCCACCACTTGTTCAAGCTAGATCTAAGCAAGTATACATAGTGATCATTTAAGCTAGTAAACTAAGGGAAGGGAGAAGTAAGGTCCACCACTTGTCCAAGCTCAGCTCTAGACAACATGGAGAGATTCGAGGTCTACTAATTGTCTAATATAGGCTAACTATATTGAAACATAGAGAGAAGCAAAGGTCCACCACTTGTCCAATCTAGGGTCCATTGAAACATGGAGAGAAGGATGCTCCACCATTTGTCCAAAATAGGCTCCATTGAAACATGAAGAGAAGCAAGATGCACCATGTCTTTGAGATGCTAGGCTCCATTGAAATACCTTAAACCCATGATATTTGTATATGTGGGGTTTAAATTCAAGGTCCACCACTTGTCCAACCTATTATCCCTAGTAGCATGAGTGGTTTGGTCTCAAGATTCACCACTTTTCCACTCTATGTCATTATATTAAGAAGATCTGGGTGTTAAGGTCCACCACTTGTCCAACCTATAAGGCTATATCTTAAATGGTATTATTTACCACCACTTGGAATGCACATGATGGGTTTACATAGGGGTATGGTTCCAAGGTCCACCACTTGTCCAAGCTAACTCTATTGAAACATAGAGAGAATCAAAGGTCCACCACTTGTCCAAGCTAGGCTCCATTGAAACATGGAGAGAAGGATGCTCCACCATTGTCCAAGCCAGGTTGATTGAAACATGAAGAGAAGCAAGCTGCACCATGTCTCCAAAATGCTAGGCTCCATTGAAATATCTTAAACCCATGATATTTCGTACATGGGGGTTTACATTCAAGGTCCACCACTTGTCCAACCTATTATCACTAGTAGCATGAGTGGTTTGATGTCAAGATTCACCACTTTTCCACTCTATGTCATTATATTAAGAAGATCTGGGTGTTAAGGTCCACCACTTGTCCAACCTATAAGGCTATATCTTAAAGGGTATTCTTTCTCACCACTTGGAATGACCATGATAGGTTTTACATGGGGTTTGGTTCCAAGTTCCACCACTTGTCCAAGCTAACTCTATTGAAACATAGAGAGAAGCAAAGGTTCACCACTTGTCTAAGCTAGGGTCCATTGAAACATGGAGAGAAGGATGCTCCCATTTGTCCAAGATAGGCTCATTGAAACATGAAGAGAAGCAAGCTGCACCATGTCTCCAAGATGCTAAGATCCATTGAAATACCTTAAACCCACGATATTTTGTACATGGGAGTTTACATTCAAGGTCCACCACTTGTCCAACCTATTATCTCTAGTAGCATGAGTGGTTTGGTCTCAAGATTCACCACTTTTCCACTCTATGTCATTACGTTAGAAGATCTGGGTGTTAAGGTCGACCACTTGTCCAACCTATAAGGGTATATCTTAAAGGGTATTCTTTCTCACCACTTGAAATGTCCATGATATGTTTTACATGGGGGTTGGCTCCAAGGTCCACCCACTTGTCCAAGCTAACTCTATTGAAACATAGAGAGAAACAAAGGTCCACCACTTGTCCAAGCTAGGCTCCATTGAAACATGGAGAGAAGGATCCTCTACCATTTGTCGAAGCTAACTCTATTGAAACATGGGGGGTTTACATTCAAGGTCCACCACTTGTCCAACCTATTAACGCTAGTAGCATGAGTGGTTTGGTCTCAAGATTCACCACTTTTTCACTCTATGTCATTATATTAAGAATATTGGGTGTTAAGGTCCACCACTTGTCCAACCTATAAGGCTATATCTTAAGGGTTATTCTTTCTCACCACTTGGAGTGACCAGCATAGGTTTTACATGGGGGTTTTGTTTCAAGGTCCACCACTTGTCCAAGCTAACTCTATTGAAACATAGAGAGAATCAAAGGTCCACCACTTGTCCAAGCTAGGGTCCATTGAAACATGGAGAGAAGGATGCTCCACCATTTGTCCAAGATACGCTCCATTGAAACATGAAGAGAAGCAAGCTACACCATGTCTCCAAGATGCTAGGCTCCATTGAAATACCTCAAACCATGATATTTTGTACATGGGGGGTTTACATTCAAGGTCCACCACTTGTCCAACCTATTATCTCTAGTAGCATGAGTGGTTTGGTCTCAAGATTCACCATTTTTCCACTCTATGTCATTCTATTAAGAATATCTGGGTGCTAAGGTCCACCACTTGTCCAACCTATAAGGCTATATCTTAAACTTTATTCTTTCTCACCACTTGGAGTTACCAAGATAGGTTTTACATGGGAGTTTGGTTCCAAGGCCCACCACTTGTCCAAGCTAACTCTATTGAAACATAGAGAGAAGCAAAGGTCCACCACTTGTCCAAGCTAGGCTCCATTGAAACATGGAGAGAAGGATGCTCCACCATTTGTCCAAGATAGGCTCCATTGAAACATGAAGAGAAGCAATCTGCACCATGTCTCCAAGATGCTAGGCTCCATTGAAATACCTTAAACCCACGATATTTCGTACATGGGGGGTTTACATCAAGGTCACCACTTGTCCAAGCTATTATCTTAGTAGCATGAGTGGTTTGGTCTCAAGATTTACCACTTTTCCACTCTATGTCGTTATATTATGAAGATCTAGGTTTTAAGGTCGACCACTTGTCCAACCTATAAGGCTAGATCTTAAAGGGTATTATTTCTCACCACTTGGAATGACCATGATATGTTTTACATGGGGTTTTGGTTTCAAGATCCACCACTTGTCCAAGCTAACTCTATGGAAACATAGAGAGAAGCAAAGGTCCACCACTTGTCCAAGCTAGGCTCCACTGACACATTTAGAGAAGGATGATCCCCCATTGGTGGAAGATAGGCTTCATTGAAACATGAAAAGAAGCAAGTTGCACCATGTCTCCAAGATTCTAGGATCCATTGAAATACCTTAAACCCACGATATTGTTTACATGTGGGGTTTAACGTCAAGGTCTGTCACTTTTCCAAGCTATTATCCCTAGTAGCATGAGTGGTTTGGTCTCAAGATTCACCACTTTTCCACTCTATGTCATTATATAAAGAAGATCTAGGTGTTAAGGTACACCACTTGTCCAACCTATAAGGGTATATCTTAAAGGGTATTCTTTCTCACCACTTGAAATGTCCATGATATGTTTTACATAGGGGTTTGGTTCCAAGGTCCACCACTTATCCAAGCTAACTTATTCTTCTCATAGAGAGAAGCAAAAGGTCCACCACTTGTCCAAGCTAGGCTCCATTGAAACATGGAGAGAAGGATGCTCCACCATTTGTCGAAGCTAACTCTATTGAAACATGGAAGGTTTACATTCAAGGTCCACCACTTGTCCAACCTATTAACGCTAGTAGCATGAGGGTTTGGTCTCAAGATTCACCACTTTTTCACTCTGTGTCATTATATTAAGAATATTTGGGTATTAAGGTCCACCACTTGTCCAACCTATAAGACTATATCTTAATGGTTATTCTTTCTGACCACTTGGGAGTGACCATGAAAGGTTTTACATGGGGGTTTGGTTCCAAGGTCCACCACTTGTCCAAGCTAACTCTATTGAAAACATAGAGAGAAGCAAAGGTCCACCACTTGTCTAAGCTAGGGTCTATTGAAACATGGAGAGAAGGATGCTCCACCATTTGTCCAAGATAGACTCCATTGAAACATGAAGAGAAGCAAGCTGCACCATGTCTCCAAGATGCTAGCTCCATCGAAATACCTTAAACCCACGTTATTTTGTACATGGGGAGTTTACATTCAAGATCAACAATTTGTGTCCAACCTATTATCGCTAGTAGCATGAGTGGTTTGCTCTCAAGATTCACCACTTTTCCACTCTCTGTCATTATATTAAGAATATTTGGGTGTTAAGGTCCACCACTTGTCCAACCTATAAGACTATATCTTAATGGTTATTCTTTCTCACCCCTTGAAAGACTATATCTTAATGGTTATCCTAGCTATTATTGCTAGTAGCCTGAGTGGTTTGGTCTCAAGATTCACCACTTTTATTAAGAATATGTGGGTGTTAAGGTCCACCACTTGTCCAACCTATAAGGCTACATCTTAAAGGTTATTCTTTCTTACTACTTGGAGTGACCATGATAGGTTTTACATGGGGGTTTGGTTCCAAGGTCCACCACTTGTCCAAGCTAACTCTATTGAAACATAGAGAGAAGCAAAGGTCCACCCTTGTCTAAGCTAGGGTCCATTGAAACATGGAGAGAAGGATGCTCCACCATTTTCCAAGGTAGGCTCCATTGAAACATGAGGAGAATAGGTGCACCATGTCTCCAAGATGCTAGGCTCCATCGAAAAACATTAAACCCACGATATGTCGTAGATGAGGGGTTTACATTCAAGGTCCAACACTTGTCCAAGCTATTATTGGTAGTAGCCTGAGTGGTTTGGTCTCAAGATTCACCACTTTTCCACTCTATGTCATTATATTAAGAATATGGGCGTGTTAAGGTCCACCACTTGTCCAACCTATAAGGCTACATCTTAAGGTTATTCTTTATTACCACTTGGAGTGACCATGATAGGTTTTACATGGGGGTTTGGTTCCAAGGTCCACCACTTGTCCAAGCTAACTCTATTGAAACATAGAGAGAAACAAAGGTCCACCACTTGTCCAAGCTAGGGTCCATTGAAACATGGAGAGAAGGATGCTCCACCATTTTCCAAGATAGGCTCCATTGAAACATGACGAGAAGAAGCAAGCTGCACCATGTCTCCAAGATGCTAGGCTCCATCGAAATACATTAAACCCACGATATTTCGTAGATGAGGGGTTTACATTCAAGGTCCACCCACTTGTCCAAGCTATTATTGCTAGTAGCCTGTGAGTGGTTTGGTCTCAAGATTCACCACTTTTATTAAGAATATGTGGGTGTTAAGGTCCACCACTTGTCCAACCTATAAGGCTACATCTTAAAGGTTATTCTTTCTTACTACTTGGAGTGACCATGATAGGTTTTACATGGGGGTTTGGTTCCAAGGTCCACCACTTGTCCAAGCTAACTCTATTGAAACATAGAGAGAAGCAAAGGTCCACCCCTTGTCTAAGCTAGGGTCCATTGAAACATGGAGAGAAGGATGCTCCACCATTTGTCCAAGTAGGCTCCATTGAAAACATGAGGAGAAGCAAGGTGCACCATGTCTCCAAGATGCTAGGCTCCATCGAAAAACATTAAACCCACGATATGTCGTAGATGAGGGGTTTACATTCAAGGTCCAACACTTGTCCAAGCTATTATTGCTAGTAGCCTGAGTGGTTTGGTCTCAAGATTCACCACTTTTCCACTCTATGTCATTATATTAAGAATATGCGCGTGTTAAGGTCCACCACTTGTCCAACCTATAAGGCTACATCTTAAAGGTTATTCTTTATTACCACTTGGAGTGACCATGATAGGTTTTACATGGGGGGTTTGGTTCCAAGGTCCACCACTTGTCCAAGCTAACTCTATTGAAACATAGAGAGAACAAGGTCCACCACTTGTCCAAGCTAGGGTCCATTGAAACATGGAGAGAAGGATGCTCCACCATTTGTCCAAGATAGGATCCATTGAAACATGACGAGAAGCAAGCTGCACCATGTCTCCAAGATGCTAGGCTCCATCGAAATACATTAAACCCACGATATTTCGTAGATGAGGGTTTACATTCAAGGTCCACCACTTGTCCAAGCTATTATTGCTAGTAGCCTGAGTGGTTTGGTCTCAAGATTCACCACTTTTTATTAAGAATATGTGGGTGTTAAGGTCCACCACTTGTCCAACCTATAAGGCTACATCTTAAAGGTTATTCTTTCTTACTACTTGGAGTGACCATGATAGGTTTTACATGGGGGTTTGGTTCCAAGGTCCACTTGTCCAAGCTAACTCTATTGAAACATAGAGAGAAACAAAGGTCCCCCACTTGTCCAAGCTAGGGTCCATTGAAACATGGAGAGAAGGATGCTCCACCATTTGTCCAAGATAGGCTCCATTGAAACATGAGGAGAAGCAAGCTGCACCATGTCTCCAAGATGCTAGGCTCCATCGAAATACATTAAACCCACGATATTTCGTAGATGAGGGGTTTTACATTCAAGGTCCACCACTTGTCCAAGCTATTATTGCTAGTAGCCTGAGTGGTTTGGTCTCAAGATTCACCACTTTTCCACTCTATGTCATTATATTAAGAATATGTGCGTGTTAAGGTCCACCACTTGTCCAACCTATAAGGCTACATCTTAAAGGTTATTCTTTATTACCATTGGAGTGACCATGATAGGTTTTACATGGGGGTTTGGTTCCAAGGTCCACCACTTGTCCAAGCTAACTCTATTGAAACATAGAGAGAACAAAGGTCCACCACTTGTCCAAGCTAGGGTCCATTGAAACATGGAGAGAAGGATGCTCCACCATTTGTCCAAGATAGGCTCCATTGAAACATGACGAGAAGCAAGCTGCACCATGTCTCCAAGATGCTAGGCTCCTTCGAAATACATTAAACCCACGATATTTGTACATGAGGGGTTTACATTCAAGGTCCACCACTTGTCCAAGCTATTATTGCTAGTAGCCTGAGTGGTTTGGTCTCAAGATTCACCACTTTTTATTAAGAATATGTGGGTGTTTAAGGTCCACCACTTGTCCAACCTATAAGGCTACATCTTAAAGGTTATTCTTTCTTACTACTTGGAGTGACCATGATAGGTTTTACATGGGGGTTTGGTTCCAAGGTCCACCACTTGTCCAAGCTAACTCTATTGAAACATAGAGAGAAGCAAAGGTCCACCCCTTGTCCAAGCTAGGGTCCATTGAAACATGGAGAGAAGGATGCTCCACCATTTGTCCAAGGTAGGCTCCATTGAAACATGAGGAGAAGCAAGGTGCACCATGTCTCCAGATGCTAGGCTCCATCGAAAAAACATTAAACCCACGATATGTCGTAGATGAGGGGTTTACATTCAAGGTCCACCACTTGTCCAAGCTATTATTGGTAGTAGCCTGAGTGGTTTGGTCTCAAGATTCACCACTTTTCCACTCTATGTCATTATATTAAGAATTGTGGGTGTTAAGTCCACCACTTGTCCAACTATAAGGCTATATCTTAAAGGTTATTCTTTCTTACCACTTGGAGTGACCATGATAGGTTTTACATGGGGTTTGGTTCCAAGGTCCACCACTTGTCCAAGCTAACTCTATTGAAACATAGAGAGAAGCAAAGGTCCACCCCTTGTCAAGCTAGGCTCCATTGTAACATGGAGAGAAGGATGCTCCACCATTTGTCGAAGCTAACTCTATTGAAACATGGGGGGTTTACGTTCAAGGTCCACCACTTGTCCAAGCTATTAGTGCTAGTAGCATGAGTGGTTGTCTCAAGATTCACCACTTTTTCACTCTATGTCATTATATTAAGAATATTTGGGTGTTAAGGTCCACCACTTGTCCAACCTATAAGGCTATATCTTAAAGGTTATTCTTTCTCACCACTTGGAGTGACCATGATAGGTTTTACATGGGGGTTTGGTTCCAAGGTCCACCACTTGTCCAAGCTAACTCTATTGAATAATAGAGAGAAGCAAAGGTCCACCACTTGTCCAAGCTAGGGTCCATTGAAACATGGAGAGAAGGATGCTCCACCATTTGTCCAAGATAGGCTCCATTGAAACATGAAGAGAAGCAAGATGCACGATGTCTCCAAGATGCTAGGCTCCATCGAAATACCTTAAACCCACGATATTTGTAGTAGATGGGGGGTTTACTTTCAAGGTCACCACTTGTCCAAGCTATTATCGCTAGTAGCATGGTTTGGTCTCAAGATTCACCAGTTTTCCACTCTATGTCATTATATGAAGAATATCTGGTGTTAAGGTCCACCACTTGTCCAACCTATAAGGCTATATCTTAAATGATTTTTTTTTTGACCACTTGGAATGTGCATGATATGTTTTACATGGGGTTTTGTTCCAAGGTCCACCACTTGTCCAAGCTAGATCTATTACATAATATATTATACATACAATATTCAACTAGATTCCCTACCTATCATGTCCCAGTTAGCATGGATGCTCTAGCTTGAAGGTCCACCACTTGTCCAACCTATACTCTCTTATGTAAGGGAGATCTCGCTATAATAAATTCAAAACCTTCCCGCCTAAATTTAAAATATCCCTCCAAATCTTAAATATCCGCCTAAATTTTAAACTATCCGCCCAAATTTTAAAATTCAAACTTTTTTATAAAAATTTAAATTTTACTACTTAAATTTAAAATATTTCCACGCGAAAATTGATTTTAAATTCAAGTTTACCACAAAAAGATATCATTATACCACCTAATTCAAATATGCAAACCTCAAATCATTATATTGTACATAAATTCAAACAAATTCAAATTAACAAGCCTAAACTGATATTAGTTTGCATAGATATGAATTTATCACACCTAAATTATGTCACCATGTTAGAGAGAGTGGTATAGAGAATTTGAACAAGGTCCACCACTTGTCCAACCTAGATACCAAGAAGGATTGAGTGTACAAGGTATTGTTTGGAGGTCCTTATAGTCCACTGGTCTCAAGGTCCACCACTTGTGGTAAGGGTCACCAAAAAGTGTATATATTCATCCAAAAAATACACGTATTTTTGGTCTACATGTCCTAGTTTAAACCATTATGTCCATTAGGTGTATCACTAAACAACACTACTATTTTTGAGAAACAGAAGTTACAATCATATCTACAAATGGATTAGAGGAAAATCAGCTCAGCATACATCCAGAACTCGCTACAAGAATCGACTTTAACAGATCACGCAAGTAAGTCTTCCATTCAATTTTACTAGTATTACAATGTGTTAGTTATTTGTGATATTTATGTATGTATATATACTATGTGTGCATATCGTAATTAAGTGTAATTGTGTATCTGCATTATGTATGAGTATTACAATGAAATAACACAAATATACATACATACACATAGGATAACACAGACGCACACATACATGAGCATGTATTTTCAAGAGAGAGATAGCAAGACTAAGAGATAGATAGATAGAGAGAGAGAGAGATAAATACCTGTTTTTTAGAGAGAGGAGAGAGAAAGATAACAGATTTCACTGTGTTTATGTATGTGGAAGAGAGGAAGACGATGTATGGGAATATGTGCACGTATTTTCAAGAGAGAGACAACAAGATAACAGATTTCATTGTGGTTATGTATGTGGAAGTGAGGAAGACGATGTGTGGGAAATGTGCATGTATTTTCATAGAGAGAGACAGAGATAACAGATTTCACTGTGGTTATGTATGTGGAAGAGAGGAAGACGATGTGTGGGAATATGTGTATGTGTGCGGGGATACTTTTTAAACTATGTATCTCTGTCTTTTGACGAGAGTGTGTGTGTGCAAGAAGAGTTACAGAGAACCATCTTCTTATATGGAGAAAGACAGAGAGTGAGAGAGAGAGAAATACCTGTTTTTTCTCTATTCGTGAGGTGTGCAATGTCTCCGAGAAGACTGCCCGATCCTGCCCTTCTGGAAAGCGTTGTGTACGCTGCTGTTTCTTTATCTTGTGCGCGAACTTTCAATCCTGTGCACTACCTGTGTGTTGTGTACGATGCCGAGCTTGCTCCTCTACGCGCGTGTATACTCCAACTGTGTGCGATCCGTGTGCGCTTTCTGTGTGTTTGCTTTTTTTTGCTGCTCTCCTGCTTTCTCTGTGTGCGTTTGCTTATCGTGCGCTCTCTGTGTGCCTAATCTTGATAGGGTTTATTAGAATGCCACGTATGCTACAAGTCCATGTTTTATCATAGGATTAAAAAAAACCAAAGCAATATAAAAAATTAAACAATTCACACGGCCAAAATTAAGAAATCATGGTTGAAAATATGAAAAACATGGTAACTCTATACTAGGAATTCACTTTTTTAAAAAAATCTTTGGGCGCTGCCCTCGACCCCGCCCGGGCAGTCGCGCGGGACGCGGACAAGGGGGCTCGCCCCTTGACCGCCTGGGCGCTTCCCCAGGAACCTGCCCGGAACAATATCCCAAAATCAGCCTCCCAAGCCCCGCCATCGAAGAGCGTATAATTCCACATCCCCATCAAGAGCGCTACCCCCCAAACCTCACGTGGAAGCGCTGCCTTGTCACCCCATTGTGGCATTGCCCTAAGACCCCGCATCTGGAGTGCTAAATAGGAAATTCTTCATTAGTGAAATTTGAACATAAATTTATATTAGCATTACTTAAATATAATACAAATATTAACATATTAGCTTATACTATAATTTACTATAGCAGTTCTAGATTATGTCCCATACTATATTTAAGGTGCCAAAGGTTTGGCCTTATGGTCCTAGATTTAGCCAAGTGGTCAACACATATAGGACAAGTGCACACTGTGCCACAAAACTTGGCCACCACTTCACTTGCCAAAGTTTAGGCCACATGGTCAATCCTAAGTTTTCCAATTGTTCTATATTATGTCACCTTTTGCTCGTGGAAAACCTAGGCTTGTTTTCACATACTCAGGCACTTCAAGCACAATAATTTGTCATTACTCTTCGGCAACCCTTTTGTTCAAGTTTGAAAAAACATAGGTTTAAGGCCTCCTAAACCATTTTCATTTAGGGGTGTCTAAAACTAGCTTTTTGGCATTCGAGAAGAAAATGGTCAAGTTTTATACTTGATTTTAACCACTTGTCCAATTCAAATATTGGAAAGCAAGGTCTTGTAATACTTTTCTTTGGGACATCACACATTAAAATTAGGTCCTCACTTGTCCAAGCTATGCTCTAATAACAATAAAGGGCTTTTGGTTTCAAGATGCACCACTTTCCAACCTTGATTCCCATTAAAGAAGCTAGCTATACTTTAGACATTTAATAGCAAGGTCCTGCAAGCAGTTCAGATTGAACATTTTCCATGGCAGCTAGGTCCACCACTTATCTAAGCTTATGATCTAATAGAGTAAGGAGGTTTTGGTTTCAAGATCCACCACTTGTCCAAACTTGATTTGGGAAGCAAGGTCCTATAATAGTTTGCTTTGGACATTCACCATTACAACTAAGTCCACCACTTCTCCAAGCTATGTTCTAATACACTAAGGAGGTTTTGGTTTCAAGGAGAACCACTTGTACGACTTTGTTTTTGGAAGTAAGTTCTTTACATAGTTCACCTTGGACCTTGAACATTGGATACTACAACTAAGCCCACCACTTGTCCAAGATATCCTCTATATATAGCCAAAGGGTTTGGGTTTCAAGATTCACCACTTTTCCAACCTTTCTTCCATTAAAGAAAGGAGGGGCATTATAACTAGGTCCACCACTTGTCCAAGCTATGCTCTGATATAGAAAGGGGATTTTGGTTTCAAGGTCCACCACATGTTCAACCTTGCAAGACTCAAGGGATACTTGGACATTGGAAAGCATAGTCCTATAATAGTTGATAGGTGGCAGTGGGTATTACAACTAGGTCCAACCTATGCTCTCATATAGCAAAGAGGCTTTGCTTTCAAGGTCCACCACTTGTCCAACCTTGCTTCCATTAAAGAAATGAGGGGCTACGTAAACATTGGCAAGCAAGGTAGCAAGGTCCTAAGGTGTTTCACCTTGGATATTGGGCATTATAACTAGGTCCACCACTTGTCCAAGCTATGCTCTGATAAAGAAAGGGGATTTTCGTTTCAAGGTCCACCACGTGTTCAACCTTGAAAGACTCAAGGGATACTTGGACATTGGAAAGCATAGTCCTATAGTAGTTGATAGGTGGCAGTGGGTATTAAAACTAGGTCCAACCTATGCTCTAATATAGCAAAGAGGCTTTGGTTTCAAGGTCCACCACTTGTCCAACCTTACTTCCATTAAAGAAATGAGGGGCTACGTAAACATTGGCAAGCAAGGTAGCAAAGTCCTAAGGTATTTCACCTTGGATATTGGGCATTATAACTAGGTCCACCACTTGTCCAAGCTATGCTCTGATATAGAAAGGGGATTTTTGTTTCAAGGTCCACCACGTGTTCAACCTTGAAAGACTCAAGGGATACTTGGACATTGGAAAGCATAGTCCTATAGTAGTTGATAGGTGGCAGTGGGTATTACAACTAGGTCCACCACTTGTCCAACCTATGCTCTCATATAGCAAAGAGGCTTTGGTTTCAAGGTCCACCACTTGTCCAACCTTGCTTCCATTAATATAGCAAGGAGGATTTGGTCTCAAGGTTCACCACTTGTCCAACCTATGCAAACCTTTTTCATGTTGTAGCATGATTTTTTGTTTGAAGAGTATTTTTCTATAACTATGGATTTAACAATGTAATCTTTTTACTTACAGGATGGACTTCGAATCTGGGGAGAAAGTACATATGATACTTGACAATGAAATCGTTGGTATTGGTTGTGTGTGTAGAACAGATCCAGATTCCACTTGTGGTGGTACAAAGATAGGGCTGGGAAATGTCTCCATACTAGTGGAGGAATGCTTGAAGGATGTGGTCCTACCTTTTCCTACAATGGATACTTCATCTCTCCAAGGCTCATTATGGAGTGCTGTTCGATGGTCAAAGCTTCTTTTGCAATCTTTTGTATTAAATGGGAACTTAATTGATCCACACGAAAGCTACAATGGTGATGAAGAACATGATCATTCTGATCCTCTAGTTACAGATGCAATACCTATGACAAGCCCAGAATTTGAAGCAATGATTCGAGAGTCTTGGAGAAATCAGAGGGTCCTTTTAAAAGATGACACAATGATGCAAACCATGAATGAAGGGACCATCTTATATGTATTTCCACATGATTATGTCAACTTTCAGGAACTTGTCCTGATTGTGTGGGTGTGGGTATTGAAAGAGAAAATGCAAGCATTGATGATGTGGTTGAAGTGGGTAGCATCACTTTGCTAAAGTGGCCCATCAAGCAGACAACAATGTTGAATGGGAGCCCATTACAACGCTTTGTTCCTGTTGATGGCATGCATGCTACATATGAGGATGTATCCAACGATGGCAATGTTGGAAAAAAACTTGATGGGAGTAATGTTGTCCAGTTGTCAAGGAAGAGACGATACACTTTCATGAACAGGACTCAAAAATCAAAAGCAGCACCAGCTTCGACTTTTTACCTTTCAAACAAATCAATTCAAAGGGTATCATGCATTGATTGTTGTGCACAAAAATGCTGCCAATTTGCAGATCGTGATATGGTGACAAGGTTACGACAACAATTTTGGGGAGAGTCTCAAAAATCACGCACTAATTATGTTTATGATGTTCTTTCTATATGTTATCAGAAAGATGAGAAGTCACGATACCAATTCAGGCTAAATGGCTCTATTGTTTGTTGTAGAGCATGGTATGAGCTACATGGAATACCAAAGACATCATTTTATCGATACAAGGAGAACTTTGAAAATGGTGTGCGCCAATATGTACATGGGAACACATGTACATTGAGAAGGGGACTTCAACATACTAGTTTAGCAAGAGCACTACTAAATGAGTTTGTGGAAAACAACTCTGAGAAGATGCCACATAGAAGTAGAACACTGCTAGATGGCTCAAGAGAGACTCAATTGGTGATTCCATCAACATACAAACAAGTGGATATTTTATGTGAAATCAACACGACACTTGACCAAATGGGCTATGAGAAGAAGCTATCCCAATCTTCTTTTGGTAGAATTTGGAACAAAGAGTACCCACATGTCACTTTAACAAAGACGAGTGAGTTCTCTAAGTGCAATATTTGTAGCTCAATCAAGGCAAGGTTAGAAGCTAAACCTTCTCTTGAAGAGAGAGCTCTTCTCTTGAGGGAGAGAGAAGTTCACATGGCACAACAAAAGAGTTGCAGAAGCCTATATTATGCATGGCACACGTATTCAGAAACTCAACCACAAAAATATGTATGCATAATCCATGATAAGATGGATCAAAAGAAGACTGCCATTCCTAGATTACGCATTGTTCCCAAGGGTGTGGATTCAGGATATAATCTGCAGGTGGCATTGATTGGCATGATCACTCATGGACATGGAGAAGGTCATTACGGACACTTTGTCTTGAATGGTTTGTGGCCAGCTGATCCAAATCTTACAATTGGCTCAATTGCTAATTGTTTACATAACCTCGAGAGGATAGATAAGCATCCTCTTGGTGATCTAGTAACAAATGGACTTCCAAGGAGCAATATTTCACTACTACATGCTTTGAACTCAAGGGATGCTTTGGACTACCATAACTTGAGTGATGGAAAAGAGCCCATCGTGCAGTCGTCAGAAATTGCAGAAGAGGAATTGGGTCAACATTTCGCAGATTGCCAGAGAACTTGTTGCTACAATTGGATAATTGTGCAGGGGAAAACAAAAATCGATACTTATTTGCCTATTTGTCAATGCTTGTTGCAAGGGGTGTTTTCAAAACCATCCAGCTGGGATTTTTAATGGTTGGGCATACACATGAGGACATAGATGCCATGTTTAGTAGGTTTTCAGAGAAGTTGAGAGTTACACAAACCTATACTTTGCCACATTTGATGGATACATTACGAAACAGCTCATCTTCATCTCCAGCTCCATTTTTTCTCACAAAGATCCCCGATTTCAAGCAATATTGTGATGGCTATCTTTGTGATGGACAAGACATACTTGTTGGACATTCCAAACCGCTTCAGTTCAGGTTCTTTATGCAGGATGAGACACCAATGATGCAATATAAGGCACATGTAGGTGTATCAAGTTGGAGTGGAAGTATTCACCTTTGGAAAACAAACACAGAAGGCAAGCCAATGTTACCACATGGAGATCCACCTCTAGTACAAATGGCGGAGTATGTCAAGGCCCACAAAGAAGTCATTTTGGGGCTAAAGAACTATATAAAATTTTGGAAAAATTTAGGGAATGGTTCAAGTATTCCGCGATATTATAGACCCGTGATAGATTATTGGAGTAAGGTAATTGAAGAGATTGGAAAAGCAATCATATCAGAGGGAGTCTTGTATGAAATGTTTTGGCCAAAAACTCAAGAATATTCTCACCTACAAAGCACTACAATGAATTTGCAACAAGGAGCAGAAAGATTCCTAGGCCTTGAAGAGTTGAACGATCATTTTTGTGGGCCTCAACGAGATAGGCCAAGGGAAGAGTTTGACCCTATGTCTGATGTGCACCAAGGTGACTTTCTTATGCTTGTTCCGAGTGACACAGAAATCTATCCAGTGTGGCTTGCAATGGCTTTATCTGACATTGATAATGAGCCTACATCACCAAACTACAGAAAACTCTTGATTCAATATTGGGCACCTTGCGCGAGAAAAAGTGGGATGACAGATACTCAAGCTTACAGTAATTGTTGGAAGGGTTATTGGGTTGTCAACTATAAGGACCCACAAGTGTGGGAAACTATAGATGCAATTGTTTGGTCCTGGAGACCCAACAAAGAAGGACCATTTTCTAGAATAAAGATTCCAGAAAGACATGCTCTAAAAGCCAAAGAAGGCCTCACTCGTGCACATCAGCCACACTTGGATCAAAGTTCAGATATGGTATCAAATGTGGAGTAGAATTATGTGGAGCTTCTATTGTGACTATACTAGTCAATTTGTAAACAAAATCTTTTTTGTATCTTCCTTTGTTTTATGTAATTTATAGTTATTATTCAAATCCATGTGGTGTACATCCTCTTGACTTTTGGTGTTTATCAACACCACAATCCTATGAGATTTTCACTTTATTTACTAGCCACACACCTCAATTTTTCCCACTTTAAGTGGAAAATTCCCAAATTACATGAATTCCGTCGATTTGGAGATTCCCATAATGTGAGATTTTTACCAAAATACCTAATATGGTCTTAAAGGTAAGAAGTTGTCAAATGAAGGACACCATCTTGGGTGGTCGTATCCGAAAGAAGAAATTACGCAATCTTGAAACATTGCAAGTTGCATCCGGAGGTCTTAAGAAAAGAATGTTTTCATGTGTCTAAATAGTGTTAGTTAAGTAAATTTTATGTTACTTACTTATGCATTGTCTTCATGTAGAGATTCAATCTATCCTAACAAGGAAAAAATTGACCCAAAAGCCAATATAGGAAAGAGATTGAAGCCACTTATAAATAGAAGCCTTGCAACAGATATAGTACATGACAAGAAGTTTAAGGTCCTACAACGAAATGTAGTGGACCGCTTTATTTAAGAGAACTAGTGCCTCCAAAAGAGATACAAGGCACACTTGATTCACTTGGTGTAAGCAAAAGAGGATATTCGGCTATACAAAAATCTGTCTCATCCATCTTTGTTAAGAAGGGAATAAAGTCCAAACTTTTACCATCAGTCTCAAGTGTTTGGAAAGAGAGGCTTCAACTTAACGACGCACAGGGAGAATATCTTGGACAACCGTTTCATTTTAAAGCAACTTACAGTGGTCGTGGAGCAAACATAGCATATGATGCGTTCAATAATATTTTTATGGAACTACAGATGTTGCAGAAGAGAATGGTGGAGTTTTACAACATCACATTTGAAGAGTCACGAGGGGTATTACATTTTGTGTTGAAACTGGATGAGTGTGAGCTTGTTAAAGACAAGAAGCTAGAGTGTGTTACTATTACTTTAATGAATAGAGCCCTCTCAAAGTGTCCCATTGATGATCCTTTGTATTTTAGTGTTCAATCAGAATCTAACATATGGTGGCTTGGTGTTTTTGAGGTAAGCGAGATTCTCAGCTGAGCTCAAATGTTCACATCTACTTAAGTCTCATTTATTTTGTGTTGCAGGTAAAGAAAGAAGATCGTGACGTTCTATATTGGGTGTTCCATCAAACTAATGTTCCAGAGGTGATTGATCGACAGACTACTAACCAAGGAGAGGTACTACGTCTAGATGGAAGGGGAGACTTTCAAGTTCAGTGGCATCTTGCAGGTGACCTCAAAACATTAAAGTGCATGTATAATTGTGGAATGGGTGCAATGGAAAAGTCGTCGTGTTTGTTCTACATGGAGCCTACAAAGTTCATGGACCAAAAGTGGTGCAGAAAAGCTCCAGCACGTCACATTGAGGACCCTACTTTTGGACCGGTTTTGAAAATACCACTTGTGAATGTCCACATATGTACAATGCCTGCCCTTTGTAGAATTATGGAGAAATTGGTCTACTTATATATCAGGTTTGCTTGGAAAATCAAGAACTCAGCAGAGCGATAGATGGCCCTGCAGTGCTTAGAATTGGTATTGTCGGATATGGGGCTTCATGGTGGCAATGTAAAAATCCAACGGGATGAAAAGAGATCAACTGCTGAGAAGGATGTCCCATGCAAACCATCCATCAGTGGGGTGAAGGCACGGAGGTTTTTATCTAAACCCCTAGGAATACGAGATCCGAAGCTAACAAAGCATGGAAGAATATATAGCACATCTTATGTTAGCAAGGTAGAGTATCAGAGCTGGAAAAAGCTACATATTGTAGTCAAAGATCAAGAACCAACTACTCATAACGCGAAGGCTGAGGTTTGGCAATCGATAGACATGCTATTTTTGATGTGCGACAAAGATGACTGGTCACAAGGTGATATGAACAAGTTCAAGGAGAATCTCAACCTTCTCAAGAAATCATTCAAGACAGCATGGACAGACACCCAGATAACTCACTACATGGTATTATTGTGTATTTTGATTCTCTTTTATGTGTAACTATGTGAGTGTAAAACATTCTAAGTAATCTGTTTTCATATCCAGCACATCATTTTCAATCACTTACCATATTTTATACAAAAGTATGGGAACCCGGCCATATGGAATACCCAAGGGATGGAAAAGTCTCATTACATGGCCAGAAATGCCTATTTCAGGCACACACGACATGGCGGCTCTCGAATCAAGGCTAACAATTTGAGAGAACTATTTGAATGGTTCTGTCGTAGAATCATTCATCGAATGCAGGCAAAAGAAGTCTTGGCCTCTTCAGCAATAGCACAAGCCATCAAACATTTACAACAAAATAAAATTAAAAGATCAATGGCATACAACAACTCCAGTGCTCATGAAGGTCAACGAAGGTGGAGAGAGACAATGGTGTATGTGAACCACAAGTGGAGAAAGATACTCTGAGTGGATAACCTTGTACAAAATTTCAATATTTCTGTTATACATTCTCTTAATACAATTGCTACTTGAAGTGTATCAAGATTTTGAAGGTTCATTTTGTTTTTTGGCACATCACCCTTGTAACGAATCATGAGATGTTTGCCATACTCTAACAGTTCATTCGGGTTTTGTCTTCCAAGAGCTAGTGCCATTGCTGTGTAAGTGTAGTAATACGCCGCCCAACCACCTGTATATCCCGGGGAATAACCAAAACAATCTCTGGCAAACACTTTGTCCACAAGAATGACTTTATCTGCACTTTTGGGCAGCATGGGTCCACCCAAGAAGCATGATAGTGTCTTTAATGTGTAAGTTGTTGTTGTACCCTCTTGTGACATTCCATTGTGAAAAACTATTATCGGCGCCTTGCAAAGCTTCGAAAGGTACTGTGCTAGGGCCGCATCCCTTCCACGATACTCTCGAGTCCGCCATCGAAGGAAGTCGTCCTTGTCAGCAATCCAAGACTACACATATCATGTCTGAGTAAGTGACACAGAGAGAGAGAGAGAGAGAGAGAGAGAGAGAGAGAGAGAGAGAGAGAGAGAGAGAGAGAGAGAGAGAGTTACCATGAAGCTCTCATCTTGCAAAAAGAGGTTTTCCTGCCACAGATCCACAGACGTAGTTGACTCCTGACCTGAATGGTTAAACCAATCCTCCACTTCTTTGTGACTTGTTGATGGTCTTAGGCTTTGTCTTATTGCTTGGAAGGTGGCTTCATCCGGTAGTGTCTCCTTGTATTTTTCAGCTTTCTCAAAGCAACTTCGGAGGCATTCCATTGGATTGTTGAATGTTTCCATTGCCTCATCATCGCTACTATCCTCTGAAACAAATCCACTCCTCTCCTCTTGGATTATGGAAATGATAGCCAGGGAGAAGTCCTCCCTTAAATAAAAGATGCTTTGCACATCATGTAAAAAGATATAGGTCCTGTCTCCAATCCTGAACTCAGGCACAGCATGCAACATCATCTGAGCATGCTTCTTAGTGAAGTTACTGACATCCAAGGGTAGTTTCATTTCTGTTGTTTTCACAGAGAGCATCTTACTTCTTTGAACTTCAATTGCCTCAACCTCAAGGTCGACTGTATCTTCAACCTCCTTGACTTCTTGTATGTGTGTTGTCTCCTTGTATTCTTCGTCTGGTGCTGCATCCTGCTCCTCTATCACCTCATCAGGATTCTGCATGAGGAATCCAAATAGGCTGTTCAGGTAAATCATAAAGCCAAAGGATTCTTGAATAAGTTTGCACTCTTTTTGGTGCAAAGGGCAAGTTGAATGTCGGCAAGCAGGTGGTAATTCCCTATACTTCTTCAGTGCCTGTCTTTTGCCACCGCAGTCATTTAAATGAACCACAGCCATACTGGGCAGAACAACCCTCCCTACCTGCACCATAAGTTCAAATTGATCTATGTAGCGCTGCAAGAATTCACTGTGCTGAGCTAAAAGGTCTTCAATATCAAATTCTGGGTTAAACACAGAATGAACTAGATCATATTTGTCCACAGCACCACACGATGCTGCAAAATCGAACAGCCTCTCATCAGTTACAGGTGGCTCTTCCAGAGAAGGCACATCCTCTTTGGATTTACCTTTACTTGCACAAGGACTGCTTACTGGGAGATGTGCATCATCTAAGAAGTCTATATTCCTCTTTCTTGTATTTTTCTTGACAAGTACTGTAGAGGGTGAGGAAACCTTGTAGGGTGAGGGATCCTCTTGGCTAGCCGACCTGCCTAACTCATCTTCACAGATTGACTCTTCTTGATCAAAGTCCTGACAAAAGTCAACAGTTCTTTTGGCAGAAGCGCTAAGCAACTGAGCCTGTAAAGATTGGAATCCTGGCACAAGCTCTGGGTCCGGTTTTAGTCTCTTCTGCCTACTGCACCTTAATCCTATTCATCAGGAATCAATGTCAACTCTTTCTTCTTCTTCTCTCTCTCTCTCTCTCTCTCTCTCTCTCTCTCTCTCTCTCTCTCTCTCTCTCTCTCTCTCTCTCTCTCTCTAGCATCTAGGTTGTTTTTCTTTTTTTTTCATGATGGACCCTCAGTCCTTAACTGAGATGTATCCACTTGTGACTCCCTCACTGGGAGGGAGGAGATGCTGTACTGTTTGCTTGGTCCCATAGGTCATATCTGACCTCCGAGGACGATAATTGAATCTCTCTCTCTCTCTCTCTCTCTCTCTCTCTCTCTCTCTCTCTCTCTCTCTCTCTCTCTCTCTCTCTCTCTGATTTGCAAATGATGCTACGTCAGGTTGAATGTTTATTACCTGGCGAAAAGGAGAGGTAAAAATGAATGAGAATGAGAATCTCAAGAGGACACTTGAGATGCAAACAACACGTTTGATGCAACTTGAAGAGGAAGTCAAGGAATGTAAACGCTCTCTTGTGGACTTGAATGCTTTGAAGGAGCGGATGAGCAAAGTAGAGCATGACCATGTATTGAAAGAGGAGAAATTCGACACTATGAGCCGGGATGTATGCGACATGAAAAATGTATGCACAAACAAGTCTTGGGCTGATGTATGTGGTAGCAATGTGGTTTCTAATTCCTCACTCATGCAAGCTATGGTTCAAACAAAGAATGTTGAGAATGTGGATGTGGAGGAGTTGAAGGAACGGGAGCGACGTTCCAAGAACATTGTTATTCGTGGAATTCCCGAAGAGAAGTTAGAGACACCTCCTTCTCTTGCCATTGTTATTGAATATTTCTTCAAAACCCACTTTGGCATGTCCGGAGTTATGGTCTATGGAGCACATAGAGTGGGGAAGCAAGGAGCTCCTCGCTCGGGAGAACGGCCAATTGTATGCACCATGCCGGATGAGACCAAGCGAAAGATTATCCTTGATAATAGTTGGATCTATTTGAGGGATACAAAATGTTTTGTATGTGAAGATCGCACTATTAAGCAACAAAATATGCGTCGCAAGGCATATGAGGAAAAGAATAATAAAAACAAGGAGATCTCTCATGAAGAAAATGTGCCCAAGGAGGAGGCAAGTCTCTCAAGCAAATAGGGATGCGTGACCTATGAGACCGAGTTACAATTGAAAATATGCTTTTGGAATTGTAATGGATACCCATGGAATGCGGGGGTTGGCATTGATGAACTAACAAGCAAAGTCGATGTTGTACTTCTTGTTGAAACTTGGGAGCATGATACACAAAGGATTAACGGCTTGGAGGATTACAATGTACATTCATTGATGTGGTCAAAGAATCTCAAGCAACGAAGAGGACAAGGAGGGTTAGCATGTATGGTTAAGAAAGGATTGGAAGATTTTGTATCAATTGTGAAAGATGACAAGTACAAACGTTATGTATGGCTGAAAATTATGACACCAAAAAGAGCACCCATTTTTGTAGCCGGTTGCTACATTCCTCATCATGATTCTCCCTTTTATGCTTGCATGGATAGAGATCAACCATTTTTTGATTTGGAAGAGGACATTGCTTATTTCAAAGGTGAAGGTGATGTTATTGTATTTGGGGATATGAATGCTCGCACAAAAACATTGCAACATGATACTCAACAATTTGATATGCCATACATTTCAAGGGAGTTGGAGGAAGTTCACTTGTATGATCGTACTTCAATGGATGAGAAAGAGCCGGATCACTATGGAAAGTTACTTTTACACATGTGTAATAGCACGGGTATGCTCATTGCCAATGGTGTATCTTTGTGGAGTGGAACCAATGGATTTACATGTAGGAGACATAATGGGGATAGTGTGATTGACTATATGCTACTCTCTGAAGCCATCATGTATCGCATAAAGAGTTTTATGTTTGGTCAATGGACCCCGGAATCCGACCATCGCACCTTATGTATTGACCTTTCATGTGGAGAAGCAACTAATCATGATAATCTCAACCAAAGGAAAGAGAAGTTATCACTATGTATGGATTTCAAACGGGCACCAATGTACATTGAAATGGTTGAGCAAAAATTATGGATGACAAAGCTTCAATGTGATGCACCATTGGAAACTAAATGGGAAGCTTTCAAGAAAGCTATTTGTTCTTGTGCGGAAGAATGCTTTGCCATAAAGCATCTCCATGGTATCAACAAAGATAGATCACGCAAAAGGTGGTTTGATAAAGAATGTCAAGATGCTCGAAAGTCCTTGATAAAGCTTGATGCAACTATGGACAAAGACAACTATCAAAGTCATTTGCATACATACAGGGCATTGATTCAAAAGAAGAGAAGAAGATGGGAAGTAAAGCAACAAGAATTTCAAGTCCAAGAAAAGGCACATGCATATGGAAGATTTTGGAGAAACTTGAGAGGCAAGCGGGTTGAGAATTTTGGTAACTTGAGTCTAGTGGATATGTACACACATTGTAGGCAATTATATGAGCAAGCAAATACTGAAAAAATGCCATTTTATGGTTCACTCCCATGTATGCCGTCTTTTTTTACTATTGAGGATGTATGCGGTGGGCTTGAAAAGTTGGCCACTCGCAAAGCGGGAGATCTTCAAGGTATCAAGCCAGAGATGATCAAATGGACGGGAGATTTTACCCATGAGTGGATGTGTGATATGTTCAACCTTGCACTTCAACATGGTATGCCTTATGATTGGAGTACTAATTGGGTTAAGCCTTTGCATAAAGGAGGGGATGTAAAGAATGTAAGCAACTACCGGACTATAATGATTGGGTCTCTTATGGCAAAGTTGTTTGGGTGCATAATGGAGATGAAATTGAGTGATTGGGCTGAAGAGAATGACAAGCGTGCAAAGGGACAAGCGGGTTTTCGTTGATGCCATAGCACCATTGATCATCTTGTCACTCTTCGTGTTCTCATGGAGGAAAGTCGGTTGAAAGGCAAGCGATTGTATTGTTGTTTTGTGGACTTTAAGAAAGCCTTTGATATGATTCCACGTAACAATTTGTGGAGAAGGATGGAAGAACTCCAAGTGCCAAGTGAGTTTATGCTTGCGGTTTCTCGAATCTATAAGAAGGTGATTTGTCAATTGCGCATGGGAAGAGAAATTTCAGAAATTTTTGTAAGCACTATTGGGGTTAAACAAGGATGTCCATTGTCACCAACTCTCTTTGGTCTATGCATCGATCAATTGGAACAAATGGTACTTGACTTTATGCAAGAAGAAGGCATTGAAGAGGTCACTATTTGCAATGCGGTAATCATGCTTTTGTTGTATGCGGATGATGTAGTGCTTCTAGCATACACTTTAGAAGATGCACAAAAGCTTATGGTTGTCCTTGAGAACTTTTGCTTGCATAGTGGGCTGATTGTAAATGAATCCAAAACAAAGGTTATGCTTGTGAAAACCAACCATAAGGAGAAGCCATGCATTGTGTACAACAACGAGACACTTGAAGTTGTTGAGAGCTTTAAGTACCTTGGCCTTGAGGTTCCATCCAATCACAAGTGGCATGAATGTGCTATGCGTCGTTTGGAAGTGGGAAAGAGAGCATATTATGCATTTGAGAACATGTGTAATGCGGGAAACATCAAGTGTTGGGTTCTCAAGAAGTATCTTTTTGATGCATTGGTGACACCGGTTCTTCTTTATGGAGTTGAAGTGTGGGGCGGGAGCATCTCAAAGTCTACTTGGAAAGAGTTTGAGAATGTCCAAAAGCATTTTCTTACAAACTTTCTCCAAGTTAAGACACAAACACCATATATGCTCCTACTTCTTGAGTCGGGATCTCTTCCAATTGAGGTTATGGGCATGGAAAGGGTTGTGGAGTACATGATAAAGATGCGTCAAAACCCCTCACATCGACTTCCTACAATTGCATGGGAAGCAAGCAAAAATGTTCAAAAGACGCATAAAAGCAATATCTTGAGCACGGGATGGATGCAAGACATAAAGAAGTGGTTTGGGAGATGGGATGCATTACACTTGCTACATGATGCTTCAATTGACTCTCAAGTGAATGAAGCTTTTCTACAACGCCAATGTATTACGGCTTGGGAGAAATCCGGTGGGTCACGCTTCATACATTACACCACCTATATTGCCCCCAACTACAAAACCATGTTCTTCGCTGAGAGAGGAAACCGTACTCACACTTACATGCTTGAGCCTATTCCCTTGTCCGCGATACGCACTATCGCAGCAATTCGGCTTAGCTCCCATTTCCTTCGATGCGAGATAGGGCGTTGGGGCAATGGAGAAGAGTCAAATCGATTGTGCACATTATGCTCACTGCTAGTTCGAGAGTCTGAGTACCACACACTACTAGAGTGCTCAGCTTTTGATCACATCCGAACTTGCTTCTCTCACATTTTCAGCCATAACTTAGACCTACACACTTTCCTCTCCCAGCCAAAGTGTGGGCTCTCCATTGCGACTCTCATCACTACAATTTTGGAGCATCGAGAGTCACTCATCAGCCATACACATACTACATCACATGTAACTTTGGTCCCATAGGTCATATTTGACCTCCGAGGACGATAATAAAATCTATCTATCTATCTAATCTCTCTCTCTCTCTCTCTCTCTCTCTCTCTCTCTTTCTCTCTCTCTCTCTCTCTCTCTCTCTCTCTCTCTCTCTCTCTCTCTCTCTCTCTCTCTCTCTCTCTCTCTCTCTCTCTCTCTCTCCACGTATAACCGTTAACACTCGACGGCGCCCCACGTGTGTCAAAATAGTATCTTTACAAAATGATGTCCACGTTTGGTCATTTAATGCGGCGCAATTGGTTAGTGAGTGACACCTAAAAAGTATGAGAGAGAAAGAGAGACCGAAAGAGAGTGAGAGACAGAGCAACAGAGAGAGTGAGAGAGTGAGAGTGAGAGAGAGTGAGAAAATGAAAATTAAAATGAAATGATATATTTACGTCTACAAAAGGCCAAAATGACCTATGAGACCATCACGGTTACAAAATGGTGTATCTGATACACTGTCTGGACAACTGAAAAGATGAAAAAACTAGGAAAGAAAAACTAGACTGAAAGCTATAGTGACAAGCTGGGGGGGGGGCATTGACTAAAGACTCTCTAGTCAATACAACAATCCAATGATACAAACTCATGCAAATGAAGAAGTGAGGGTGAGGGAGCATCTGCACATCAGGGTCCCAAGATGTCCAGCATTGGCCGCTGGCGAATCTCATCAATGTCCTCCATAGTAAGCACTCTGGTTGGGCGTCTCCCATATCGTGCTAGAATGGTCCTGATCCTTTGATGAATCCTCCGTTGATGCAATGATGATCCTCGCAATCGCAGGCGTCTAGATCTCCCAAGCTCCATGGCCCTGTCAATCACTATACCTCTAGTGTAGGTAGGTCCTGGAGGCTGCTCTGGATCCTGCTCCTCTGACTGTCGCGTCTCCACACGAAAGAAATCAGTGATCTCCCTCTGTGACTATCTCCCTCTATCTGATCTCCTCAAGAGGCTCTCTTTGTGTCTGTGCAGCTCTAGCAAGAATAGCCCAAGGCATCTCTGATCCTGAGAGAGTGAGAGTCTGCAACATAGAGTGCGTCTGCGACACAGAGAAGGAGAAAGTGAGAGTGCATCTGCGTCTTCTACCAAGTTTTGGCCTTCTCTCTCTCTCTCTCTCTCTCTCTCTCTCTCTCTCTCTCTCTCTCTCTCTCTCTCTCTCTCTCTCTCTCTCTCTCTCTCTCTCTCTCTCTCTCTCTCTCTCTCTCTCTCTCTCTCTCTCTCTCTCTCTCTCTCTCTCTCTCTCTCTCTCTCTCTTTCTGTGTGTGTGTGTGTGTGTGTGTGTACTAAAGGCGCACGAAAACAACCAACCACTCTTTGGGTGTCTCTACGCGCGCCTTTAGTACTGTGGAGAGGCAGAGAGAATGAGTGAGAGAGGGAGAGAGTGTGTGTGTGTGTGTGTGTGTGTGTGTGTGTGTGTGGTCTGCTTGAGAGAGAGAGAGAGAGAGAGAGAGAGAGGGAGAGGGAGAAATAGGTGGAGACAGGGGAGAGAGAGAGAGTGTTCTCTCTCTCTCTCTCTCTCTCTCTCTCTCTCTCTCTCTCTCTCTCTCTCTCTCTCTCTCTCTCTCTCTCTCTCTCTCCCCAAAACTCTCTGTCTCTCACGAAAACTTATCTCGTCACTTTTGTCACGCGTGAAAGAATTTTATGACGATAAAATACGCCTTCGCGCGCCGTTAAAACTCTCTATCTCTCACGAAAACTTATCTCCTCACTTTTGTCACGCGTGAAAGAATTTTATGACGATAAAATACGCCTCCGCGCGCCGTTAGTGAAAAGGAGAGAGAGAGAGAGAGAGAGAGAGAGAGAGAGAGAGAGAGAGAGAGAGAGAGAGAGAGAGAGAGAGAGAGAGAGAGAGAGAGTGTATGTGTGTGTGTGTGTGAGAGAGAGAGAGAGAGAGAGAGAGAGAGAGAGAGAGAGAGAGAGAGAGACTCTTCTACTTGTATACAATGGGATGGCTAGAGCAAAAAAGGCCACTGCAAGAAAGGGGGGCAAGGGACCAGGGTTAGCAGCTAAGGCAAGTAGCAAATCTGCAACCCCAAAGAAGAGACCTGGAAAACCAAGTAAGATTTTGAAAGGTCCAAGGATGAAGAAGTTACAAAGCTGCATGGGACTTTTCAGAGAAATCAGGAAGGCACAAAAATGTGTTGATTTGTGCATACCAAAGCTGCCCTTCCAGAGGATGGTGAGGTCCATTTGTGAGGAAGCGATCTGGGGCACTAAAAGGTGGAAAGTGGTTGCACTGATGGCTCTACAGAAAGCAGCAGAGGACTTCCTGCTTGAATACTTCAGTGACATGACCATTGTAGCATCCCATGTCCACAGGGTGACTGTAATGGACAAAGCCAGCGAGACACTAAAAAGGGTAAGGTGGAGGTATGACAAACTTCTGGTACCCAATGACTGCAAGGATAAGAAAATGAGGGAAAGTTTGCTATACCCCCCTGAACTATTTCCACAAGTCACAGTTGTAGATGTCACACATGATGTTAATACAAGGGCAAGGGCAGAGATGGTTGCTCGCCAAATAGAAGACATAAGGGAAGCAAAACTTAAGGAGAAAACGAAAGCAGCAGTGGAGTCCCATAGGCAAAGAGAATGCAATGTGACCCGATCCATAGATGCCAGCAACAAAGATACTCTACTTTCAATGAAGGATGGTTTGCTTGCAGAGATACCATTTAAAGATGGAGCCAGAAAGCTGTCTCTGGATACATTGGACGTTAATATATTGCTGGATCCTGATGCTCAGATAACAAATACAATTATCTATGTTTGTCTTAAGTAAGTTTTAATATTTTGCGAACTTTGAAAACTCAAATGATAGGTGTACTAAATCAGGTACACTCCTTGCAGTTTGATCAAAAGTCAACTTCCACCGCACACCCACACGGAGGTGTTTCTTCTTGATCCACTATTAGACAGAAGAACACTCCATCTGGCACATTCGAAATTTGGTTTCTCCACTGTGCTATGCTGGAAGTAACCGTCATCATCTTTCCTTACGAGAACAACCATCACTGGAGTCTCATATGCCTTGATGTTGACCAGCCAGCAGTGTGGGTGTTCAATTCAATAAAAGGAACCCACCCTGAAAGTAAGTGTTATGTATCAGAAAGTGTTTCTTATAGATATCCATGTAAATTTGAAAGCCTCAAGCTAACATCCTGATACTCCTTTATGCAGTTGTGTAAAGAGATTATTGCTTGCTTATGGCAAGCAATGTGGAAGGTACGAACTATACAAGACCGCAATCAAAGATGTGCCTATACCAAATCAAACCGATGCAACTTCTTGCAGCTGAAGATGTCTTCTCCATGCAGAATATGTCCTACAAAGCTACTTTGCATTACAATCTTTCATGACTAAGGTAACCATTTGGAAATGCATTCAGTCAGTTTTGGTTTTCTTTATACAAGACTTCTCACTATGTGGTCTTTCAATTTTGCAGAGTGCTGTGGAGAACTACACATATGATTATTTGCAAAGATATCAGGCAAGTCTAATACAACACCTGCTCACTATGTCGAACCCCAGAGAAGCTGAAGATAACTGCTTGGACGACCGCACAATCGATATGACAATACGTGACGAGCCACCACCACAAGCCCCTGTATCAAACACAGTGGAACCACAACGAGCCGAGGGGGTCATACGAGCCAAAGATGAAAGGGCTGAGGATGCAAAAAGGCCAAACGAGGATATGCAAGGTGCTAGTGTACAAGCAAAGGGGCTTATGTACAATCAGAGGGGCTTATGGAGGAGACAATGAAAGAGGCAAGTAAGCCAATGGAGGAGCCAAAAAAACCTATGGAGAAAACCCTAGATGAGGCAAGCCAGTCTCAGGAAGAGCCCCAAAAGCAAGCAAGCATGGATGAGGAAAGCAGGCCTATGGATGAGGCAATCCGGCCAATGGAGGAGCCCCAAAAGGATATGGATGAGGCAAGCTAGCGAACGGAGGGTGAGGAAAAGACCTTGGAGGCCCCTTGGAGGAAACCATGGAAGACAAGCAAACTGATGAGGCACAAAGAGCCATGGGGGAGACCCTTGATGAAGATGAGAACGATGACTACGATGACGAAGCAAAAGCAGAGAATAGCAACAACGACAACAACACTATAGAGACCCAGTATGGACCCTTGCTACCTGTAGATATGGTTGTTCCGGTAATGTCTATTCAAGTATGGCAAAATATGTTCAGCTTCTAACTACTTACATGTACTTGTCAACTTTTGCAGAGGTTGATTATCTTGGACATCAATGGATTGTTGCTGATGCGCCTGCCTCTGGGTATAACATACACCTACGAGGATTTGCAAACATTTCAGATGGGTACTTGTCGAGTTGTGGTTCGTCCAGGAACAAAAGAATTTATTCAGTTTCTTCTTCCGCGCTTCAGAGTTGCCGTATGATCTTCAATGCAAAGGCAAAACTTGTTGCCACTAGTTAGACTAGTTTGCATTGTATCCGGTGCTGATACAACAGATTTTTCCTTTTTGTATGATCAGAGAAGATGCGTTACCATCGAGGGCTACTACTACCCTAAAAAACCCAACTTACATCTTTTGTACAAACCGTTCAGCCAAATCGATGTACCCTTTGATGCAAATAATACACTACTGATTGATGATACTCCTGAAAAGGGAGACCTAAATCCACCAGGAACAACTATCTCACCACCCTCTTTTGAAGGGCATACCTTTGATTTTTACCTTGAAGACATTTTGATTCCATACTTACAGAAATTGTATCTCAGTCCATTGTTCACGGACGAGTTTGTACTTTGTAATGAATTAAGATGACTCTTCTATCATGTCTTTGTGTTGCCTTACATTGAGAGAGAGAGAGAGAGAGAGAGAGAGAGAGAGAGATGTGGCAATGGCTAAAGAAATGTATTTCAAGAACACTTATATTCACAGACCACAATTGACAAATGAGCTTAAAAAAACTTCATGTATTGAAAGTCATTCGTATACACTTGGGTTCACAAGAATCTCTGTTACATTGACACTATTTCAACCCAACCATCCAACTCTTTGCACAAAATATCTTTCTCCCTACGCCGCATCAACTTACCACCAACTAGGAAAAAGGAAAAATCTGAAAGGTCCCTGTCCATTGACTCTTCAATTATGTCGTGCCGCAATTGCAGAAGACTGCATAGCTCCCTTATTGTAACCACCAACATTAGGCCATGATCTTTATCAAACACTTCCACATCCACAGCAGGATTATCTTCCAAACCTGCAGAAACCTGGTCCATAGGAATGTACTTACCTCTGAGCATTTGTGATCGCATATACCAAAAGGAGACTAACAGTGATTGGCTTGCAATCATGTACTTGACAACTAGAGTGTCAAGCGTGACCTCACACCGTATGCCAATCTCTTCCTTTACATACAATCCTCTGTCAAGAAGTTTGTCACAGGATGACTGCTGAAATGACTTGCACATGAACATAGTTTTCATAACACGTATATTGTAGTTATGAAACAACTCTATGAATAGTGCAGCAGGACAAAAGTTTGCAATTCTAACCAGATTGGTGGGAATAGAGCTACGTAGAGACCTCTGTATATCCTTGTAGAGATTACTTCGCATTGCCTCCGCCATTGTTCCCTCAGGAACTGGGCAGTCCACAGTGTTCCAGTAGGTTGGTAGAGGCACTTTCACCAACATGCCATTCTTATTCCTTGGGCAGAGTTGGTAGAAGTGGTCATAGAAAAATATTCCTTCATCAGCCAGGATTTTGCTGGTTCTCTCTGAATACTGTAGAGAACCAATGTGGGCATGAACAACAAGGAAGAGGCCTATTATGCACTCCACAGGCTCCCATTGCTCATAAGAAAAGGGATAAACATCTGCAAAATATATAACAAGAGTTAAACTAAGAGTATCAATAAGTGAAAATGACAAATCTAATGTAGTTGAGATGTGAAGAATGGAGCCATTGCTCATAAGAAGAGGGATAAACGTTGCAAAAAATACAACAAAAGTTAAACTGAGAGTATCAATAAGTGAAATGACAAATCAAATGCAGTTGAGATGTGAAGAATACTTACAATTGCAACGTTTCACACATTTCCATCGTTTGCTATCATGTCTGGATGGGTAAATACATGCTAAACAAGAACTTCCTTTACAGATCTTTAGCTGATTTCAACTTTGTCCAACACTCTGGCCTTCCATGCTGAGCGATAAACATTGATAGCACTAGACCTCTTGGCTCTTCTTGGTTGCATTAGGGCCCATGAACCTTTGTTTATCCTTTGTCCAACCCATTGGTTCTCTGCACTTATTGAAGTTGATATTGTAATTGATGATATGCTACTACTTTGCCTTCTAGGCAAAGTGCAGGTGTTGCTAGTTGGTGTGAGAGACCATAAACACCTAGAGCTTCTTGGGCGGGAAGATGTGGAAGCCATAGCTCTGAGAGAAAAGCTTTAGTGGAGGGAGATTCACTTTGAAAGTATCCTAATGGAGGGAAAGTGTTTTACAATTCCAATATCTTGTGCAGGCTTAATGGCCACCCTCCAGTACGTTAATGACCATAAGAGAATATCAGCTGTGGGACCACACATGCACCTAAAAGCTCGGTAAAAGCAAAGAAGTTACGATGCCACAATCCTAGATTCGTGAAAGTTTTTAAATTATTTTCCTATTTCTTGAGTCTTTCCACGTATTTTCCTACATAACGTAGCCCTGAAGCTCATTGGACGCGCTCTATTTTCTCTCTCTTTCATATGGCCCTCCAAATGACCTCCGAAATTTCCTAATGCTTGTCAAGAAGGTACCTCCAAGACTGAACTACTTTCCAATGAGCTTGCTTTGCTTGAGAACCTTGCAATAATGGTGCCTAATATCTTTGCGAGAGAATGAGCCCTTGGCCACCCAAAAAGACCCAAAAGATAGGGGTGTGGTGGCCCTTGAGTATGAGCATTCAGATGAGAGAAAGAGAGAGTGAACTAGAGCATCCACATGGTAGATGGAGGTGGGTAGAGAAACACAAAACAATGCCCCTCCCACACAAACTTGGAGAGCCTTGTCGCTCTCTACTTGGTGCAGGTTGAGGATGGAAGGTAGTGTGTACTAGGGGTGTTGCACGTGCAACCTCATTTGTGGGGCTTGCTCCGACCTTCTTCTCCTTGATCATGGTTCCATGCTCCATGCATTGCATGCATGCAGTGTTTCCCAAAATAGAACCTTCAACTCAAGCTCTGATACCATAGAGAGATGGTACGATGTGAAAATTAATACTCCACCCAACCATCTTTCCCTCTACTTATAGGGCATCCCCATGCCGATTTTCCACTTAGCCAGTGGCCTCACAATCTCCTTGTCATGAAGGCATAGGTGCAAGAGCTATAAGTAGAACACTCAATACACAATACTCATTCTAATCACCACAAATAACCTTAATGCTTTCTATTTAACCAATGCATACAATGTTACAGAACTCAACCCTTTAAATTAGACATTTTGTTCCCACTATTTAAGCAAAGTGGCCCATATGAGGTGCTTACACATGTCTCCTCATGCTTGATTTTCCACAAAGTTCATCTTTTAATCGATCATGCACACTTGGAGTTGTGCCCTCTTTGTGAGTCTTCAATGTTTCTATGTTGTAGCAAGCACTTCATGAACAAGCACAAGCTAGCTTTCTTAGCCTGTCTGAGAAGGAAACGGAAATTTTTGGTGCTCAAGTATTGTTTGGATTAAAAAAAATTGGTTCACCCTTAACATGCCAAGCTCCTTATACTCGTGGATATTGGAAGCCCAACTCATCATTGATTTTTGTTGGCACCTGGTCGGCACTTGGCACCCACTCCTCTGGCATGAGTCATCATCTCAAGCAATATAGATTCATTGGTAATTTTTCTAGAGCTTGTTCTTGTCTTCAATCACATATAGAAGAATGCCATCATCAACAACCACACTAGGAAGAGAATGGAGTCTAGGAGAGCGCCTCCACAAGAAGATTTAGAAATTTTCTCATGTAGGACGGAGTCTTTTCGAGTATTTTTCATACAATGAATAACATCATGAGCTTCTGCTCGAGAGGCTCCGCATACCTAGGTAGGCGCGATTGGGGGCAGGGGACCCCCGGCCTGGGGGGGGCTGGGGGTCTCCTGCCCCCAATCGTGCCTAGCTAGGTATGCGGTGCCTCTCTCACAGAAGCTTATGATGTTGAGGTAAGTCACAATGTGGGAATTATTGTGAGAATTTGTCCAAAACTTCTTGTGAGCTCTATGGGTGGTTTATAGGATTCAGTTTTTGAGTATTAAGAAAGAAATTAAAGGATAGCTTCTCAATTCAAATAGGCAAAAATTGCTATTTTGTTTGAAGTCACCCCCCCCCCCCCCCCCCCCCCCCCCCCCCCCCACAAAAAAAAAAAAAGTATAATCTGGCATGTAAAACCATATCATGTAGCATATGTATAGAAAGAGCTTGGTGTTTAAATTATAGATCCATAATCTTTGCTCAAATCAAAAGTTTTATGCAAGAGTTATGGAAGGCCCAACATTATAAAATTGTTCGTGCTTCTGTGTTCTAGAGGGTGGCTCTGGTCACTATTGGAACTAATGGGGGTCTAAGCCGACTCTAAAAAAGACCTATGGTTAGAAAGAGACATTTAGGCATGCCCTAATCCCCCCCCCCCAACCCCCTCTCTCTCTCTCTCTCTCTCTCTCTCTCTCTCTCACACACACACACACACTCACACACACAAGGATACCTCTACTCCCACCCTTTACTACAAGTTTAAAACCCAAGCTTACTCACAACAAAACGCTGAAAATATATCAACTTTATTCATTTTTTCAATGTACATAGTTGCACTTAGCAAATAGAATATTGGACCAACAAATGTAAAACAAGGGCAAATATTACTATCTAATGAAATTGTACATACAACACCTACAAAACGCTGAAAATATATCAACTTTATTCATTTTTTTAATGTACATAGTTGCACTTAGCAAATAGAATATTGGACCAACAAATGTAAAACAAGGGCAAATATTACTATCTAATGAAATCGTACATACAACACCTACTGGCTCACTTTTCATTACACAGAATCTTGCAATACTCCCCCCCTACCCTACCCTAGCCTAGCCCCCGCCCCCCCTCCACCCTCCCTTTCTTTCCCCTCACCCTTCCCTTTTCCTTTCTTCCCTCCCCAAACTAATTAATGGGTTCCAATCCAACCATCCTTTCCTTAAATTTGCCAAGACGAAATTTCAAAAGATCGAGCTGTTTTTTTGGGTTTTAAGACTATCTCTCTCTATTTTGGGACGGAATTTCTCCATTTCCGTTGCGTTCAACCGTCATTTTTGAAATTAAGAACGGCTAGGCTCTCCATGAACAATCTCTCCATGACCAATGCACCTCATTTGCATATTGCTAGACAATGCTCTCTCCCACGAGTTCATCACTCCAAACAATAATGACCCATCAACTTACATTTTTTTAAAACATTATGGCCACATTTTTAAATTTTTTCCTTATTTACCTTTATAGTTATAAAACCTTTTTGCAACAAGTGGATTCCAACCAAAATCTCAAAGGATATTTGGTAGCACCTTTGCATGCAAGTGTGTATGCAATCAACTATGTTCTTGGCTTCAAAAAATCCGAGTCTTAGTAAATGTGAGTTCATTTCCTATCTGGTTAAAGTTTGCATGCCGTGAGATTCCTATTCAATACTAGGTATGCATGCATTTTTGAATGTAATATAATTTTATGCACATCAAAGAACCAGATTATGTGTTGTAGGAGACACACTTTTTACTTTATTATAGTATTCAAGCTATGAAATTATATCCTACACGATACAAAATTTGGTACCATTTAGTACTAAATTTGGTACTATAAGTCATCACTTTGAATCCTGTATGGCATGATATAAACATTATGCATAGTAGCTTGATAACTTTCACCAAAAAAGTGTGTGGCATGTACAAGGCACTAATGTGTATTTTCTTGGAAAAGAGGGAGAGGGCATGTCTTACAAGTTAAATTGTCTCATCACATTTTAGGTAAAAACAACAAGGTAGAATATCTTCAGTTGACCAAGTTTTAATACACAACAAAGAGGACTATAATGAAGAGTATGGGTTGAACCCAACAAGGATGATCTACCCACCACCAACCACTAGCTGCAATGTTTAGACACAGATACAAATTTTTTTTAAAGATTCATCTAAATCATGTGCAATATGCTTGGTTGATGGTTGTAAAATTTTGTATCACAAAGTCTATCAAGACCCCCATCATGTTGTGAAATAACGAGTAAGTTTTTGTGGTGCAATGCTTATGAAAGATTTCATGCAGCCACCATGAAAACCCTAAGGTGGCATGGTCCCACTTTGGTGAAAGTGTGTTGAATATGTGTAGCAGAAGGGTTGAAGGTTTGGAGAGTAAAAGTTGAAAAAAGGAGGAGGGCAAATAGTGCCTCCCATGGAGGTCCCTGTTAGAGGCACTAGTCTCATAAAGATGGCCAAATCACGAAGCTTTCTTACTAATAAAGAAAATGAATGTGTGTGTGTGTGTGTGTGTGTGTGTGTGTGTGTGAGAGAGAGAGAGAGAGGGAGAAGAGCATAGTGTATTTAATTATTCACCCAACCTTAGCTTATATAGGAAAATATTTGCCCTTGTGAATCAATCCATGAGACCTTGCCCTTGAGGCTCCAATGGAACATCCTCCATTACCCCTTTGTATTCTTGTCCCATGTTTGCAACTTTTCCTTCATATAAGCACCCTTGATGGATTCCTAGCTACTTGTCACAATCCATGGTTAATCTTGGTGCCTTTGTTTGTGTGCATTGCAATCCCACTTGACATGCCTAGCCATCCAACCTACTTACACACTTAAACTTGCTCTATCTTTAGGACCTATGCCTTGATGGATTCCTAGCTACTTGTCACAATCCATGGTTAATCTTGGTGCCTTTGTTTGTGTGCATTGCAATCCCACTTGACATGCCTAGCCATCCAACCTACTTACACACTTAAACTTGATCTATCTTTAGGACCTATGCCTATGTCTTGTAGATTCATTGACATTTCATATCTTGTCACTTAGTAACGACGTCAATTTTTACTTGATATTAACATTCTTGCCCCCTTAACCTAGATCATTGTCCTCAATGATCACGTGAAAGGGTATGATTAGAAAACAAAAAATTCTATTGTGTTTCATGCCAACTAGGTAAAAAATGGTTGTTGTTACCTTATCATATTTTAGGTTGGTTTCTTGTTCATATTTGGACCTCATATTTTCCCCCTTGCAATATCTACAACTATATAGCTACATTTGAGGTCACTAATGAGCTAGTATTTAAGCAGCAACCCCTTCAAAGATCATAAATTTTCCTATATGAAGATTTTTTTAATGATCATATTGGCCCTAATATTTGGAGTATTTGTTAATCTATGACTCTCTATGGAGTGAAAAATCTAGTACTATTTTTTCCACCACTTCAAAAGATGCATCATCCTCAGACCTCAATGATACGCAATTACTTGGAATCTTAATTTGTTGCTCAGCTAAAAAGATACTTGATAGATGTGTCCCATACCACATGTGAGAGGCACTCATCTCATGAAGATGGAAAACTCTAGAGCAGTCATGCTTGGCATTCCTAGCCATCTAACCTATTTACACACTTACACTTGGTCTATCTTTAAAGCCCCCCTAGCTAATCCTAGATCTCATATATTCATTGATTGTTCATAGCTTGTCACTTTGATAAATATGCTAGGTTTTACTTAATGTCTAACAGTCTACCCCATGATGAAAAGAATCTTTACATGATGCAAAGCAGTAGCAACATATGCACAAAAATAGAGCATCCTTACATAGGGCAAATAGCTCATTATGTTGTTGACTTGGAGTTGCTACTTAATAGAATTCCTTGGAGGACTAAAATTTCCATGAAAAGGCTAAAATAATCGAGGGCTCATATCCAACAAAAGAATGAGACTTTGCTATGAAGGCTTTGATACAATGACAAAGAGGGTCAAGGATGATATTGCTGCATATGAAGCACAAATTCTCGAGCTATGATAGAAAAGCTCTGTAAATGATGAAGAGACAAGGGAGGTGAATGTCAAATTGGGAGCCAATGAAAGCATGCTATGGTGACATGTTGCTAGTGAAAAGATCCAAAGGCTTGAGGAAAAGGTTATGAAGCAAAAATTATTCAAAATGAGGATACTCTAATAACTGGTTTTGATAGTTGCCTTGACTTGTGGGTGGTTAGTGATTATTCCAAACATTCCCAATCCCTAATTCACCATGGGAGAGTATATTCATGGATTTTATCTTTGGATTACCCAAGTCTATCCATGGGAATACGTGAATATGGACAATAGTCGGCAGGTTTAGCAAGCAAGCACACTTTATTCTTGTCAAAAAGACTATTAAGGCACACCAAATGGAAACTCTCTTCATATCTCAAATTTTCAAACACCATGGATTGCCAACATCCATCGTGTCAGATAGAGATCCTAGAATGACCGGTAATTTCAAGAAAGGGCTCTTTGAAAATCTAGGTACAAAATTGAATTTCTCTTTGGCTTATCACCCACAAAAGGATGGCCAAAGTGAGATAGCCAATCTTACAATACTCGATCTACTAAAGACTTATGTTACAGAAGTAGATCAACACTCAAAATGGGAAAAGTACTTACCTCTTGTAGAGTATGCGTACAATAACACTGTCCATACTTCTACGAGAAAAGCACCTTTTGAAATCATAGAGGGAAGACCTAAAAGTCCCTTGCTACTTAAAGTACATGGAAAGATCTTCGTTGCCGATGAGTATAGCCGTGACCTACATGAATCTTTTCAAAAGATTAAGGAGGCTATATCCATCTCTCAACAAAGGCAAAAAGCTGCTGCAAACAAGCACAAAATGATCTTAACGTTCAAAGAAAATGATTGGGTCTTATTTGAGTTTCCCAAGGCTCAATTGAGACAAACAATGGGAAAACTTCTACGGGCCATCAAAAGTACTATGCTAAACTAGCAAAAGATACTATGCTCCTTTTCAAATTTTGAAGCCAATCAATGAAATGGTTTATCAATTCAAGTTGCCCAACCATTAGCTCGTACACAATGCTTTTCATGTGAGCCTACTTAACACTAGAATGGTAACATGACACTTTTATGTCCTTGGACACTTTTGTGTCCTGTTAAGTGACCATTTTGCTTGAATTATTTGAAGAGTATGAAAATGAATTTCTAGGTGCTATATATCCACAAAGTTGCCTTATGAGCTGAAAAAAACTTAGCATTTTTTTTGGAGTATCGATCTCACCATTAACCTTACTCTTGCACAACATTTTTGAACCTAAACTGTGTGAAAAAACCGGTCCTGTTTTTTGCTTTTTTTCAAATTTTGGCAACTATACCACTCTAAACTTCATGTTTGTGAGGTTTAGATGGCTAGAGGTTATGCCTTCATAGTTCTCAACATGTTTTGATGCTTGTAAGGAGATCTAAGTGTTAAAATTGAAAGTTATGACCAATTTACAAGAATTGCATAATCCTATTTTTTGGCCAAAATTAGCACTTTTATGATTTTTTTGGTGGCTTTCTTGATATCCAAATTCAATTTTGATTGTGTAAGTGTAATGTATAACATAGATCTAATCTTCCTTGAGTTTTGGGGAACCTAATATGCTATATAGCATAGTATATGATGATGATTGAGTTTTTTGATTGCTGAAGAACACGATACATTTTAGAGTAGCAAGTACAACTTTCTCAATATTGCTAGTTTCTTAAGCCAATTGTGTGTATTTTGTAGGTAGTAACCGTATCTAATCATAGAATACAAACTTGGCTAGATATTGAGTAGTTTCTATGGGTTTCTAGAGGTCATAATGCTAAACCCAATTTTTTTCATGTTTGTTGTATTTAGCACTTTATCGTTGCCCCCAAGGTTCCAATTGTAAGAGATCCATTATCCTTTTGACATGCTCCATGGCTCCTTTTGAATCCAAAGGCCCAAAGGGAACTAATAAAACATGTATATAGTATCTGTCTTGAGCGTGACTATATAAACTTTGATGATAGGTCCGCAGAATAGCAAAAATGCAACTTTTTTGTACCTATTTTTTTGGCCCAAAAAACATTTAGTGAGGTAAAAGCAACCACATGTTTTGGTCACCAACCCATTGAAGTTAACGGGGCATTTTATCTCAGGTCCTACAAAAATCCCCACTCTTATTTATATACAATCAACCGTAAGAAATTGCTGTTTTGGGCCAAATGCACTGGTCCATCAACTTTAGAGGCTTGTAGTGACCAAGGAATGAGAAAAATTACAAGTTTCTCATTTTTTTCCATATGTAGTAGTTATTGAACTATACGCTCACGAAAGGATTTTTCAAAATGAGTGGATCTACTATGGTTTTGGAATTTTTTCCCAAAACCCTCAAAGGACACTTTTATGTCCTGTTAGGTTACCATTCTAGTGTTAAGCCCTATAAAGGAGAGCCACCAAGTGAACCAATTATTGAAGACCCTCCCAAAATCAAAGACCAAGAAGAGGTGCTACAACCCCAAGCTATCCTTCCGCATGAAGACAAGGTACCACGCCATGGCGCCGCTTTGCGAACAGCCAACTTTTCAAGCCCACCGCATACATCCTCAATAGTAAAAAAAGAAAGCATACATGGGAGTGAACCATAAAATGGCATTTTTTCAACATTTGTTTGCTCATATAATTGCCTACAATGTGTGTACATATCCACAAGACTCAAGTTACCAAAATTCTCAGCCCGCTTGTCCCTCAAGTTTCTCCAAAATCTTCCACCTTTTCTTGGACTTAAAAAATTTATTGTTTTACTTATCAAGATTTATAAAAAAGGACTTTCAAGCATTTTGACATTCTTTATCACACCACCTTTTGCGTGATCTATCTTTGTTGATACCATGGAGATGCTTTATGGCAAAGCATTCTTTGGCACAAGAACAAATAACTTTCTTCAAATCTTCCCATTTAGTTTCCAACGGTGTGTCATATTAAAGCTTGTCATCCATAGCATTTGCTCAACCGTTTCAAAGTACATTGGTGTCATAAAAACTAATATCTAAAACTCCCAAACAATACTCTCATGTTAAACTAGTCATTTAATATGGGGAAGTACTAGGGGAGTAAAAGCTAGAATATTGGTATGGCTGCCAGTCTGTCAGGGATCCAAAGGAGAGAAAATAGGGATCTAAAGGAGGACAACCTGCAAAAGAGCAATGTGTTTCAATGGGGCTTAAAAGACCTAAGGTTTAGCTCCATTAAGACTTCCATAGGCTAAGGTTCCAAAAATTAACTCTTTTGTCCAATGGCCAAAGCGAGGGGAAATTGGATGGTCATGGGAAGACTAAAAAGTCTTCCCACATCCCTAGGAAGGAGGGGGTGAGCCCTTATTGTAGGGGATGAGAGAGAAACACATACACACACTCCAAGGCTCCCCCTTTACACAAAGGGAATAATGGACACATGCTAGGCTCCTAGCTCAGTTGCCCCCAACCTCCCCTCAAATCCTATTGAATGGCCATAGAGGTGGACCAATGAGAATTAGGCTAGAGTAAAATTGATCTAATCAATTTAAAAGTGCTTGATAAAAGAACAATGGAAATTAAGCTCCCTAGAAGACTATTGGACAGTCTATCAAGGGGTCCAATGAGCATTCAACAACCCAATAGCCATTTAAAAGTGCTTGATAAAAGAACCAATAGAAATTAAGCTCCCTAGAAGACTATTGGACATTCTACCAAGGGGTCCAATGAGCATTCAACAACTTAATAGCTTGCTTGATTTCTATTGGCCAGAAGACTAAGAGGTCCAATGAGAGTTTGATTGAAATATTTATCTACTACTCAATGACATATCTCCTTCCCAAAGGAGAACCCAAGTTTCAAGGGTAGAGCCCCCATTTAAAGAATGAGAAAGAAGTAAGTCTCCTGCCACCTCGACAGATGGCTCTACAAAGACGGTGGACAAAACACTCTCCAGCACTCCCTAAATGGAGAAGACCATCGCATACTTCTCTACACCATAATTCAAAGACGAACGAGAGAAAACAAGAGAAGAAAAAGGCGATAAATAGGTACCCTCTTCTCCATCTTCTTCATCCTCTTCCTCTTATGAACAAAGTGATGGTGCAGACAAGGAGGAACAAGGGAAGAAAAATGCGAGAAAGGGGTCACCCTCTTTTCCATCCTCCTCATACTCTTCCTCTTCTGAAGAAAGTGATGATGCAGCTCTTGAACCACCTAAAAGAAGAGGCCATAGAAAATCCTATGTCGCGTGGAAGAGGTTGTCCAAGTTCAAGAATTTTAAAGAGGGAGGAAAGAACATCTCTTTCCTTACCTACGATGGCACTTTTGGTGCTATGGACAAAGTCTTGGCCGTTATCCAACAATTCAATGCGGCGTTTGGAGACGAGGGCTTCACGGAGTCCTCTAAGCTATATCATGTATCCATGCATTTTCAAAAGTCCGCCAGGCAAAGGTGGTCTAGCCTACTAGCAAACGGTGAACCTTCACGAACATGGAAAGCTTTAAAAGCTTCCATCATGAAGCAGTTTTTGGCTACCGATGCCAAAGAAAAAGTACTCACCAAATGGCAAAGCTTGAAGCTCTCTCCCTACGAATCTATTCACAAATATGTAGACAAGTTTTTGGATTCACATCTCAAAGACACTAGCTTCAAAAAGGTGGATTTTGGAGAGCAAAAACAAAAAATTTGTGAGGGTTTAACTGAGGATATAGCGGAGTATGTGAACTCCCAGAGGCCACGCACCATATCTGCGGTCATACACCATATCATGGTGGCTTCCTTCACAAATCAACTTCCAACAAGGGGCTAAGAGAAATCTTAAGCCCGCAGAAAACAAGGACCGTAAACGGGAAGGACAACGTCCAAAAGTCTCCCAAAGGCAACGCCAACAACAAAAAGGCTAAGGAGAATGGAGTTTATAAAGGTAAAAATAAACTCTCTCCTGAAGAGCTAGAGCATTATCAAAAAGATAACCGTTGTTTCAAGTGCGGGAAGCAAGAGCATGCCTATCACGCTTGCTCCCACAAGAATACATGTAATGAGCCTCCTAGAGCTACCTTGGTCGAAATTCAAGAAGAGGATGCTCATCACAAAGAATCTCCTCTATGCCATGCTTGGGGAAAGGTAAGAGAACATGATGCTTTTATTCTCTTTATCCCTGGTTCTACTCACAATTTCATATCCACATAGTTGGCCACCAAGCTAGGCATCCGAGCCTATGAGATGGGAGATGTCCTACCTGTTGATGGTGCTTTCAAGGGGCAAGAAGCCTCAGTGACTCCCTTAATTGGAAAATTGAGGCTCCATGTCCAAAGCTACGTGGACAAGGAGGATTTTTTAATCTCTCCTCGCAAGCACGAGGATGTAATCCTAGGGGCACCATGGTTTGATCGCATGGCTGCCAATGTTAAATTCCCTGGAAGGCAAATCTACTTTAGGTTTAGGAAAAAAGATATGTACATAGATGCTAAGGAGTTGGGTAGTACCATACCTCTTGTACATAAGCAAGCTTTCAATAAGTTAATAGAGAGATCTATTTCTATGTATATGATTTTTGTTAAAGATTCTCAAAATGAACCTAGTATTTTAGCAAAAGAAAATATAAACAATCACAAGGAATTAGAGTTATCTAATTTTCGCAAGGGATTTCAAGATGTTTTTATTGACGACACCCCTTGTGAACTACTCCCAAACGAGGCACTAACGACCATGCAATTGAACTTCTTCTAGGAAGTTCACCGCCTAATAAACCTCCTTATAGACTTTCCCAAGCTCAACAAGACGAGATTATGCGGTAAATGCATGAGTTAGTTGAGAAAGGCATGGTTAGGCCTAGCTCATGTCCGCAAAAGAAAGACAACACATATTGTATGTGTGTTGACTATAGAGCATTAGATAGGATCCCTATCAAGAATAGGTTTCCCATTCCATGGGTAGAAGACCTATTTGATAAGCTACAAGGGTCAACCTAATTCAGTAGGATTGACCTAAAAAGTGGCTACCATCAATTAAGGATAGTTGATCAAGACATTGTAAAGACCGCATTTTGCACTACGTTTGGTCTTTACGGGTACATTGCCATGCCTTTAGGCTTGACCAATGCACCAACCACATTTAACTGTTTGATGGAGAAGCTATGCAATCCTCATCGAACCTTTACTGGAGTGTTCTTTGATGATATAATCATCTACTTTAATTCATTAAACGAACATAAGCAACACCTCCAGGTAATATTTCAAGTTTTACAAGAGAATAAACTTTATATTAATCGAAAGAAAAGTGAATTCTTCTTACAATTTGCCTTGGAGCTATTTTGTTCCAAGAAGGGCACACCATAGCCTACAAAAGTTGAAGGCTCAACGTTGAACAAGCTCTAGGCATATATGAGAAGGAACTCTTAGCAGTTCTACATGTTCTAGATTCACGTAAGCACTATTTACTGGGGATTCCTTTCATTCTGCAATCGAATCACCAAAGTCTTGAGTACTTCATGACGCACACAAAGCTCTCCGACAAATAAATGAGGTGGACAAATTTTCTTTCGCAATTTCATTTTCATATTGCTCACATTGCTGGCAAGCATAATCAAGTAACTGATGCACTCTCAAGATGAACATGAGTGAATGTGGTATCCATAGCAACACACAATGATCTATCTTCTATGATAGATGAGTACGCTATCGATCTTGATTTTACAGATGTGATTTCATCCCTTGCACTAGGAAGGAAAGAAGAACCATTTACCCTACAAGTTGGTTATCTTCTCTATGGCAATAGACTATGTGTTACTAACTCACTCTGTGAGAAAGTAATGTATGAATCTCATGCTCCTCCTTATCTAGGACATAGAGGGATTCAATCTACCCTAAAAGGGATAGAAACATATTTCTATTGGCGTACCATGAAAGAAAACATACAAGAGTATATTTAAAAATGTGTGGTATGCCAAAAGACGAAGCTTGATAGAGGGAAGCAACCTGGATTGCTTCAACCTTTGCAAATCCCTAATTCACCGTGGGAGAGCATATCCATGGATTTTATCTTTGGATTGCCCAAGTCTATCCATAGGAATACAGGAATATGGACGCTAGTAGACAAGTTAGCAAACAAACACATTTCACACATGTCAAAAAGACTATCAAAGACCATCATATGGCAACCCTCTTTATATCACAAATCTTCAAGTACCATGGCTTGCCAATGTCCACAGTGTTGGATAGAGATCCTAGAATGACCAATAATTTATGGAAGGGTCTCTCTGAGAATTTAGGTACAAGGCTAAACTTCTCTTCGGCCTGTCATCCCCAAACGGATGGCCAAAGTGAAATAGCTAACCTAACAATTCTTGATCTACTAAAATCTTATGTCACAGAAGTAGATCAAAAGTCCCAATGGGATAAGTACTTACCCTTAGAGGAGTATGCTTACAATAACAATGTACATACTTCCACGGGAAAAGCACCTTTTGAGGTGATAGAGGGAAGATCAAAAAGTCCCCTGCTACTCAAGGTACATGGGAAGATCTTCGTTTTTGCAGATGAATATAGCCAAGACCTGCAAGAATATTTCCAAAATATTAAGGATGTTATATACATCTCAGCAAAGACAAAAGGCTGCTGCTGCTGATAAGCACAAAAGAGTCCTAGCCTTTAAATAAAATGATTGGGTCTTGTTCAAGTTTCCCAAGGCTCAATTAAGGCACACGACAGGCAAGAATCCTACGAGACACCAAAAGTACTATGCTAAATCAGCAAAAAGATACTATGGCCCCTTTCAGATTCTTAGGCCAATCAATGAGATCACCTATCAACTCAAGTTTCCCAACCATTGGCTCATGCACAGTGCTTTCCACGTGAACCTATTAAAGCCTTACAAAGGAGAGCCACCTCAAGAAGTAATAATTGAAGACCCATCGGGGATCGAGGACCAAGAAGAGGTGCTGCAGCCCGAGTCTATTCTCAGACACGAAGACAAGATATTACAAGGCGGTAAGACTATCCGACAATATCTTACCAAGTTTAAAAATTATCCTTTTGAAGATGCTAGATGGATGCAAGGCATACAACTAAAGGATGACCTTAACCTTGTCGATGCTTACAATGATTCCCTAGAGTAAGCAAATGTAAATATATATAAATGAACAAAGTTTTTGTCTTATAAGACTCTCTTTTTCTTTATTGTGTGCACATGTTAATGAGTATGCATGCTTAGGATCATGTTTGTGGAGACGACGTCTCCCAAACACCAAGTAGAGCTTGTCAGTCTACTATGGAAGATTGATACGGACTAATGTGCAAACATGCTTGCGGCAGCTAACGCTCTCAAGTACCATGGACTAGTCATCCCATAATGGACTAGTCATCCATTATGGGATGATGTTGTAGGGTAAAATAGGGATCCTATACCCGCTAGCAAACGGACTAATGACTAGGCTTTATCTTCTCTACCTCATAGTCGAGGACGACTATGATTTCAAGAGAGAGGTAATGTCATAAAAACTAATATCTAATACTCCCAAGTTATTTTCTCATGTTAAATTGATCATTTAATATGGGGAAGTACCAGGGGAGTAAAAGCTAGAATATTGGTAAGGCTGCCAGACCGCTCTCTGTCAGGGATCCAAAGGAGGGAAAATAGGGATCCAAAGGGGGACAGCCTGGTAAAGAGCAATGTGCTTCAATGGCGTTAAAAAAACCTAAGGTTCAGCTCCATTAAGACTTCCATAGGCTAAGGCTCCAAAAATTAACTCTTTTATCCAATGGCCAAAGCAAGGAGAAATTGGATGGTCATGGGAAGACTAAAAAGTCTTCCCACATCCCTAGGAAGGAGGGGGCGAGCCCTTATTGTAGGGGATGAGAGAGAAACACACACACACACACACACACACTCCAAGGCTCCCCCTTTACATAAAGGGAATACTGGCAAGCTCCTAGCCTAGTTGCCCCCAACCTCCCCTCAAATCCTATTGGATGGCCATAGAGGTGGACCAATGAGAATTAGGCTAGAGTAAAATTAGTATAATCAATTTAAAAATTCTTAATAAAATAACCAATAGAAATTAAGCTCCCTAGAAGACTATTGGATAGTCTACCAAAGGGTCCAATGAGCATTCAACAGCCTAATGGCTTGCCTGATTTCTATTGGCCAGAAGACTAAGAGGTCCAATGAGAGTTTAATTGAATTATTTAATTACCTAAAGCTCTCATAAAAGGGGAAAGGGGGACACATGTCTCAAGGCTATCAATTATGATTCTAAATTGTCATTGGCTAAGCTTTCTAGAAGCCAATGGGATGCCATCATGAGCAAATAGCAAGAGGGGTCAACTAAGATGAGGAAAAAGATTGCATTTTACTCTAACTCATTTTTACACACACAGACACAACTCATGTGTGCAAGAAGAACTCTATCTCCTTCTCCAAGCATTGAGATGTAGAGGCCTATACGAACAACTGTTGGCTATGGAATGCAAATCCAACCAAGAGCCAAGCTTCAATGGAATGCTCATCTCCTCTACCGTGCTAATTACTAAGCTAAGCTATGCTATTAGAGTGATTATGTGAGGAGAATACTTCTTTCTCGTAAGATACCTCTTCTTCCTCTCAATAAATCCTCATTCCTTGCTAGCTCTCACCATTTTTGAAGGTGTGTCAGGTCTTGGGACTGAGGCTAAGGACACTAGGTGTGTTTTTCAAGCATAATTTGGTGCATGAAGCTTCCATCTTCATTACACCAACGAGTTTTTGTCAAGAAATTCAAGAAGGTCCGATGGTCTGATTCTGGGGTCCATTGGCCAAACATAAAACTCTTTATGTAATACATGAGGGCTTTGGAGAGTAGCATTAGTCAATCACACTATCCGCATTATGTTTCCTACATGTAAATCCATTGGTTTCACTCCACGAAGATACACCATTGGCAATGAGCATACCGGTGCTATTACACATGTGTAAAAGTAACTTTCCATAGTGATATGGCTCTTTCTTATATATTGAAGTATGATCATACAAGTAAATTCCTCCAACTCCCTTGAAATGTACGGCATGTCGAATTGTTGAGTATCATTTTGCGATGTTTTTGTGCGAGCATTCATATCTTCAAATACATGAAATAAGCAATGTCCTCTTCTAAATGAAAAAATGGTTTATCTCTATCCATGCAAGCATAAACGGGAAAATCATGATGAGGAATGTAGCAATCGGCTACAAAAATGGGTGCTCTTTTTGGTGCCATAATTTTCAGCCACACATAACATTTGTAATTGTCATCTTTCACAATTGGTACAAAATATTTCAATCCTTTCTTAACCATACATGCTATCCCTCCTTGACCTCTTTGTTGCTTGAGGTTCTTTTTCCACATCAATGAATGTACATTGTAATCCTCCAAGTCGTTAATCCATTGTGTATCATGCTCCCAAGTTTCAACAAGAACTACAACGTCATCTTTGCTTATTAGTTCATCAATACCAACCCCCGCATTCCATGGGTATCCATTACAATTCCAAAAGCATATTCTCAATTGTAACTCAATCTCATAGGTCACACATCCCTATTTTCTCAAGGGACTCGTCTCCTCCTTGGGCACATTTTCTTCGTGAGAGATTCCTTGTTTTTCTTATTCTTTTCCTCATATGCCTTGAGACACATATTTTGTTCCTTAATAGTGCAATCTTCACATACAAAACATTTTGTATCCCTCAAATAGATCCAACTATTATCATGGATAATCTTTTTGTTTTGTCGCATCTGACATAGTGCATACAAATAGCCATTCTCCCAAGTGAGGAGCTCCTTGCTTACCCACTCTATGTGCTCCATAGACCATAACTCCGAACACGCCAAAGTGGTTTTTGAAGAAATCTATAACAATGGTAAGAGAAGGAGGTGTCTCTAACTTCTCTTTGAGAATTTCACGAATAACAATGTTCTTTGAACGTCGCTCCCGTTCCTTCAACTCCTCCACATCCACATTCTCAATATCCTTTGTATGAACCATAGCTTGCATGAGTGAGGAATTAGGAACCACATTGTTACCACATATATCAGCCCAAGACTTGTTTGTGCATACATTTTTCATGCCACATACATTCCGGCTCATGGTGTTGAATTTCTCCTCTTTCAATACATCTACTTTGCTCATGCGCTCCTTCAAAGCATTGAAGTCCACAAGAGAGTGTTTACATTCCTTGACTGCCTCTTCAAGTTGCATCAAACATGTTTTTTGCATCTCAAGTGTCCTCTTGAGATTCTCATTCTCAACCACAAGTACCCTTAGTGTGCCATTCTCCATTGCAAGTACCCGTAAGCCTTCACCTTGTTTGTTTACGGTCTCTTGCAAAGTATGCCATGATCATGGTTTCCAATGTCGTATGTTGGGTGGTTGTGTTTCTATCTCCACACTTATGAGATTTTGGATCATTTTCCACAATGGTTGTGGACCTTGTTGAAGAAAAAGAACCCTTGAGAGTGCCGGAAGACATTGTATGCAAAATAAGAGATGAGAGTCGTTTTTTCTGAACCTATTCATTTCAAAAATACTGTTACAAAAATCCCTTTCATAACTTTAAATTTTTTTGTCTTTATATCGATGTGTAGAGGGCATTGTGCTCTTTGATTGAGGCTATATATCACCCAAATCAAAGTTTGAATGAAGAAGTTATGATAAAAAGAGTGAATTGTTGTCTACTAGGTCAAAAAACAGTTGCACTAGAGAGAGACAGAGAGAGAGAGAGAGAGAGAGAGAGAGAGAGAGAGAATAAGACGTTTGCTAAGCCATAGGCTAAGCAACCTAAATGGTGTGCCATTGAGTAAAAATGGACAAATCACACTACAAAAGAGTGTTACTATAACACAAGGGGTAATTTTCCAAAAGGGGTTGAATGGCCATATCCAATTTTGGGGAAACAACCACCTCTACTAGGAATGCAACCCGTAGGCGTCTGATATACACCCACTAGAGAGGAATCAAAGGAACAAGCCTTAGTGCCTGTACCTATGTATTACAAAGAGCCAAGTGAATATGGGGCTAGTTCAACATACTATCCACCCAAAGAGCCAAAAGCACATGAACCTTGGAGCATGATTGGGAATGGTGGACCACACACACACACACACACACACAGAGGAATGTTTTTAACTTCTAATCTATCAACTCATTTTCCACAAATTCAATGATGTATATCCTTATACCTTCTATTTCTCTCCTATTTCTAAGGCTTTTCACACCTGCATGAACCTTACTATTGCTTGCTTCAAGCAAGTTTTCAAAGTTTCATTAAATTAATTTAGGGTACCTATTGGGCATTTTGTGGTACCAAAATATCAATCAAAAGAATATCAAGAGAGAGAGAGAGAGAGGAATAAATTAAGGGGTTTGAGCGTTTTTTTTTAAAGTTAAAATTTAAGACTTCTCTGGTTATTTTCAAAGAAGTATACCACAATGAGTTTGCCACCTACTACATCATGTGGTGTCACAGAGAACTTAGCAAGTGGTCATGGGGTCTATGTCAAGTCTGTGACTCCCAAGTCCCCCGTGTGGTGAGAGAACTCAAGGGCCTAATCATGGAGACAATCAAAATTTGTATGCATAGTCTACTCTATGTGCTCCCTACCACACAACAAAAAGGAGAAACCAACTATTGTGTCTCGGGCATTTACACCTCTCGCTGTTGGAAAAAGAACATGTTGTTAGAAGCTGGACACACCCCACGGCAACTAACTACTCGGAAGATTATTATTTTTGTAATTATTCATTCATTGAGGAAAACCTGATTTTTCACCTTGTAAATATTGGGACTTACAGAAGTTTCCAGATTGTATCTCAGTTTTGATAGTTAGATTGAGTAGATGGTTGATTTTGGAACTTTAGGGTTTGAGAATTGTAAGGTATATATACCACTTTTTGACCTTAATGAAGGACCTTTTGTCATTTTTAAAAGAAGTTTTTTTGAAGTCTGTGAGTGAGTGTACTGTGTGCGAGAGAGTGTGTGAGCTTCATCTTGACGCTACGTGTGCACTGGTGGTCGGAATCAAGTGTGGAGAAGTGCAGCGTGTTGCCCCCGACGAGAGCTACGCGCCGATACCTACATTGTACGTGTACGGTCCGGTTTTGCGAGCTCCGTCTACGAGCTTCATCTGGTGTTTGGGTGAGCATACGTTGTCCGATTTTGGATTGCAGCATATCCACGCGTCCACATTGAGTAGAACTACACATTAGGCACTTTAGATTCCGGAAACGAAGACTTGAAGATTTCGGCCAGACATCCTACGTGATTTTGCACCGGGTGTTTTAGGTTGGGATTTTGGTTCATAGACCTTAGGGAGAGCGACCTATTGGTATTAGTAGGGTCTCCTTCAAGTTCTGTGGTGTTTTGAGATTGTCTGATGGGTGTTTGGCTCTAGAAAGCATTGTAGGAAGTTTCCTCTTATGCACTCTTGAAGGCTGTGACTTAGACAATTGGTAGAGACCTCTGTAGGAATTAGTTAGGAGTCGGTCGAGTGTAGGTCGACACCTTATGCTTGCTTCCACGCGCCTGCGGGTCGAGCTTCGTCCTTAGCTGACATTATATGTTAGGTGAGTTCTCGCTGTGCTGACGTCCGTCGCGGCGTATCCGTCCAACATTGGCGCCGCTGTCGGGGACGAAAACCTTAGGTAGGTGACCGAGACTAATCCTTGAGGATTGGTATTTTTGGCTTGCCAAGAGTCTCGTTTTACATTTAGATAGGATGAGAGGGTGGAAGACTCTCTAGATCTTAGTGGGAGTCTAGGAAGCGTGTGTCTGGCCAAGATCCTTCAACTTAGGTAGATTAGGTAGACCAAGATAGTTTTAGGTAGTAGTCGAGTTCTTGAGTAGGAGTTGGAGTGATAGAAGCGGTGAAAGGAGAGCTTGAGAGTCCGGAGAGGCCAGAAAGCATCCAAAACATCATTATCACCATTTCACATGATAAGTAGGAGTAGAGTAAGTAGGACATCATGATTCAGGATCTAGAGCATTTCATGCATGTACACTTGCTTGGTAAAGTCATCACAAGTTTGTGAAAGACGCAAAAAGACGCAAAAAGACACGAAAGTGTGTTTGAAAGCCTAATTGAAGTCCAAAAGTTACTGTGAGTGTTTCTGATAGATCTACAAAGCATCTGGAGCATTCCTGTCAGAAAAAAAATTAATTTTAAGCAGGAGACATCCTACGCGTAGGATGTCTACATGCTAATCTGGTGGGAATTTTGGGATTTTGAGTTGACCAGTGTGTTCAGAAGGTGGGGTTTATCCTAATTTCAACTGGAAAGTGGAAATTTGACCATATCTTGACAGGATAAGACCAGATAGACTGAACTTGCCAGATATCCTACCCAATTTGTGCCAAAACAATATTTCAAGACCAAAACCATGAGATGGCTACATGAGCATGTCTTGCATGATATGTTGAGTGACTGAAAGGGGTTTCACCTCATTTGGGTGTCACATAAAAATGCTCTTAAAGGAATCTCGTGTAGTGACTGGTGTCTAGCAAATTTGCGAAGGAATGTAGCAGACCAAGCCAAACATCCAGACCAAATGATAGTTCTGCAAACAACCTGTAAGTGCAATAGAGATCAAAGGACATTTGCCTATTTCCTTGACAATGCTAGCTTCAGGATTCGAAGCAATATGGATGAGAAGCTCAAGAGGAGGGAATTTGGGGAATATCAGAAGATGCCAAGGTTTTTGGGCCTGAGCCTCCATTACACAATAATCTTTGTGAGGCAATTAGAAGCTTCTTCCACCTGAGAGAGACCCCAAGCAAAAGAAATCATCTACTAGGCATTACAATGGCAATTAGAAGCTTCTTCCACCTGAGAGAGAGAGACCCCAAGCGAAAGAAAACATCTACTAGGCATTACAATGGCAATTAGAAGCTTCTCCACCTAAGAGAGAGACTCCAAGCAAAAGAAATCATCTACTAGGCATTGCATTGTAATGAATCACCAACTACGGTGCTTTATGCCTTGTAAGATCACACGTCGAAAGTGAACGTTGTGTAGGAAGCTGGATCGGTAAGCGAGGAGTTAAGAGGACTGCAAAATGTACTTTTAATAATAAAAAGGCAGAGCAAACAAGGAGAAGAACTAACGATGGGTAACCCGCAACGCAAGTGAAGCGTGAAGGCATGAAGTATACGTACCTCGCGCACGTGCGAGGGCGTGCGGCCAGCAGCAAGCACGAATTGCATGCATCAAAAAGCATAGTGGACCACAGCGAGACCTTGTACATTCCCTTGTATAGCAAGGCCTTGTACTCTTTGGTCTAGAGCGTTAGAACTAAATCAAACATGAAAAGCAAGGCCTTGTACTCTTTGGTCTAGAGAGTTAGAACTAAATCAAACATGAAAGCCAAGGCTTTGTAGATGCACATATGGCACCTGATTGGTTTTTATTTCTCTAGCTAACCAGGCCTTAGTATTGAGGGGTCTTAGAGGGCTTCCCTATAGGCCCTCTAAAGGCATCTTTGGAGGACCCTCGTGAGAAATTGTTGCAGCCCCATAAGGACTCCGGCTTTTTCGACTACATCATCATCAAAAGAGTTCCCTATCTTTTCACTAGCGGACGCTTCAAGCACCCCCTACATTAGAGAATCGCCTTTTTACAGGCAGCAGCGGGTTACCTCCTCCTCATCGCACACAAAATTTGCAGAGTTGACCGACCATTGCAGGTAAAATTGTTGGGTTGGCATTGTATGAGGCTCTGATTCTAACCAAGAGGGCCACGATATAAAGAGCCCTCCATTTTGCACAGCTTATGGGGGAACCCTCTTAGGATTGTACTTGCACATATAACACCTAAATGGATTTTGGCTTTCTGAATAAAGGAGAGTTGAGTTACGCATACTTTCAATGTTTTCAGTGATGATTGAACTTACCAAAAATGTTATTTTGGTTTTAAAATATTATATGGATCTTTTTATTTCACCTTTCATTTCACATCCTGATATGTCGTTACTTTTCGTGCATTCTATTGTTTGGCCTGAAGAAGGCCTTACAGGAGTGATGGAGAAGACGTGCAAACCTCTCACAATCACATTAAATGTAATATAACCTTTGTTTGCACTTTAGTGTTTTACTCACCATTGGAATAAATACAATATGACTTTTTCTTCATTTTAGTGTTTTTAAAAGGTGTCTCCATATTGGTGCTGATGTAAGGCATTAAAATCATCAACACAAAGTCTTATCTTTGTCATAACATTTAATTCAATTGTAAGAAAAGATGAAGCTTTTGGGTAACGATCACATCGTTTTCTATTTTTGTATGATCTCCCTCTCTCTCTCTCTCTCTCTCTCTCTCTCTCTCTCTCTCTCTCTCTCTCAAGAATGTCTTATAAATGAAGTGCACTCTTAGGCATAAGAGTTGTTTCAAAAGCACAAGTTATTTCAATTAAGAATGTCTTATAAATGAAGTGCACTCTTAAGCACAAGTTATTCCAAACTTTTCATTGAACTCTTTCTCCCCCCCCCCCCCCCCCCCCTCTCTCTCTCTCTCTCTCTCTCTCTCTCTCTCTCTCTCTCACACACACACACACACACACACACACACACACACTCATAATTTATTACAGCAAAAAATAGTGCCTTCTGGAGGCCATCGTAAAAAATTTACCTTAATTAGAATGCTAAAAGTGAAGCATCACCTTGCATAATTCTAGTAACTTCCACACACACACACACACACACACACACACACACATATATATATATATATATATATATATATATATATATATATATATATATATATATATATATATATATATATGTATATGTATGTGTAGACTTTTCTTGCATTCTATTGTTTTAGAATACTAAATTGAAGCTTCACCTTGCATAGTTCTAGTAAATTACACACACACACACATGTGTGTGTGTGTATATATATATATATATGTAAATGTATGTATGTATGTATATACTTTTTTTGCATTCTATTGTTTTAGAATACTAAAGTGAAGCTTCACCTTGCATAATTCTAGTAAATTATATAAATACACACACACACACACACACACACACACACACACACACACACACACACATATATATATATATATATATATATATATATATATATATATATATATAATAATTAGTTCTTTTTTTTCACCTTTCATTTCACAGTCTCACATGGCTTGACTTTTCTTGCATTCTATAGCTTGATTCCGGTCAGTGTTTGGGAAACTCTCTTTTAGTAAGTGCCCGTCGGCCAAGTTTCCTTCTTGCAAAGAAGCAACCTGGAAATACTAGCAAAAAAATTGAGATTTGCAAGATTTTTGAACTACTTTCTCAGATATTTTTCCGGTTTTTCTTCCCTTTACCATGGTTTGCAAATAGTTAGTCTCGATTTTCAACCGGCTCAAGACTAAGCTGAGGCAATCCTTTCCCGAACACTGATTCCAGTTAAAGTTAGCCTAATGATTTAATCGCTTTCTTATTGTTTTAGAAAGTCTCTGTGACCCTTTCACTTGTTATTTCTCGAACAAATTAGTATTGAGTCTCTCCTTGGAGTAACTAGCCTTATATACCTACTAGCATGCCTATCCCGCTCAGGTTCCCACTTTCTCTTTTTTCTGCTTTGGAGTCAATAGAAAGTTTGTATTGGCTGTGTGGAAGTTCTTAAGGTTACTTGTGAGCGACCAATCTTTCATTTTATGGCTTAAAGAACGCATCATTTTGACCACTTCGCAACACAATTGCACATTAAGCCACACATGCATTCCTCTCCCCCGACACACACACACACACACACACACACACAAACATCTAGTAATTTTTTGGTAAACATTATCTTCAAATAGTGGATCTAAACTAAACAACCTAACGGTGGTCAACATCTCCCACATCCACCTACATTCCCCATATTCATGATCTACGGAGGAAGACCTTTTAAACATGTCTCTCCCACTATTATGTGGTCAATTGGCCCAAATGAGGAGATTACAACATGAATGTTTCTTTTCCATTGCCTCATCACAAATTCTATCTTTGAGAGGTCTTAGGGTGTGGAAACCGATACTCCACTCAGCCGTCATGCCCTCTACTTACAGAATAGCTTCTGTGCTGGTTTTCCACTTAGCTTTTGGCCTCACATTACTCCCCCCTTGGAGAAGTGTTCTTGTCCTCACAACAAAAGTGGGGTGTTTCTTCTGAAAAACACTAATACTTCTTCTTAAAATACCTTGAGGTGTTTCTTTTTAAAAACACTAATATTTTTCCAAGTGGCACCTTCTTCAAACTAATGTTGCCTTGCGTAAATCATGATAGTTGAGAATATGCTCAGGTTCATGTGGCTGGGTTGGTGATTCAATGACATCGACCAAAACTTGATGATCAATTACATTCTTGTCCCTTTGTAAGCAGTTACATAAACAACTTACATAAAAAACCCGATGAATACGAGAGTGTGCAAGTAAAGAAAGTTTGTAGACCATATCTCCAACTCGCTTGAGTATTTTGAATGGGCCAAAATATCTAGAAATAACTTGGACATAGGACCAATTTTTAGAATTGTTGAATTTTTTGGAACACTTTAGAATATCTCTTCACCTTCCATGAAAGTGACGTGCCGGCGTTTCTCATCAACATACTTCTTGTATTTGTCATGTGCTTGTCGAACATTTTGACAAGCAATTTTTAGCATATCCATATGGTCTTGGATAAAGTCCTTAGACTTGCTAAATTTTCTCATTAGCCAACCCCACTCTAAGTGGTGATCTAGGTTGAAAACCATACATAAGCATGAAGGGACTAAACTTAGTCATAACATGCTTGGCACGATTCAATGGAAACTCCAAAATAGGAAGATCATCTTTCCAATCGGTTTGCTTCTTGCTAACATACACTCTTAGCATATCCTCTATGTAAACTTGGCCGATAACATTGTCGACCAGCCTTCTTTATGCTTGGGTGTCCTCCACTTGGACTATCATGACACTCATAAAGAATTTGGCACGGAATGTCTGTGTTCCTTGGTACAAAATTCTCCCGTTTTGGATTAGGTACCCATCATCAATGAAAAAATTACTTTATCTAGTCAGCTCATCACTTGAAAGAGGAGAACCAAGTGTGGAGGAAATAAACACACTACCAGCATTAAAGTGAGATGGGTCCCTCTTTTTGACATGACTTCACACCTTGCAGTATGCATCATCATGCTCACATATACCCTTAAGAGACTTCAAAAACTCACTTTTTAAATTTGTGAACAAAAGAGACTTGATCCTGGGTATTTTACTAAGAGCATCAACTACCAGATTGTATCGTCCTTTACAATATCGAATCTTTGCATCATACTCCTAAAGAATCTCGAATTGTAATGTAATGGCCTATGAACTTTGAGAATAGAAGAATTAAGAGAATTAGAGTGAGTATTTTTGTTAGATTACTTTGAGAACATAGAGGGTGAACTTAGTTGATGATAACAATATAAACATAGTACTTAATTAACTTAGCATGAACAATACTTTTGCAAGAGAGAGAGTATTAGAGAACAAGACAATAGTTGAGGACCGGATTTACTTGGAGCCGGTCCCCCCTCCAAAACGCATTTGTATTATAGATTCTCCCATCAAGAGAGACTTGGTACAATACAATCTTTGTGTTACTTTGTGACCTTGGTGATGCTATGAAGATGGAAAGCTTCATGCATCACGAGCATAACATAAACTTTGCAAAAAGCATTAACTATCCCAAGCCTCAGTCCCAACGCTTCAAACACCTTCGAAGGTGGAGAGAGCTAGCGGAAAATGAGGATAGGGAAGAGGAAGAAGAATCACCCATAGGAGAAATAAATAGTTCCTCACTTATCATCACTCTTCTTGTTTAGCATAGCATAATAACATAGTAACGAAGATAAAGAAGATAGCAAGCTTAAGCATTGAAGCATGGCTCTTGGTTGGATTTGCATTCCATAGCCAAGATTGTCGGTGTAGGCTCTCAACTTCTCAACAAGCTTGGAGAAGGAGATGGAGCTCTTGCACTTTGCACTCCACACAATGAGAGAATGTGTGTGTGTGTGTGTGTGTGTGTGTGTGTGTGTGTGTGTGTGTGTGTGGGAGAGTATACCCCCCCTCTCATGCTCGGTCCACCTCTCTCTCTCTCTCTCTCGTATTATCATATGGACATGTGTCCTCTTTTTCCTTTTTGAGAGAAAGAACTTAATTATTTATTTTTATGTATCTAAATTCTCCTTGGGCCCCTTTAAAACCTATCTAATAGGATTCAAGCACATCATGAGGGCCACATGTGGAGGATCATTTGAACATGTGTCTTTTATGCTTCTTAAGTCATTTGGTTTGAATTGAATACTTCAAGCACTTAGTCAATCAAGCATGGAAACTGTTGATGTCTCTTGAGAGGTTATCTTTGAACTGAACACTTCAAGAACCTTAGTCATTTTAAGCATAAAAATCACCTCAAGCTTTGGGCAATATTTCCACAAACATTTTAAGCACTTTAGCTAGCAAGCCGACAAGCACCTCATGCTTGGGTAGGGTTCCCACCTCAGGGTCAGCCCTAGCTTGCCTAAGATCAGCCTAAGATCAAAGGACTTTTTAACACTAACTTTTGGAGTTCTTTAATGAAGCTAACCCTAAGGTCTTTAAGATCCATTAGGATAGCATTGCTCTTTAATCGACCATCTCTCATTTGGACCCCTTTAACCTTGGCCTCGTATCGAGATAGATCCGTAAGCACATGTCTATATTCTAACCCTTGTTCCCGTTTATTCTCCCACATTAAATGATCAGTTTAATATAAGAAATCATTTGAGTTGGTTAGATATTAGATTTTATGACATCAGCTCCCTCTTTGAAATGATAGTCATCCTCGACTATGAGTTAGAAGAGATAAAGTCCTAGTCATTAGTCTACGTTTCTTAGCGGGTAGAGGAGATAAAGTCTTAGTCATTCGTCTACGTTTCTTAGCGGGTAGAGGAGATAAAGTCTTAGTCATTCTTCTACGTTTCTTAGCGGGTAGAGGATCCCTTTTCACCCTGCGACATCATTCTGGAATGGATGACATCCATTTGGTGCTTAAGAGACGTACTGCCACAAGCATGTCTGCTCTTTAGTCTATATCATACTCCCAAAGTAGAGTGACAAATTACTTGGTGTTTGAGTGACATCGTCATCACAATATAATTCTAAGCATGCATACTATTTTAATTTGTGCACAAAAGAGGATTAGTCTTATAAGACAAAAACATTGTTCGTTTAGAAAGCATTTATATTTGCTTACTCTAGTGTAGCATTTATGCATTGACAAGGTTCATACTATCCATAAGCTATATTCCTTGCATCCATCTAGCATCTTCAAAAGGATCATTTTTTATCTTAATAAGATACTGTCAAATAATCTTATCATGCCGTAGTACCTTGTCTTCATGCCCAAGGATAGCTTCGGGTTGTAGCACCTCTTCTTGGTCTTCGATTTCGAGAGGGTCTTCAATAATTGGTTCACTTGGTAACTCTCCTTTGTAGGGCTTAAGTAGGCTCACATGAAAAGCATTGTGTATGAGTCAATGGTTGGGCAACTTGAGTTGATAAGCCACTTCATTGATTGGCCTCAAAATTTGAAAAGGACCATAGTATCTTTTTGCTAGTTTAGCATAATACTTTTGATGGTCTGTAGAATTTTTGCCCGTCGTTTGCCTCAATCGAGCCTTGGGAAATTTAAGTAAGACCCAATCATTTTTTTTGAACTTAAGGCTCTTGTGTGCTTATCAACATCAGCTTTTTTCCTTTGTTGAGAGATGGATATAACCTCCTTAACTTTTGAAAATATTCTTGTAGGTCACGACTATACTCATCAGTAGATAACGAAGATCTTCCCATGTACTTTAAGTAGTAAGGGACTTTTAGGTCTTCCCGACTCAAAAGGTTCTTTTCTCGTAGTAGTATGGACAATATTATTGTACGCATCCTTTACAAGGGGTAAGTACTTCTCCCATTGTGATTGTTGATCCACTTTTTGTAACATAAGTCTTTAGTAGATCGAGTATCGTAAGATTGGCTATCTCACATTGGCCATCCGTTTGTGGGTGATAGGATGCAGAGAAATTTAATCTTGTACCTAGATTTTTAAAGAGACCTTTCCAAAAATTAACTGTCATTCTAGGATCTCTATTTGACATGATGGATGTTGGTAATCCATGGTGTTTGAAACTCTGATATATGAAGAGGTGTGCCTTAATAGTTTTTTTGATAGGAATAAAGTGTGCTTGCTTGCTAAACCTGTCGACTAATGTCCAAGATCTTGTCTTTCCATGGATAGACTTGGGTAATCCAAAGATGAAATCTATGGATATACTCTCCCATGGTGAATTAGGTATTGGCAATGGCTGGAGTAATCCTGGTTGCTTCCCTCTATCATACTTGGTCTTTTGGCATACCACACATTTTGAAACATACTCTTGTATGTCCACTTTCATGGTAGGCTAATAAAAGTATATCTCTACTCCTCAAAGAGTAGGTTGAATGCATCTATGCCCCGCATAGGGAGGAAGATGGAATTCATACATGACTTTCTCACGAAGGGAGTGGGTAACACATACCCTATTGCCATGGAGAAGATAACCATCCTGCAAGGTGAACGGTTCCTCTTTCTTCCCCAAAGCAAGGACTGACATTATGTCTTTAAAGTCAGGGTCAATAGCATACTCATCTATCATAGAAGATAGATCATTGCGAGTTGCTATAGACACAACATTAACTTTTGATCGTCGTGATAGTGCATCGGCCACTTGATTGTGCTTACCAGCAATGTGAGCAATATGAAAATAAAATTGCGAAATAAAATTTTCGCACCTCATTTGCTTGTCGGAAAGCATTGTTTGCGTCATGAAGTACTTGAGACTTTGATGGTCTGTTGGTAAAATGGATGGAGTCCCCAATAAATAGTGCTTTCATTGTCTAGGACATGTAGAACAGCTAAAAGATCTTTCTCATAAATGTCCAAGACCCGTTCATCCGTATTGAGCCTTCGGCTCTCATATGCTATGGCATGCCCTTCTTGAAGCAAAACTGCTCCAAAGCAATCACCACAAGTATCACGTTGGACCTCAAATGGCTTTAGGAGATCTGGAAGCATGAGGACTGGTTGAGATGTAAGCTTCTCTTTGAGCTTGTCAAAAGCATTTTGCTCATTAGCAGTCCATGAATACCTAACGTTCTTCTTTGTTAAGTCATGTAAGGGTCCTTCTATTTGAATTTTTTTTGCTATGAAGTGTCTATAGTATGCACACAGACCAATAAAGATTCTTAGCTCGTAGAGATTCCTTGGAATAGGCCATGCTTTTATTACCTCTAACTTTGATGGATCCATACGGATACCATCTTGAGAGATAATATGACCTAGGTATTGAATCTCTTGAAGGAAAAATTCAAAAAAGCTTGTTCTCCCTCGATGCTTGAAAAATTACTTGGAGATGTTGCTTGTGTTCCTCCAAGGACTTGGAGTAGATGATGATATCATCAAAGAACACTTCAGTGAATTTGTGGTAGGATCTAAAAAATTTATCCATTAATCGATTGAACGTGGCTGGTGCATTATCAAGCCAAAAGGCATGACTAGGTATTCATAAAGGCTTAAATGTGTACAAAACGCGGTCTTTAGGATATCTTCATTCACTATCCTTATTTGATGATATCCTTATTTAGGATATCTTCAGTCACATTTAAGATCAATCTTACTGAAGTAGGTAGAGTCTTGTAGCTTATCAAATAGATCTTCTACCCAAGGTATGGGAAATCTATTTTTGATAGTGATATGGTTTAGTGCGCGATAGTCCACACACATGAGGTATGTACCATCTTTCTTTTGCACTAAAAGGACTGGAGAACAAAAGGGAGAGGAGTTAGGCCTCACCATCCCTTTGTCTACCAATTCTTGTACTTGCCTCATAATCTCCTCTTGTTGAGCCTGTGAAACTCAATAAGGAGGTTTGTTAGGCATTGAGCTTCACGATAGGAGCTCAATTCAATGGTCATCATCCCCTTGTTTTGGAGGTAAGTTCATAGGGATATCATCGATGAACACATCTTGGAATCCTTTTAGAAAGTTAGACAAGTCTAACTCTTCTTGATTCCTACCATTTACATTTGATGAAACATTAGGACCTTTTAGGGACTCTTTGACAAAATTCATGTACGCAAAAACTGAACTTTTTACAAGTGGTATAGTGCGACTAGACTCATTAGCATCTATATACATATTGATTCCACTGTAGGTGAAGTAGATTCTCCTTTTAGGGAACTTCATGTTGGCAGCCATGCGGTTGAACCATGGTGCCCCTAGGATAGCATCCTCATGTTGGAGAGGAGAGATAAAGAAGTCTTCTTTGTCGACATAGCTTTGGACATGAAGTCTCAACTTCCCAATCAAGGGAGTAATGGAGGCTTGCTGTCCCTTGAGAGCGGCATTGGCAGTCACAACATCTCCCATCTCGAAAGCTTGAATGCCAAACTTGGTGGCCAACTCCATTGATATGAAGCTGTGAGTAGAGCCGGGTTCTACTTCTTATACCGATCCTGCGCTTGTCGGACATTCTGATGAGCGAGTTTCAGCATATCCATATGGTCTTGGGAAAAACCTTTAACCTGCTGAAGTTTTTCGGTTGCCAACCCCTGGTGACCTAGGTTGAAAATCGTACATGAGCATGGAATGACTAAATCCAGTCGCGACATGCTTAGCAAGTGTTGTAAGCAAACTCAAGAAGAGGTAGATATTCTTCCCAGTCTGTTTGTTTCTTGCTAACGTATACGCGTAGCATATCCTCTAGCACTTGGTTAACTCATTCAGTCTAAATCTTTGGCACGATTAGCATTCCCTAATTCTCTTAATTACGCACTTAATCACTCTTTTTTCATTGTGTTAATAGCAAATAAGCTACACAATCATGATGCACTCTCATGGATTCTTCATTGCGAGCCACTACCCTCATCCATGAGAAAAACTCGTGATTAGTAGCAATAGTGTGTGTATTGCAATTGCATTTAATCTCATTTGAATTGTTTTATGTCGATTTTTGAGTAGTTTGCATCTTCAATTAGTCTTCCCAAATTCATGTTCGCCAAGCATTACTTACTTCATTTCAAAGCTCTCTCCGTAAACTTTCCATCGAACTCCTAATCTCCTTAATCCGACATCGATAGCCATCCGATTAATTTTCCATTTTTTTAGGTGTGTGTGACAAGGGTGACTCCACTTTTCCCTTTTGGAGGCCATAAGAAAAATGCCCCTTGTCTTTCTAAGTCCACACAAATTTTAACCTCACTATTTGTTGACTTTTTCGGCTCTATGTGGAGGTGTGTGCATAGGCGCATTTCAAAATTCACAATATGCTGCTTATTAGAGGGTCAGCCTCGTCCGCCGAGTTTGAACATTCGGGAGTCTGGGCGTAAGTTGCGCATTGCCGCAGTGCCAAATTTGAAAAATTCAGGAGTTGAGAGTCAAGACATGAGGCACTGCTCAGGCTCGCAGCTGATCGTAACATGGAAGACTACATTACAACCCAATCGCTCTTGGCTGTAGCCTTGTCCTTGAGTAGAATGCGACAATATGCAGAAATTGCACGATTCCCCACGGATCTTGTCGGGGCCTGTTTTGACATCTCCGAGCCATCGATCCTTCTCCATGTAGCGCTTGAAATGTCTGTCAAGCATGCACAGACTCTTGATCCATCTGGCCAAGCTACATGGGTGCCATTGCTCTCCCTTATGAGAACTCTTGCAGACGATGAATTGCTGCGGGCTTCGGCCCTGGCGTTGACTCTTCATCCCACAGAGATTGAGTTGCTGCAGCATTGTGCCCGTCGGAACCTTCACCGCAAGTGGAAGCAAACAGTAGAGGGAGAAACAAGTACTGATCAGAGCAAGAAGGAGCAGAACCCACATGGATCTCTGCATTCAGAGATGGTCGGGAGAAAGGAGGAAATTATGCAAAATCTTGAGCAGCAGAACAGGCATACAGCTCATGCACTTATCTGTAAAGCCGACACAGAGCTGGACGTGATATTGATTTGCAAAGACTGCATGGAGAGAGATCCAGAGGCTCACCTGGGTTTCAAGCAGGAGGGTCGAATTCTATATGGAGAGAAGACTGGAAAAGAAGAGGATGCACCCAGAGATGCAGCAGAGGAGGAGCAAATCCTCAAGGGCATCAACAGGCTTCGGATATTTTGTGACCCCTCCTTTTATAAGAAGGTGATCGTACCTCTGTGGCTGGAAAAAGACTGGGGGAAATGGCAGCATGCTGAGAGAGGTCTGGTAATTGCATTGAGACGGCCTTTGCTCGTCCCAAATTTGATGGAGAAACACCTTTTGGAGAGAGACAAGTTTGTGGCTGGACTGCTGCCACCACAGCATATGCGCATCATTGATTGCAATCAGTCACTGCAAGAGGGAGTGATAGTGCTCATTGACTGGCATCCAGCTACGATAAAGTCTGCCTACACTGCCATTTCTCACACTTATGGCCAAGACGTCTATAAAGTATTTGACTGTGGCTGTGCTACGAGGTACGCTGGTTCTGTAAAGGCTCGTGCAAACCCCGCGAAGATACCTTGTAATGGCCATTCTGGCCCAGATGGTGAGGAGAAGCAGGGCAAAGTCATAGGCGATATGCTCTATATGTGCAGGATTTTGGTGGAGAAGGGAGGGGTGCGCTATGCCTGGCATGATGGCTTATGTATCGCTCAATATGATGAGGAGGATGTGAATGATGCCATTGGCCACATAGGCTGGATCTATGCAAATGCTGAGGACACTATCATTTTTCTCCACTATGCAGGCCAGCCCATGGCCCTTATTGGAACTGGTAATGACAACACACCACTTACATCCCGTTGGCATACCAGGGCTTGGACCTTTCAAGAGGCTGTCCTCTCCAAGTGTCGGCGTTACTGTGTGCTGCAGAGTACAGGCAGCTTGGATAATTGCTCAGATTGGCAGGATTTTGAGGACAGATTGTCTTTGTGCTATGGTTCTTCTAATGTCCTCATAATCGGCGAGGCTGAGTTCTTTCACTCAATTATCCTTCTCCATACAAAACTGAGGGTGCTCTATGGAAAAGGTAGATTCTGATACTTCAATTGAAAGAAATTAGCATGTGAGTAGATTATGTCTCATGCAGCCCAGAGTTTTCTTTTTTCCTTTTTCCATAAAAGTGCAGAATATTTGTATTATAATGGACAAAATATACAACAGGAGAACCCAAGCATGGGTTCATTGACCATGGCCAACAAAATTTCAAAATTTTACAAAGTTCTGCCTTCAGGGAATTAGATATATCAGGGTAATCATCCTGTCAAAGTCGACGATGTGGAAGCGTAGTGACCAAGGGGAGAGAGAGAGAGAGAGAGAGAGAGAGAGAGAGAGAGAGAGAGAGAGAGAGAGAGACTCCTGAACCAATCAACCTTGTCAATGAATGATTGAATGTATATACAATGGAGGCAAGGGGTTGCTTATATAGCAATGCCAGTAAGTTGCCCTACCCAAGACTTTGACAAATAAGTAAAATAAATACCTAACAGCCAAACTAAATAATGGGATCACATTGGGCAATTCACTTGATATGCCAAAACTTTAACACCCTCTTTGCAGCTCATAGTGGACATCAATAGTGAGACCAAGTCGATGGAGAAGCTACCATGGACACCCAAGCACCTGCTGGGATACTGGATACACCTAGGTTTTGCTACCCTCAACTTTGTACCTGAAAATAATTCCATCTTGAGCATCTGTTGCCTTTTAGAAACTTTGAATTGTAGGCCACACTACGTCCAATAATCCCCATTTGTGAACTGTGAACACATCACATTGGTGCAACCAAAGTTGGTCGGCCATAGAAGAGGGCATGGGCATGTATGTGTACGCTAGCAGAAGCATGGCAAAGGGCTAGGGCAGCTATGAAGATCATGGGCAGACGGGTAGCAGCGGATATGCATGGCTGATGCGGTTTATAGGTCAAGAAAGGCTCCAAAAGGGGCTAATTTCAGGAGCGGATGAAAGAGATTCAAGGTGCAATCTTTGGGCCTAGAAATGTAGAGCTTGAAGTGCTGAAGGAGTAGGTCCAGACGGCTCATCAAAAAGAGCTACGGAGCCCAAGATATTTGAGTTTGAAGGTGCAGGGTGTTGCAGATTCTTGCCGGGCAAGGCAGCTAGGGACAAGTTGCCTGAGTGGATGTCAGTGTATTGACGCGTAGTGCTCAATTTATGGAGCCTACCGGTCTTTTCAAATTGCAAATCAGAGGTATGGATTGTAGGTTACGGCCAATTGAAGTTTTACCAGGGACCGGGTTGGTGCCCACCTGATTGCATGGGGAGCCGTGCCATTTGGCGTTTCTTGGACCTTGACAGAGTTCGAGAAGGTGCTATGCAGTCTATGGAGCTAGCAAGAGTTGATTGCTCGTCAAACGGAGCCCAAAGCGGAAAGATATAGTGGTTGGAAATCGGGGTGCAGTTGCTCGGAATTGGTTGCAGATGAAATCTAGCATTTTTGCGGCCTTGGTTCGGGTCCTCGGGGAATCTTGAAATGCGGCAAGGTTCGGGCTCTTTCGAGTCGGCACAATGAAATTTCGGCCGGGCTTTGCGGCTTGGATATCAGACTATCGGGCAGGATATGGGAGCTAGGAGAAGAAGGGTCAAAAAAGGTTTTATATATATATATATATATGGAGAGTTTTTTGTGGGCTTGAGGGGGCATATGCCCAGTGACTGCCACGTGGCAGACATATAATCCCATATGTGTGGATTATGCAGTGGATCGCAGTGTATAAGGGCCAAGAGGGGCGCCACTTATAGGCATCACTTGGGTAAGAGACACTCCCTTGGAGCTTGTGGATATGGCGGCTCGCTCAGGGCGTTGTGATGGTGGTGCTCGTGGCCCTACAGGGGCGTGCCGCGCTAGGTTATGGTTCACGCCGGTGGTGCATTGGCTGGCCACGGCGGCGGCGACTGTTGATAGCGCCCACTGGGCGGTTTGCAGGGAGAGGACGTGGCAGCCCGGTAGGGCGGAGTTCCCCGGTCCTCATCGTCTAAGTATTTTTTGAAGGCAAGGGGGTATCCCCCACTAGCGATATCGCTAGTGCATAGGGGGGTGTCCCGCGGCGGCAGTCAACGGTGAGAGAGGGTCTCTAGGGGGTGTATCCTGCCACAAAGGCAAGTGGGTGAGAGAGAATTCGAGGCTGGTCAAAGGGCGGTAAAGTGGAGCCACAGAGAGAGAGAGAGAGAGAGAGAGAGAGAGAGAGAGAGAGAGAGAGAGAGAGAGAGAGAGAGAGAGAGAGAGAGAGAGAGAGAGAGAGAGAGAATATTAATTCAAAGGGGCCAAAGGGCAAGCTCAAAAAGCAAGCAGGTGGTCGAGCCGGACGGACAAAAGACAAATCAAGGTGCACCATGCAGGAGTTTCCCATTGAAGTGAGCCAAGTGCTAGCAATGCAACAAAAATGCTAATATGAGCTCAAGTTGAAGCGGACGAGCTAGAGAAGCTCACATTTTTCTTTTTTTTTGGGTTTAGCCTCCCCTATAAAAGTATGTAAACGTGAATTTTTAAGGGCTTTTTTGGGAGCCGTTGGGGCTTTGGCCAATGTAAGCTTTTGGGCCATTTGAGCTTTTTTTACTGAGGTTCGTGCGGGTAGGGTGCGGATTGTACATGGTGTTGTATATGCAAAGAAGCCATCATTGCTGTCTCTTGGCGTCATCCCCCCTTCCCCCTTCTCTTCTCGGCTTGTGTGCATGTGTTTCCGGGCGTGTGTCAGCGTGTGTGTCCCCCCGAGGTTTGTCGTGCAAAGAGAGATAGAGAGGGGTTATGTGCGTGTGGAAGGTTGTGAATTGAGCAGAGCAAAATGATCGGGTCTGTTTGGTGCATTGCAAGGCGTGTGTGCGTATGGTCGTATGCAGGCTGTGGTTTGTTGGCGGATAGTGTCGAGTTTTGAAGGTGAACTCTAGTGGATTGGGACGCTGTGTATACCCTGGGCTATAGTGAGGCACCGTGTTCTGTGCTGGGTGTGTTCCCCTTTTCCCCTCTCCATCTCCTGGTGCCCCCACTGAGGAGCTGTCTGATGCTCCGATGTGAAGTTTGAAGCGATCTTTTTTAGCCGACAAAGTGGTTGGTTGATAGTTGAAGTGTTTGATGGTCGAATTTGAAGCTGACAGAGATGATGGAGCCAAGTTTTAGCCTTATATTTACGGGCGTTGAAGATCTCGAGGATTGCATAGCAGATTTCGAGTTATGGCTGCTGTTGATGCATATGTTGACGGACGAGGAGAAGTTGCAGACGGTGCCGCTGTTGATGCGAGGACGAGCTCAGGTTTGGTTCGATAGTTTAAAGAGCAGCGATCGAGGATCATGGCAAAGGTTGCAAAGTCAGTTTTTGGAGCGGTTTTGAGAGGTAATTATGCAGGAGGAAGCTGGTGCAAAGCTGAAGGCGGTATGCCAGGATGTAAGGATTTTTCTATTTTCATTGAGTAGTTAGAGATTGCTACTGGGGTAAAAAACCATCAGTATTTGAAGCCGTCGAAGCTGTTAGAGTGTTTGCATCCGAGGATTAGAGAAAAGGTCGAGGACGGTGCGGATACATATGAAGACATGGTCTATCTGGCCAAGATGAAGAGTAGAAAGGTAAAGTGGAAGTTGGAGCTGGGTGTGTTGAAGCTGGCAGATTATGTGCCTGTTGTGGAGATAGCAAAGTGTTCTTTGGTCCGACCAAAGGCGGTTCCAGTTGTCCAAAGTGCAGAGCCTATTGAGATAAGGCCTATGGTTGGTTATGTTCCTTGGTGATTTCCAGTTTGTGATGTGCATGTGCGGAGGGTGGGCGAGCTTGTCAACGAGAAGAAGCTCCATGTTGAGGTGAACTAAGGTGCAAAAGCGGTAGCAGATGTTGAGGTTCCGGTGTGGATTAAAGAGGTAAAGCGCGTTCTTGTGGAAAGTTTGCATGAAAAGGTAGTGGAGTGCAATCAGGTTGCAGATACCGAGGGTTCAGAAGCAGGTGGAGAAAGTGAGCAAAGTCATGGAGATGGTCAAGCATTGGTGGAGTAGCAAGCGGATGAAGATGCAGATACGGAGTCCGTATATGATGTCGGTGATAAGGATGATACAAGCTCGAGTTGCTGGGAGACAAGCGAGGAGGAGAGAGCGGATGAGTCCACATCCTATGGCGAGGAGATGGAGTTTGACGAACCAGAGCTGGTAAAGGTAAAGCTGCCTTATTATGTGTTTGATGATATGGTAGTAGCCAATGTTTAAGAAGAGCAGGGAACAGAACAAGCCGATGTGCATGATGAAGACCAAGTGGAGAGGTCCAGGCCTACAGGTGATGATAAGCAGGTAAAGGTGGTGTGTGGTGCCATGCTAATGGCCGTGCTGATGAAAGTAGCAGTGGAATGTGCCATGGTGGTGCAACAGGTGCAGAGTTTTGCCAGAAGGGATAAAGTAGCCGTGACTATGGAGAAGATGAGGATGATGCAATAGAGAAGTTAGAACGAGTTTCTCTCTTCCTTGGCGGATGATGATGCAACGATAGAAGAGGTCATTGAAGAGCAGGTGGTGCCGATCGACCTTGAAGGGCCGGTTGACGAGGAAGGGCTCGATGATGCTAGAATCGAGTGTGGCCAAAGAGGAGGTTGTGTTGCCAAAGATGGTGGAGATTTCGATGCAGCAGACATGTCAAGTGGTGGATAAAGGAGAATCCCAGGTAGTGGCTTTGCTTCCATTGAAGATATGTGAGCTATGGTTGATGAATATGATGGTAGATACAGCTATGCGGTGGATGGTTCAGCAGGTGCAGGGATCTATGGTTGAGGCCTCCACTTTATTTGGTTGGGAGAGAGGGTCAGAAATGTGTTCGAGCTCGGTGTCAGGTACATGTTTTTTTGATGGTGGTATGCTTGGTATGGAGTAAAAAGTTTGCAGAGGGATGCATGGAGAGTTGAAGGTAGGCTATGGGCAGCCTACACGTATGGTGGTATATGTGCTGGGGTATGGCACTATGGTGAGCTGTTACAGATGGGTGGAAGACACCAATGACAGGTGTTTGATCCGGGCGGAAGGTATGTGATGCAAGGGGTGGGGCAACCCACTTGAAGGTTTGGCAGTAAGATGCAATAAGACTGTGTGTAAATATGGTTTTGATTTTCTCATAGTGTGTGCCAGGTTTTGCAGTTAGAAGTGGAATAAAGCTCTTTTTTGGTTGAGCATAAATGCTCAACTAAGGGGGTGGGCAATGATGGTGCAGCCAAAGTTGGTAGGCCATAGAAGAGGGCATGGGCAGGTATGTGCAAGCTAGCAGAAGCATGGCAAAGGGCTAGAGCATCTATGAAGATCATGGGCAGACAGGTAGCAACGGATATGCATGGCTGATGCGGTTTATAGGCCAAGAAAGGCTCCAAAAGGGGCTAATTTGAGGAGCCGATGAAAGAGGTTCAAGGTGCAGTCTTTGGGCCTAGAAATGTAGAGCTTGAAGTGCTGAAGGAGCAAGTCCAGACGGCTCATCAAACAGAGCTACGGAGCCCAAGATATTTGAGTTTGAAGGTGCGGGGTGTTGCAGATTCTTGCCGGGCAGGGCAGCTGGGGACAGGTGGCCCGAGTGGATGTCAGTGTATGGACGTGTAGTGCTCGATTATGGAGCCTACCTGTCTTTTCAGATTGCAAATCAGAGCTATGGATTGCAGGTTATGGCCAGTTGAAGTTTTACCATGGGCCGGGTTGGTGCCCACCTGACCGCATGGGGAGCCGTGCCATCTGGCGTTTTTTGGACCTTGACAGAGTTCGAGAAGGTGCTATGCAGTGTATGGAGCTAGTAGGAGTTGACTGCTCGTCAAACGGAGCCCAAAGCGGAAAGATATAGTAGTTGGAAATTGGGGTGCAGTTGCTTGGAATTGGTTGCAGATGAAATCTAGCATTTTGGCGGCCTCGGTTCGGGGTCTCGGGGAATCTTGAAATGCGGCAAGGTCCGGGTACTTTTGAGTCGGCAAAGTGAAATTTCGACCGGCTTTGCGGCTTGGATATCGGACTATCGAGTAGGATATGGGAGCCAGGAGAAGAAGGGTCAAAAAAGAATATATATATATATTTGTTTTTGTTTTTTTTTGTTTTTTTTTGGAGAGTTTTTTGTGGGCTTGAGGGGGCATATGGCCAGTGACTGCCACGTGGCAGACATATAAAGAGGCCTAGCGTTTTGTGCATCAGCAGGACAACCCTAGCGTTTTTCATCTACAAGACCAGCCTTGGCGATTTGTGCACAGCAGATCAGCCCGGCGTCAACACGACACAGCAGATCAGCCTAGCGTTTTGCATTTGCAGGACATCCGGCGGTAGCAGAACCATTTTCAGCCCTAGCGTTTTTGATTTGCAGATCAGCCCCAGCGTTTTGCAGATTCACCATGACGGAACATCAAGAAACCTCAGCGTTTTAAGTTTTCAGCCTTTAGACTCCGCAGATCAAGTCCCGAACCTCGGAGATCTCACCTTCCCGCAGCAGTTCCTCGCTACGCGGTGGGATCCTTCGAAGTTTACAGTTTCAGCCCGGAAAACGCAGATTTCAGCGTCTGTGTTTTCAACGCGTCGTCGTTGCATTGTCATCATCGACATTGTTACCGACATAGAGTCAGAATTCAGCAGATAAAGATTTGCAGATTTCAGCCCTTAGCGATCTCAGATTTCAGCCCGTCTCGTCGTCGACATAGTCGGCAAGTCCAAGCATTGTAGAGATTTGTGCAATCATAAGTAGACTGCTCTCGCCATAGAGAGTGGGGCCTTCGGAGGAGGGTTTTACATCTCTGGTGTCGTATTTTCTTCTCTCTCTATCTCTCTGTCTCATACACTTGCACGCACAGTGTCCATTCACTTTGTTGTGATCATTGCATTCTCTCATTAAGAACTGAAGGCTCTCCCTTCCATAAGAACAAAAGGAACCTTGAGCACAGTTCGGAGCACTCATCTTGAGCAAAGCTCAACATTCACTTCCGCTGCACCTTACATACGGGTCCAAACACCAATAACTTGAACTCCAACACAAGGGTCCAAATTAATTATAGGGAGCAGTCATTGTCCCTCTTTGCCACTCACAAGCCTCTCACTGGCTGAAGCTAGTGGTGACACCGGTCATTTGACTAGAAATCTGACGTCAAGGCCACTGTGGCCACCGCCACGTGTGCCATGCCGATCTCTGCCAAAACTTTATTACCACAATCTTTGTCCAGCTTGCCTTTGTCCTTGTCTTTCTGTGAGTTCTTGCTTTTTTCTTTGGCTTCAAACTCTCGAGCCAAACAAAGCGGCAAGGCACATTTATAATAACTCTGGGCGTACCTCATGGGTACCAAGGCAGCTAATTGAGTACTGGTACCGCCATCCTTGTCCAACTGACCTTTTTCGCTGTCCTTTAGCGAACTTCTCCATCTTCTTTTGACTTCACGAACTTGAGCCAAACAATTCCTTGAGAACTGTGCCGTTGCATAGGCCGCTAACTGGATGGTTGTCGATCCGTTATCCATAGCTTTTGGTTGGTTCTGGTCGATGTTGTCGGGCCTCGAGCAAGGTAGGGACAGATTGAAGTTGCAAGGTCTGGTAATTGGGTACCTTCTTGCACTCCAAGAAATGACCGTACAAACCAAGCCGCAAATGCTCCAGACTGATTCAATTCCACCGCAAGGGAAACTCCACACGCAATGGGCTCTGCACAATCTGCTATCCCTCTTGAAACTCTATCACCGATAGTCGCTTCGCACGTTTGCCCTGTGGTAGGCCTTGAACAAATCCAAGGCTCCACAATAAACTGTGCATAACAAGGGCTAAGAGTTCCGTCCAAGCTGCACAGCCATTCCTCTGGTACTCCAAAGCCACTCCATACCCTCTCTCGAACTCCAATTTCTCCGCTCTTTCCAAGCTGATTCTTCTCGACTCTGTTCAAAAAGATCTCCAAATCTTCACAAAAATGCTCCAATGGCCCAATCCCCAAGGCCGTCCAAGACTAGGCCGGAAAACTCCTCTGCTGCCCAAACTGTCGCCAAGCTAGGCCACTAGCCTAGCGTTTCAAAACGCTGGCCACAGTGCCTTCAGAACCGGCGGGCAAGGGAGTAATTGCTGCCGGCGTCTCAAAACGCAGGCGTGCGTAGGGGGTTTGGGCGCTGTGCAATCGGCAGAGGGCTGCAGGGAGTGGCGTCACCTGGGGCGTCTCAAAATGCAAATGGGAGGGGACAGGGCGCCGTCGACAGGGCGCTAGGTGGCGGGGCCGCTGGCGTCTCAAAATGCACAGGAGCGGAGGGGGGTTTGGCGCAGCTGTGTGCAACAGCGTTTTAAAACGCAACAGCTAGTGCCAGGGGGTAGAACATCGGGAAGGACAATGTTTTGGAACGTAGGTAGCAGGAGGGTGATAGCAAGGGATGCCGACGACTATGGGTCTTCTCTTCTCTTCAAGGCTGCTCCTCCTCGCCAAGGGCTTCAAGCACTAAGCTCCACCAAGAAGCTCTGATACCATGTCAGAGACCAAGGGGAGTGAGCACGAGAGAGAGAGAGAGAGAGAGAGAGAGAGAGAGAGAGAGAGAGAGAGAGAGAGAGAGAGAGAGAGAGAGAGAGAGAGAGAGAGAGAGAGTCTCCTGAACCAATCAACCTTGGCAATGAATAATTGAATGTATATATAATGGAGGCAAGGGGTTCCTTATATAGCAATCCCAGACTCCCAGTAAGTTGCCCTACCCAAGACTTTCACAAATAAGTAAAATAAGTACCTTAAAGCCAAACTAAATAATGGGATCACATTTGGCAGTTCACTTGAGATGCCAAAATTTTAACACATCCATCGTGTGCAATATTTTAAACTTTTACCAAAAACTCTATGTAGAACCAATCTCTGCCTGCATGCTCTCCAAGAAGGCTTGACCCTTCTAGGTCCATGGCATGATCCTCTGTATATCCTCTTCTATTTCTATGGTTTAGTCATCCAAGTTGGCATAGTTGCCTTTCTTCAATTTCGGCAATCCTTCTTGGTTCTCCCAGGGCCTCTTAGGGCTCTGCTGTGTCTTTCAAAATGGCACATCTCTTTCGCCAAAATTTGATTTGGCCGTGACGTAACTGCTCATCGTGCAAGTGAACATCATCAAAAAATGTTCCCAGTCTAGGAGTCTAATAAGCCCCTTCATACACATTAAAATTCCTTTGCCTCCCCTAGTCGCAGTTGTTGTGAGGAGGGGAAGAAGCCAGGGGATCAAAATAGGATGGTTGAAGGGACAACTAAAAATTAGGTGCAATTTATCTTCTGCACACTATTGACGTTTGGGGCATAACTGATGCCTATCTATATCTTTTGAAGCTTGGCCCTCTCCATACAGCTTTGTGCATAATAAGCCATAATAGCGCGAACTTTTTGGGGTGGATGCCTAGCACCCAAATGTTGTGAAACTTGAAGTTCCAGTACTTATTGTCTTTAGAGAGTAGCCACCTCTAGTTGAGGGTGCTGTGGAGGAGAGAATTGGGTCAAGTTAGTGATTGGGGGTGATGGAGTTTGAAGCCTCCCCTCCATTGAAAGGCTTTTAGGCATAAGGCGAAAATGGTGCTGAGAGTCTATCTTAGTTTAGAGGGAAAGAGATTGCATCTGCTTCTAACCTGTTGGATTTCCAAGGACCTAAGGTTATAGCTCGGTTAAAGTGCATGGATAGGGGTAGCTATGAGAGTCAATGCCCACCATTGGGGTCCCATAGATCTCCCCACATCTTGAAGCCTTCGTTGTGTAGTTGTAGCGCATGCCTGGTGGAGCCTTCAGCTATCTCAGGGATGCCCATAGTGGGTCACCATATGGAATCCACATTGAGAACGGTCTGGCTTTTGTAAGAAGCCCAATTGATTTCAATCTTTGACTTGTGTCAATACCAAGCTTGCCGGAAGGAGCATGTCACAATTGATGACGTGGCATCCTGAAGGAACCCCAGAATTCCGTTCCCTGTTTTTCCAAGCGTAGGCCAAAGCCTTCTCGCTTCTCCTTCGCGATGAAGTACCTGCAAACACACACACAAACACGCGACAACAATTCGTACGGCGAATCCACAATAGATACCTGTCGCTCTTGCGCGGGAAAAGCGACTTCCGTGCTTCGTAGTCTCGCGATCTCTTGCGTTATCTGGCGGAAGAGTCTTCTCTTGCTGACGTTGGTAACCTTCCTTCAGTGAGGGCATGTGGTGCCTTTATAGTTGCTTGGCCACGGCACGAATAGTTGCTAGTGTAGAGATCGTGGCCGTTTTTTTTTTTTTCTGGCGCTGTTCTACCCGAAATAGGGAGAGAGAATTCGCTGGCTGGTTTTGTTGCTTTTTTATTTTATAAGTGGCTGCCCACTTATTAAGTGGGCGGCCGGCATAGTTTAAAATTGGTCTGAACCTGCCCAAAAACTCAATAAAACCTTATAAGTTAAACCCAGTGTCCCTGGATGCAACCACATGCACGAATGCAATGCAAACCTAGATTCCTCGTGGGAAAGCGTCTGCTCTTCCCGGAAAACTCGTTAAAATATTCCGCTTTTTAAGAAAAGCTTCTCAGAACCCATCTTTATTCTTGTGCTTGCGTCTTTACGCGTATTCCTCTTTCCAGCTCGGGTTTCCTACGAGACCAATGAGATATTCCCTTTCCGATGCTCCCGTCACCCCATCACGTGATGCGTCGAGAATATTCGTTTCCCGGTCTCTCCCACCGAACTAACGGTAAAACCTTTTCGCGATGCTTAATGTCACCCATCATATGACGCATCGGAGTTTTCCGTTCCTATGGCTTTTAATAATTCCAGTAGATCTACAATTCCTAACCTTACGGTTCAAGTGCACATCTTTAAATATCCTAATTTCAATAAAAAGAAATTACTCGAGAAAATAAGAAAATAGTCCATTTAGCAACATCCCTCTGGCTTCTAAACAGTTATCCTCAACTGTAGTGCTTGTACATATCCTTCCAGAATCTCGGGATAGGGTGCTAATTCCTGCTCGGTCATCCACTGAGCATCTAGAGTAGAATAATTCTTAAACTTTACCAAATACTTCCGTGTAATCTTCCCGGACTTAAGTGGCTGCTCCTGATGATGAATGATCTGTTCCGGTTGGAGTATTTCTTCCGTTTCCTCAACCTTAGGAGGTTCCTCAGCAATAGGCTGACTTGGAGGCGATCCCACATATGGCCGGAGTAAACTAACATGGAAAGCATTGTGGATCTTCCAATTAGATGGTAAGTCTAATTGGAACGTCACATCGTTCACTTGGTCAATTATCTTAAACGGCCCATAATAGCGATTGGAAAGTTTTACCACTTTCCCTTTATGAGTCGCTTGTTTCTTTAGTCTTGCCTTCTCAAACTTGAGTAAGACTAATTGACCGACTGTTAAGTCCAGATTCCTTCTGTGCTCGTCCGCAGCTTTCTTATGTTTTTCCCGAGAGCGCAAAATTGCTCTCTTAACTTGCCCGTAGGCCGTGTCCAAATCCCAGATAAACTCATCTGCTGCGAAAATCTTATCCTTAGTGACAAGGATCGGTGGAAGCAAAGGCTTACCATAGAGAATCTCAAAAGGTGCTTTCCCCGTAGACGAATGCACGGTATTGTTATACACGTACTCAACAAGGGGCAAATACTTCTCCCAACCAGACTGTCTTTTTGACACATAAGATTTTAGCATATCCAATACTGTGGAATTAGCGATCTCACTCTGCCTATCCGTTTGAGGATGATATGCAGAAGAAAAATTCAACTTTGTGCCAAGGTTATCAAACAAGGCACGCCAAAAGTTGCCTGTCATGCGAGGATCTCGATCACTCACAATAGACTTGGGCAGCCCATGATGCTTAAAGATCTGTGCTAGAAAAATTTCTAGCCATATGGTCTGCTTTGATTGTTTTCTTAACTGGAATAAAGTAAGCTTGCTTGCTAAATTTGTCCACGATAGTCCAGATCGCATCATTCCCAGTTTGAGTCTTTGGGACCATAATAAAATCCATGGCAATACTCTCCCAGGGTTGATCAGGCACAGGTAAAGGTTGGAGTAACCCAGGCGTCTTATGCCGATCATACTTTACTTTTTGGCAAACCAAGCATTCCCCGACATATTGATCAGTGTCTGCTTTAAGGCTTGGCCAAAAGAAATATCTTTCCAATGCTAAGGTCGTAGGGAGAATTCCACGATGACCTGCATATGGTGAAGCATGTGCTTCTTCCATGATTTTCTTTCTCAATGGTTCTGCCACGCAAATTGCTTGGTGGTGATAGAGGTAACCATCCCGAATAGAATAGGGATATTCATCCTCTCGGTTCTGTAATTTATTCCAAGTGGAGGAGAAGTCTGGGTCATTCGAATACAACTCTGGAAGCGATTCCAATTCTTGGTGATACACAGAAGTAACTGTGTTCACCCTAGGCCGTCTAGACAATGTGTCTGCAGCCACATTCTTACTCCCAGCCGTATGGAGGATCTGGAAGTGAAACATGGACAAAAAGCTGGCCCATCTCATTTGCTTCTCAGATAATTTCCGTTGCGTAAGAAAATACCGTAAACTCTGGTGATCGGTTTTGATCACAAAATCCAGGATGAAACTAATTTGACTATTTTGTTTCTAATTTCTATTTTCTAGAATTAGGACCTTAATAAAAATGTGCATAAGTTAACTAATAAGTTAAGGAATCACAGATCTGTAAGAAAAGCCATCAGGAAACAGACAACTCTGGTGTGTCATATGATGGGTGACAAGAAGCACCGTGAGAGAGTTGGCCTGTCAGTTCGGTGGGAGAAGACCAGGTAATGGTGGCCCCTGATGAGTCACAAGATGGGTGACAGGTTCATTGGTAAGGGGACACACTAAGGGTCTAAGGAGGAAATCTGAAATGAGTAAGAAAATACGCGTAAGAATGCAAGCACATGGATAAAGATGGGTTCTAAGAAGCTTTGGTAAAAAGCAAGACGAGAAGCGGATGTTTTTCCGCGAGAGAATGCTTGAGTTCATATCCGGGGACGCCTGGAAGGAATAAGTGCAAGCATTGGAATAAGTTTATAAGGTTTAAACTGAGTTTAAACAGGTTCACATTGACCGGCCAGTCAATTTTAAGTGAACAGACTAACTTTTAATAAGTTTATTAAGTGACCGGCCGCCCACTTAATAAGTGGGCAGCCAAGTACTAAAATTGCTGCAGGACGTTCTCCAAAAAGCAGAAAAGGCCAGCGCCTCCTAAACCTGCAAGAAAAAGCCAGCGCCCACTATTCTGGCAGAAAAGCAGTCGACCCTCCCTATTCTGGCCGACCTGCAGGGCTTATAAAAGCAGCCAGCGCTCTCATCTCTGAGAGGTAAAAAAATTCGCAGGAGGAGCAAAAAGCAGCCAGCGCTAGCAGATTTCAGCCATGGAAGAGATCGCAGAAGCACCCTCACACTGCCCTACTGCTCACGTGAAGAGATCTCGTCGCCAGAATTCAGTTGCAAGAGGATTTTCCCACATTCCTACCAAGCTTTCATCGCGAAGAACGAGTTCCAGAAGAAATCTATCGCGACAGAAACTCTCCTCCACATCCGAGAAGTGATAGGTAACGATTTTCAGCTTTGTTTATGATGAAGTCCTTGTGTTTGGATGATGCAGGAGTGATGACCGAGTTCCTAGCAAGGTAAGGAAATTGACGACGGAGTTCCCAGCCAGGGAAGTGAACTGATGCCTAAGTACCCAGCAAGGGAAGTACGGCCTCGTGCCTGAGTCCTTTACGGGAAGTACGGCCTCGTGCCTAAGTCCTTTATGGGAAAGAACGGCTTTGCGCCTAAGCCCTTACGGGAAGGAACGGCCTTGTGCCCAAGCCCTTTACGGGAAAGAACGACCTTCGGGTCTAAGACTACAGAACGGAGGGGTTTCCTCGGGTTCTTGTGCTTGTATACGACTCTCCCTGAATAAAGAATACTCTTGACGGGGGGGACCAACCCATCTTCTAGTCCCCAATACTGTGTCAATTCTCTCTCTCTCTCTCTCTCTCTCTCTCTCTCTCTCTCTCTCTCTCTCTCTCTCTCTCTCCCTACTCGTCATGTTGAACCGTCTCTCTTAAATTCCACATGATATTTATCTGAGTGAGCAGCTTCGCTTCCGTATTTGTGACAGTGGTATCAGAGCATGGTCTCCTCTCTTTCTCTGTAAAGGAGGACGACTCTGGGAAGATACGGGAAGAAGCCATGACAAGCCAAGAGAGAAGTAAGCAGGCGGAAACCTAAGTCCTGCAGGAAAAGCTCGTAGAGTTGGATTTTTTTTTTTTTTTTCTCTTTGCAGGAAGGCGACACAAGACTTGGGATTCTCTGAGAAGGTGACAAGAGCATGATGCTCAAGAAACTAGAGAATCTGAGAAGCGGAATGCTCAAGATACTTCAAAACCCAGAAGATATCCATGAACATCAATCGAGAACCATAGCCAAGAAATCCCGTCATTTTGGGAAGGATATGAAGAAGGTCTGTAGACTTAGGAACACTCCAGTCAAGCTTGATACTTTTGACGGAAGGGAAGATGTCCTGAAAGCTACTGCTTTTATTCGACAGTTTGAAGTTGCATTTGCAAACGGCAATTTCTGAGAAGTGTCGAAGGTGAGGCATGTGACCAAACACCTCCAGGGGATTGCAAGTACTTGGTGGTATACCAAAGCTCTGCAAGGAACTTACAACAACAATTCAAGGCTGAATTCTCCAACAAAATTTTTTCCTCTACGCTTTGAGGAGGGCATTCAAGAAGATTGGGATTGGTTTGCCCAATAGGAACACGAGCGAGTCAAAGCAAGTAGTGGTTCACTCTTGCCAAGGTAGGTCCATTCTTGATCCTCTCTGAGGAAGGAAAGATGAACAAATTTAACGAAGGACTTTTGCCGAATTTTGTAAACCCATCTGCAAGATACTTTGCAGCAGATGGTGGAGTCAGCAATAAAAGCTGAAAGTGTACACCTTGGTGTACATAAAATACAATCCCTGTAGTGGGACGAGAACCATTGAACACAGAAACAACGAATTTTTGTTACCTCTCCTCGAAGGATACATTGCTATCCGGAGAAAGTTTGGAGTAACAGAACTCAATCTAACTCCTGAATTTTTGACCCTCAAACTTTAAGTGAGAGGGTAGATCTTTGATCAAAGTTAAATCTTTGAGGAACTCATAAAATGCGTATTGCTTTTATGCACGACATATGCACGTGTCTAACCAGGACAATCACTCTCGAGTGTTTATGAGAGTAGGGTTGAGTCAGAACATTGTTTTATACGATGAACTGCTTTGCTTAACCATCCGGAAGGCCCATGATTGATCCGGTATCCGGTAGTTCTCCAACAAATTGCCTGCTAGTGCGGGTAGGAAATTATGAAGGAACCATTCTGAGCTTTCAAGCAAAGAACAACTTTTATCAAGCTTAAGTACCTTACAAACCAACACTCCCTACCCGGTAAGGGAAGACCAATCTTTGCAAGGAAGAGATGCTGCTGCAGATTTCAGCCGTAAAGAAGACGTTGCCGGTGATGCCCATGGCTGCCCCAAGTGTACCAGATGTCGTCAAGACCCAGTGCGCGAGTTCCCTCGCGAAGAAGTGCCTACGGAGCGTGTTTTCATCGCGACAAGCTGCTGTTTTTCTCTGTTTTCAGCCCATAAACGTCGTAGACGGGGCTGATTTACGAGAAGGAACCCGAGAACACACCTCTTTTGTGTGTAGGATTGGAAGAGAGGATTTTCTATGCAGAGATCTCTTCCGGGGAATTGCTTTTTCGAGAACCGAGTTGTGTTACGAGCGTCGTGACTTTGAAGGTACGATTTTTATGTTATGATCTCTAAGTATTTGATTGCAGGTGTACTTCCTCTTCGTGAGGGAGTAGGAGCAGAGGAAGGCATGAGCCTCTGCAGGATAAAAGTGCTCTGAGGAACTAGAGCCAGATCAGCCCAAGGGTTTCGTACCCAAGTTCGGGAAGCAGATCCACGGATTGAAGAGAGGTAGACTCTCAAGATGTGATCCGGGAGTTGAAATTCCCAAGGAAAGGACTTCGTGTCCAAGAAAGCGGAGTTACTCTGCAGGAATAGGACTTTGGAAATAGAGTCGGAAAAGCGTTGTAGGGATGCCATGCCCTGAGTAGGACGGCAGAAAGGAAGGAACCATTCCGAGATTCCAAGCAAAGAAAAGCTTTCATTAAGCTTGAATACTCTTTAAGCCCACACCCCCTACCCGGTCAGGGAGGACATGGTAGTTCTTTTCGCACAAATGAATGAACACTCTCTTTATGAGAGAAGGAACAAGCGACGACTACGGCCTGTGCTCGAGGAATCCAAGGATTGAAATCCTAGTTATTTAGTGAGCGGGTTTTGCTCTAAGATCGAGCCAAGGGATCGTCAAGTTGAGCGTCTTCGCTCTAAGGATCTTACGAAGGGAAGGTAATTTCCCAGGTTCACCAAAACTCTAACACAGCTTAAGAATTATGTACACCTTTGGGTACATGGATAACACAGGAAGATGCAGACCTATGCCAAGGAACTGGACGAGAGTTTCTTATACTCTCTTGAGCGCCTTTTTATGCGCAAGGATATTCCGACACGAGAATCTCTATTTGAGATGTGTTCGGTAGAAGGATTCTCTACAGAGAAGAGGTTTTCTGATGGTCGTTGATTATTGAGTACGCTATGTGCTTTTATTGTTACAGTAGCAACTTTTGGTTGCGGCATATGTTTCTCCATGAGCAGGTCAAGTAGCATTTACACGTTGCTGGAATAAATTCGAACTATTATGTTCGTAAGAGTAAAATTTGCCAACCATTTTAAAATGGTAAGAATTACCTTAACCACATATGGGAGAACATCCTTGAGATCCAAAGCGGGTTCACCCTTAAGTGGGCCAAGTTTGAACTTATGTTCACAGAATGGTATGGCTAGAATTTTATCTGCCTAAGATTTTGCGAGGAATCCTAGATGCTTGCAAGGATGGCCTCTGCAAGGAAGAGACGCTAGTAGGTGTCACGAGAACACTGCTAGTGGTAATAACTTACAGGAGGAAAAGATTGGAAGGAAGTGCCGTCGTGCACAAGGAATCTTCGGATTGGAACCGCTCGCCTACGTTGAGCGACGGCCCGAAACAAGAACCTTCTTTAAGGTGATCGAAGACCTTGTTTGTGAAGGAAGATATCGAAATTAATACTCTTATGATTTGGGCATTCCCTATGTGGGAGGACACAAGAGATTTAATACCCTCTGGACTAACAGCGCAGGATTATGCGCAAGGACAGATGCCTAGATTGATTTCTAGGAGGATTATTCTTCTCGGGATTGAGAAAGTGGAATTGAGTTAACAGATTCTCGGATAAGGAAACTTCCAATCTGTTGGAAAGACGCGAATGACGAGTTCTTACATGGCTCGTAAGTTTGATGAATTGTGAAGGATATCCTCGAGGTACTAGAGGAAGGATATGAGCCGGTAAGGTAAGTATTGAATTCTTGAATTTTATTAAATTAATTTTTAAGCTCTCTTTTGAGAAAGGACTAGCTCAACTCACCATTGAGTAAGATTTGGAATCTTTCCGGTTTCTCCCCGGCAGTTCAGTTGGACCTCTACAGTTGAGGACAACTGTTTATAAGTGAGAGGGATGAAACTAATTTGACTATTTTGTTTCTAATTTCTATTTTCTAGAATTAGGACCTTAATAAGAAATGTGCACAAGTTAACTAATAAGTTAAGGAATCACAGATCTGTAAGAAAAGCCATCAGGAAATAGACAACTCTGGTGTGTCATATGATGGGTGACAAGAAGCATCGTGAGGGAGTTGGCCTGTTAGTTCGGTGGGAGAAGACGAGGTAATGGTGGTCCCTGATGAGTCACAAGATGGGTGACAGGTTCATCGGTAAGGGGACACACTAAGGGTCTAAGGAGGAAATCCGAACTGAGTAAGAAAATACGCGTAAGAACGCAAGCACATGGATAAAGATGGGTTCTAAGAAGCTTTGGTAAAAAGCAAGACGAGAAGCGGATGTTTTTCCGCGAGAGAATGCTTGAGTTCATATCCGGGGACGCCTGGAAGGAATAAGTGCAAGCATTGGAATAAGTTTATAAGGTTTAAACTGAGTTTAAACAGGTTCACATTGACCGGCCAGTCAATTTTAAGTGAACAGACTAACTTTTAATAAGTTTATTAAGTGACCGGCCGCCCACTTAATAAGTGGGCAGCCAAGTACTAAAATTGCTGCAGGACGTTCTCCAAAAAGCAGAAAAGGCCAGCGCCTCCTAAACCTGCAAGAAAAAGCCAGCGCCCACTATTCTGGCAGAAAAGCAGTCGACCCTCCCTATTCTGGCCGACCTGCAGGGCTTATAAAAGCAGCCAGCGCTCTCATCTCTGAGAGGTAAAAAAATTCGCAGGAGGAGCAAAAAGCAGCCAGCGCTAGCAGATTTCAGCCATGGAAGAGATCGCAGAAGCACCCTCACGCTGCCCTACTGCTCACGTGAAGAGATCTCGTTGCCAGAATTCAGTGGCAAGAGGATTTTCCCACATTCCTACCAAGCTTTCATCACGAAGAACGAGTTCCAGAAGAAATCTATCGCGACAGAAACTCTCCTCCACATCCGAGAAGTGATAGGTAACGATTTTCAGCTTTGTTTATGATGAAGTCCTTGTGTTTGGATGATGCAGGAGTGATGACCGAGTTCCTAGCAAGGTAAGGAAATTGATGACGGAGTTCCCAGCCAGGGAAGTGAACTGATGCCTAAGTACCCAGCAAGGGAAGTACGGCCTCGTGCCTAAGTCCTTTACGGGAAGTACGGCCTCGTGCCTAAGTCCTTTACGGAAAAGAACGGCTTCGCGCCTAAGCCCTTACGGGAAGGAACGGCCTTGTGCCCAAGCCCTTTACGGGAAAGAACGACCTTCGGGTCTAAGACTACAGAACGGAGGGGTTTCCTCGGGTTCTTGTGCTTGTATACGACTCTCCCTGAATAAAGAATACTCTTGACGGGGGGGGACCAGCCCATCTTCTGGTCCCCAATACTGTGTCAATTCTCTCTCTCTCTCTCTCTCTCTCTCTCTCTCTCTCTCTCTCTCTCGTCATGTTGAACCGTCTCTCTTAAATTCCGCATGATATTTATCTGAGTGAGCAGCTTCGCTTCCGTATTTGTGACACGCTCCTAGAAGATAATGCTTCCAGGTAGACAAGGCGTGGATCACAGCCATAAGTTACTTCTCGTAGATCGAGGCATGCAATTCTGCATCCGTAAGTCGTCTACTTTCATAAGCCATTGCATGGGCTTCTTGGTTAAGCACTGCACTAATGCAATCACCTGAAGCATTTAGTGAACCTCGAATGGTTTCCTTAAGTCTGGCACTATCAAAATAGGTCCATGGCTTAATAGGTACTTTAGCCTACCAAAGGCACCTTGTTGTCTCGATCCCCACCTGAAAGGGATCTTTTTCCTTGTTAGGTCATGAAGTGGTCCTTCTACTTGAGCAAAGCCTCCGATAAACCCCGATAATAAGAACACAATCCCAAAAAACTTCGTACATCATGTACCGTAGTGGGAGTTGGCCAATCTTGCTTCCATTGGTAGGTATTCGTTGGGCTTTGGCATACACAACCTTTCGCTCCCCCGTGGTATAAGATTTAAAATGTTCAGGAGCCGTATGTAAGTCAGCAGGCTCTTGTCCTGATGGAGACCTTTCTTTTAGTTCTGCCTCCTTTTGGACTTGGATCTTTGCGGGATCCATTTTCACTTGGTTGTGTGAGACTATATGGCCGAGATAGTGTATCTCAGTGAGGAAGAACTCACTCTTCTTTGCATTCACATGCAACTCATGCTTTCGCAATTCCTGAAACACTACATCCAAGTGCTTTCGATGTTCCTCCTCGGTCTTTGAAAAGACGAGTATGTCATCAAAGAACACTCCTGTGAAAGCTCAATGTGGGCTGAAAATTCGGTCCATCATTCGATTGAATGTGGCAGGAGCATTGGTCAAGCCAAACGGCATTACCAAAAAGTCATAAAGTCCAAAAGTTGTACGAAAGGCAGTCTTATGGACATCTTCAGGGGCTATGCGTATCTGATGATACCCGCTTTTTAAGTCAATGCGACTAAAGATGTTGCTCCTTGCAGCTTATCGAGAATATCATCAATCCGGGGTATCGAAAAGCGATTCTTGATAGTGATCTTGTTTAGAGATCGATAATCTATGCACATTCGAAATGTGCCGTCTTTCTTCTGCACCAGTAGAACTGGAGAGCAGTAAGGCGAAGTACTTGGTCGTACTAGATCTTTTTCCAGAAGCTCGTTGACTTGCTTCAAAATTTCCTCTTGCTGAGCAAGACTAACCCGATAAGGGGGTAGGCTTGGGGGAGAGCTACCTAGTACGAGATCAATGCGATGATCTTCCGGACGTTCCGGAGGTAGCTTGTCTGGTAGAGTATCCGTGAAACAATCTTTATACTTTTCAAGAAATTGAAAACGTTTAATTTCCAAACTAGAGAGCGAACCCTCATTAGTTTTATCTCTTTCACGTGCGAAAATCAAGTAAGCAGAAACACACTTCTTTATTTCCTAATGGAGATATGGCTTACAATAGGGAATAGCCAATCCCCTGCATCAGCAAAAATTTTAATGTTCTTGCCCTTATGCTCAAAAGCGAGGGTCTTTTCTACATAATCTAGGACCGGTTGCATATGGTAATGCCATGGCATACCCAAGATGATATCACATCCCTCGATAGGTGCCATCAAAAAACATTCGCGGTCCTTGTATTCACCAATCCGGAGATTGAGTTGTCCTTGCACGGGAGTTTCATTGGTGGTCAACCCCTCAAATGCCGATCCGGAAGTGACTGGAGTTCTAAGCTGAGCCGGTGTAAGGCCCAAACGTTCTACAGTTTCCAGTGAGATGAAGTTGTCCGTCGATCCAGGGTCGTAGAGGATCAACACCCGCTGGTTATTCACAGATCCCCAGCCTTTAAGGAGCTGGCGCTTCCCTTTCTCGGTGTCTGTATTCCCTTGCACATCATGAATGGAATTCAAGCTCGGTGGAGCGGGTTCCTTCTTCGAAGATGCTTGTTCCTGCCGTTGCTGCCGAAGAGGGCAATCGAGCTTCATATGTCCTTTTTCACCACAGTAGAAGCACCTTCCTTGCTCTTTGAAGGTTTGTACTTGGTTCGGTGTGAGATACTTAAGCCGTTTTCCGGTACCCTATGGCTTCTTAGGCTCATCCGGATCCTCTGGGGAACGCTTTTTGCCTTGGTTGCCATGGTCATCATAGACCTCTCTTTGCCTTGCACGGTATGTGCTATGTTCCATTCGTCTGGGGGTACCAGTGGAATGTAAATCCTCGGCAATGATTGCCGACTCCATCATCCGCTGAAGGGTGTCGTGTGGGTACACCTTCATGCTCTTCCGAAGCGGTGGTTGAAGACCTGCTTCAAACTTTCGCATCTTTTCTTCGTCGGAAATCTTCATAAAAGGCGTAACTTTTAGAAGAACCGACCAAAACTTGTCAACATAAGCCGTGACTTTCTCTTATTCCTTCTGGGCGAGCCAGTCCCATTCCTTCCGAATGTCCTTCTCAAAATCAGGTGGAAGAAATTGTTCATAGAATTCAGCTTTGAATTGAGTCCAGGTTCTGGCTTGAGTACCTTCCAGAATTTTGGCTAGCCACCAGTTGCTTGCAGTCTCCTTGAGATGCATCCCAACATGACGCAACTTGGATTTTTCAGTGAAGTTTCCGTTGGCAAAAGCAACTTCAAACTGCCTGATGAAAGACAGTGCCTTGGAGATATCTCTCGGTCATGTGTAGCTATCAAACTTCACATCCTTGTTACCGGATTTGAAAATCCGCATCTTGCGGTGACGTCTACAATTATCCCTCTTGAACTGGGGCTTCTCTTTAGTAGCATGTAGGGAAGTAGTAGGAGTTTTCTTCTTGGGAGAAGATTTAGATACTGTATGAGAAGTAGATGTAGTAGTATAATCAGGAGAGTATGATGGAGAAGAGATAGAGATATCCTTGCTTTCATTAAGCACAGAAAGTTCTTTTTCCTGGCCCTTGCTCTTGGAAGGCCGTTTGTCCTGATTCGGAGATCCCTTGTGTGTTTCGGCACCTTTTTCCGCACCATCCACTTGCGGGTTGCTTCCATTAACAGTATTTTCCTGACGCCCATCGGCATCCGATCCTTGTGGCTTCTTGATTCTATCCAAAGCCTTTTGGACAACCGGCAACGAAATGGGTTGTTGCAATTCCGCGAGTTGGGCTTGCACTTGTTGAAGTTCGTTTTCAACGATTCTTTCGTGGCTTGTCATGGTTCTTCCCGTTCCCTCCCGGAATCGTCCTTCTTTGTAGAGAAAGAGAGAAATCCGAGCTCTGATACCACTGTCACAAACGGGAGCGCACACGAATAATCAACAAGATGAAAATAAATAATCTTTCAACTAAACAAAGTTGAGGGAGAAGTTCGACACAGTATTTGGGACCAGAAGATGGGCTGGTCCCCCCCCTTAAAGAGAATCCTTTATTAGGGAGAATCTTTTTACAAGCATAAGAATTGGAGAAAACCCCTCCGTTCTAAATCTCTGACTCAATGGTCGTTCCTTCCCGTAAGGGAAATCCGAGAGACGAGCTCTCAATCCTTTTTCCGTTTGTACTCGGAGTCGAGACTCCGTAGATAATTTCCGAATTCCGTTCCCGGAATTCCCAAGCGTAGGCCAAAGCCTTCTCCCTTCTCCTTCGCGATGAAGTACCTGCAAACACACACAAACACGCGACAACAATTCGTATGGCGAATCCACAATAGATACCTGTCGCTCTTGCGCGAGAAAAGCGACTTCCGTGCTTCGTAGTCTCGCGATCTCTTACGTTATCTGGCGGTAGAGTCTTCTCTTGCTGACGTTGGTAACCTTCCTTCAGTGAGGGCATGTGGTGCCTTTATAGCTCCTTGGCCACGACCCGAATAGCTGCTCGCGTAGAGATCGCAGCCGTTTTTTTTTTGGGGCGCTGTTCTACCCGAAATAGGGAGAGAGAATTCGCTGGCTGGTTTTGTTGCTTTTTTATTTTCTAAGTGGCTGCCCACTTATTAAGTGGACGGCCGGCATATTTTAAAATTGGTATGAACCTGCCCAAAAACTCAATAAAACCTTATAAGTTAAAAACAATGCCTTTCACAACACTTCCCAGGCGTCCCTAGATGCAACCGCATGCACGAATGCAATGCAAACATAGATTCATCGCGGGAAAGCGTCTGCTCTTCCCGGAAAACTCGTTAAAATATTCCGCTGTTTAAGAAAAGCTTCTCAGAACCCATCTTTATTCTTGTGCTTGCGTCTTTACGCGTATTCCTCTTTCCAGCTCGGGTTTCCTGCCAGACCAACGAGATATTCCCTTTCCGATGCTCCCGTCACCCCATCACGTGACGCGTCAAGAATATTTGTTTCCCGGTCTCTCCCACCGAACTAATGGTAAAACCCTTTCGCGATGCTTAATGTCACCCATCATATGACGCATCAAAGTTTTCCGTTCCTGATGCTTTTAATAATTCCAGTAGATCTACAGTTCCTAATCTTACGGTTCAAGTGCACATCTTTAAATATCCTAATTTCAATAAAAAGAAATTACTCGAGAAAATAAGAAAATAAGAAAATAGTCCATTTAGCAACACCGAGGATCACATGTTTTATGCAAAGAAGGAGCATTTCTATAAAGCCAACCAATATGACTTCCTTGAAGATAAAAGCAAGAAAGTAAGAGGATTCAAAGAAGGTGGACAATCAATTAAGTTCAACTCTTTTTTTGGATTCCGAGGTGCTCTGAGGGCTTTGGCCTTCATACAACAGTTTGACATAGCTTTCTCTGGAGGGCATTACTCAGAGCACTCCAAGATTCGGAGGGCTACATCTTTCTTCAAGAGAAATGCTCGGACAGGGTGGTCCACCCTTCTACTGAGAAAGGAAGCTCCAGTTAAATGGTTGACATCAAAAGGCTTTTTTATTTCTTCTTGGCTGACTCGTGAGTATGAACGAGATATATGAACTGCTTGGAATCATCTTCGGATGACCAAGGGAGATTCTTTGGACGCTTATTGCGAGAAATTTTGGAGCTCTTTTCTACCAGCCTCTTCATTTAAGAAGGTCTCGTTTAAAGAATAGATTGAGCGGTTTTGCTGCGGACTTCCTACAAAGATCGGAGACTACTGCTTGGAACAAAAGTCAAATTTCCCGAATGTATCGCACCCCGTTTCGCATGACCCATCAATTCTTGAATAGATACCCCACTGGTGACTGATGAGATCATGACTCAGAGAACTCAACGGACTTCTAACAATGAAAGTAGAAAGAGAAAGAGTTCCCAAGAAAAGAAAGACAAGGATTCACGACCCCGGCTCACTCTTCGAGAGAGGGCAAACTACATCAAAGAGGGGAAGTGTTTTGGATGTGGGGAACATGAGCATGTCTCCGCGAAGTGCGCTAAAAAGACACAACAAGAACAGAATGAAGATACAGGCTAGGGAGTTCGAGAGCAACAGAGGAACGTGGCAGAAAAGGCAAGATGCAAGCAGGACTGGTTCCAGATTGCATGGGTACTGACCCAAGCACGATTGATGAAAGTACAGAACTGTGCCGAGCTTGGGGCGAACTAAAAGTCAAGAAGCCCTGATTTTCTTTGATGCAGGAGCCAAGGCCAAATTCATTTCACCTGAATTGGCTGCGCGGCTCGAGATTACACACGATCGGATGGAACCACAAGTAGAGGCAGTTCTAGCGGCACCCGGACAGGACAGCCATTACACTTGTCATTGGCAAACTTCGGTTGCATTGTCAGGGGTATTTGGAGCGCGAGGACTTTTACATAATGCCCTTGGAAGGTTGTGATGTCCTCCTTGGTACCATAAGAACAACGCCGTGGTCGATTATCCGGCAAAGAAAGCGACATTGACAAATGGAAAGGGCCGAGAAATTGTGCTTGATGTGAAATTGAAGGGTGAGTCTGTCCCTATTGTATCGGCTTCAGCCGTTTCTAAATTAATGGAATCAAATCTGTTTGTCTACTCGATCTATTGCAAAGAGTCAAATGATGAACACATGACGAATATGTCTGAACTTAATAAAGAACACCAAGATTTTCTCATTTTCTCCACACTCATGCCGATTGCTTTCCGAGGGCCTGCCAGGCAAGCTGCCACCATCTCATCATGAGGAAACTGGAAGTACACCACCGAACCGGCCATCTTACCGTGTGAACCGACCTCAGAATGAAGAGTTTATGAACCAAGTGAAAGACCTCTTGGAAAAGGGTCTTATCTAGCCGAGTACTTCACCTTATTGCTCTTCGGTGTTGTTGGTTTTAAAGAAAAGACATCTTGGAGAATGTGCATTGATTATAGAGCTCTCAATAAAATCACCATCAAGACAGATTTCTGATTTCGAGGATCGATGATATTCTTGACAAATTACAGGGATCCTCTTGTTTCAACAGGATCGATTTGAAAAGCAGATATCATCAGATTCGAATCACGCCGGGAGATGTGTCATGTGACACATCCAACCCTATGTGTCCGTGAACAAGCTACAACATGACAAGAATTCAGTTCAGTCAAGTCAGTCTAGAATAGGAAGTGATCTGGCACTTTTGTGAGTCTCTTCGTAGACTGTGCATGTCAAGACACTTAGACTAGATGCATATCCTCTGGTTGCACACAGCATGGCCATTAGATTCCAGTTAGAACCCATCAGTAGCATTTTTACAGTGCATAGACCTATTTTCCTTATTTTTGACGGAAAGTAGGAAAGGGCAATTTTGCTAAGTTTGTATATAAGCAAACCTAGTGCTAGCACTTTCTGGCAGAAGAGGCAGCAGGAGCACCGCTCAACAGGCACCTTCTCAGCAGGACCCCCGACTGCATGACTTAGCGTTTTTGCATCCTCAGCATCAAGCTAGCGTTTTGCAAGGATAGATCAGCCTTGGCGATTTTGCATTGTAGAGGAGCTTCGACATTGGTAGACACAGCAGAACCACTTCACGACATCAGATCAGCCCTAGCGTTAGTGGATTTTTCCCAGCAGCAGATTTTCAGCCCTAGCGTTTTGCATCTGCAGACACTTCAGTGTTTTTTCAGATCTTCGCGATGGTGTCTCCACAAGCATCAGCGTTTTTCAGTTTTCAGCAGTTAGCACTCGCAGAAGAAGTCTCGAACCTCGTAGATCTCACCTTCCCGCAGCAGTTCCTCGCCGCACGGTCAGTTTCCACAAGGTTTAAAGTTTCAGCCCGGAAAACGCAGATTTCAGCATCTGCGTTTTCAGCGCGTCGGCGTTGTACTGTCGTCATCGACATCGTCACAGACATAGAGTCAGAATTCAGCAGATAGAAGATTTGCAGATATCAGCCATTAGCGTTTTCAGATTTCAGCCCGTCTCGTCGTCGTCCTCATCGTCGTTGACATCGTCGGCAAGTCCAAGCATTGTAGAGATTTTGTGCAATCATAAGTAGACCGCTCTCGCCATAGAGAGTGGGGCCTTCGGAGGAGGGTTTTACGTCTCTGGTGTCGTATTCTCTTCTCTATCTCTCAGTTTCATACACTTTCACGCACAGTGTCCATTCACTTTGTTTGTGTTCATTGCACTCTATCATTAAGAACGGAAGGCGCTCCCTTCCATAAGAACAAAAGTAAGCTTGAGCACAGTTCGGAGCACTCATCTTGAGCAAAGTTCAAACATTCACTTTCGCTGCACCTTACCATGGTATCAGAGCTTTGGCAGTGTTCTGTATCACTCAAGGAAAGAACCACAAGAACCACATAACTTTTTTTTTGCTTGTTGAGGTCGCACAAACCCAAGTTCGCTTGGGCGTGTCGATTCCTAATCGTGTTTTTGAAGAGTGACAGGAATCCCAGGAAAGAAGGGCTTGTCCATCCTCCCCTTGTGCCTCTTTTCACTCATTGAGAGCGGACCGTGCACTTAGCGGCCGGCCAATCGACGTGAGGTGGGAAAAAGCAACCTTGGTGTGAGTGCAAGGCTGCCAAGGGGTGCGCCCGCGGAAAAGAGCAACACTCGGGTGAAGAGATCCTTCTCAAACACAGATTGCAAGCAAAAGAATACCCTCAATTACCTCAAGACCCTCAAGAATCCAAGAACCCAAGACCCGCAAGAACCCAAGTTCCTCGTGAACTTAAGAACCAAAGATCATAGTGCATGGTCATCACCCGAAGCGGAATGGATACTTCGCATACAGGTGATGAGCATGAGAGAGGCGACGAAGAATTTTTCCCACCAGGAGGTTTTTCCGACCCTCCCCCTTCTCCATCTACGCCACGAGTTGTACCAAATCCTATGGAGGCGATGGTCAAGTCGATGTTGGACATGATGGCACAACAACAAGAAGCGAATCGAGTTGCGTTGGCACAACAACAAGAAGCGCGAGTGTGATGCACGAAAAGAAAGAAAAGCACAAAGAAAGGAGGAAGCCGAAGCAAGACGAGTGGCCTTGAAGGCCGATCGTGAGGTTCAAAGAGACCTACGCACTCAAGAATTGGTTCAACAAGTTCTTGCCTCGAAGTCTGAACCAGCCAAAGATGTTGGTAGTTCTTCAAGTGACGCAATTTGGGATGCGGCCTTCAACAACCCAGTCACAGAGAAGTTGACTTTCAGTAAGTATGATGGTAAGATGGATGCTAGGGTTATTCATTTTTGGCTGCATCAATTTAATGCTTATTTTGCGACAACTAAGAAGATAGGAAATAGCAAGGTTTTGACGGCAGCTATGTACCTTGCCGGTGATGCCATCAATTGGTACCACGCATGGCAAGAGGCACAGTTAGCCGCGCACCTAGAGGAAGCCGACGAATTCACGCCCCTTTTCTTCAATTGGGTTGATTTTCAAGACAAGCTCAAGACGGGGTTTATGCCACCTCAGTACCTTGCACGATTGAAGGACGATTGGTGTGGTCTCAAGCAAAATGGTATGCCAGTTATATCTTTCTCTAATCGTGTTTTGCAGCTAGGTACCCAATTATGCAAGTCGGATGATGAGCGCAAAGAGGCATTCCTTTATGGACTGGACGAGTATATCAAGTACAATGTCGAGGTGCTCGATCCAATCGATCTCAACAAGGCGGCAGCGATTGCTCTCGCACAGGAGATGAAGCACAACAAGGGAAAGCCTAAGGAAAACAAGACTTTCACAAGTACCTCTCAGACTTCTCAGAACCCTCAGAATGGTAAGAATGGTAACTCTTCTAACCAATCTTCCAATAGTCTCTCGGAAAATTACTTTTCCAATGAACCTAAGGGTAAAGCTAACACAATTGCTAAACCTTAGTCACTCCAGATGAAAAGGTAGCACAAGGAATTTTAGGAGGATACATATGTTTGAAGAACAAAGCACTTATTCTAAGGAAGGTCATTGTTTTCATTGTCACATTAAGGGTCACATAAAAAGAACATGTCCTAAGCTTGACTCTAATGAATCTAAAGAATCCACAGAACCCACTTTCTCTGTCAATGCAATCAATGACAACACGAGTGTGCCCCAAGTTTCTCATGACCCTCCCATTGATGAGTCTCTCATTAAATGTTATGGTCATATGACGGGGCAACGTTTTGTCATATTGTTTGACCAGGTCGTATGCATGATGTGATTAGTCCCTCTCTTGTTGAGAGAGCCCGCCTAGAGGTTAGTCAGAAATCTCCTCTTGAGGTCTCTGGCTTTGCTCCCGGTATGGACTCTCTCATCACGAAAGAGTGGCTTGATGTGTTGTTTACAGTTCAACAAGCTGCTTTCCGAAGAAAATTTTTAGTCTCTCCTCTCTCAGGATGTGGTATGATTTTGGGTATTCGATGGTTTCGTGAGCATAACCCTCTCATTGATTTGGCGGAAAATACGTTCACTTTCAATGCCAAAAGTGACTCTCCCATTGTCATTCATGGAGAGCAAGTTGTTCATTCTCCATCTCTCATTGCTAATGTGCAGGCGAAGATTGAATGGATTCAGGAGAAGGAGACTCTCTCAGTTTCTTCTTCTCCAAAGCATGATACACAGGATTTGCATGTTGATAAGCATGATGATTTAAATGATAATGATGAGCATGATGATTTGAATGATAATGATGATTTGGATGCCAATGACAAGCATGATGATTTGCATGATCAAGATGTGATTTCTCACAAGCATGATGATTTGCATGAAGATGACGTGATTGTTCACAAGGATGATGAGTTAGTGGATACTTTTTCTAGTGAAGCTAACCTCGTTGCAGATTCGATCAATTACGAAGATCCGATCTTGGCTTCCGAGTCGAGGTCCAAGAACCCCAACAAGAAGATTCGATTGATCACGAAGGCTCTCGAGCTTAGGTCCAAAGAACCCTTATAGGAAGTACTATGTGTTTGAATGATTCGTTAGCACGCATTGTTCGAGTGTTTCATTCGTGATCGTTTCATGTATTTTAGTCGGCGTCTTTATGTGATCCCTTTTCCTAGGCATGACATATTGTACGTTGAGCACGTTTCACTCATGAATGAGTACAGATGTGTGCGGATTATTCATGAAAAGCTGAAAAGTATGCATTCAGTGAAGTCACATTCCATGTCTCTTCCTTGGCACGACACAGTTGTAGAAAGAGCATATGAAAGTATGAGCACCAAGCATGGGCATTTCCGTTGTGAATTGCCACAGTTGATTGCTCTAGATCATAAGAGAAAGATTCGATCTTATTGTTTGCGTATGTGTGGTGAACGGGTTAGCACTCCGTCTCTTTGTTCATCTACATTGCATGCACAATCTTTGAGGAAGACAAGATTTATTCCAGTCACTTTACATGGAATGGGTATGTTCATGTTTTTGTGTCGGAAGTGGTTTCAAGAATTTTCAGCCATGGAGATTCTTAAAGGAGAAAGAAGCATGACTCTAGACGAAGTTGAAGCATCGAAGGGGCCACAGGAGACTTTGTGTCGCTTTCGGCGCGGCCCAAAGAAGCAAGCATTGCAAACCCTTATGAAGTTCAAGTATCACACGACCCACGTGTCAGAGTGGGCCGGCGAAGAGTCCTTCACAAGATGCCGGATGCTATTGGCGATCTCCCTCGACGCCATACAATTCGGTACCAGTACCTCACTTTGAAAAGAAGGGGATGTCACATGACACATCCAACCCTATGTGTCCGTGGACAAGCTACAACATGACAAGGGTTCAGTTCAGTCAAGTCAGTCTAGAATAGGAAGTGATCGGCACTTTTGTGAGTCTGTTTGCAAACCGTGCATGTCCAGACACTTAGATTAGATGCATATCCTTTGTTTGCACACAGCAAGACCATCAGATTCCAGTCAGAACCCATCAGTAGCATTTTTACAGTGCATAGACCTATTTTTCCTATTTTTGACATTTTTCACTTATTATTTTTAAGTGACTTTTGTTGGAAAGTAGGTAGGGCAATTTTGCTAAGTTTGTATATAAGCAAAACCTAGCGCTAGCACTTTCTGGCAGAAGAGGCAGCAGGAGCACCGCTCAACAGACACCTTCTCAGCAGGACCCCTGACTGCATGACCTAGCGTTTTTACATTCTCAGCATCAAGCTAGCGTTTTGCAAGGACAGTTCAGCCTTGGCGATTTTGCATTGCACAGGAGCTTCGGCATTGGTAGACACAGTAGAACCACTTCACGACAGCAGATCAGCCCTAGCGTTAGTGGATTTTCCCCAGCAGCAGATTTTCAGCCCTAGCGTTTTGCATCTGCAGACACTTCAGCGTTTTTGCAGATCTTCGTGACGGAATCCCCACAAGCATCAGCGTTTTTCAGTTTTCAGCAGTTAGCACTCGTAGAAGAAGTCTCGAACCTCGTAGATCTCACCTTCCCGTAGCTGTTCCTTGCCGCACGGTCAGTTTCCGCAATGTTTACAGTTTCAGCCCGGAAAACGCAGATTTCAGCATCTGCATTTTCAGCGCGTCGTCGTCGTCGTATCGTCGTCATCGACATCGTCACAGACATAGAGTCAGAATTCAGCAAATAGAAGATTTGCAGATCAGCCATTAGCGTTTTCAGATTTCAGCCCCGTTGTCGTCCTCATCGTTGTCGACATCGTTGGCAAGTCCAAGCATTGTAGAGATTTTGTGCAGTCATAAGTAGACCGCTCTCGCCATAGAGAGTGGGGCCTTCGGAGGAGGTTTTTACGTCTCTGGTGTTGTATTCTCTTCTCTATCTCTCAATCTCATATGCTTTCACGTACATTGTCCATTCACTCTGTTTGTGTTCATTGCACTCTATCATTAAGAACGGAAGGCTCTCCCTTCCATAGGAACAAAAGGAACCTTGAGCACAGTTCGGAGCACTCATCTTGAGCAAAGTTCAAACATTCACTTCCGCTGCACCTTACAAGATGTCTACAAAACAGCTTCTCGGACGAGCTTCGGTTTATATAAATTTTTGGTAATGCCTTTTGGCCTTACCAATGCTCCAACGACTTTTAACCGAATGATGGATAGGATTTTCAGAGAGTACAGATTTTTTGTTGGCACTTTCTTTGATGACATTATAGTCTTCTCCAAGGTTGAGGCAGAACATAAACAACATCTGCTACATGTCTATCGGGCATTGCGAGATCACAAGTTAGTAATCAATGCCAAGAAGAGTAAATTTTTCTTACCGAAGGTCCACTTTCTTGGACACATAGTCTCAACAGCAGGAGTACAGATGGACACGGCCAAGATTGAGACTATACGTGATTGGCTCGATTTGAAGAATGTTCATGAAGTAAGAAGCTTTTTGGGCTGATGTTTTTACTACCGGCGGTTCATGAGAAAGTTTGCAGAGGTTGCTTCCCCTTTGCATATTTTGACACAGAAAGGAGTCCCTTTCTCGTGGGGACCCACAGAGGTGACTGCCTTGCAGACTTTGAAAGAGACATTGACTACAAGACCAGTTTTCACTTTGCCGGATTTGCAAAAGTCATTCGAAGTATATTGTGATGCTTGTGGTCATAGTCTTGGTGTGGTCTTAATGCAAGAAGGCCATTATGAGAGCCAATTGTTTTCAAGGCCGGAATTGACAGCACAGATTTATGAGAAAGAGCTTTTGGCGGTTATCCATGCTCTTACTCAATAGCGGCATTACCTACTTGTAGCCGATTTTACGGTCTTCACTGATCATCAGAGTTTATGCTACTTCTTGTCACAGAAGTAGCTTTCGGAAAAGCAGATGCGGTGTACTAACATCTTGTCACAGTTTCACTTCCAGATTGTCTATGTACAGGGACAAAAGAACTTGGTGGCAGATGCTTTGTCCCGGAAGCTGTTAGTCATGGCTATTTTCGCGATTCATTATAGAAGCTTCGAGGACACGGTCGATCAGTACGCCATAGATCAAGATTTTTCTGATGTATTCAATCGAATACAGAATGGGGAGGTAGTAGCGGGATATTCTATATGGGATGGCTACTTGATGAAAAAAATGATGTTGGGCGTTACACAGCCGTTGAGGGAAAAGGTTGTAACCGAATGCCACTGTCCACCATTTACGTGTCACTGCGGCATTGATACCACCTTGAAAGGTGTGGAGCGTTACTTCCTTTGGCCGAGACTCAAGAAGGACGTGGACGATTTTGTAAGCAGTTGCTTGGTATGCCAAAAGGTCAAGTTTGACAGGCATAAAACACAGGGATTGTTACAGCCTTTATCCATTTCCACCCGTCCCTGGGAAAGTATTGCTATGGATTTCATTTTTGATATCCCGAAAACAGAGTGGTATCTGGGCTGTTATTGACAGATTTAGCAAGCAAGCTCATTTCATTCCAGTGAAGGAAACAGTCAAGCCGGATCATTTAGCGAGATTGTTCATTGCCCAGATATACAGATAACATGGCATGCCTGAGACAATAGTCTCTGACAGAGATCTCCAATTCACGAATTTGTTTTGGAAGGCTATTTGGGAGAACATTGGCATACAGTTTTAGTTCTCGTCATCTTTCCACCCACAGACGATGGGCAATCTGAGATTGCAAATTCAATCGTACTGGATTTATTGAAGTCTTTACATTTTTGATCAGAAGACTCAATGGAAAAACTTTTTGCCCTTAGTGGAATTTGCCTAAAATAACACGATCCACTCTTCGATGGAGAAGGCGCCATTTGAGATTATTGAAGGTGCTACGAAGGTTACACCCTTCCTAAGCACGAAAGATAAGATTTTTGAAGCCGACTAGTACACGAGGGACTTGGACACTGCTTTTGCCAAGGTCCGGGAGGCTTTAGCGAAATTTCATGAAAGACACAAGAAGGCAGCAGATCAACACCGTCGCGATTTGAAATTAAAGGAAGACGATTGGGTGCTCTTACGATTTGAGAGGCACGCTTGAGAAAGAAAAAGGGAAAGGAGCAGCTTTTTCCAAAGCTTAGCATGAGATACTATGGACCTTTCTAGATAACAGAAAAGATAAATGATGTCTCCTTAAAAATAAGCTGCCCGATACTAGGAGAATTCACAATGCTTTTCATGTGAGTCTCTTGAAGCCTTTTAAAGTCGATGTGCCCGATGATGGGGAGCCTGATGAGCAACCCGAAGTGGAGGAAAGCAAGGAGATACTCGTTCCAGAACAGATATTGGCACATAAAGATAGAAAGATTAAAGTTAAAGTGATTAGGCGGTTCTTGGTTAAATTCAAGAACTATTCTGCATTGGATGCGAAGTGGATGGAGGAGGAGGACCTAGCAGATACTCCTAAGATTGTGGAACTTTACCTTGAAGCATTCGGTTTAGCATAGTCTACTCCGATAGACCCTGATTTAAGCATGGGTGAATCTTGTGCAACAGGCTTGCACAAGAGGGGAGTTGCTCCGCTCCTTTGTCAACAGATTAGCCCGATTTTTGACAAATAGTCACTAATGTCTCTTTGGGTTTCAGGGATACTACTGGAATTCTCGAAAATGAAAATGATATTGATTGATTTGTACTTGACTTGTTTGAGTGCAGGAACTGAAAGACGAAATGAGTGCAGCATTTCGATCTCATAAATCTCTGTAGACATGATTGCAATATGGATTAGTTAATCGGGCATCTGTGAGGTCCCGATTGGATCTAGATGCGATCACTAAATACGTTGCCGATTAATCATGGTCTGAGATTTGGAATGAATTTGAATGTGATTTGTCATGTGATGTCTGCTAATGTGACTGTCCATTGGTACATGTGCTAGATGTGTTGTGCGTAGTGCGTCGGTATTAACAGTCAGTGTCTACTAAGACAGTTTATGGCCTCTGTCTGTTTTGCAGGCGTAATCTAGGGCGATTACAATTCTTTTAAGAGGGGGGTATGACACACACACAAATTGATGACGTGGCATCTTGAAGGAACCCCAGAACTGCGCCATAAGGCTGATTGTCTACGTGGCAGCTGTACGAACGCCAGAATATGCGTTGACTGAATGCTGACATGGCAGCTCGGAATTTGCCTCGCAGAAAATGCTGATTTGCTGACGTGGCATTTTGTAGGGATTTCCGTAAATTGCGTTGGCTGAATTTGCTGGTAGCTTTTGGGGCAATTGCTTTTGAGTTAAAAAGCTTTTTAGTTAAATGCTTTTTGGGCTCTACTTTTGGGCATCCCTTGTACTTATAAATAAGCGAGGTGGCCTCACTTGTAGGTGCATTTGGACGCAGAGTTTGAGAGTGAGCACCTACCCGCTCTCTTCTACTTTGAAGACAGATTAATACAAAAAGAAATATTGAAAGGGGTGCCAATCTTTGGGGCCAATAACTCTGGGCATGGAATTACGCTGAGCCGTGTCAATTTTGTGAACTGTTTTGAAGTGAATCTCTGTTGTGTCGCGGTAGAATCTTGATCTGGGTGTCCAAGTTTGTTACAGAGCGCAACAATTAAGAGGCTTGGGAGATGATACTTTGTTTACCGAAGAAGATGGTAAGTGAGAGTTTGGCCCATCCCCTTGAGGTAGTGGTCTTGAACTTGTTGGTATGGCGTAGCAGCAACAGGGTTTCCCACTTACTTCTAGGCGAACAGAGGGCAAATAATCAATGTTTTAATAGCCATTTTATCAGCTAGTAGCTTAACGTCTATGATGCCAAGCCCCCCTTTCTCCTTAGGAAGGCAACAATAATTCCATTTACTTTGGCTGATTTGCAGGTAAGGGGTCCCTTGCCCACATAAATTTTTTGCATATATCACTTATTCTAGATGGTAGTCCGGGGGCTTCCAGTGGGAAAGGAAGAACACTATGTATGCGATGAGGAAGTGGTTGATGACCCGGGGTGGTCACTGGGGCGGTCACTTTTCAAAGTGCATATCATATCACGTGAGTTTACCGAAGAGGATTCTTAATACTAAAAAAAAATGTATGCTTTTGTGTATACATTAGAGGGGGGTGGGGTTCTTTAAATAGGCCCACAATGTAAATGTAACATGCATATTGGGATATTATTAAGAATCTCTTGAACGCACGTGACATAGGGAGCTTTTGATGAGTGACTGCCAATCCATCCGTTCAGTTTTGTTCTAATGTCGTTACAAACCGAGTTCCACCTTTGTTTGTATGACACTTCAAAACCCATGGGTATACCTAAAAGTCGAAAGATTGGGCCTTCTTGGATAGTGGAACAGCCAGCATGGTAAACCAAAAGGGGATGTTCCTATTGGTGGGCTAAACCCATGTCTTTTACTTATTAATCTTGGATCGGGAAGCGTTGCATAAAAGTGATGAGCCCTGCCTTGATTTTTGCAACAATTGAGACCATCTATTGCTACAACAAAAAGGAGAGGAGCTAAGGGGCAACCTTTTCTACCGACCTTTGGAGAGCTGGCGAGAGCGGTCTACTTATGGTTGCACAAATCTCTACAATGCTTGGACTTGCCGACGATATCGACGACGATGAGGACGACCACGAGACGGGCTGAAATCTGAAAATGCTAAGGGCTGAGATCTGCAAATCTTTATCTGCTGAATTCTGACTCTATGTCGGCGACGATGTCGATGATGATGGTATGACGACGACAAGCTGAAAACGCAGATGCTGAAATCTGCATTTTCCAGGTTGAAAGTGCGAACTTCGTGGAATCTGACCGTGCGGCGAGGATCTGTTGCGGGAAGGTGAGATCTGCAAGGTTTGGGACTTATTTTGCAGAGTCTGACTGATGAAAACTGAAAACGCTGATGCTTCTTGGTGTTCCGTCGCGGTGAATCTACAAAACACCGGGGTTGATCTGCAACTAAAAAACGCTAGGGCTGAAAACTGTTCTGCTATTGTGGAATCTGCTAACGCTAGAGATGATCTGCTGTGTTGCTGTTGGAAACGCTAAGTTTTGCTGTCTTGCGGTAGCCGAGGCTGTTCTGTTGAACAGAAATGCCAGGGCTGATCTTGTCCAAAAACGCTAGGCCTTGCCAGAGCAAAAGCGCTAGGTTTACTGCTGGAGTGAGTCTTGCTGAGAAGTTGCCTGTTGAGCAAAGGTGCTCCCGTTGCCTCTTCTGCCAGAAAGTGCTAGCGCTAGGCTTCTATCTATACAAACTTAGCGAAATTGCCCTACCTAGTTTCCAACAAAAGTCACTTCAAAATAATAGGTGAAAAATGTCAAAAATATGGAAAATAGGTCTATGCATTGGAAAAATGCTCCTGATGGGTTCTGACTGTAATTTGATGATCATGCTGTGTGCAACCAGAGGATATGTATCTAATCTAAGTGTCTGGACATGCACGGTCTGCGAACAGACTCACAAAAGTGCCAGATCACTTCCTATTCTAGACTGACTTGACTGGACTGAACCCTGGTCATGTTGTAGCTTGTCCACGGACACATAGGGTTGGATGTGTCACGTGACATTGCTTCACAATATGGTATCTGAACACCACATTCTTAGCAACTATAGATCACTTGGTTCTATCTCCTTGGTGGTTGACCACTTTGGTCTCCCATCCAACTGCAAGGAATTCGCTGATCGCACTTCCTCCTTTGCACATTGTTGGCTTCCTGTGAACACTCTACAGTCAAAAGATAAACACAAACACATGAAGAGACATAAACCATGTTACCGTGGCTTTGTGGGAACCATAGATACACTTCATTGCTGCTTGCACATGCGCCTCGATTCTCCTTTTGGTTGCTGCGATCAAGGCACTGTCTGGCGTAGGCGATTGCAACGTCGGCGAGTGAACCAGAGAAAGATTACCATATCCATTTCGCCTAGGCGTGACATAAGTATGGTTATAAAAAAAATGTCCTGTGAGGCAAGCTCAGAGGATGGACAACCATCATAGAGCAACTTGCCAAGGTCAGCGTAGATGGCTTGTGAAGGACTCTATTGGTTCCCACTCTACAAAATCGGATGGGAAAACATCTCCAAACATGAACAAGCAATGGAAATCTTACATTCATAAAAAGCAACGTAAACGATAGAAATACAAAATAGACAATCTAGAAACTTGACAGAGGAGTAAAATTACAGTTTGCAAGAAACTTCGATGGAGCCACTGTTGTCTCTAGCTTCAGTTGTGAAGCAACATACACATGTTGCACCTTTGCAAGCCGCTTGCCGTCTTGTGTTTGCTTGAACTCCATGATTCTTCCCTTCCAATGGTATGCTCGAGAAGCCATGTGTCTCCTTGAGACCTTGTGTGCACCTCTTGAGGTGGGCTACATTGTCACTCACATCAATCGTTTGAACTCCATGGTCACCCAACATCCACTATCGTCTTGGACATTGCTGCATGAAATGGAGTCATGACACTTCTAGGTCATGGTGATGCCATGGGGAATAGTGGCACAATCTGCAGACAAATACTTCTGATTAATCATTGCACATCCATGTTCTCAGCTGTATAAAGAGCAAGATTCTTGATGGTACACAAAGACGGTTGATGCCACTTACTGCTATACTGCTCCTCCTGCGGCTTGGCTTAATGGAGAAGATAATGTTGCAAAGCGTAAGAGGGAAGTAGATCTTCTCTAGAGAGCTTAATGGAGAAGGAGCAGAAAACCTGTTGGAAAAAGAAAGAGGGAGGATCTAGCAGAAAGATATGTTGCAGATCTTTAGCTTTAGGCAGAGGTGTTTAGTGAGGCTCATGGAGAAAAGGAGAACTTCAGCTTGAGGAGAATGCAACAAGCTTGAGGAGGGAAAGGAGGTTCAAACTTCTGTTGTTGCAGAGCTCTTGGGAGGGAAAGTGAAAAAAAGGAAAGAGAAGCAACTTGCAAGGTGAAGTGAAGAGAAGTGAGAGATGGTACAATAGAGAGAGAGAGGGAGGGAATGATCAACACTTTTTTGGAGGGACCCCCTTTTAGGAGAGAGGGAAGGAGAAACTGGCAGGCACTAGAGAGAGAAAGGATTGGTTTTTACCCAACTATTTAGAGAAAAGTTCATTTTTTAAAATTTATAAAAAGTTTTCTCTTTATATTTTATAAAAGAGTACAAGTTTGACCACTTACTTTTAGGCCCTGCCATACCCACCATTTCAATCCACATAACATCCACCGATTTGCCCCTTCCATAATCTCCTTTTTAATCCCATGGCAAATAAAGAGCCCCCCTTAAACCCCATGCCCTTCCTAATGCAATCCCATAGCCATTCTTGCTTATTTTTCCTAGTCAATTTAGAGCCGTTTAATCGCAAGAGCAGATTGTTCCATGTGCGAGAGTTGAGTAGATGCTATACCTAGAAGACCGTGATGTTGAAATACGATAAAGAAATCACAATCATTGCTACTTGCCCATGCTTTTGCTCTTCCTTGGGTATGGACAAATGGCTTAGCTCTTACTTCCGTTGGAACATGAGTTCAACCATTGGCACTCACGGTCTTTAAAGAGGGTCATGCACATATGCATTGTATGATGAACATGATGTGGCTAATGAAAGTGGGTATGCATGTATTTCTTAGACTTCAAGCCTTCGCAAAATGTACTACATAGGAGATGAAAATAGATGATAGATCATCCATGTTGGTATTCATGTTGCTTGTGTTGGGGGTAAGCCCAACTTGTGAACTATCAATGGTGCAGACTTGCATAGATTGGCTTTGGGGTTGGATGACTAGACCAATTTGTGAAACATTGCACTGAAGAGTGTATGTGTAGGAAGAGTACTAGGATGGGCGACCTTTTGGGAAGGGGTTACCCTATGTACCTTCAAGCGGAATCAAGGCTGTGGTTCGAAGTCCAACCCTTAAGTTCGTAGAAAGGGTCATGTTGAAGTTGTGGATGACTTCAACCTCTTGGGCTAAGGACATGTTGAAGTTGTGGATTACTTCAACCTCTAAGTCAAAGAAACCGGGCCATCTTGGTACTAAGAGGACAGAGAAGAAGTCCCAAGTTTGGCTTAAGGGGATGGTTGTTGGGAACTTGGGGTAAGCCCAACGTGAACTATCAATGCTGCCTAGCTATGAGGCTTACATAAATTTGCTAGACTGGAGGTCCTAACATCTTCAAGTTTTGGGGTCTAAAAGGTTGACCAGGTTATGGAACATTGCATTAAGCGTGTATGTTTAGGAATAGTAATGGGATGGGTGACCTCTTGGGAAGGTTCATCTTTTTGTGACAATCATGCCATAGAAATCACTACTTACTAGGAAAGACTCGCAAGCGGGGAGCACTTTTGTACCTGGATGTGTGCAAGTGGAATTTCCTGGTATGCTACGCTTTGGGTGTGAAGGGTGTACTTAGCCAGCAGTTCACAGCAACTAGGGCTGGACTGCTTGCGTCTTTGCCCAACTCAGCTACTCCAAGGGCATATTATCACATTCAGAAATGCCACTGAATTCATTCTTGGGAGGAGAGAATGTGCAAGATTCAAGACAACCAACTCTGAAAATTCATGTAAGCTCTATCAGACGTCTAATGTCTTTGGCCTCGAGGGATTTTAAATTAGAATTCAATCAGCCAGGCTGTGTCGTTTTCACATTTTGTCTGCTACACGATCTTGATCTATTATGTCCTTCATTGGCTCCTTCCAGCGGCTCCTAAGTGCTTTGTCTTGAAAATCTGGAGCTTTCAGGGAGACCCATCTTGTTTGTGTAACATAATACATACAATACATGTGTGCATGCATACATGTATGCATGCAATCATTCCATGCAGGCACATCTATGCATGTCTCTCATATCCTCAGAAAAAAGTGGGTGTAGGCTTTCAATTACGAGATGTAGTGCTCGCTGTGTGTATTCTGCCACATACACAGAGGCAATTGGGCATCATATCAGGTGAAAGGTAATTCAAATTGTTTACAATGGTTGTTACAAGAGTAAGGGACTATCCCGTGATGAAGATCACATTGTCAAACCTCTTATCATGCTTATGGTGCAAAAGGTGGTGCATGAGAATTAGTTTCATTGAGATTCAAACCCAAATTTTGTTGCTGGAGTGGTGACGGGTAACGAAAGCTGCACAATGTTTTTGCTGGAGTTAATTCTGCTTCAATTACGAGTCCTGACAGTAATATCGTCCTCTTGAACTTCATGATTTCAGGGATTCCGAATACTACCGTTGGGGCTCTCAAAGTGGAGGCTTGGTTTTCATGTCTAGAGTCAATGCTCAACCTTTTGGAAAGTGGCCTCTTCTGTTTCCCAACCATGGTGCATGCTATAGAGAGCTCCTCAAGTCGTGATTCAAAGCACCCTGGAGACCACATAAACAGCATTCTTGCATTAGCTGGGGTGCAAGAGTTCAGCGTCCATAAGGATGAGCAGATCGAGCTTTCAACAGTGGAGTTCTTCAAGAGGGTGGGCAAGAAAGGCCTTGAATTTGCAGTCTTCACAACTAACCATCATGCACCGCCCTCCTTGGAGGAGCATTCCTTTCATGGCCGGACATGGCTTCCTAGTTTGTGTGGGAGCATATCCCTACCACTTTCTCACTTCCAAGAGGGAGGAGCCAACGTCTTCAACACAGGCAACACCGAGTTTGACGTCTTAAAGAATGGCCATATCAAACTCACAGGATCACTGGTGTGTGTGCCAGTGCGGTTCTATTGGAAGAAAGGTCCGCAGGAGGTTAGAAAAAGCGGAACTGAGTGCAGCGTGGGTGCCGCTGACGATGCAGAACTAGCAAATTTAATTCACAGGTCGAATGATGATGATGGCTGCCTCGGCCTTTTTCTGCGTAGACTCCCACTTAAAATTGGTCCAGTAGACATGTTCTTCCGTGAAGTGTTATGGCCGAGTACTGGTGAAGTGGTAGGCCAGGCTTTATTCCCCACTCTCGTCCCCCCTCATCAGCCTTTCCGGGAGGAAGAGCATTTGAAGGAATACTCTGAGCATCTGCTAGGTAACAAAGACATTACAATTTCTGCAATATGCCTGGAGGGAGACGACACACCTGTGCAAGTTATCATTGGGAATGTGCCTCATTCAATATCATCTGCAGCGCAGAGGATGGACTGGCGTGAGGCATCTTTCTGTTGTTATTGCTCCACAAAATCGGTGGATCCTACATGGGTTGCAGCCATGCGGCAATACTTCTTTATGGACACAAAGAGAGTTGACAATCTGAGTCGGTGTGGTTTGCACGATCCCTTGGGAGTGCGCATGTACATAGAGGAATTCTTCGAATTTCCGACAGTGCGGACATTTGGGCAAGGCAATGATGTTGAGCTCTTGCAGAGAAACGAAGTGGGCAGCTTCTGTGCCTCGCTTGTATTTCCTGCGGAGGTGCTCGTGCGGCCTGAAACAGGCACTCCGGCTCGTGATAATCTCGGCTTTGAATTTGAAGCGGTGGCCGTGGAGGGTGATTGTGCTAGTAGTAATGAACCCGTAACCAAAATCGGCTGCTTCAGCGGCTCCTCCGAGTTACGCAAGATGCTCAAAAGCAATCTCATCAAGTTCCACCTCCTTGAAAACCTGGTGATTTCCTAGGCAACTATCTCATCTCTGTAATAACAAGTTCCCATAATAAGGACACCCAAATTGGGCGCCTTGAGGCTTGCAACAACAAGAGAAACTTTTCCTCATCCAGATATCTCCGTAACAAAAATCAAGGCTTCTCTTGTTTCAAGCCTCATATTAGGTGTCCAATTTGGGTGTCCTTATTATAAGCCTCGTATTAGGTGTCCAATTTGGGTGTCTTCATCAAGGGACGTTTACCCTACTTGTTTCCTCATCCGTCTCCCTCGATTGCACAAGAAGCTGTGTTACTCACCTAGATAACTTGTTATGCATCAAACCTCAAACCTATGTAGATATTATGGCACCAAGCAATAAATGTTTTAGTTCTTTAAATGTACAATCTGGTTTTTGACATTGTTTATATACTTACATTGATGATCTATATATTCATTATGTTTCAGTCAATTCTAGTGAACTTGTAGTATAAGGCTGTTAAGTTTCTTCATTCATATTCAATTTGTTTCAATCGTTTTTGTTTGTTCATATTCAATTTATTTCAATCATTTTTGTTTAATCGCATAGTGTCAAGGAAGAAAAGATCATATCGTGATCATTCATACTTTTGATTTTGTGTTTGCATAAACTTACCGGTTATCTTTTTGTTGTAGTGTATGTAGAACTCTCCCGAGTGTGTACTTCTTGCTTCAAATCTTGTTGTTGAAAGAGAGAGAGAGAGAGAGAGAGAGAGAGAGAGAGAGAGAGAGATTTGTGTGTGTGTGTGAGAGAGAGAGAGAGAGAGAGAGAGAGAAATTCTTTTGTGTGAGAGCCTTGGTAATTAAGCAAGTAATATATGACCAGGATCCAAAGAGCTCGACAAATATGTGCTAAAAAAAAAGAATAGCGCCGTTTGAGCATTGTATTTCATAGTGTGTCGCTTAAATGACTCCACGAAATGGTTATTATTTATTTCGCATAAGCAATGATGGGAGTCGCTTAAGCGATGCCATTTTCTATTGCTTATATGATGCTTTTTCATTGCTATGAGTGTCTCTTACGCAACGATCTTATAGCGACACAAATAGAGACGCTATTTTTGTCGCTTATGTGATGCTAAAAAGTATTCTATTGACAAAGCATCCTAGTAGTGCATCCATGCTTGTTTCCTACTGAGTGAGGAGGCATTCTTAGACGCCTACAAATATGATCACACATGCATTATATATCAATAAGAAGTCATTGATGCACCAAAAAGTGATTGATATCTATGGATTAAGTCACTATTGACTAATATGTCATAGACATATGAAGTGCTCTAGATGTGGATGTTGTGGTAGGTTAGTTGCTAGGTTGATTAGCCAAGTGATGCATGCTTGAAGTCTATGTCTATTGGTGGCATTATGGGGGCCTTAATAAAAATATTGTGGACATATAAATTTCCCTAGATGTGGATATATGAATTGCTCTAGATGTGGATGTTGTGGTAGGTTAGTTGTTGGGTTGATTGGCAAAGTGATGCATGCTCGAAGGCTATGTCTATTGGCGGCATTATAGGGGCCTTGTTGGAATTAGGGTTGCAGAGAAACACACACAGCTTGGAGAAGACGAAGGAAGCTCAAGGCACACAATAGAGAGTGTGTTACTTAGTGTGTAATGGAAAGATAGATAGCCCTAGAGTGACGGGCGTATATACAATGCACGGGGAAAAAAACTCCTAAAGAGGGAAAAAATGCCCCGGCGGTCCTTCTGTGCTCACACACATCACTACCACATGTGTATGGTAACAAATCCCCCCTGGAGTGATGCGGTGAACGAGAGTTGGCACATGAGTAAAGGGAAGTGCCATGCCTGGAGGACATGATCAGTCCACAAAGGGGAGTAAGCCCAAAGCTTTGCGGAAAGCTTCTCACTTCTCACGAGACAATGCCTTTGTGAAAAGATTTGCAAGGTTGTCCTGTGTTGGACATAAGCCAAGCTGATCTCTCCTGCTGAGAGCCTCTCCTTGACATAGTGGTAATGCATCTCAATGTGCTTTGTGCGAGCATGAAAAACTGGGTTCCTCGCAACTACCAATGCTCTGACTGTCGGTGTAGATAGTGTTGGTAGTGTCCTGTCCAACACCCAAATCAGCCATAAGGCGTTTGAGCCATACACACTCAACCATAGCTGTAAAGATTGCCCTGTACTTAGCCTCACAACTCGAAGTGGCCATAGTAGGTTGCTTCTTGCTCAACCATGATATACATGAATTGCCAAGCATGAAATAAAAACCACTTGTGGACACTCGAGCATGTAAGTCTGGCGGCAATGATCCCCCCTTGGGATACAACAAGACAAGATGTAAAGTGCCACTAAGGTAGCGAAAAATCCTCTTGACAGCCTGCCAATGCTTAGACCCTGGGCTATGCATAAATCTGCTGACTTGTGAGACTGCAAACTGAATATCTTGCCTCGTGTTACATACATAAATGAGGCATCCAACAACAGTTTGGTAAAGAGTGACATCAGCAGGATCACCAGCGTCATGAAGACTTAATTTCATACCTGTTTCCATGGGAGTGGCAATAGGTTTGCAATCCTCAAGTCCAAACTTACATAGCAATGTCTCTATGTAACTTTTCTGACACAAGGCAATACCACCATCACACTGCTTAAACTGTATAATGCAACAACCCCAAATCTTTCATCTTGAAAGTAGTATTCAAATCAGCCTTAAATTCAGCAATATGTCTCTCATTTGGTCCAGTGATCAGCAAATCATCTACATAAAGAACCACAATGAGAAATACATCACCCTTACGCTTTACATACAATGTGCTTTCTGTTGGACTGTTACGAAAGCCTTGTTTGACCAAATGAGTGTCAGCTTTCTCATACCAAGTACGAGGAGATTGCTTCAACCCATACAAAGCCTTGTTACATTTGCACACTTTGTCCTCTTGTCCTTTCTTGACAAAACCGCGAGTTTGCATTACATAAACTTTCTCAAATCTGTCATCATTCAAGAAAGCAGTAACAATGTCTGATTGATGTACATCCCAACCAAAATGAGTTGCCAATGCACATAGAAAACGTACAATAGTCATACGACAAGTGGGAGCAAAAGTCTCTTTATAATCTATGCCTTTTTGCTGTGCATAACCCTTTGCAACAAGTCTTATGGCGATCGATCTCACCATCTGGCTTGCGTTTCAACTTGTACACCCACTTCGTACCAATGGCCTTTTTGCCAGAAGGCAAATCACATAAAGTCTATGTGTCATTTTCTATAAGTGCATCATATTCTGATTGCATGGCAGCCATCCAATTCTCTGAATTTTGTGCTTCATCAAAAGAGAGGCTCCTCAACATCATGTAAGCTAGACACATCCAAAGCATAACAAACTGATGCATAAGATGCATGGCAAGATTCTGAACGAGTATGACTAGACAAAGGTGCATCCAATTTATTGTCACGCAAAGTGTGCACCAGCTATTTTGGCATACCTCTAGTCTGCTTATTTTCAGCCCTTTTCTCATCAAGTACATCATGTACATCTGCATCAGTAATAGGCTGATCTATAACTTTCTAAGAAACCCCCATAGGCTGTACATTTGCCTTATTGGAACTTACATTCGTATTTCCACCACTGAAAAGAGGCAAAAAGTGTCATAAATGTCCTGTGAGCTTACATTACTGTCTCTAGTACATGACAGCAAGGGCTGAATAGAATCTTCCACAAACACTACATCGCGTGAAACCAGAATACGTTTTGTTTGCGGATGATACAACCTATAACCTTTGCTTCCAACACTATAACCGACAAAAAATACATTTGATAGCCTTATTATCCAATTTTCTGCGCTGTGTTTGTGACACCAAAGCATATGCCAAACAACCAAAAACACGCATGTGCTCAATAGAAGGCTTTCTATCATGCCATCCTTCATATGGAGTAATATACTGCAAAGCTTTCATAGGACACCTGTTTAGTACATAAGTGGTACACATGGTGACCTCAAGACAAAAAGAATGCAACAAAGCTTGACTTTTGACCATACATCGTGCCATTTCCGTAAGTGACCTGTTTTTCCTCTCAGCAACACCATTTTGCTGAGGTGTATAAGGCACTGTACATTGGTGTTTTATCCCACGACTAGCCATAATGCATTGAATTCATGAGACATATACTCCCCCCCTCGATCGGAATGGAGGGTGCCCATAGTACATTTCGAGACATTTTCAGCCATAGCCAGAAATTGTTTGAAGCACATAAAAACTTTGGACTTCGCTTTAAGCGGAAATATCCATGCATCCTTGGAGTAATCATCAATGAAAGTCATGAAGTACAGGTAATTGCCCAAGGACGGAGTTTGCATGGGCCCACAAACATCACTATGCACAAGTTGCAACCTGTATGTGGCCCTAATTGAACCATCCTTTGGAAACTTAGAACGCTGCATTTTACCAAAAATACAGCCTTCACAAACATATTTGACAGGTGCTTCAAGAGGCGGCAAAGAAGCAACAATATCAGATTTTTGCAAACGCAGCAAACTGGCAAAATTCAGATGACCAAAACGTGCATACCAAAATTTTGCATTTGAAATAGTCCTTGAATCTGCAACAACATTTGCAAAATTTTTTCCACACTTGTCATACAAAGTAAGGTTATACAGCCCACGGCACAAAAGCCCTAATGCAACAATTTCATCACCAAAACTGAGATCATGAACTGTACATTTGTCATCCACAAATTTGACTACACGTCCAAGTCTAGCAAGTGCAGATACAGACAAAAGATTCTTCTTGATTCCAGGTACATAAAGTGCATCAACAAGTGTGAAAGAACTGCCATTAGCAGCAGTAAGCACAATCTTTCCAACTCCCTGAATCGGATAAGAGGCATTGTTGGCACAAGTGACCGAATTCCCATGAGGGACAGACTCGAGAGAGGTGAACAATTCACGATGTGAGGTAATGTGCTTTGTAGCATCACTATTGAAATACCACACATGTGAATCTACAACAACTGACAAGCATGCATCATGGACAACAGAATTGTAAGTGCACTTTGTGCTAAAAGCCCATTCTGCATCAACATCAGCATCACAGTCTCCTTTCACAGAAGACTCAACAGTGGCTGCATTTGTAGTGGAACCAGCATTTGCAGTGGAACCACCCTCTTTCTTCTTAGCCTCTTTGGCCTTCAACTTAGGACATTGCTTGATCAAGTGATCATTAGCTTTACAATAATGGTAACGCATCTTCTTTTTACCCTTATCACCAGAATTCCCAGACGAATTGCTGCCAGCAGAAGCATTAGGAACAGAAGTTTTTCCACTCGCAATAGAACCATAAGAAGTGGCTGCATTGCTGTTACCACCCTTTCTTTGAGAAGCAATAAAAGCCTGTTCAACTGCACGCTGCATAGTCCTGTTTTTTTATGGAAAGTGACTCTTGCAACAGCAATGTGCATAATGCATCAAACTTGACAACTTCAGAATTTCCTTGGGTCCAAGTACTAGCAAAAGTCTCGTAAGAATCTAGTAAGGCATCAAGAACAGTCTGCACAAGGGAACTGTCTGAAATGACTTCACCTGCAGAAATAAGTTGCTCATTGATATCCTTCACACCAGCAAGAAAAGTGTCCATATCATCCTCCTCATGCATAATCTTCGACTCCAACTCTTTACGCAGCAAAGCAATTTTAGCCTCATTGCGACTTGCATAAAGACCAGCCAAAATATCCCAAGCCTGTTTTGCAGATTTTGCTGAACGGATGTGAGGAACAATGGTGCGCTTCATAGACAACGCAATCAATGCATGAGCCTCCGCATCCTTTACATCCCAACGAGATTGTTCTGTCGTAGGCAAAACAACTCTAATTGTAGCAATCCTTGCAGCAAGACCTGCAACATCCTCAACATCGCCTACATCCTCAGAACCAAGACGTACATCAATGCCCTGCACAATATTCCAGACGCCCTTTGATACAAGAACGTGTTGCATCATATAAGCCCACATAGGGTAATTGTCCCCATCCAACCTGTCCTGAGCAGCAAACATCTTGAAGACATCTGTGTTGTTGTCAGCCATGGTAAATGTTGCACCTGATGTGAAAACTGCCCGAAAATAGGAGAAACAGAGCGGGAACAACATGTGCTATATTGCACAAACCGTAGAAGACTGTAAGGCACGTGTTATGCAGAAAATGGCACTGACAGAAATTTTACACAAAATGACGAATTTGCTTGTGTAGGCCTGCCTGTAGTGGAAACGGAGGCTGAAATGAGCCCAAAATATTTGTCGACCTGCGAATGCTCGCCAAACCTCACTGTAATCGGAGAAAGTGACCAGGCGTGTGCTGGAGCAGCTGACGACTAAGCCCGAGAGGACGTAACCTGCTCTGATACCAATTGTTGGAATTAGGGTTGCAGAGAAACGCACACAGCTTGGAGAAGACGAAGGAAGCTCAAGGCACACAATAGAGAGTGTGTTACTTAGTGTGTAATGGAAAGATAGATAGCCCTAGAGTGATGGACGTATATACAATGCACGGGGGAAAAAACCTCCTAAAGAGGGAAAAAATGCCCCGACGGTCCTAGTGTGTTCACACACATCACTACCACATGTGTATTGTAACAAGCCTTAATAAAAATATTTTGGTCATGTAAGTCCACTTTAGAATAGGAGGATGAGTAGAAAGTCTATAGTATTGATTACCGCTATGAAATTGTAAAAAAGTCGAGAAGCGCAAACCGATTTTTAGAGTTTTTGACAAAAACAAAGGGTTTTCTTAACTCATTTGAATGGGAATACACTTTTTTTTTGTCTAAATATATCATACTAGACCATCTATTGTTTGTTTAAATATATCATACTACATGATCTATTTAACTGGACCGTCTTTGACACCACTTTTGAGATATATAGAGGAGCCATATTAGAGACTTTTAGCAAAAAAATAGTAAGGATTTTGCAAGTCATTTTGGCAATTGTCATTAGAGCCTTCATGAAAAGGCAAATTAAACAATATCCAGGTTGACATTTATCTTGATGCTCTATTTGAGAAAACTTAATTTTGGAGGCTTCTTCAGGCAATAGAGATAGTCAAGGCCCGATAATGGTACACTTTTTTAGCAAATCAAAGGAGGACACATAAGGAAGATTCCTTACATATTCCAAAAACATGTCTTTGAATCGCTCGTGGATACATTTTCCTACCAAATCATGTCTGATCATCAGCTCCTTTACCCTAGGTAGATCCTTACTAGCTCCATAGAGGCATCGTATAGAAAGTGGAGTGGAGTCTCAATGTATATTCCTCTTGTGTGATTTTCATCAAAAGGAAAGTTTCTCTCCTGTTTAATATAATTGGTGCTTCACTATAGACAATGAATCAGAGGGTTTTTCACTGAATTTACGTGCCTTTAGCGAAATATTTGCATGTAATGACAAATATATACTATTTATACTAAAGATTCTCTATGAGATTCATTTTGTCTTTCCGTGACTAGTCTTATCCCACATTGATCCAAGCTGTATTTTTGTATAAAGAGATCCACTGAAATTCTTAGGTTGGGCTTGGGCAAATGTCTACACACAAAGGTCAACTAGGGATAAACATGTTGAAAGGACAATTCTTTTAAAAAGGAAAAGATTATTTAGATGGATGAGCCAAGGGAGAAGAACTCTTTTTTAATTCTAGGAAACATGTCTTCTTTAATAGAGTGGATGATTTTTTGGAAAAATCCATGTTGAAATTGTTAATTAAAAGCACTTGGAGAAATTTGTCGTGCTTGGCATGCATTGCTTTCGTTGACATGGATGCCAAATGCGGTATACCTTCAAAAGCATGTAGTGACATGAGCTTCCTATTCAATAGGTTATCTTTTGGAATGGGGTGATATGTCCAACTTGGTCATGTAGAGTCTCTCTCCAAATGCTCTCCCTTACACTTGCATGTCGAAGGCATAACGTGTTATGCAAGAAGGTTGCAAGAGTTTATATAAATATACAGAGATTAGATCTCCTTGAATCTCAGAAAATTAAAAAGCCTTTCAAAACATCTTAAGTGCCCAAGTGAAGGGTGAGTTTAGGAATTGATAAGACCCATGAAAGTGGAAAGTCAAAAGACCTTTTGTATCCATATAAATAGAGATGGTTGAGTGCACCTTGATTCATTTGTGTTCCATTTGTGTTTTGCTCTACTTGTTTTCCCTTCAAAGTTTTCTTCAAGTGTCATTGCACTATGTAAGGATGTGTATGGGAAAATGATCTGGTCCACATACATGTCAGTGTGGTGTGTTTTTCAAGCCTGAAATATTTTTTGATGAGCTTTTCTTTTTGCGATTTGATCTGCATGAATCTTTTCCATATATGACCAATGACGACATTGGTCAATTACAAAAAAAAAAGGTCGTGTTTAATTTTTACTTGTTTAGGCTAGAGTCGACAAGTTGATAAGGGGAAAGAGTATCCAGTCACACTGATAAGCTTGCGGGTTTAGAAAGCAAGTTTTGCACTCAGGAAAGAGAAGTATTTTCATACCATGTCGTTTTTTCCATGCCCCTTCTAGTCAACATTTTGAAGTGAATCAATGATGTAGGGATTCTCTCGAAACACAATCACCTGAAGTCACGGGGCATCTCGACCAAACAAGCTCATGATGAGATTGTAGTCAGAGTTTCCTTGAAAAAGAAACCGAGAAGTGTGGGGTACTTTTGGAAGCATGCAATTATTGAGGTATCTCTCTAGTTACAATCACCTATGCATGCATCTCTGAAGGCATGTGGTATCTGCTAGAAGTTGACATGTCAAACAAATTCCTCATGAGAGTGTTACTCAAAGCCATTGCCATGAAAATCATTGTTCTCCACCGCTTTCTTCCATTGGCCTTCGAAAACTCCTCTTCGTTCTTGGACAGTTTTCTTTGCAATACTTGTGGTACAAGGGAGGTATTACAAGGAAAATGTTGATGAATAGCAGAAGGGCATGGCAAGTTGGAGGCCAATTTCTATTGTGTGAGCTATAAAGGGTGTGAATGTGACGGCAAGTTTGCAAGAATAGATGGCTATTGTCATAGAAAATCATGGGACATATGGGAAGCCTAAGTGCTCATGGCTGATAAAATTTGCATGGGTTCATAACAACACTGTAGGCAAACTTGGGATCTCATGCACATTCATAGTGCGGTAGGTGGATTGGTCATGGTCATTTTTGCAAGGAGAAAGGGTGCAAATGTGATGAAACAGTAAGCATCATATTTTTTCTTGGGGTGCATCCACTTTCAAGGCCTGAATTCAATCTATAAGTGAGGAACAATAAATTATACATTTTTCAAGGTTTCAAACTCACATGCAACTTGTAAATCAAGCTCATTTTAGAAAACTAGTGCTATAATTTTATTTTTTTAACCAACAAAAACCTATGAAATTGTTATTATATATTTCTTAATTGCATCTAGATGTAGAATTTATATACATACAACTATAATATACATATGACTGATACAATTAAATAATTTCAAAGTTAAATCCAATTCTAAGGTTAATCTCTCAAGAACTAAAAAAGAGAATCTCAACATGCACAATTTTGAAGATTTGACACAATTTACCAAAGATAGCTTGCATAAATATCAGATTCTTTTACCTTAAGTACTAAGTTGATAGAATGAATACAAATGTAGCATAATCAAATGTGAAGTTACATGAAGGACATGTTTTACTTTGCTGTCAATCACATCCAACAAAGTTGCATATCGGACACACACAACTTCATATAGTTGATTGTTGTTAAAAAACATTTTTGTTTTACATGAAACTTGAAAAAAATATGAAATGCATATACAAATAACTATTTTTTTTTCAAACTAGGAGACATGTTTTATAGAAGTGTTGACTTTTGTTTCATACTGGTAGTGTCCATGATCATAGTTCCACATGAATTTGTGTTCAAAAGTGAAAGATTATAATTTTTATAATACTTTGGTTAATACATTGTAAGCTTGCAAAGATTTTATGTGAGATTTTCAAACTATCATGTAGCATTTTATTCAAAAATTAAAATAAAAAGACACTCGAGTGTCTTTTTTGGTACCAAGCTAAGTGTTAATAAGATTTTTCTTACTTCAAAAAATCTAGGAAAAACATGATTATCTATCTAAATGCCACTATGGCTATGTATCAGTATCGGACTCGCCCAAACGATCTTCATGTCCCCTAGATGTGAAGACTCTCCCCGAACGTGTGGAGACGATGCAGTGCGTGAAAGTTGCTCGTCTATCCTCCTACCCTCCTCCTCCTCTCTTGCAACAAGCTTGAGATCTCTCTTGCCGTGAATCTCTTGCATTCATAAAAGTAATTTAAATCAATTGACAATTGAAAGCTCAATTGAAAATCAATTTAACTTAAATAAATAACTCAAAGTTATAAATAATACTCACAAAAGGGCGTGTTGGTGGAAGGATGCGCTGCAAGACTCTCTATTCTTGGTATGTCACCATTTCGATCTTTGCTAGAGTCAGAGGTCGACCGTAATCTTTGGTTTGTACAAAACAGATCCAAAGTGGTTGTTCTTATTCACATCATTCTAAAAACTATGCTATGAAAATCTATAAATATTTACTTACTAAAGTGGCTATAAATCTATAAAAACTATAAATCATTCTAGAAACTATGCTATGAAAATCTATAAATATTTACTTACTAAAGTGGCTATAAATCCTCTCTTGCCCATGCAACCCAAGTGGGACGTGTGGCCGCTCCTCGCCACTCTAACCTGTGTTGCGTCCTACATAGCATTCATTGAAAATAAAATGATATTAAGTTATATTGTAGGCGAACACATAAGTAATTTAATTATAAATTCAAATTATAAACGGAAATATTTTTTGCTACTGGAATGCTATCCGTAATCGCATCTCCCATTGAAAGTGGGTCAATGACTCCTCATGGAATCTTGGTGGTCTCCTATTTCACGGACCATAGCATAGTTCTTGTTTGTGTTCACAACAAGAGGAAACAGTGTACATTTGTGTGTAAAAATGTATGTATGTATGTATCAGATTCCTCTTGTACTCCATCGCCTCCATATTATAGCCATGGAGACCACTCTCATACGATGGGACATGAAGAGTCTTCAGAGAGAGCGCCTTGAGTTTATTATGAAGAGGAACAAATTCAGAGAGAGCGCCTTGAGTTTATTATGAAGAGGAACAAATTCCATGTTGGTGTGCTAGATGTTGAGGCTTACACCAAAGTCCACGATGTCAATGTCGTTCATATGAGTTGGATTGGGTTGTTTATGCTCATGCACCAACACTCACACACCAAAATCAACCTATGGTTAGTATTCTTTATTCTAATTTATATTTATTTAAATTCTTATAACTAACTGTGTCAATAATATAAATAGCATTTCACATGTAGGGACATGCATCTCTAGTTGATGATAAGGATATCATCTATGTTCAAGCTGCTCGTCATTCTCACACACGATACGATCATGCTGCAATCCAAGAATTGCAAATGGACATCTTGTGACAACCTTTGCTTCTTGGCCTTGAGAGCGACTCGTTGCGATTATGCATTGCCCAATTGCCTATTATCTTTAGTGCAGACGTATAATCACAAACACAATGGGGGATGGCATGGAAGATCTCTTACTACAAATAGAGAGGTTTTTAGCTTTTGGGGTGTCCGTTATATGATAGCTCCTTCTAGCCTTCTGAATGGAGGGCGTGGCCTATTCATTGCACAAAATATACACAAGTCCCACCACATTCAGAGGTGACCCTTATGTGCTTTTGTGGACCCATATATGGACGGGGTCCTTGGCATCAGTCGGCGTGCTACATCCATAGCATGACCACTTATGGTTGTCTCAATGCAGCATCTCTTTTAGATATAGGCATTACCCATATAGAAAGTCAATGACTTTATGTAGATGTCAGACCATATACACATGGAAACATAGCCGACCTATTTAATAGTATTCAGGGAAGGAATGAAAGAACTAATTAACATTTGTGGAATGCAAAAATGGACATGAACCGGAATATACATGAGAAGAGATGTTTTAAAGTACATTCTTGTAATTTCGTTAGATCATTACATGTTGGTGATGAACTATTAGTGAACTACGGATTTTGTAGACCAAAAAGAGCACCTCCACCTCTAGATTGAATATGTAAAAGTGTATACAGGAAACGTGCACGTCTTGATTATTTATCAAATTTTTAAAATTTACATGTCGATATTTGATACTATTTCGTTTTTACTTAATCAATTTGTTTCCTTTGGAAATGCTAAGTACGTGTTACAGAATATTAAGTTTGATTTTTGTATAAAAATGCTTATAATTGTGTCTATTGGATAGGTTTGAAAGTATGATGCTGAAAATGACGTGCGTCTACCTTCTCGTGGCATGTCAAGTATGTTAATTGAGTGCATGAAACTCCTTCGTAAGAGTGATCCAAACAACTATGAGACATGGAAGAAACTATATCGTTTGCATTTTGATAAAGAGAATGATGTTTTCGATGATAATGATGGCATGGATGATTTTATTCATGATTGGTACGAAGAAAGCGAAGCGTGTAATATCAAATGTTTTCTTAGAGCAAAAACGCTTGAGCAAATCTACAAAGGCAAGAATTTATCATGGTTAAGCGCCAATTTTTTATTTTGAATCTCCAAAATTGTTATGATTGTGGGGTACTGTATCCGTTTCGGCACTACTAAAGTAAACTTCTTCTTTGTTTTCAATGTTTATTGTATCATTTTTGAATGTTTCAATACTTAATCTATATGTGAAAAATGTTGCAGGCTACTGTCTCAAAAGTTATTACCCTCAAACAACGTCCTTCCTACATCAAGAGATGAAGTGAAAAATATGTTGAGCAAGCTTGGACTCGATTACAACACCATATACACATGTCTCAATGATTGTATTTTGTATAGATACAAATACAAAAATAAAAAAAGCATGTCCAAAATGTAAAACACCTCGTTATAAAGATATAAGCGGATAGATCCCTTGTAAGGTCCTTTTGACATTTTTCGTTGGCACTCCGCGTACAATACATATTTCGAATCCTAGATTTAGCAAGACTTGTGGAATGGGGAGCAAAGAATGCAAGTACGGATGGGATAATGAGAATTTCTTGAGATTGTCCTACTTTCAAACATATAAATACAAAAAGGCCTAAGTTTGAAACAAAATCACGACACATTAAGATGGGAGTTGGCTTGGATAATGTGAATTTATTCTCCATACGCTCAAGTGACTGGTCTACTTGGCCTGTACTTCTAGTTAAATACAATCAGCCACACACAAATATGTACCTAAAGTGGACCGAAGGGGCCATTATTGATCCAAAGTCAAAGCTTACAAGCGACGAAGATGATGGCCGATCTTGAGGAAGACCCTCTCTAACTCCCACTATCTTTGTATGGTTTTCTTTGGAGTATTGGAAGTATTTGAAGATCGCTAATCTTCTTCATTCTATGCATATATCCAAAAAAGTAGGCCACTCTTTGTGGAAACATCTTATTGGTTTGAAAGACACAAAAGAATCTTGAAATGAATTAAAAGATCAAAATTATAAACACAAGTTGTGGCCCCATGTTGATAAAGAGATGGGTTGAAAATAATATGCACCTACACTATGGGTGCTTATCTCCAGAGAGATAAATATCATTAATCAAAGAAAACAATCTATTCGCACACCCACATGATATGGTGCTTCATTGAAGAATATATTCATTATGGATGATACGAATCTTTTGAACTTGAAGACACATGATTGTCATAGTTTCATCAAGGAAACTCAATATTTTTTAAATCGTAACAACTCTTTCCTCCAATCAAGAGATACTAATTTGATTGTCAATTGATACATGTATCATGTTCTCCCCCTTGTTATTGATGGTTGCTTAATGAGTGGTATCCGAGATGTTATCTATCATTTAAGAAAGCTAGAAAGTTATGTGTATAGCTTGCAGATGTTTGTATATGTACTTTTAATAAACATTTCATACATTTTTCTTCTATTTTTTAAATAGATGGATCACGTCTAAGGAGATTGATACAAGGTCAACACCGCAAAAGAAAAGGAAATGCATTGAGCTCCTTTGTTTTACAGAGAAAGAGTTATCGACGTCCCTTTTTGATATCCAAGTCCACGTACTTATTCATCTTGTGGATGAGATAGATATTGCAGGTGTTGTTAGCACCCGCTGGATGTTTTGGGTTAAAAGATCTATGGGAGTTTTAAAGGGGCTTGTTCGCCAAAGAGCACGACCAGAGGGTTCAATGGCCGAAGGATGGGTGCTTGGAGAGTGCATGTATTACCTTTCACAGTACCTTGAGTGTGTTGACATAGGTGCTCCTCGGAGATGGACAATGGAAGAGTCTCCTACATTGTGAGATGAGGTGTTATGTGGCAAGGGTATTCCTCGCAAGCTCACATGTGCTGAATGCTTGGACATATCCACGTTTGATATTTACAACTCATAGTGTATAGAAATATTTGTTGAAGAATACAAGGAAGTTTGCAACACACAAAGAAGGAGAAGAGCTAGCAAATTTACCAAGAATGAACCTCCGTATCAAAGATGGAATTATGGAGGGAGAAGACATGGCTGAGATGATGAGCAGAGAGAGATTGAATTTGGCTATGATAGAGAAGTAATAATTCTTCTATGAATGTCTATTTATAAAGTTGTTTGAATTATGTATATGACAAAGTTGTTTGGATTTCTAATATTCTTACTTGGAGTTTAGTTTATATACTCGGCTCTGTATTTTTAGGTATCCACACAGAGCAACATGTGGGCCTATGGGCATCACCTTCAAGTCGACAAAATTGCTCAATGATGCGTTACTCAAGATTCTTGCATTGTTTCATCTTTTAGGAAGCAATTATGTGCAAGTGCAAGAGATACAAACCCTATCAATGAAGATCTTGGCTATATGGGAACCATAGTTGGTATTTATGAACCAACATTCGTGTTTGCAAGCGGTTAATAAGATTTTATAAATATACACAAATGTGGATGCTATTAACTTTGAAGTTTCTTCTAAGGCATTTTGAATATCTTATGTTAAAGCAGATTGTATTGGAGATTGACTGGTTTGGTGCTAAATATAAAAGAGCTAGAGCCACAATGAGACAAAAGTCGTCTGGTTTTTGGGTAGTTGACTCTTCAGAACCATTACTGACAACACAAGAACCATATATTTTGCTAACACATTGTGAGCAGGCTTTCTTCTACAGTTCTACATTTCACCAGATTCTCTTAGTCCATGGAGGCAAGTTGTGCCTATCAATCCTCGAGGACGTTGTATATTTGACACTACCAACTCAAATGGAATCTCAAATGATGTAACACAACGACGCGACTTCTATACATTCCCATCTCCTAATAGCATCAACACATGCCAACTACTCTAACAAAGAAGAGAGCAACACTGATGCAATGGATGATGAAACGGAAAATTTGACCTTAGAGCTAGACATTGAGCCTTTATGTGAGCCTAATCCATCCTCGATTGGTTTGACAACCACTCTCTCTCTTGATGAAAATTTAATAGTTGAAGAGCTTCAAGAAGTTATGAAAGACAGTGAAATCAAATTGATCATTGAACTCTTCTCGAGTTTGATTGAACCCAGAACAAGCGAAAGGGAATGAGCACTCTAATCCATTTAAAAGAAAGAGTGCCCGAACCCAAAATGGGTAAGAGCAAATTTTCCTAATTTATCTTTTTAATCGAATGGAATCTGGTACTACATATTTTTATTTATTTTATTTTTATTTTCTCTCTTGTTTATTCCCCTTTTTCTATGGGACACCGGCCCTTGCAGCAAAGGCTAGCCTATTGGCTCTAGGTCCAGTGAGCCCATATTGGCTCTATGGTTGGGAGGTGAGCCTGATGTTTGCCCATTACGTGTCTAGGAGTGAGTTTTGGTTGGGCAAATGCCATATGTGCATGATTTTCTTGATTTTATAATCGTAAATATTGTTGAGGATAAGTCCTCAAAATAAGGGGAGAAGTATTACGTCCCCAAACATGAGGATGGATGCCCACAGTATGTCCGATCAGTGTGATCCTATAAGTAATAATTGAGTCTCATTTGCGATCGTCTTGTGTGATCACCACACTTGGAATCTACATTGATGGAGGATCTACCCACCCACACACCCGTACTGGTGTGTGCTCGTTGGTATTGGACACCGGCTCTTGCAGTGGAGGCTAGCCCACTAGCTGCATGCCTCCATGCTTAGGGGTGAGTCCGTATTGGCTCTTTGGTTGGGAGGTGAGCTTGATGTCCACCCATTATGTGTCTAGGAGTGAGTTCGGCTTGTGTCATGCCATGTGTTCATGATTTTAGAACCCAAATAATTGTTGAGGATAACAATTCAAAATACGGGGAGAAGCATTTGTTAGAGTTCAGATTCTTGTTTGGTGGTAGTGCCAGTATCTCCTAGGAGTGTATTAGAGAGTGAGGAGCGTTTTTTGGTTGTGACCGAGCGTACTTGAGGTAGAAATACCTATACACGGCGATGCACTTCACTGTGTTGCTCACCTTGTAGGCTAGCATGAGGTGGTTAACCAGTTCCAAGGGTTACTTGATGTCGGCGTCTCTTTGCAATTTTGCTACTAGATATGTGTCACATGTCATTTTCAATGAGTTTACATATTTATTAGCGTTTGGGGAATTTCTCACTCTCTAGTGTTTTCAGCTGTGCTAGCATTTTGCATGCTCCAACATTTGTACTCTCTCTAGAGTTTTGTCTCACCACATTGATCTCTCTCTTGTTGGTGTTTTTTGCTAGTGCTACCTCTCTCCCTTGCTAGCGCTCTCCTTCCACAGCATGTGCACATCCTTTGTAGTGTGCCACATCTCGTGGTGTGTGCTCGTGCTTGTTCGATGGGTAGTATGCACTAGGATCAAGACAACGAAGAGATCCATCACGATAGATAGATGATCTGTTGGCTACCTGTCACCTAAAGGTGTTTTGCTCGCAATTGAAGACGAGTTCCTCATCCGATTCACCCTTTTTTGTTGCACCTTTGACATGGTATCAAAGAGAAGGCCCGCTCTTGGATCGAATCAGTGATTTGAGTGAGATGTTGTGTTGAATTTTTACGATGGTAAGAGGCGGTTTACATTTTTTGTGCATTTTTCACTCTTTTGGAGCTGATTTTGGCTGTAGTAGACATATTTGAAGTTGGCTACAACTCTCTCTCCAAGGGATATGGACTCTATGATCCAAAGAGGAGGGATGTTGTACTCAACGGTGATGTTATCTTCAATAAGATTTTACCTTCAAAGGGGGACTTCTACTCCCAAGTATTCTACAAAAGCTCTTGACTTGCCGATACTTGGAGAGTCTGACCATGACTTTGATTTTCCTCTTGATGAATCCTCTTGTCCTACCCCTATCCCTTAGGCTACAGAGGAGATTTCACCCATTCTGGATGATGCTGATGACAATAGTTCTCATCATAGTGCTGAGGTAGAACCCGATATATCAGTAGCTGCTCCCACGGGGAGCAAGTTAGACAAGTTCTTGAAGCGGATATTGGAGACTTTGTGAGATTCAACAAACTCAAATTTTTCATCCAATTGACGTGAATTCGGAACTACACATTGCTCTCAGCGACTTCATATTGTTGAGGCGGATGGGACTTTGTTACAGGTGAACTGTCCTTTGATGTCTACAATTATCAAGGACGGAGATCCTCTTACTGTTGAGAAATCACTTTCACAATTAAAGTGGAAGTTGGCTATGCAAAAAGAATTGGATTCCATAAAAAAGAACAACACTGGGGTGTTGGTTTCGCGGCCTGCCAAGCGAAAAGTGATTGGTGTCAAATGGGTCTACAAGACCAAGTACATATCTGATGGTTCAGAAAGACTAGCTGCCAAAGGATTTTCTCAAAAACCCGATGTAGACTATGAGGAGACCTTTGCACTGACCGCACCGATGGCAACCATTCGGATTGTTTTTTCCCTTATTGCATTTTGCGCGTGGTCAGTTTTTCAGATGGATGTTGTTTTGGATTTCCTCAATGGTGATCTAGAGGAGGAGGTGTATTTGTGACACTTGTTATGCTCTATGTGGAAGATCTTGTGATTATAAGTAGCCATGTTGAGCATTTTCAAATTCCAGCCATCATCTATATCAATCTTCATCTACATCTACAAGAGAGCAAGGGGGCCCTTGAGGGTGGTTGGGACCCAACATGCCGGGTCGACTCTCCCTCCCTCTCTCTCTCTCTCTCTTTTGTGTGTGTGTGTGTATGTGTGTGCATCTCTCTCTTGTTTTTTTTCAATGAAGAGTGTTTAAGCAAGTCTATCAGTAGTCAAAGAGGTGAACATTGAAGATCCATACTGCTACTTTGTTACTTTGCTCATGTTTGAATGATGCATGTATGAATGCAAATGTATCATAAGATGGAATGAGAATTGGTCCTTTTATTGTACCACCAAGCCTTCTTTTAGTCAGGTGGATGTGGTAAATGTTGGCCACTCTTAGGTTGTTTTATTTAGATCCATTATCTGAAGACAATGTTTGCCAATAAATTACTTCATGTTTGTTGGTGTATGTGTGGGGGGGGAAGGGGGTGCATAGGTGTCTTAATGTGCAATTGTGTTGCTAAGTGGTCAAGATTATGATTTATTTAAGCCTCAAAATGAAAGATTGATTGGCCTTAAAAACTTCCACATCACAAGTACAAACTTTCTATTGACTCCAAAGAAGGAAAAAAAAAGGTGAAATCTCAACAAGAAAGAGTGGCTTGTAGGTCTGGCCGAAGAGTATGCAAAGTAAAGAGCTTGTGATAGGTTTGCCAATGTGTAAGATAGCTAAAATGTATAAGGTTTATTAGGTGGCTAAAGACTGCATGGAGACACTCAATACTAAGGACTAATGATTTAGACATATAAAAACCAGTAAGGTGTTGTATGTGCTTGTACAATTTCATTAAATAGTATTTTTTCCCCTTGTTTTACATTTATTGGTCCAATTTCTACTTGCTAAGTGAAACTATATGCATGAAAAACATGAAGAAAGTTAATATTTTTTCACCTCTTTGTTGTCGAGGCTGCAGCAAGTGCGCTCTTATATGCTAATAGTTGTGCATTGTTTACTTGCCCACAAGCTATATCTGCATTACTACTGTTATGCGCTAATTATGCATGCTTTCAAAAGGCCTACGAAGTGCAGAGGTTGCATGATGGAAAGGATGCGTGCTCTCCCAGTTAGCGTTCCAAATTTTTATAAGACCTTGAATTCGGTGCCTTAACTGGCCATGTGCACTTAATTCCATCAGTGCAAGTGTAGCCACTCACCGGCTTGCTAAAAAAAACACATTAGCCACTTAGGGTCCTCCCTTTACATTAAATCAAAGTCAGATGAAACACTATCTTTAATACAAGGATTTTGCTTTATTCAAAAAAGGTGGTGTACATTTTTTCACATATCACCTTGTTCCATGCAGGAATTATTTTACAAAGAAAAAGCCATATGGCTTTATTAAAAAAATTGATGTACTACTTGGAGACCTCATTTGCCTCCAATCCTTGCTTTGTCATTTGTCTGCCAATGATGTAGTTGCCTGTTGTCAAATTAGCTAATTAGTAACCTTGTGGTACCCTGTCTTCAACACGTGTGCAAGTTTATTTATTATTTGTATATTTTACTGATACTATATATTATGTGTGCATGTATCTGTGTGTGTGTGTGTGTGATGGCAATGAGTGATATATGCACACTATATTGTGTGTGTGTGTGTGTGTGTGTGTGTGTGTGGCCCTCCCCCATCCCTGAGGATGCACACTATATTGTGTGTGTGTGTGGCAATGAGTGATATATGCACACTATATTGTGTGTGTGTGTGTGTGTGTGTGGCCCTCCCCCATTCTTGAGCAAAGGTACACTTGGTGGAGGATATATAGGCCATCAAGTGGACCTGTCCTCTACCAATTCTATGTTTTAAGGTACTGATGATAAATCTAATGCCGGGAAATTTGTTTTCTTCAATGAATTTGGTAATACATGTAACAATCTTTTCTTTTTTGAAACCATTCTCAACAAACATAGAAATAAGTTTATTTAAGTTTGTTACCGCATATGATTCTTGAGATGCATTGTACAGTATGCGGAGAACTTGTGATATGCATACATTATATGGCATTCTTTTTGGCTGATATTGGTTGCATGAATAAATGAAATGTTAGGACATGGTAATTTGTCTTTTCTTCATGCGGTGTATGTAACATACCCTCCTTCTATTGGTTCACATAATTGGATATATGTATTTAAATATGTGACCTAGTTTCTCTTATGGGTGGCTTTTATCCCAATAATGTCTAAAGGTTAAATTGTAAAGGGGTCCTCATGGGACAAGGGTTTTTTGTGGTCTAGACATTGCAAAATAAAGGGATTATTGGCAAATAACAGATCATCCATATATCTCCATGAATATAAAAAGGCTTTCATTATATCATATCGTGTAAGACAAGTATTCAATTTCATACCATGCCAAATACAAATTACACTATAAAGGAGAGCAGTTATATCCCATTGGTATACCTTTTTCTTGGCGACAAATATGTTTGCCTAATTTTGTAAAGCAATTGTCAAGGAAAAATTCATTAATATTGTGTAAATATTCAAATGTCCATACTACTTCATTTTTTTTTGGTAAGTACAATCTGCTTTCTGTATTTCTTAAAGCCAAGATATTGCAAAGTTTTAATAAGCTTAATAATGTTGTCAAGTATATCAAGTAATCCATGTGTGCCTTTATGAGGGATAGCTTCATAACAGGATGTTACGTCAAATGAATGAATGTTTGTGATATGTTTTGGTAGATTATCAAAAAATCATATTGATTATTGATCATCCAATACCCATTGGTTTGTGTTCCGAATTTTTTTTGTAGCTTTTTATGTATGATTTTGGTATACTCAATAAATCCTTTCATTACTCCATTGAGTAATTTAGTGATTATAGTTGTAGCAGGAGTAAATACACAATTATGAGCATTGGTGATCTGTCTAAAATCCATTTTGTGAATTTTAAATTTTCCCATAAGATACATGAGAGAGTATTCCAACTGTGGTTCTAACCCAATTTCTTGGGTATAAGACTCTATGGCTTCACTAATTTCTTCTTCATTGGAGGAGAGAAGATAGAATTCAAGGGTTTTTAATCTTCTTCTTACTGCTAGTTGAATGAGTTTTTTACATATCAACACTCGAGTTTGTGCGGATTTATCTAGTCCACAAATAGATAAATATTGTAAAATGTATTTAATTTCATCCATTAAGTCTATGTTTTTGTATCGTGGAGTTTGGTTTTGCCTGTGATAAGGATTTTTTTTGAAAAAGGTCTCATTAACTGAACTATGGATATAATTGTAGTGGGCCTTGCTATTATCACATCCCAAGAAGGTACATAATGTCTTCCATACTTTGTTAAGTTCTTTAACTATTGAGGTAGGGTTTACAGGTACTAATGGAATGTGGTTTAATCCTTTCCTGATAAATTCTTGGAAAATTTTATGTCTAGCTATGCTAGGGTCTGTGGTGATTACATGTTTCCCAGAGGGTTCTAAGTCAATTAAAAGCTTAGAGAACCGTTTATGAGTTAAACACCCACAGGGTTGTGTTTCATTAAACTCTTTGGCAAATACCAAAGTTGGTTTGTAAAGAGTATGGTTCAAGTTATTGGTATATTTCCAACCAAAGAAAATCCTCATTTTAGACAAATATTTATTGATGTGAAAATCATTTATCATTGTTTGAAAAAATAGTTTAGGTTTGATAAAATCCATATATTTGTTACAAAACAAAATGTGAATAAATCTTGTTACCATACACATGTGGAAGTGATGTGTGTGAACACAATAGGACCGTCGGGGCATTTTTTCCCTCTTTAGAAGGTTTTCTTTCCATGTGCATTGTATATATCCCCATCACTCTAGGGCTATCTATCTTTCTATTACACACTAAGTAACATACTCTCTATCGTGTGCCTTGAGCTTCCTTCATCTTCTACAAGCTGTGTGCATTTTTCTACAGCCCTAATTCCAACAATTGGTTTTAAAGCAGGTTGCGTCCTCCCGGGCTTAGTCGCCAACAGCGCAGGCAGCTGCTCCAGCACACGCCTGCTCACTTTTTCCAAATACAGTGAGCTTTGGCGAGCGTTCGTAGGTTGACAAGTATTTCGGGAAAGCTTGTAGAGTTTAGTCTGCTCAGATTTTTGATTCGGGCTCATTTCGGCCTCCGTTTCCACTACATGCAGGTTTGCACAGGCAATTTTGTCATTTTGTGCAAAATTTAGTGTCAGTACAGGTGCCTTACAGTCTTCTACGGTTTGTGCTATATAGCATGTGTTGTTCCCGCTTTGTTTCTCCTATTTTCGGGCAATTTTCACATCAAGTGTAGCATTTACCATGGCTGACAACAACACAAATGTCTTCAAGATGTTTGCTGTTGAGGACAGGTTGGATGGGGACAATTACCCTATGTGGGCTTATATGATGTAACACCTTATTGTGTCAAAGGGCGTTTAGAATATTGTGCAGGGCATTGATGTACGTCCTGGTTCTGAGGATGTAGATGATGTTGAGGATGTTGCAATTAGAGTTGTTTTGCCTAAGGTAGAACAATCTTGTAGGGATGTAAAGGATGCACATGCTCATGCATTGATTGCGTTGTTTGTGAAGCGCACCATTGTTCCTCACATCCGTTCAGCAAAATCTGCAAAACAGGCTTGGGATATTTTGGCTGGACTTTATGCAAGTCGCAATGAGGCTAAAATTGCTTTGCTACGTAAAGAGCTGGAGTCGAAGATTATGCATGAGGAGGATGATATGGACACTTTTCTTGCTAGTGTCAAGGATATCAATGAGCAACTTATTTTTGCAGGTGAAGTCATTTCAGAAAGTTCCCTTGTGCAGACTGTTCTTGATGCCTTACTAGATTCTTACCAGACTTTTGCTAGTACTTGGAGACTTATGACCCAAGGAAATCCTGAAGTTGTCAAGTTTGATGCATTATGTACATTGCTGTTGCAAGAGTCACTTTCTAGAAAAAACAGGACTAGGTAGCGTGCAGTTGAACATGCTTTTATTGCTTCTCAAAGAAAGGGTGGTAACAACAATGCAACCACTTCTTATGGTTCTGCTGCGAGTGGAAAAACTTATGTTCCTAATGCTTCTGCTGGCAACAATTTGTCTAGAAATTCTCGTAATAAAGGGCAAAAAGAAGATGCGTTGCCATTATTGTAACGCTAATGAGCACTTGATCAAGCAATGTCCTAAGTTGAAGGCCAAAGAGGGTGGTTTCACTGCAAATGCTGGTTCCACTACAAATGCAGCCATTGTTGAGTCTTTTGTGAAAAGAGACTGTGATGTTGATGTTGATGCAAAATGGGCTTTTAGTGCAGAGTGGACTTACAATCCTGCTGTCTATGATGCATGCTTGTCAATTGTTATAGATTCACATGTGTGGTATTTCGACAGTGGTGCTACAGAGCACATTACCTCACATCGTGAATTGTTCACCTCTCTCGATTCTGTCCCTCATGGGAATTCAGTCAATTGTGCCAACAATGCCTCTTATCCTGTTCAGGGAGTTGGAAAGATTGTGCTTATTGCTGCTAATGGCAGTTCTTTCACACTTGTTGATGCACTTTATGTACCTAGAATCAAGAAGAATCTTTTGTCTCTATCTGCACTTGCTAGACTTGGACTTTTAGTCAAATTTGTGGATGACAGATGTACAGTTCATGATCTCAATTTTGGTGATAAAATCATTGCATCAGGGCTTTTGTGCTGTGGGCTGTATAAGCTCACTTTGTATGACAAATGTGGACAAAATTTTGCAAATGCAATTGCATATTCAAGGGCTATTTCAGATGCAAAACTTTGGCATGCACGTTTTGGTCATTTGAATTTTGTCAGTTTGCTACGTTTGCAGAAATCTGATATGGTTGCTTCTTTGCCGCCTCTTGAAGCACATGTCAAACATGTTCTTGAAGGATGTATTTTGGGTAAGATGCAGTGTTCTAAGTTTCCAAAGGATGGTTCAGTTCGGGCCACAAGCAGGTTGCAGCTTGTGCATAGTGATGTTTGTGGGCCCATGCAAACTCCATCCTTGGGCGATTACCTTTACTTCGTGACTTTCATTGATGATTACTCCAGGCATGCATGGGTATTTCCGCTTAAAGCGAAGTCCAAAGTTTTTATGTGCTTCAAACAATTCTGGCTATGGCTGAAAATGTATCGAAATGTACTATGGGCACCCTCAGTTCCAATCGAGGGGTGGAGTATATGTCTCATGAATTTAATGCATTTCTGGCTAGTTGTGGGACAAAACACCAATGTATAGTGCCTTATACACCTCAACAAAATGGTGTTGCTGAGAGGAAAAACAAGTCACTTACGAAAATGGCACTATGTATGGTCAAAAGTCAAGATTTGTCGCATTCTTTTTGGCTTGAGGCCATCATGTGTGCCACTTATGTACTAAAAAGGTGTCCTACGAAAGCTTTGCAGTCTATTACTCCATATGAAGCATGGCATGATAGAAAGCCTTCTATTGAGCACATGCGTGTTTTTGGTTGTTTGGCATATGCTTTGGTGCCACAAACATAGCGCAGAAAATTGGATGATAAGGCTGTCAAATGTTTTTTTTTTGGTTATAGTGCTGAAGGCAAAGGTTACAGTTTGTATCATCCACAAACAAAGTGTATTTTGGTTTCACGGGATGTAGTGTTTCTAGAAGATTCTGTTCAGCCCTTCCTGTCATGTACTAGAGATAGTAATGTAAGCTCACATGACATTTATGACACTTTGTTGCCTCTTTTCAATGGTGGAAACACGAATGTAAGTTCTAATGAGGCAAATGTACAACCTATGGGGGTTTCTGAGAATGTTACAAATCAGCCTATTACTGATGCAGATGTACATGATGTACTTGATGAGGAAAGGGCTGAAAATGAGTAGGCTAGAGGTATGACAAAATGGCTGGTGCATACATTGCGTGACAGTAAATTGGATGCACCTTTGTCTAGTTGTACTCGTTCAGGCTCTCGCCATGCATCTTATGCATCAGATTGTTATGCTTTGGTTGTGTCTAGATTACATGATGTTGAGGAGCCTCTGTCTTTTGATGAAGCACAAAATTCAAAGAATTGGATGGCTGCCATGCAATCAGAATATGATGCACTTATAAAAAATGGCACATGGACTTTATGTGATTTTCCTCCTCGCAAAAAGGCCATTGGTACAAAGAAGGTGTACAAGTTGAAATGCAAGCCGGATGGTGAGATCGATCGCCATAAGGCTCGACTTGTTGCAAAGGGTTATGCACAGCAAAAAGGCATAGATTATGAAGAGACTTTTGCTCCCACTTGTCATATGACTACTGTGTGTTTTCTATGTGCATTGGCAACTCGTTCTGGTTGGGATGTACATCAATCATACATTGTTACTACTTTCTTGAATGGTGACATATTTGAGGAAGTTTATGTAGCCCAGCCTCGCGGTTTTGTCATGAAAGGACAAGAGGATAAAGTGTGCAAATGTAACAAGGCTTTGTATGGGTTGAAGAAATCTCCTCGTGCTTGGTATGGGAAAGCTGACACTCATTTGGTCAAACAAGGCTTTCGTAACAGTCCAACAGAAAGCACATTGTATGTAAAGCGTGAGGGTGATGTACTTCTCATTGTGGTTCTTTATGTAGATGATTTGCTGATCACTGAACCAAATGAGAGACATATTGCTGAATTTAAGGCTGATTTGAATACTAATTTCAAGATGAAAGATTTGGGGCTGTTGCATCATCACTTGGGTATACAGTTTAAGCAGTGTGATGGTGGTATTGCCTTGCGTCGAAAAAGTTACATAGAGATATTGCTATGCAAGTTTGGACTTGAGGATTGAAAGCTATTTCCACTCCCATGGAAACAGGTTTGAAATTAAGTCTTCATGATGCTGGTGATCCTGTTGATGTCACTCTTTACCAAACTACTGTTGGATGCCTCATTTATGTATGCAACACAAGGCTAGATATTCAGTTTGCAGTCTCATAGGTCAGCAGATTTATGCATAGCCCAGGGTCTAAGCATTGGCAGGCTGTCAAGAGGATTTCTGCTACCTTAGTGACACTTTACATCTTGGCTTGTTTTAATCCAAGGGGGGATCATTGCCGCCAAACTCACATGCTTTTTTGAACTCAGATTGGGCTGGTTGTTTTGACATACGAGGTCTACAAGTGGTTTTTGTTTCATGCTTGGCAGTTTATGTATATCATGGTTGAGCAAGAAGCAACCTACTGTGTCCACTTTGAGTTGTGAGGCTGAGTACAGGGCAGTCTTCACAGCTACGATTGAGTGTGTATAGCTTAGACACCTTATGGCTGATTTGGGTGTTGAACAGGAGACTGCCAACACTATCTACACTGACAGTTAGAGCGCATTGACAGTTGCGAGGACCCAGTTTTTCATGCTCGCACAAAGCACATGGAGGTGCATTACCACTATGTCAGGGAGAGGCTCTCAACAGGAGAGATCATCTTGGATTATGTGCCAACACAGGACAACCTTGCAGATATTTTCACAAAGGCATTGTCTCATGAGAAGCTTGAAGCTTTTCGCAAAGCTTTGGGCTTACTCCCCTTTGTGGATTGATCATGTCCTCAAGGCATGGCATTTCCCTTTACTCATGTGCTAGCTCCCATTCACCGCATCACTCCAGGGGGATTTGTTACCATACAAATGTGGTAGTGATGTGTGTGAACACACTAGGACCTCCGGGGCATTTTTTCCCTCTTTAGGAGATTTTTCCCCCCGTGCATTGTATATACGCCCATCACTCTAGGGCTATTTAGATTTCCATTACACACTAAGTAACACACTCTGTATCATGTGCCTTGAGCTTCCTTCCTCTTCTCCAAGATGTGTGCGTTTCTCTGCAACCCTAATTCCAACAAATCTCCCATGCATCTTAATATTGCGCTCAGGATGTAGCAAACCAATATTTCTTGTAGTAAGTGAGCGTACGTGGTCTTCAGAATTTAAGTATTCAAGTGCCTTGGGAGTATCTCCGTAGTCCTCAGATCCTCTAAACTGCCTTGGTTTCTCACTTGTTGAAGCCATGCTGCTTGGTGTGTGTGATCTTCTTTAGTTGCTCCTTACCTTTGGGCGGCTTGAGCAAGATTTTAATTGTGTTGACTATTGGTGTGTTGTGTAGCTTTTGAAGAAATGGAGTCCCTAGTGTGTATAGGACTAGTCATTTAGCTACTTCTAGCATGTGCTCATGAAACTAATAATAAATGATCAGAGCATGCCTTAATTTTATTGGAAATGAGGCTACCGAAGCTATAAAGGTGTACACTTGTGTTGGTCCTGATGAAAATTGAAAGAATCTTGGTAAATTCTAGAATACGTACCACAAAAATTGGTCAAAGAAAATGATAGAAGAGGAACAGTTGGAATTTGCATCAACCCTTTTGCAGTGACATTTGAGGAAAGGTCTATAAGAATTCCAACAGTTTCTCAGAAACCTTTTTTATCCGTTGCCCTGTCCATAAGAGAAATTCCCTTGGTGCGAGCAATGATTGACGAACATGGAAATTTTTAACCATCCACATCGGATAATTTGACCTGCTTCAAAGAACATCTTGTGATAAAAGATGTTTGGAATGTAAGGCAAGGGTTTTACATTGTTCTACAATGTTTGTGGGTATGCCATAAAGAAATCCTAGAGAGGAAATTGTAAAAGGTGCTCGATGGTTCAATATTTCATAATCCTAGTGCTTGTGTTCAAGTAAAATAGCATCCAAGTCCACTTGCCTGGGTGGTAGTAATGGGACTACTTCTGAAAAGAGTTTAGAAACTGCTCTTTCTAGGGATAAATTGTTTGCATCTGCTAAAAAGTTGAGAGCTTCTTTCTCTTCTTCTTCAAGAAGGTCTAAATCTAAAATGGGATTGATAACCTTTTCTGAGTGCTTAATTTCTATAGGGACCGCAGGGAGGTTATTGATAAAATACAACTTGTTCACAATAGTGGGTAGAGAAGTGAAATAAAAATCAAAATCTGAGCTATCTTGTGCATCAATAATGGGTAATTTAGCTAGGAAGGCACTAAAAGCTTCGAAAAGCTTATCCTTCTCTTTTCTGGAGAAAATTAGTAAAGAGAGCCAGTCGTTGACAGAAGCTGTGTTTAAGACAGATATAGAGTGGGTGATAATAGCTTGTTTCTCAAAATCAAGAAATTTTTTATAAAATCCACTTCTTTGAAACAAGAATTACACATTGGGTACCAATTGGTGGAACCGGAATGTCTTCTTCTATACCATATCGCAAACGAGTGAGAGACGGAATCCAAAAAGCCTGAATCAATCACCATATAGGTATTAAACCAATTATTATGATCATACCAGTATTAAGTTTTCTCAGTATATGATGGATACCCGACCAAAGGTATCTTGAAAACTTTGTGTGTGTTTGAAATTAAAATCGCATCATTCAGAATCATATACTAAGAGACTTAAATACTGCTTGCAAAAGCATATTGTGTAAAGAACTTAAACAAAGAATAATTTCTTGATATAAGATTCATTACAAAATACTCTGATACATGACAAAGTAGGAGCTTAAGCTAGAACTTCTACCAGATGAAATCAAGGATCTTTACCTGCCAACCAACCACAAGTACAATTTAGTTAGAACTAATTTGTACTAAATAGGTGACATGTATCCAAGCAATCTCCACTACTTGTTATTGCTGTCACATCCTAGACCCCAACCATACTCCTAAGTATAGATTATGTTTTCTTTAGCCTACCTATGCAAATATGGTCTATTACGGTCTTTAAAAACTTTTATGGGTTTACATGGTTTGGAGATATGGTCTCTAATTGCTATTGGTTTTGTTTTCTTTGGCCTACTATGTGCAACCATGAGCTTGTCCTGAATTTGTTGTCACTTAAAAGTGTCACGAGTGATGCACATCCTAGCCATTTTCTTGTAATCCTGCTTATCAGCAAATAATTATACACATGTGTTTAATATCTTTGTGTAGTAGACCTAATTGTTGCTTCATTTATTGATCCATCTATTTGAATCCCTCTATTACATGGTATATACAACTACTTTTTGACATATAAGGTTACCCAATTTCTTTAATTTGTAAACTTTTTTGCAGCATCTTGTTTGTAAATCAATCTTTAAAAAAAAAATGAAAGTAAACATTGCCTTTTTCCTCACAGGAGGTTGTCATAACTCATGCTTGCATAAACTATATTCATGCTTTCTCTCAACTATAATATGGTGGTTTTACTTAAAAAACAACTCGTAATGGAACTGCCTTGTTAAAGTACATAAAAGAAACTAAGTGAAAGTACAACTTCATGTACTGTATTACCTGGTTATTATTTGCCGCCGTCATCTATTTTACTCTTCTTGTACGTGTTTATTTGTCCAAGGTTCTGCAATCTTGTCACTGCTACACCCTTCAATCGATATTTTTATGCTAGGTATTAGATACTGATTATCACTATATTTTATCTCCATGTTTCACTTTCAATGTCACACCATGTGTATCTACCGCAGTATGTGTACATGTGAACAAAAAATCTGTGTGCAGTTTGTATACATGCTTGTGTACTAAAAAAAAAAACGCATGTATACGTGGGTTTTATAACTAACCCCTTCTTATGTATGTAGCTTTTCATGTATTTCCAACCATGTGTCTAAAAAAAACCTTTTTTCATGCATCTCTAGCTGTGTGTATGGTATTTTAGAGACAACAATCAATTATATTTATGTGTATATGGATTGAAAAAAGCTTAATGTTCTTGTACCAAGTTATGAAAAACCATATTTAATTGTGTATGGAGTAAAAACAACCATTTACCTTGCCGTTTGTATGTGTTTGTAAGCTTCCTATGCTGTCGTTAGCTACCTAGGTTGATGTATACAGCATTTTCCGTTTGTGATGATGAGAGAGAGGGGGGTTTTGTATCACGCAAAGAGACCTTCCGTTGCCATGGATTATGCAAGAGAGAGCTGTATTTCCACACTCGTTGTGATATTTCCAATATGTGACTCATACTTTAGTAGAGATGGGCCATCACCTACAATCAAATCAAATTGGGTTGAATCTCTCAACACGATGCTTTACCTTTGGATGTACCCTCTAGATACAATCTAAGTGTTAGGAAGACAAAGGTCGTAAGACCTAAGACCTTAGCAAGGCTAAGTGGGAAAGGCGTAGAGAGGATGGTTGGGAGGAGTGTCAATCATCATTCTACAAGGCCAATGAACTTTTAGAGGTATCAAAGCAAGTCTGGTCCTTTTTGGACTACACAGAATAAGGAAATTTTTCTTTGCATGGAATTTTTGCTTTTTCTAAACTTTGCAAAAAATGCCACATACATATAAGGCACAATGTCTGCAAATCAATCTTTTGAGCCAATCGCCGTTTTGATTTTGAAACCATTCCACCTTTGGGGCGGAATGCAGCAATGGTGGATGTGCGGGTTGATGATAGTGATGGTCTTCATGACCATGGGTTTGACAATATATAGGAGCTAAATGCTCTTCTTCAATGCAAGGAACAAAATGGAGAAGAATTTAGAAGCCATAAAGTCCAACTTAACTATGCTTACAGAGAATTAACAACTTCATGATGGAGATGGCGAAGAAGCGGTCACAAATTCTAGTTGTGGCCAGTCAAGGAGTCAATGACGGACCACCCCCATTCAAAAATCTCTTTGTGGGGCACGATGAACGAAAGACTTCATCATGGATGAAGGAAAGCTATTGGTTTATAGAGGCAAGGGCTAAGAGAGGAACAAAGATGTTGTGAATCATTTTTGCAAAGTGGACAAATGTACATCATATGCATGCAACTCCACATGTAATCCATTCTCTTAAACAAGTTTAGTTGCTTGAAGTTAAGGCCCACAAGGGTGGATGTCATTAAAGCCATACAAAAATCCTACACATTTTATGCTATGTTCCATAAGGAATTCCTTCCCATCAATGAGGAAAATAAGAACTAGCAAGCTTGGAATGAGTTCTTCATGCAGACATCATCTCTGAATAATTATATTTCTCAATATAGAGAAGTGATTCTCAACCTAACAATCTCAACAAAGTTCACAAAGTATGGGGATTCCTACAAGGATTACATCCTAACATCAAAGCAAAGATTATTCACCTGCATCCTAAAACTTTGCATGATGTTGTTTTTGAAGCATAAGTTTATGATTTGAATGAGAAAGATCTATGAGCTAAGCACCCTATAACAAATAATACAACTTCATCTTACAACAACAACCACAAATTCAAAAAGGATAAAAGCAAGAACCTCTCTTTAGATGCAAACTTTATGCTTGCACATTGAAGGGATACTGCATTGTGTAAAAGGTGTTGCGGGTACGAATCACATCACCTACACAGTGCATGCAACACTTGCTAGATCAACATAATTTCAATTGAGGACACAAATGACATGATAGGCGCACAGAGGCAATCTCTATAGCTTGTCAGGCTAAGACCATCCCACACATGCAACACTCTGGAAGGCCAATTAAAGCAAAGCCGGGAATCTCACTGCTCTCAACTACACCACCCAACCCACATACACACAAACGAAAGGAAACTCACCAAATTATACCATAATTGTATGAAACTTAAGGAACACCATCCCCTCACTAGGATACACCTTCCCCAAAGCCTCTACACTCAAAATCCTCACTCCAAACCCATCTGTGGAAAATGCGTATGAAGAAAGAGAAAATGCGTATGAAGAAAGAGCAAATTTTTTAAAGTGCCCGAAACTAAAATCTATGAGTACTTATTTGTAGCTTATGTTCCCACAATTCTAACGACTAGTTCCACACAAAAAACAGACATCATTTGGCACACTTACAACGACCACAAATATCTTGTAGATCCATTTTGCAGGGAATGCTTGGCGATGTTGCATAGCTCTCTCCAATCCTATCACAACGGTGCAGTTGAATCTCCAGTGCAATAAGCGATCAAGGAGTAGTGTAACATTTAATGGCCTAGTAACTTGTGTGTAGCAGAGAATAGCATGAACATAGTGAGCTTTTCATTAGAATAGATTCCTAATGAGAACAACAAGAGTGCTTGGGTGGAGAGAGAAACAAAAAGTATGAAACCTAGTTAGATAGCATGAACAATACTTCAAAAGAGAGAGAAATTAAGCTATTGACAACAATTAAGGACCGGATTTACATGGAGCAGGTCCCCCCTCTAAAAGGCTTTGTATTATGGTTTCTCCCATCAAGAAAGATATTTTACAATATAATTATTTGTGTTCCTTCAATACTAGCAAGTGCAATGAAGGTGGAAACTTCAAGAACTAAGCAAAACACTTATAAAACACAACATCAATTCCCTCATGGTCTCAGACCCAAGACCTCACACTCCTTCGAAGATGGTAAGAGCTAGCGGGGTATGAAAGTAGATTGAGAGGAAGAAGGAGTAGTCTTACGAGAAAGATGTACATCTCCTCACATAATCACTCATATTAGCATAGCATAGCTTATTAATTAGCATGGTAGAAGAGATGAGCATGCATTGAAGCTTGGCTCTTGGCGGATTTGCATCACAAAGATAAGAGTTGTTGGTGTAGGCCTCCCTTCTCACAAGCTTGGAGTAGGTGATAAGCTTTCCAAGAGAGCGAGAGAGAGTCTTCTTGCTTCACACATGAGCTAGTGTGAGTGTGTATGCAATAATTCCTTGTAAAATTCAGCCCCCTCTCTCTCTTGGTCGACCCCTCTTGCTATTTCTCTTCCTAGCACCTCATTGGACCTCTCCCAGCTTATCCAATGAAAGTTGAGTAGCATAAGTGATAGCCTTCTGACATGTGTCCCCCTTTTCCCTTTTATGAGAGATTTAGGTAATTAATTAATGCAACTTAACTCTCATCGGACCCCTTCGTCTCCTGGCCAATAAGAATCAGGCAAGCCATTGGGCGATTGAATGCTCGTTGGACCCTTGGGAGACTGTCCAATAGTCTTCTAGAGAGCTTTATTATTATTGGTTATTAAGTTATAAAGTGTTTTTAAATTAATTAAACTAGATTTACTCTAGCCTAATTCTCATTGGTCCAATCCCTACTGTGGCTGGTCTACCAGCTTAACCAATATTCTAACTTTTTCTCCCCTGGCACTTCCTCATATTAAATGATGAGTTTAACATGAGAAAATCATTTAGGAGAAAAGGATATTAGTTATTATGACATTACCTCTCTCTTGAAATCATAGTCGTCCTCGACTATGGGGTAGAGAAGATAAAGCCTATTCATTAGTCCTTTTTCTAGCGGGTAGAGGATCCCTATGTTACCCTACGACATCGTTCCAGAATGGATGACTAGTCCATTTGGCGCTTGAGAGGCTAAGCTACTGCAAGCATGTCATTAGTCCTATCAATCTTCTATAATAGAGTGACATGTTCTACTTGGTGTTTGGGAGACTTCGTCTCCACAAACTTGAAAAAAGAGAGTCTTATAAGACAAAAACTTTGTTCATTTTAAACATCTGTACATTTGCTTACTCTAGGGAAGCATTGTAAGCATTGACAAGGTTTAGGTTATCCTTCAATTGTATGCCTTGCATCCATCTAGCATCTTCAAAAGGATAATTCTTAAATTCAATAAGATATCGTCCGATAGTCTTACCACCTCTTAGTACCTTGTCTTCATGTCAGAGAATGGACTCGGGCTGCAGCACCTCTTTGTTAGAAGCTGGACACACCCTACGGAAATTGACTACTCGGCAGATTATCATTTTTTGTAATTATTCATTTATTGAGAAAACTCAACATTTCACCTTGTAAATATTGGGGCTTACAAAAGTTTCCAGATTGTATCCCAGTTTTGATAGTTAGATTGAGTAGATGGTTGATTTGGAACTTTAGGGTTTGAGAATTGTAAGGTATTTATACCACTTTTTGACCTTAATGAAGGACCTTTTGTCATTTTTAAAAAGTTTGAAGTTTGTGAGTGAGCGTACTGTGTACGAGAGAGAGTGTGAGCCTCATCTTGACGCTATGTGTGCACCGGTAGTCGGAATTGAGTGCGGAGAAGTGCAGCGTGTTGCCCCCGACGAGAGCTATGCATCGATACCTACATTGCGCGCGTATGGTCCGGTTTTGCGAGCTCCATCTACGAGCTTCATCTGGTGATTCAGTGAGCATACGTTATCCGATTTTGCATTGCAGCATATCCACGCGTTCAGATTGAGTAGAGATACACATTAGGCACTTTAGATTTCGAAAACAAAGACCTGCAAATTTCAGCCAGACATCCTACGTGATTTTGCACCGGGTGTTTTGGGTTGGGGTTTTGGTTCATAGACCTTAGGGAGCGCGACCTATTGGTGTTAGTAGGGTCTCCTTCAAGTTCTGTGGTGTTTCGAGATTGTTTGATGGGTGTTCAACTCTAGAAAGCATTGTAGGAAGTTTTCTCTTATGCACTCTTGAAGGCTGTGACTTAGACATTGGGTAGAGACCTCTGTAGGAGTTAGTTAGGAGTCGGTCGAGTGTAGGTTGACACCCTATGCTTGCCTTCACGTGCCTACGGGTCGAGCTTCGTCCTTAGCTGACAAATCTTGTTAGGAAAGTTCTCGCTATGCTGACATCCATCGCGGCGTATCCGTCCAACATTGGTGCCGCTGCTGGGGACGAAAACCTTAGGTAGGTGACCGAGGCTAGTCTTTGAGGAAAGGAATTTTTGGCTTGCCAAGAGTCTCGTTTTACATTTAGATAGGACCAGAGGGTGGAGGACTCTCTAGGTCTTAGAGGGAGTCTAGGAAGCGTGTGTCTGGCCTAGATCCTTCGACTTAGGTAGACTGAGATAGTTTTAGATATTAGTTGAGTTTGAGAGTAGGAGTTGGAGTGGTAGAAGAGGTGAGAGGAGAGCTTGAGAGTCCAGAGGCCAGAAAGCAACCAAAACACCATTATCACCATTTCACAGGATGAGTAGGAGTAGAGTAAGTGGGACATCATGATTCAGGATCCAGAGCACTTCATGCATGTATACTTGCTTGGTAAATTCATCACAAGGTTGTAAAAGATGCAAAAAGACGCAAAAGTGTGTTTGAAAGCTGAAGTGAAGTCCAAAAGTTATTGTGAGTGTTTCTGATAGAGCTGCAGAGCATCAGGAGCATTTCTGTCAGAAAAAAATTTAATTTTAAGCCAGAAGACATCCTAAGCGTAGGATGTCTACAGGCTAATCTGGTGGAAATTTTGGGATTTTGAGTTGACCAGTGTGTTCAGAAGGTGGGGTTTACCCTATTTTCAACTGGAAAGTGAAAATTTGACCATATCTTGACAGGATAAGACCCGATAGACTGAAATTGCCAGACATCCTACCCAAATTGTGCCCAAGCATTATTTCAAGACCAAAACCATAGGATGGTTGCATGAGCATGATCTGCATGATATATTGAGTGAAAGAGAGGGGTTATATCTCATTTGGGTGAGAAAATTGGGTTCAAAGCAGACTTTAGCACTTTTGACTGAAAAAAGGCAAGAACAGCTAAAATTGGGGACTTTTGAAATCCAAACCAAAATCTAAGCATACCACTGGGTTGCTGACATCAAGGGGAAGTTGTGGGTCAAGTCAGGGGTCAAACAGGCCAAAAAGACATCCTACATGTAGGATGTCTTCTGTGTGATTTTGCACTCCAAACCTAATTTTGAGCATACCAAAGTGATCAGCAACTCAACTGGAGCCTGTGTTTTGAATTTCAAGCCATTCTGATGAAATCGACATCCTACGCGTAGGTTGTCTAAAGCAAGAAATTGAAGCCAGATACTGACTGTGGGCATAGCAAGGTGTTGTATAGCCTGAGGCAAGCCTCCTAGTCAATTTTGGTCCAAATTGGAGTTGATTAGACTGATCAAGACCAGCAACAGGCTGTCGGAACAGATTTTTGATCCATTGACCAGCTTATAGGTGTCCAAATCAAAAAGTAAAAACAGCTGTGGAATCAGCACATCAAGGGGAATCCATAGTGCAAAAATCCAGGCAAAACAGAGCAGGAGACATCCTACGCATAGGATGTCTATTGGGGCCTACTGAAGAGAAAATTTGACTGGGCTTAGACAGTGAGATTCCATTTGGCTTAAGGGTTCTAGAACTTCTTTCAGAAGTGAATTTGGACCTTGTTTGTCGATTTGACAGAGCAAAGACTGAATTCAGACTTTTTCATGTAAATTGGCCAACATCCGAGGGAAGTACAATTCCAGATTAGCAAACCTAATCCAGAACATTAGCAGTGTATAAAATACAGTAGTGATTGAGATTAATTCTCCAGTTATACCAATCATTACTAAGATAACCTCTAGCAGTTAAATGCTTTGATTCGATTGCCGAAATTAAACTCTTGTGTACACGTGTATTCAGTAGCAAAGCAAGAAGTTGTGCGGAGACTGATCCTTTGCCAGGTGAGTGGTTGGATTTGAGATAAATTGCATTGATAAGTTTGATGAATTTAAGATCAGGAAGATACATTTTTAGAGACCAGAAGGTGGCAGGTGACCAAGGTAGCTTAGTGTCCACCGAGGAGAGTGTAACTTAGGCAAGGCTAGATCTACTAGCGATTATTGAGGAAGGTAGTGATACTGACACTTCGTCAGAAAAATCTTTCTTCATGATGGGTAGTTCACAGCCAGGAGGTTTCACCTATGACGGACCAATGCCAGGAGGAAGCACCTCCCTAAATCCTTTGAATGATTCCAAGCTCACTGTGATCTTCTTAGAAGGAACAAACTCAAGGGGAGCCTTAGTCTATTCTGACTATCGAGGACTCAAGTGCATTTGTATTGAAGAAAGGCTGGCTCAGAGATTGGAGATAATTCGAGTCTATGATGATGGAGATAGATTCCGAGACGAAAAGGGAAACCACTATCTGATAGTTAGTAACCCTGAAGATTACAACAGATATGGAGATAACGTGGCGAAAGGGAAAATGGTTTCAGAAGCTCAAGAACCGCCACCAAACATCGATCGACCTGGAGCAATTTTTATGTATGATAAGAAAACAGCCAGGGTTTCAACTTTTAATGAGAACGTGGGAATCTATAAGCATGAGAGTGAGGCAATAGTCGCTTACTTTCGCTGCAAGGAACCATACTTAAACGAATTAAGCAAAGACAAGGTTCTTTACTTATTCTCTTATGAAACTGCTATGGGAAAGGATATAGTTTTTGTTGATAGGTACGGGCGAGAATACCAACGTATTCTCCCAGAGGAGGTAGAAAAGGCAACAGTTCCAGGAGCATCAACATATGCCCCAGACGAAGTGCCAAGAGCCACCTACACCACTAGCAAGTCGACAAATCCCTTTTCAGAGGAGTATGACGCTACCTCACATTCCACCCGACCGCAGACATTCAACAACCCAAACCAACCATCAACTCAACCATCATTGCATGCATGGCTTCGACAGAGTGCAACATTGGAACAAGACCAAAATCGAGATGGTTATCAAGCCACACGAGGGCTAAGGGATTTGCAAGAACCACCACTCTATTCAAGGTATCAAGGAGAGAGTAAGCCAAAGACTCAAGGGTCATTAGAGCCTGGAAGACCACCCATAGAATGAGTTCGAAGAGATGAACCATCTCTGGCACGAACTGTTAAAAATTATGGCTTAGGAGCACCACTGGGAGAGGAACTAGCCTACTACAGAAGACCAGAGGAGGTATATTGATTAGGACGTGGAGATCCAATGATGAGATTTGTAGACCATCGTAGAATTAGACCTTCTCAAGTGCAAAAATGGGTAAACAAGAAATACACAGAAAACAGAGATCCAAGAGATCATGTAGCAGCCTTTGTGCGTGTAATTAGAGCTAAAGAGGTGTTAAACTTCCCTACCCAATTTGCAGGGTTTGGACTAACCCTAGAGGATGACGCTGCTACTTGGTTTGACTCTGTAGAGCGTAGAGACTTTGAGTCTATGGAGGAAGTGTTTGACGATTTTATCGAGGAATTCTCACAAAGGGGGATAGCTCATAATACCGTCTCACAAATCCATAAATTCAAACAGAAAGATGGGGAATCTGTACGAAAGGCAGCCCTAAGACTAAAAAGATATGTTAAGTTCTGCCCTGTGGAAGAGCTGCCCACTCAATCCAGACTTATGCTTATATTCATCCAAGGACTAAGGAATGCAGATCTCCAGAAGGACTTACATATGAAGAGGAGCACGATGTTGAATGAGTTGACCAAGGAGGCTCTTTACCTTGTGGACAATTGTGCGATCTACAAAGAGGGGGAGTTCAAGGACCTTGACGACGATTCATCTTCACAACAAAGTGGAAGCAAGTCTTCTAAGACAGCACCGAAAGGAGAAGTAGTTGTAAACCAAGAGCAGCTTGTAGAGGAAGTGCTAAAAAAGATTAACTTGTACGCCAAACCGCAGGCTAAACAACCCAAGTGGTGTGCTATTGAACAAAAATGGACAAACGATGGGACAGAGGAATGTTATTATAACAAGGGATATGTGAGAGAGAGATCTTACGCTCCCCAAGCTCAGGTAGCTTCTCCTCAAGTTCCACCAATGCCTAGGTATCAAGCAGGCAACCTACCAGGACCTGTAGGTGTAGAAAGACCACAACTAGTGTTGGGGCAACAACCACCCCTACCAGGATTACAATCAGTCGGTATAAGATACACACCAACCGTAACCGAATCAGAGGAGAAGGCTTTGGTGCCTATGCATGCATATTATGAAGATCCCAATGGATATGCGGAAAACTCTGTCTATTATCCATCGGAAGAACCCTCGGCACCAGAACCATGGAGCATGATAGGAAGTACAGGACCACCAACAGCTGCACAGGCGGCAGGAGAAGGAAGATATAGCTTAGATGAACGAACATTGTTGTTCATAGCCAACGGAGGCATGGGCGGATAGAGACATGCATACCAACAAAGGGGAGCTCAAGGAGCACCTCAAGAATCCAAGGGACCCTGCTACAAGTGTGGTGGAGACCATTGGCTAAGAGACTGTCCTCATGATGAAATCATTAGAGCCAACGCATATTGCACCGAGTGTGGAGTTACTCATTTGATTCTCGATTGTCCTAAAAACCCGAGCAAAGGAGCAAAAACCACCTTGAACATGCTAGAAACAGTATCTTTCAGTAAAGGGTCAGAAAATGAAACAATCATACCTATTCAGGCGGTGACACGAGCCCAAGCTCAAAGAATGACGAACGAACCCATAATTGAAGAGCCAAAAACCGATGCCCCAAGTTCAAAAACGAAAAATCAGAGAAGCACTTGGAAAGCTAGAAAGTCACGTATGAAAGCCAAGAAAGAACGAGAGCAAACAGCTCTATCCGAGGAATTAAAACATACAAAGGATAGATGAGAGCGGTTAGAGGATCTAGCTAGCTTAAGCTCACACACCACGGCAATCATAGCACCCAAGGAAATAGCAGAGCCCAAAAGTGTAGGATCAGGAGGATCAGTACTGGCAGACAAGGTAAATGAGGAGTTGGATGCACTTCTAAAAGCTTATGAAGCAAGACTCAAAAATTAGCAAACCCAGGAGCAAAGATGGATGACTTATCCATATGCTGAAATAGAAACACAAAGGTTGGAAATGTGTAGAAAGATGATTGAAACAACTCAATCATTGATGGAAGACTCGCTTGGTAAACTTGCAAATTGGCATGAAGTACCAACTCCAACCCCTATCCAACCAACTTTAGAGGAACAAGTAGAAACGAAGGAAAGACTCACGAATGCCTATGAGTCCAGAGGAGAGCCTATCATAGTGCCAAATACAACAGATGAGGCAAGTGACTGGTTCCAACCTAAAACATTGACAGAAATGGGTAAGGATTGTAACGGTCTAGATGATCTGTGGAAGCAAATCCGTGAGGCCAACGAGGCTAACAGGGTGAGTAACCACATGAATAGCACGAGAAAAGAGAAGAATGAGATCTTATCTCCTATTGAAGAATTTGAGGCAAGGTCGCAAATGAACTTTGATATACATTCACAAGGGGGAGACCAGGGATCAATTAGTTTGGGGCACAGCCAACTAGACTCGCTGAAAACTTTACCCTCTTACCTAGGAGAGTATGAAGCCAAGTCTGAAGTGAGAGCAATCCCAGCTCAAAGACTCTCTTGTAACAAAGTATGGATTCACAAGGATTGATTGACTTATTGTCCACCCCGGTGGCATGCACAATCACATTAGCCGAACTCCTAAGGTTACGACCAAACATGTGGACCACAGTAGGAAAATGCCTAGAAAAATTTGGAGTGAAGGCCCCACCTCGAAGCTTCAGGAAGGGATCAGAGAATTGGACAGGCCTCAACCAAACAATAGGCCAGTACCATTAAACAAGGTTGGAGAGTATTGCGAGGGAGAAGATGGAAACACCACGCTACAAGTAGAATTCCAAGGAGTAGTTTCCAAAGCTATTCTTGACAGTGGAGCGGGAGTTGCTATCACCACCAAGGAAATCTAGAAAAAATGGGGAAAACCATCTTTAAGAGCTACCAGAATGAAATTGCAATTGGCAGATGGATTCATGGAGAAGCCTCTAGGACTCTTAGAAAAAGTGATTGTCACTTTGCGTGGAATCGAGTATGAGCATACATTTGCAATAGTCGATTTCGACAAAAAGAACAATTATGAGATCATCTTGGGAAGACCATTCATGCAACAACAACTAAAATACACCTGAAAGACCATAGTTACAAGGATGTGAACCAGACACCAGTGGAAGAATTTGATTCAGCTACAGTAGCAGGATCAGAACTCCCAGCATGGTTAGGGCAACAAAAAGAGCTATGGATGTGCGGAGCTTCACATTGTGGAAGCTTAAGAAGAGAGGAATGCGTCTTAGAAAGAGCGATTGAGGACAAGGAGTATATTCCGGAACCTTTCCTTGAAGATGCCTTGGAACCTCTAGAATGGGAACACATACTAGCAACATTGGATGTCTGTACCATTACAGATAGTCCAACAACAAAATTTTGCGATAAGGATGGCTATGATGTGCTAACCTTCTATATGGTAAGCATTATACCAGGAGGAGATGAGACGATAGAACCACCAGAACAAGAAGGGTTTTATAACTTCTCTGAATAATGATGCAGATAATGAGTGTTCAGACAACTCAAGTGAGCCTGCGGGGAAAACATAGCATATCAAGTTTTATGATTTTGCTAATCAGCACCATAGACGCCAAGAACACTCTAGGAGAAAATGAGCAGGAAAGAAAGCGAGAGAGAACCTGATGCCCAGGATAAAAAGTAAAACTCACTATTTGATGCTTGTAAAAGCAGAGGATTGTGTAAAAGATCAAATATCAGGAACATTCTCAAAAGTTCAAAGGAAAAGAACGAGAGAGGAAATAAAACAAGTACGAAAAGATAAAACAGAAACAAAATCACAAAAATCTCAAAAATAAAAAAAAGAAACAACAAAAGACTAAGAGTGGACCAAACTGGAGCGTAAACAGAAATACCAAGAACTGAAACGGTCTTTACGTGAGATATGGATTACTGAAGAAGATAGTGATGGTAAAGGGGAGTCAGAGAAGGGAAACATGAATGTACCACACTATCGGAAATTTACCATCCAGGACAGAAAAATCATCATGACACCACCAATCAGGGAAAGAACCAACCAAGAATCTTACGATGGGCCAAAAAATGCAAAAAAGATAGACCTCACAGAACCAGGTGAAAAGCCTCAGCCGGTCTATATAGCAACCGATTTAGAGCCTGAAGAAGAAGAACGGCTAACACAACTTCTCAAGAAGTATAAAGATGTGTTTGCATGGTCCTATAAAGACCTCAAAGGAGTTGATCCAATGATATGCCAGCATACAATTCCTTTGAAATCAAATACAAAACCTAGCAAACAACGTCCTTATACATATAATGACACATTTGCTAAACAAATCAAAGAGGAGATTGACAAGCTGATGGAAGCTGAATTCATCTATGAAATTGAACATACAGATTGGGTGTCACCCATTGTGGTAGTCCCCAAAAAGAGTGGAAAATTGCGAGTGTGTGTAAACCTCAAAAAGGTAAATGCAGCCACCCTAAGGGATAATTACCCCTTGCCAATCACAGAACATGTACTTGAGCGGGTGGCCGGGAAACAGGCTTATTCCTTTCTGGACGGGTTTTCAGGATACAACCAACTGGCAATTGCAAGGGAGGATCAACACAAAACAGCGTTTGCCAGAGAATGGGAGATTTATGCGTATCAAGTTATGCTGTTTGGCTTAACTAATGCCCCAGCTACCTTCCAAAGGTTAATGATGCACGCATTCAAAGAATACCTGAGAATATTCTTAGAAATATACATGGATGATCTTTGTGTACACTCTCTTCTACGAGAGGAACATATTGACCATTTGCAAAAGGTATTTGAAAAATGCAGAACATATCGAATCTGTTTTAACTCGGAAAAGTGTGTTTTTATGGTTAAGCAAGGCCGCATCTTAGCACGAGGTTGGTAACCTAACAGGACATAAAAGTGTCCTTTCAGGGTTTTGAAAAAAACCTCCAAAACCATAGTAGATCCACTCATTTTGTAAAATCCTTTCATGAGGTTACAGTTCAAGGCCTACTATACATGAAAAAAATAAGAAACTTGAAAAATTTTTGATCTTTTGGTCACACCAAGCCTCCAAAGTTGATGGACCAATACATTTTCATCAAAACAGTCATTTCTTACGTTTTGTTGCATAAAAATAAGATTAGGGATTTTTGTAGGACTTGAGATAAATTCCCTAGTTAACTTCAATGGGTTGGTGATCAGAACATATGATTGCTTGTCACTCACTATTTTTTGTTTTGCCAAAAGAAATAGGTACAAAAAAGTTGAATTTTTACCATTCTACAAACCTATCATCAAAGTTTCTATAGCCACGCTCAATACAAATAATATATGCATGTTTTTTTAGTTCCCTATTGTCCTTTAGGTTCATAAGGAGCCATGGAGCATGTCAAAAGAATAATACATCTCTTACCAAGGAATATTGGGGACAAAGATGAAGTACTAAATACAGCAAACATGAAAAAACTGGGTTCAACATTATGAGTTGTAGAATCCCATAGAAACTATTCAATATCTAGCCAAATTTGATCCTTATGACTATATATGGTTACTACCTACAAAATGCATGTAGTTGTCACAAGAAACTAACAATATTGAAAAAGCTATACTTGATATACTAGAATGTTTCATTTTCTTCTATAATTGAAAAAATCAACCATCGTTGTCTACTATGCAAAATAGGGTATTAGGTGCCCCAAAACTCAAGGAATATTAGCTTTATGTTACAATATGCGACATAGAAAATCAAAACTGCATTTGGATATCATGAAAGCCACCAATAAAATCATAGAAGAGCTAAAATTGGCTAAAAAACAGGATTTGACAATTTTTGTAATTTGGTCATAACTTACAACTTTAACAATTATTTCTCCCTAGAAGCATCACGACATGTTGAGGACTACCAAAGATAGTTCTCTAGCATTATAGACCTCACAAACATGAATTCAAGAGTGGTATAGTTGCAAAAAGTTGAAAAAAGCCAAAAACAGGATCCGTTTTTTCACACAGTTTAGGTTGTGAAATGTTGTGCAAGGACAAGGTTAAAGATGGAATTGATATTCCAAAAAAATGTTGAGTTTTTTTCAGCTCATGAGACAAATTTCTAAACAGATAGCACCTCAAAATCCATTTTGAAACTTTTGACATAATTCAAAGAAAATGGTCACTTAACAGGTCATAAAAGTGTCCCACTACCAACCTAGTGTTAGGACACATTGTCTCAAGAAATGACATAACCACTGACCTAGACAAAGTCAAAGTCATAGTAGACCTACCTAGGCCTACTAATGTGAAACAAGTGCAATCCTTCATGGGACACTGCGGATATTATCGAAGATTCATATATATGTATGCAGTCATTGCATGACCTCTGTATCGTTTTCTAGTCAACTTCGATTGGACTGAGGAGTGTGAAACTTCATTCCAAAATCTGAAGGATAACCTTGTATCAACACCTATACTTAAAGCACCAGATTGGGAAAAGATATTCCACGTTCACATTGATGCTTCTGCATATGCAATCGGGAGTATTTTCGCTAAACCTGTAGACGGAACAATGAATTTTCCAGTTTGTTATGCAAGCCAACAGTTAAATAGTGCGGAAAAGAACTACAAAACCACCGAAAGAGAGGGGTTAAGAATGATATGCTGTAAAGAAATTTTGGCATTATTTGCTCGCAAACAAATTTGTGTTCTTCACAGATCATCAAGCTCTTTTGTATCTGGTAAATAAACCATGCAATACATGGAGAATTGTACGCTGGTTTATTATATTGCTAGAGTTTGATTTCACAGTGGTGGCCAAAAAGGGTAAAACCCATCTACGAGCGGATCATCTTTCAAGAATACACAACGGGAAGCTCCTGAAGGAGTAGATGATGACATACCAGATGCTTATCTTTTCAATATTGAAATGATACCCAAATGGTCTCAGGAAATTGTTACCATTCTTTCCTTTGGAGGTAGGTTTGATGACACGGAAGACAGATCCAAACAACAAACAATTCGACAAACAAAAAAATTCCAGTTGATTGCAGGACGACAGTATCATCTAGGATCGGACCAAATTCTACGATTATGTATAAATTCGGAAGAATTCGAGTGGTACCTTGAAGAAGCACATATCCAGGATTGTGCATTCCATTGTTCAATAGTGAAAACACACCAGAGACTGAAACAGTTAGGGGTTTATTGGCCAACTATGTATGCAGACACACATTCTTATGTTAACAATTGTACTATATGTAGTGCCAAACGACCAGTGGATCACATGACATTGTTTCAGGTAAACATTGCACTTGCATGGAGTCAATATATCATTGATTTCTTAACCACAAGGATGTTTTTTGAAAACATAACAAGAGTACGGAAAAGGGCTATAGAGCTAGAGGCTCGTGACTTTCAGTTAATTGCGAACCAACTCTATAAACGAGGAAAGGACAATCAACTTAGAATCTGTGCAAGTGAAAGTGAATACCTGCTGATTCTAGAATATGCACATAGCGGAATAAGTGGAGGCCATTTTTCGGGCGATAAGACGGCAAAAATTGTCTTAACCGCAGGAATATGGTGGCCTACATTGCATATGGATGCTGAAGAGTTTGTAAAGCGTTGTGATGCATGTCAGCGCACCAAGGTGCCGATAAAGAGAGATGAGATGCCACTACGGCCAGTGATGGGAGCAAGGGCATTTGCAAAATGGGACATTGATTTTGTGGGACCTATTTCACTCCCTGCATATCGCACCCATACCTAATATATCATTGTGGCTACGGACTACCTCACAAAATGGACGGAAGCCAAGGCAACGTAAAAAGCAGATGCACGGACCATTGCACAATTTTTGTATGAGAATGTTTTTGTACGATACGGTTTACCAATAGAAATTGTCAGTGATCGTGGAACACATTTTCTTAATGAAATCATTGAATATATGCTAGAGGAATTCATGGTCATACATAGGAAATCTGCTCCATACCATCCACAGGCAAATGGACAAGCTGAGGCCACAAAAAACACTATACACGGTTCTCACTAAAATTGTGTCAGAGTCAAGAACCGATTGGGATCAACAGCTACACTCAACACTATGGGCATACAGGGTAGCTTACAAAACATCGATAGGAACGACACCGTACAACATGGTGTTTGGCCTAAATGCTATATTACCCATAGAGTTTTTCATTCCAACTCTACGAGTAGCGAAACGCTTAGAATGGACAGGGCATGAGCTCTCTTCAAGAATAGATGACCTTGAAAAGCTAGATAAACTCCGCTTGAGAGCTGTAGCTTCGATCTATGCTAAAAAGAGAAGACAAAAAGAGTTTTTTGACAAGCATGTGCGCACGAAAGAGTTCAAAACAGGTCATTATGTACTTGTTTATACTTTGAAGTAACATACCAAGAAACTTAAAAAGCGAGGGATGGGACCCTTTGTGATTAGTGATCTATCGCAAAGCAGAGCTATCAAGCTTGCTACATTAGCAGGTGAAGAGATGCCCAATTGGATTAGTGGGTGTCGATGAAGAAATATCATTTACCACTAACACAGGATATGCTTCACCAAATCCATCAAGGAAAACAACGAATGAAGGAGAAACAAAGAGTACGAGAAGAAGCTCAAGCAGAAGCAAAAGAATGCATGGCAAAACGAAGACTTCTACGACAAAAACAAGAAGGTAAAGCACCATTGCGAATCAATGCCATTCGACTAACGATGTTGGATGAAGACACAGTGGAGCCAATAATTGCAGTCAAAGTGGATAGCAATCAAGTTGAATCGACGGCATTGCTTGATTTTGGAGCTCAAGCAAATTTGATCTCTTACAGATTATACCAACAGCTCAAGTCCACAAGTCAACTTCATCCTACTCCTCAAGTGTTGGAAAGTAGTACATCACACTCGTTGAAAACATTGGACTGGGCTATATTGCATGTACAAATACATCAATATATTTACACACACAAATTTTATGTAGTCAAAGATGAAAGCACATAACACCCCATGTTGTTGGGACAACCTTGGCAAAAAGAGTACAATGTGCAGATAGATTGGAACGCGAATGCAGTAAAAATTCAGCATGCACAAGAACAACAGGTAATAGCCTTTGCTTAGCAATACCGCAATAATCAGCTGCCAACAATGCAGTCACTGGAAAAAGAGCCAAAAGCAAGAGTGCCAACAAAGAACAACATGATACCCAAGGCTAACAAACAAGTAAAAGCCAACCATACTAACTACATACATACGAAGTCACCGATTGTAGTGCAAAGATCTAGGTTACCAACACAAGGGAAACAAGTATGGATGCGGAAGGATAGAAATGACATGGCAGACCACAAACAGTGTGTAACATTTAATGGCCTAAAAACTTGTGTGTAGCGGAAATTAGCATGAACATAGTGGGCATTTCATTAGAATAGATTCCTAATGAGAATTACAAGAGTGCTTGGGTGGAGAGAGCAACAAAAAGCATAACACCTAGTTAGATAGCATAAACAATACTTTCAAAAGAGAGAGAAATTAAGCTATTGACAACAGTTGAGGACCGGATTTGCATGGAGCCGGTCCCCCCTCCAAAAGGCTTTGTATTATGGTTTCTCCCATCAAGAGAGACATTGTAAAATACAATTCTTTGTGTTCCTTCAAGACTAGCTAGTGCAATGAAGATGAAAGCTTCATGCACTAAGCAAAACACTTAGCAAACGCAACATCAATTATCCCCGGTCTCAGACCCAAGACCTCACACACCTTCGAAGATGGTGAGAGCTAGCAGGGTATGAGAGTAGATTGAGAGGAAGAAGGAGTATCTTACGAGAAAGATGTACATCTCCTCACATAATCACTCATATTAGCATAGCTTAGCTTAGTAATTAGCATGGTAGAGGAGATGAGCATGCATTGAAGCTTGGCTCTTGGTTGGATTTGCATCCCAAAGCCAAGAGTTGTTGGTGTAGGCCTCCCTTCTCACAAGCTTGGAGTAGGTGGTAAGCTTTCCATTAAAGCTTGAGAAGGAGAGAGAGTCTTCTTTACTTCACACATGAGATTGTGTGAGTGTGTGTGTGATAATGCCTTGCAAAAATCAGCCCCCCCTCTCTCTCTTGGGCGAGCCCCCTTGCTATTTGCTCTTGCTGTCCTCCCATTGGACCTCCCTAGAGCTAGCCAATGACAATTAAGCAGCATAAGTGATAGCCTTATGACATGTGTCCCCCTTTCCCCTTTTGTGAGAGCTTAAGGTAATTTAATAATTCAACTAAACTCTCATTGGACCCCTTTGCCTCCTGGCCAATAGGAATCAGGCAAGCCATTGGGCTGCTGAATGCTCATTGGACCACTTGGGAGACTATCCAATAGTCTTCTAGAGGACTTAATTCTCATTGGTTCTTTTATTAAGTGTTTTTAAATTAATTAAACTAGATTTACTCTAGCCTAATTCTCATTGGTCCACCTTCAAGGCCATCCAATAGGAATTGGGCACATCTTGTGGGCATTTGGGCTAGGGAGCTGACATGTGTCCCTAATTCCCTTTGTGTAAAGGGAGCATGTGTGTGTGTGTGTGTGTGTGACTTTCTCTCTCATCTCCTAGAAGAAGGGCTCGCCCCCTCCCATGTAGGGATATGCAAAGACTTTTTAGTCACACACAAAGCATCCAATTTCCCCTAGGGTTGACACAACCTTTGAATTTTGGAACCTTAGCATTTTGGAAGTCTTAATGGGCTGAACCTTAGGGTCTTTTTAGCCCATTGTTGCACATGGCTCTTTTGCAGATAGCCCCCCCTTTGTATCCCTACTGTGGCCGGTCTGCTAGCTTAACCAATATTCTAGCCTTTTCTCCCCTGACACTTCCCCACATTAAATGATCAGTTTAATATGAGAAAATCATTTAGGAGAATTAGATATTGATTATTATGACAGCTAGCTTGAGGACCTCCCTTCTTGAGCAAGAAAACAGAAACCTTGTGCTCTGATACCAATGTAACATTTAATGGCCTAAAAACTTGTGTGTAGCGGAAATTAGCATGAACATAGTGGGCATTTCATTAGAATAGATTCCTAATGAGAATTACAAGAGTGCTTGGGTGGAGAGAGCAACAAAAAGCATAACACCTAGTTAGATAGCATAAACAATACTTTCAAAAGAGAGAGAAATTAAGCTATTGACAACAGTTGAGGACCGGATTTGCATGGAGCCGGTCCCCCCTCCAAAAGGCTTTGTATTATGGTTTCTCCCATCAAGAGAGACATTGTACAATACAATTCTTTGTGTTCCTTCAAGACTAGCTAGTGCAACGAAGATGAAAGTTTTGTGCACTAAGAAACACTTAGCAAACACAACATCAATTATCCCCGGTCTCAGACCCAAGACCTCACACACCTTCGAAGATGGTGAGAGCTAGCAGGGTATGAGAGTAGATTGAGAGGAAGAAGGAGTATCTTACGAGAAAGATGTACATCTCCTCACATAATCACTCATATTAGCATAGCTTAGCTTAGTAATTAGCATGGTAGAGGAGATGAGCATGCATTGAAGCTTGGCTCTTGGTTGGATTTGCATCCCAAAGCCAAGAGTTGTTGGTGTAGGCCTCCCTTCTCACAAGCTTGGAGTAGGTGGTAAGCTTTCCATTAAAGCTTGAGAAGGAGAGAGATTATTCTTTACTTCACACATGAGATTGTGTGTGTGTGTGTGTGATAATGCCTTGCAAAAATCAGCCCCCTCTCTCTCTTGGGCGAGCCCCCTTGCTATTTGCTCTTGCTGTCCTCCCATTGGACCTCCCTAGAGCTAGCCAATGACAATTAAGCAGCATAAGTGATAGCCTTATGACATGTGTCCCCCTTTCGCCTTTTGTGAGAGCTTAAGGTAATTTAATAATTCAACTAAACTCTCATTGGACCCCTTTGCCTCCTGGCCAATAGGAATCAGGCAAGCCATTGGGCTGCTGAATGCTCATTGGACCACTTGGGAGACTGTCCAATAGTCTTCTAGAGGACTTAACTATCATTGGTTCTTTATTAAGTGTTTTTAAATTAATTAAACTAGATTTACTCTAGCCTAATTCTCATTGGTCCACCTCCAAGGCCATCCAATAGAAATTGGGTACACCTTGTGGGCATTTGGGCTAGGGAGCTGACATGTGTCCCTCATTCCCTTTGTGTAAAGGGAGCTTGTGTGTGTGTGTGAATTTCTCTCTCATCCCCTACTCCCAAGGCTCGCCCCCTCCTATGTAGGGATTTGTAAAGACTTTTTGGGTCACACACAAAGCATCCAATTCCCCCCATGGGTGACCTTTGGACACAACCTTTGAATTTTGGAACCTTAGCATTTTGGAAGTCTTAATGGGCTGAACCTTAGGGTCTTTTTAGCCCATTGTTGCACATGGCTCTTTTGCAGATGGCCCCCCCTTTGGATCCCTATTTTCCCTCCTTTGGATCCCTATTGTGGCCGGTCTGCTAGCTTACCCAATATTCTAGCTTTTTCTCCCTTGGCACTTCCCCATATTAAATGATCAGTTTAACATGAGAAAATCATTTAGGAGAATTAGATGTTGATTATTATGACACAATGCAACAAAAGAATTCAACCGAAGCAGATAGTTCAACCAAAAACCAAGGGCATAAAACAGATATGAGTCCCAAAGAAAATGCTCAGCAATAAACCAAATGTTACTCGCATTTGGATACTGAAACAAAAGCAAAAGGAACTCCCTTTAGTACAAGCAACATCGGAAGGCAGACAACTGCATTTGCAAAAGGACAACCGACTTATGTGGATGCCAATGAGCAACAAAACAGTGGCAACAAAGGAAGTAGCAAAACACCTACAAAAACCGGCAAAAACAACCTACCAATGGAAAGCAAAAGAAATACGGTCCACGGCCATTCTGGCCAAGCCAATCTTCTCCACAGAAACAACTATGGCTATATCAGCAGTAGCGGCAAAGCGACTGCCTTTTGCAAGAGAGACAATTAAACAGAGAGCAGTAGAGTTATAGTTGTTACTTGCCAAGAAAACAGGAAACCTCGACGTCGAATGCCAATAAGCATCTTGCTTATACCCTTCTCTTGCACAACATTAATTTTTCCATGCATTGACCGAGTATGCATAAATTAGGGCCACATTAATCGGCCAAGCATTAGAACCAATAGCAGAAAGAGCAAAAAAGGGCATAAGTTTTGACTATTTTAAGGGTTGTTTGATTGCAAATTTTTTTGGACTAACCCAAGTACACATGCCCTTATACAGCATGTATCTACAGGTATATGGGGCCAAACGCCAAATCAAGCCCCTAGGTGTGTGTATATAAGTAGAAATAGCCATTTTGCGGGCAAAATATTGGTAAAACGGAGAAATCCGGCCATAAAATTGCATGTGAGTGTATATAATGTTTTGCGGCGATGTTTTTGATTTATTATGATTTTTGGGGATTTTCTAGGTTTGATTTGCTATTTTCCTTTTAAGTTTGCTAATTTTCGGCAAAAAAACTTTAAAAATACAAAAAGCAGGTGAAAAACGGTCGCAATGAAAAACAAAAAATATGGGGATGATCAGTGACTATAGGACAACCTATGGTACAGTGGGGGTGCAATTATGAGACTGGAGCGAGAAGCGTGTTTTGGCTAGATTTTGACTGAAATGCCAAATTTCTGGTAAACAGGGCAAATGGAGTCCAAATCAAGAAATTTTCGAGCCTAAACCGCATCTCGCAAGAAGTTGGAAGCACATGACAAATTTCATGAAAAGTGGTTCGGGGACCTCCATTATAAGAAATTTTCACCTCATTTTTAGCTCATTTTCACTATTGTCCTTTGAGAGAGAGCTTCTGCCACCTAGAGTGAGCGGAACTTCTAGTAGCTTCTACGACATGAGAGGTAGGCTCACCACCTTGAGGTTTTCGGGCATGTTTGTTGTTTTGTCGCAAAAACTAGCGTAGGGTTCACACACAAAGCGGGCAGTAGAGACCTACAAGTAGAAGCGGCCACCTAACGGCTAACCCAAAATCAACGAGACTTCATCGATAGCCCTAGCATAGGAGACCAATCTTGAATGTCCAAAGGCAGTAGAAAACCATTGGGAAAAACCCTAATTCCTAGAATCCCGCAAGAGGCCACCAAATGGGAAATCGGCGAAAAGGCGTCCAAATGCTACAAAAATTCATGGGTAGGAGCATCTCGACATGCTCGACAAGTCTATGTAGCCCACATGACCAAAAGGTGACCCAAAGCGGCACTAAACTTCAGAAATGGCATCAGACACACAAAGCGTCGAATAGCTCTCGTGGCCAAACCGCATGTCCGTTTGCCACCAAACTTCACGAGCGGCTTTCCTAGACCATCAACAACCAACTCCTATGGTGGTAGACCACCACAAGTCATTGAAGACATGTAAACGCAACCACGGGTGCTTCTAGAGCGAAAAATTGCCAAATGGAGCTCTGGTGAAGCCAAAGTCGACAAAAACCGTACGGCAAGGATCCCCAAGGGATCGGGAAGCTATGGAGACCAACATCAAGAAATTTCATCGTCAAAAAGCATTCCAAAAGTCAGAAAACGGCTCGGAGGCTCTGAAATCCACACAGGGAGTTACTTTCTATCCATTTGACTTTTTTGTTGAAATTAGGCTTAAAAGGGACTCAGGTGACAAATTCCATGAAAAAATCATCAGGAGACATCCTATGCGTAGGATGTCTCAAGGGCATTTCTGGGCACAGATCCCAACATTTCTCATCACACACATTTTCTGAATGACCTTTACATGCTAGCCACCAAGTTTCATCACATTTGGACCAAAATTGACCTTATATGCATGAAAAACGCAAAGTTAGGGCATAGAGGCAATAATGGGCCAAGGACCTATCAATTCTTGTCCAAATCACATGAAACTTGCACAACACATTCACAAGCACATAGCCAACCAATCTGTGTGGTCACCTGCAAAAATTGATGAAGTAGACATCCTACGCGTAGGGTGTCTATTTGACATTTTTGGCCTACAGAGGGTGTTTGTCCATTCCAGATCTAATCACATCATCTTCAAGAGCTCATATACCAAGTTTGAAGTCATTCTAATCATTTTTGACCCCCAACACCTTCAAGATACACTTTTTAAGCCCAAAAACACTATACAGGGTCTTACCAGCATCAATTCTTGTCCAAATCAAAATCCAAGAGCATGGCCATGTTCCACATGCCAAGGACTACCCACAGAACAAATCCCAAGCCATTTTGATGAAATAGACATCCTACGCGTAGGATATCTCTAGCATATTTTTGACCCTCTGTGCAAAGAATGACATCATGGGAGCCAATACCATGGTGCAATGAGCCCATATATCAATTTTCAACTCATTTGGACATCACTTGCTACCTGTTGTGGACTTTCTACCCAATTTGTGATCTAAAGCCTGAACCAGCCCAAATCACTTTTTGATGCCCAAATCCAAATCCAAGCACATAGCCATGTTGTACAGGCCAATGACCACCATCATGTCAAGTATCACCCAAATCTGATGAAAAAGACATCCTACGAGTAGGATGTCTAAATGAAAATTTTTGGCCAGAATTGCACTGAGAGCACATGCACAGTTTCACAAGTTCCTTTTAAGCTTTATTTTCAATTTTCAAGTCATTTGGATGGTTAAAACTCAGTTTCTCAGCTGATATGGAAAAAACGCTAACTTCGGACTACTGAGTGCAACAAGATCTATGGTAGCCGCAAAGTCACCAGCAAAGAAGAAAAGGATGACCATAAAAGATTATCGAGAAGAGGTAGAGCCCTTAGTCATACCAGAAGGAACTCTAAAGCCAACAAGCAGATGGATCCAAGAAGATCTTCTAGAGTCCAATGATCTAAAGATTTACCAAGGCGTGTTCAAAGACACCGAAGGAAATGCGATAGAGCTACCAATGCTACTGCGGGAACTCAATGAGTTCCCGCGGGAACTCAATGAGTTCGTCAGAAGAAAGATGGTAGAGTATCTGGAGAAGATTGATCTCCGCAATTACTTTGAAGCGGTGCCGGAAGGTATTGACATAAAAAGAGTCTGGGAATTTGTGACAACAATAAAAGAAGATGGAGTGGCCCTAGTTACAGATCTGCAGGGCAAGCCAGGCACTGAGATTCTAATCACAGAAAGAGTAGTGGCAGCGGCACTAGACCTCTCCAACAAGGGGGATAGTGTAACCAAAAGAAGAGACGAAGTAAAGGTGTACACTGAAAAGAAAGACAACTATCCCTTTGAAGATATTGCCAACCCAAAAGTGGCAATCATGAGTCAACTGTACAATCAATATTTCCATATGTGTACAAAGCGGACACAAAAGTACAGGATGCCGCCTGCAGCAATTGCCACAACATTCACCTGGGCAATGCAGAAAAGCAAGCCGAAGATCATCAATTATGCAGCTTATGTACATGATAATCTGGTAAAGATGGGCAACAAGAACCCCACATACATTGTGCTGGGTGAGCTAATCACAAAGGTGATTTATGGAGCATTGCACGCCAAGGGGAGATGGCCTTCACAGAACGACTGGCTGAGACTCAAGGAAGATAAGGAAGACGAGCAGCCAAGAGCACGAAGGGTGGCAACCCGTTTGAAACGCCGGTTAGAAACCGTGCAAGAAGAGCAGCCACAGCTGAAGAAAGGAAAGAAAGAATCTGCCCAAGCTCCAACAAAAGAGACGAAATCACAGAAAGTGGCACGTCTAGAGCGGCTGATGGAAAGCTTCAGGGCAGAAAGAGCCCTCAAAGGAGATTTAGACGAGCTATGGAAGCCGTCTCTAGAAGCAATGTCGGGATCATCCCGAAGGGTGCACAGAGACAGATTCGATGATTACATTATGAATCTTGAGATTCTTGATGCCACAGCAGAGAATATCCCACATGTGCCCTTTACAGAAGAGGAAGTGGAGCAAGTCTGACAGAAACTGCTAGAAGAGCAGGAGGGCCAAGAGAGAGAAAGGAAGACCAAGGCGGACATAGATTTCAAGAAAAAGCCAACAACTCCACCGGCCAGCCCTGAGTCCAGCCCATTGCCTTCATCACCTCCTCGTAGCCCTCCACAAGAAGACAAACCAGAAGAACAAGAAGAGTCCAAGCAAGAGCAAAGCCAGGAGCAGGAACCAAAGGAAAAGGCTAAGCCTGAAAGTGGGCAACCAGAGCCAAATGAATCATACAACACATTTCTAGACCTGCTAGCTGCCGGATACACAAAAGAAGAGGCTGCCACAGCCGCATTCGACGTGGCAAGCATGGGGAACAAAGAGCAAATGCAAAGCATACGGTTAGTAGAGCTAAAGGAGATGGCCACTGATACACTGGACCTACACCCGCCCACCAATGATTGGGATGTGGTGATGACAAAGCTAACCAAGATAAGAGCCCAGTCAATGGCCTCAAAAAGTGAAATGGCAACTCTCAAAGCCACTGAAGTCCAGATAAAGCTGGAAGTTGACACTTTACAAAAGCAAAGCCAAAGGCAGATAGAGAGAGAAGCAGAGCTGCAAGCCAGTCTGGCAAAGGCATTGCAAAGATGCCAGGAAATGGAAAGAGAAAATCAGGCAGCAGCCCAAAGACTGCAAGGAGCCGAAGAGGAGTATAGACAACTTAGCAAGTCATTTGACAGATGTAGAGAGGGAAAGGGATAACCTAACCCTACAACTTGTTGAGGAGTCCAAGGAAGTTGAGGCCATGAGGAATGACAAAGAAAAGGCAAAAATAGACCAGGAGGCTAGCCAGGATGAGGTCCTTGAGATCAAGGACCAGCTTAAAGTTAAAGATCAAACCATCCAGCGGCTACGGGAATCTCCTGCCAGAGTCAGAGCTACTAGCTCAACTCACACCACTACAGAAAGCCAGATCTATGAAGAACAAATGAAAGAGCTTCAGAAAGAGTTGACTTTAGAGAAAAAGCAATGGTTGATGATGGTGGAAGGGTCAGTGGTTATGCAAACACGCATGGAAGAAGAGCAAAAATCAATGCAAGATGAGCTAGAAATTATCAAGAGAAAGCTCGAGGAGGCGGGGAAGATAAACGCCGAGTTGAACGAACTCCTCGTGAACATGGGAGAAGAAGCTGAAGCAGGGAAACAGACACTCCTAAAGCAGATAGAAGAGCTGAGAGGACAGCAGGTAGGCACAGGACCGGCAACCATGGAAGGCATAGACCTAGAGAATGTGGCAGATCTTGTGGACACACCCATGCAAGAGGAAATCCTAGTAGGACCCTCTCAAGAGCCACAAGATCTGACACAAGAAGAGGAAGAGAAGCTGCGCAAGGCCATAGAGTCAGAAATCAGAGAAACGGCCAAGGAAGCTTGGAATGGGAGCAGAGAGTTTTTAAATCCATGACCATTCAGAAGATCGATGCCAGCAACCTCCGGCACGAATGGCTACAACCCTCTCTCCCATATCCTTTGCTAAAATATGAAGCCGCCACCATCAACAAGAGGATTAGAGAAGAGCCGACAGTGCCACTCTACACAGCAGATATCTCCCAGCCTGAAGGGGCCAAGTTAATAGTCGACTCCTAGCCCAGGTGGAGAAAGGCATGGCTGACGAAGTATCCACAGTACCTAATCCATTTGGTAGAGGCACCCAAAATTATCAGAGATAACCTAAGCTTCTGCCCTCTACCAAGGATACGGACGTGGAAGGCCCAGGAGATACTACAAAGAAGCCAACCCACTTGGCTGAACTATCCGAAGTTGCCAGGCTTGAAGGCAGGCGAGAGAATAAGTGTTCAATACATGGTGAAAACCCTAACGGGCGCCATCAAATTGTTCACTAGCTCGCCTGACCTTTCTTGCATAATGATGAGGAAGATTTGCAAAACCCTTTTTGCAGTCTTCGAGACGTTCAAACCTGGCCAGGTGACAGACAATATCTTCTTCTTTCAAGATACTTACGGATGTGCATATGATCTGTCTGGTCAGCCTTGCAAGGAGGTGATACATGCATTGTATCAAAGGATAATGTTTTTGCCATCTTATCACCTCCAGGCCTTTGAAGAAGTGTTCTACACCGACTTCTTCACAATCAACACTGATATATTCGGCCCAACACTGCTGGATTTACATGCAAGATACGAGTCGCTGCTCAAGATGCGCGAAACCATAAGATGAAGAAGCAGCTCAACAGCCATGTCGGGGATGACATGAGCAAGGAGGGGGGAGTGTTAGAAGCTGGACACACCCTACGGAAATTGACTACTCGAGAGATTATCATTTTTTGTAATTATTCATTTATTGAGAAAACTGGACATTTCACCTTGTAAATATTGGGGCTTACAGAAGTTTCTAGATTGTATCACAGTTTTGATAGTTAGATTGAGTAGATGGTTGATTTGGAACTTTAGGGTTTGAGAATTGTAAGGTATTTATACCAACTTTTGACCTTAATGAAGGACCTTTTGTCATTTTTAAAAAGTTTGAAGTCTGTGAGTGAGCGTACTGTGTACGAGAGAGAGTGTGAGCCTCATCTTGACGCTACGTGTGCACCGGTAGTCGGAATCGAGTGCGAAGAAGTGCAGCATATTGCCCCCGACGAGAGCTATGCGCCGATACCTACATTGCGCGCGTACGGTCCGATTTTGCGAGCTCTATCTACGAGCTTCATCTGGTGATTCGGTGAGCATACGTTATCCGATTTTGCATTGCAGCATATCCATGCGTTCACATTGAGTAGAGCTACACATTAGGCACTTTAGATTTTAGAAACGAAGACCTGCAAATTTCGACCAGACATCCTACGTGATTTTACATCGGGTGTTTTGGGTTGGGGTTTTGGTTCATAGACCTTAGGGAGAGCGACCTATTGGTGTTATTAGAGTCTCCTTCAAGTTCTGTGGTGTTTCGAGATTGTTTGATGGATGTTCGGCTCTAGAAAGCGTTGTAGGAAGTTTCCTCTTATGCACTCTTGAAGGCTGTGACTTAGACATTGGGTAGAGACCTCTGTAGGACTTAGTTAGGAGTCGATCGAGTGTAGGTTGACACCCTATGCTTGCTTCCACGCGCCTACGGGTTGAGCTTTGTCCTTAGCTGACAAATCTTGTTAGGTGAGTTCTCGTTGTGCTGACGTCCGTCGCGGCGTATCCGTCCAACACTCTTCTTGGTCCTCGATCTCCAGTGGGTCTTCAATAGTTGGTTCTTGAGGTGGCCCTCCTTTGTAAGGCTTTAGTAGGCTCACATGGAAAGCATTGTGTATGAGCCAATGGCTAGGCAACCTGAGTTGATAGGCCATATCATTGATTGGCCTAAGAATCTGGAAGGGACCATAGTAACATTTTGCTAACTTAGCATAGTACTTTTGGTGTCCCATAGGATTCTTGCCCATCGTGTGCCTTAATCGAGCCTTGGGAAATTTAAGTAAGACCCAATCATTTTCCTTAAAGGCTTGGGCTCTTATGTGCTTATCAGCAGCAGCCTTTTGCCTTTGCTGTGAGATGGAGATAAAATCCTTAATCTTTTGGAAAGATTCTTGTAGGTCTCGGCTATACTCATCTGCAGAGCAGCAAAGATCTTCCCGCGTATCTTAAGTAGCAAGGGACTTTTGGATCTTCCTTCAATTACCTCGAAAGGTGCTTTTCCCGTGGAAGTATGTACAATGTTATTGTAGGTATACCCCACTAAGGGTAAGTACTTCTCCCATTGGGACCTTTGATCAACATCCATTACATAGGCTTTTAGTAGATCAAGATTGTCAGGTTAGCTATTTCACTTTGGCCATCCGTTTGCGGGTGATAGGCCGAAGACAAATTTACTCTTGTCCCTAAATTCTCAAAGAGACCCTTCCAAAAATTACTAGTCATTCTAGGATCTCTAACTGACACTATGGACATTGGCAAGCCATGGTACTTGAAGATTTGTGAAATGAAGAGGGTTGCCATTTGATGGGCTTTGATAGTCTCTTTGACAAGTATAAAATGAGCTTGTTTACTAAACCTGTCTACTATCGTCCATATTCCTGTATTGCCATGGATAGACTTAGACAATCCAAAGATAAAATCCATGGATATGCCACTCCCATGGTGAATTAGGGATTGGCAAAGTTGAAGCAATCCAAGTTGCTTCCCTCTATCAAAATTCGTCTTTTGGCATACCACACATTCAGAAACATACTCTTGTGTGTTTTCTTTCATGGTAGGCCAATAGAAATATGTTTCAATCTCTTTTAAGGTAGACTGAATTCCTCTATGCCTTGCATAAGGCGGAGCATAAGATTTATACATTACTTTCTCACAAAGTGAGTTAGTAACGCATAGTCTATTGCCATAGAGAAGATAACCATCTTGTAAAGTAAATGGTTCCTCTTTCTTCCCTAGTGCAAGGGCTGAAATCACATCTCTAAAATCGGGATCAATAGCATACTCACCTATCATAGAAGATAGATCATTGTAAGTTGCTATGGAAATCGCATTCACTCTCGGCCGTCTTGAGAGTGCATCAGCTACTTGATTATGCTTGCAAGCAATGTGAGCAATATGAAAATGAAATTGCAAAAGGAAATTTTCCCGCCTCATAAGTTTGTTGGAGAGCTTGGTCTGCATCATCAAGTACTTAAGACTTTGGTGATCCATTCGCAAAATGAAAGGAGTCCCCAATAAGTAGTGCTTCCATGAGTCTAAGGCATGTAGAACTGTGAGGAGTTCCTTTTCATATATGCCTAGACCTTGCTCAACAGGGTTGAGCCTTTGACTTTCATAGGCTATGGCATGCCCTTCTTGGAGCAAAACAACTCCAAGGAAATGACCACAAGCGTCACATTGGACCTCAAATGGCTTTGAGAGATCCTACAGTGTAAGCACTGGTTGAGAGATAAGATTTTCTTTAAGCTTTTCAAAAGAATTGTTCTCCTTGGCAGACCATGTATACCTAACGTTTTTCTTTGTTAGGTCATGTAATGGTCTTGCAATTTGTGAGAACTTTTCTATGAAGCATCTATAGTATGCACACATACCTATAAAGCTTCTTAGTTCATGAAGATTCCTTGGTTTAGGCCATCCTTTTATCACCTCTAACTTTGATGGATCCATTTGGATGCAATCTTGAGAGATAAACCTCTTGCAAGAAAAAATCACTTTTCTTCGATTAACATAAAGTTTATTCTCTTAGAACTTGAAATATTACCTGGAGGTGTTACTTGTGCTCGTCTAGTGAATTAGAGTAGATGATAATATCATCAAATAACACTCCTATTAAGGTTCCGTGAGGCCTAAATAGCTTCTCCATCAAGAGGTTTCATGTGGTTGGTGCATTGGTCAAGCCAAAAGGCATGACAATGTATTTGTAAAGATCAAACATAGTGCGAAATGCGGTCTTTACAATGTCTTGATCAACTATCCTTATTTGATGATACCCACTTTTTAGGTCAATCCTACTAAATTAGGTTGATCCTTGTAGCTTATCAAATAGGTCTTCTACCCATGGAATGGGAAACCTATTCTTGATAGTGATACTATTTAGTGCTCTATAGTCAACACATATGTGATATGTGCCGTCTTTCTTTTGTGCTAATAGCACGGGTGAACAAAATGGAGATGAGCTAGGCCTAAGCATGCCCTTCTCAACTAACTCATGCACTTTCTGCGCATAATCTCCTCTTGTTGAGTTTGAGAAACTCTATAAGGAGGTTTATTAGGCGGTGAAATTCCTGGAAGAAGTTCAATTGCATGGCCATCATTGCCTCGTTTAGGAGGTAATTCACAAGGGATGTCGTCAATAAAGACATCTTGGAACCCCTTGAGAAAATTGGGTAACTCTAATTCTTTGTGATTGTTTATATTTTATTTTGTTAAAGCATTAGGTTCACTTTGAGAATCTTTAACAAAAATCATGTACACGGAAATAGAGCTCTTTATTGACTTATTGAAAGCTTGCATATTTACAATGGGTATGGTGTTACACATTTGCTTAGCATCTATGTACATATATTTTTCCTTGAACCTAAAGTAGATTCTCCTTTTAGGGAATTTAACATTGGCAGCCATGCAATCAAACCATGGTGCCCCTAGAATTACATCCTCGTGCTTGAGAGGAGAGATAAAGAAGTCCTCTTTGTCCACATAGCTTTGGACATGGAGCCTCAATTTCCCAATTAAGGGAGTGACTGAATCTTGTTGCCCCTTGAAAGCACCATTTGCGTGTAGGACATCTCCCATCTCATAGGCTTGGATGCCTAGCTTGGTGGCCAACTTTGTGGATATGAAATTATGAATAGAACCAGCATCAAAGAGAATAAAATCATCATGTTCTCTTACCTTTCCCCAAGCATGGCATAGAGGAGATCCTTTGTGGTGATCTTCCTCTTCTTGGATTTCGACCAAGGTAGCTCTAGGAGGCTCATGGCGGGTGTTCTTTTTGGCACAAGCGCGGTACACATGCCCTTGCTCGCCACGCTCAAAACAATGGTTATCCTTGCGATAACGCTCAAGCTATTCAGGAGAGAGTTTGTTTTTGCCTTTGTAAACTCCCTTCTCCTTAGCTTTTTTGTTATTGGAGTTGCTTTTAGGAGACTTTTGGACATTGTCCTTCCCCTTAGGCTTATTGGAACCCTTGTTTTTTGTGGGCTTAAAATTTCTCTTAGTTCCTATTTGAAAATTGATTCGAGAAGCCACCATAGTATGGTGTATAACCGCCAATATGGTGCATGGCCTTTGGGAATTGACATACTCCGCCATTTCTTCAGTTAAGCCCGCACAAGATTGTTGCTTTTGCTCTCAAAAATCCATCCTTTTGAAGACAGTGGATTTGAGATGTAAGTCCCAAATTTGTGAATGGATTTGTAGGGAGAGAGCTTCAAGCTTCGCCATTCAGTGAGTACTTTGTCTTTGGCATCAGTGGCCAAAACTGCTTTATAATGGAAGCTCGTAAAGCTTTCCATGTTTGTGGAGCTTCACCGTTTGCCTGTAGGCTAGACTACCATTGCCTGACGGACTTTTGAAAGTGCATGGCTACATGGAGTAGCTTAGAGGACTTTTTGAAGCTCTCATCTCCAAACGCCGCATTGAGTTGTTGGATAAAGGCCAAGACTTTGTCTGTAGCACCAAAGGTGCCATCATAGGTAAGGAAAGAGATGCTCTTTGATCCCTCTTTGAACTTCTTGAGCTTGGACGACCTCTTCCACGCAACATAGGATTTCCTATGGCCTCTTCTTTTTTATGGTTCAAAATGTGCACCATCACTTTCTTCAGAAGATGAAGAATTTGAGGAAGATGGAGAAGAGGGTGACCTCTTTCTTGCCTTGATCTTCTTTGTCTGCACCATCACTTTCATAAGAGGAAGAGGATGAAGAAGATGGAGAAGAGGGTGTCCTCTTTCTTGCATGTTTTGTCTCTTTATTTTTTTCATCCCTCTTTGAATTATGGTGTGGAGAAGTGTGCGATGGTCTTCTCCATTTTGGAGGTGATGGAGAGCGTTTAGCCCACCATCTTCATGCAGCCATCTCCACCAAGGTGGCAGGAGACTCACTTCTTTCTTGTTCCTTCGGTGGGGGCTCTTAAGTCCTCCTTTGGGAAGAGTTAGGAAATATGACGTAGCTAAATAGATATTTGAGTAGATTACTTAATGGAGAGAGATAGATTTCACACACAAGAGATTATAGAGTAGAGAGAGAGAGAGAGAGAGAGAGAGAGAGAGAGAGAGAGAGAGAGAGAGAGAGAGAGAGAGAGAGAGAGTACACACAATATACGTGGTTCACCCAATGTGGGCTACGTCCACGGGAAAGAAGCCACTCAATGGCTTTATTAACAAGAAGTAGTTTACAAAGGGATTATTCCCTTAATGGAGCTCCCACCTTGCTTCACTCTCACCACCTCACACTCACCTTGTTGCATCAACTTCACACTGTGAAATGTGTGTAGAAATGGCCTCCTTTTATAGGGCAAAAGGGCTGTCCTCTCTCCTAAGAGGCAGCCATGTGTAGCCACCCTTGTGTAGATAAGTCCAAATCGAACCCTCGAATCTGCCCATGTGTGGCCGCACTTGAGAAGACAAGTCCGCTTTTGAATTTGGCCACCGGCCATCGGCCATTGACTTCCAACCACCGACCATCGGCCAACCGACCGGTTGTTTTCCGACCACTTTCCGACCGTCGTCCGGCCATAATATTCCGACAAAAAGGAATATTCCAACGAAGAAAAAAGAAAGTCTCGGGGGCTTCCGCCCCTGAGGCCCCTAAAGTTGCCCCTGATTTTCTGCCGTGAAAATTTTGGTTTCCGACGAGTGATTTTCCTTCACGCACAATGGCTTCTCCTCATAATGGGGGCCTTACAAATGTGCGCTTTTACCACAGAAAATTACAAGGGGTAAATCAAGCTCCATACTTAACAATCTCCCACTTGGAGACAGACCACCAAACCAAACCTGTGGACTGCTTTCCATCTTGGCTTCTTATCCTTGAATGCTGATTCAAGATGAGCAAAAGCTCAACTTCTCCTTGTTGACCACCTTTGTAAACATGTCTGCAAGATTTTCACTTGTATGCACCTTTCCTAGCTTTAGTTGTCCCTCTTCCAAAAGAGTGCGTATGAAGTGATATCTCACCTCAATGTGCTTTGTCCTTGAATGAAAGGCTGAGTTCTTTGCAAGATGGATAGCTCTTTGGCTATCACTGTACAAGACACAATTGTCTTGTTTGAATCCAAGATCTTCTAAGAATATGTGAAGCCACATAATTTCTTTGCTTGCCTCCGTCATTGCTACATACTTTGCTTCCGTGGTAGAAAGTGAGACCACTTTTTGCAGCTTTGAAGCCTAGCTTACTGCTGTGCCTCCAACCATGAACACATAGCCAATAGTGCTCCTTCGAGTATCTTTGTCAACTGCCATATCTGCATCAGCATACCCTTCTAGAAAAATATAAGTTCCTCCAAAATACAAAGAATTTTTTATTGTCCCTTTTAGATACCTAAGTATCCACTTCACAGCTTGTCAATGCTCTTTACCAGGATTGTCCATGAACCTGCTCACAACTCCCACTGCATGTTCAATGTCTGGCCTTGTCCAGACCATAGCATACATTAGAGAACCTACCGCTGCAGCATATGGAACTTTAGACATATAGGCTATCTCCTCTTGTTTCTTTGGGCACATATCCTTCGTTAGTTTAAAGTGACCAGCCAAAGGTGTAGAAACTGGTTTTGCATTTTGCATTGCAAACCTTTCTAGTACCTTCTTGATGTAATCCTCTTAAGATAGCTTTATTGTCTTCTTCGTCCTGTCCCTTGATATTTTCATACCAAGTATCCTCTTTGCAGCACCTAAATCTTTCATTGAAAAAGATTTAGACAGCTCCTCTTTTAGGTCTTTGATGTCCTGCATGTTAGCACTTGCAATCAACATGTCATCAATATACAACATTAGGATGATGAATTTCCCATCTCCCAAATTCTTCGTGTAGACGCAGTGATCTGAGTTGCATCTTGTGAATCCATGATCCAACATCCATGGATCAAACTTCAAGTACCATTGTCTTGATGCTTGTTTTAAACCATACAAGCTCTTCTTTAATCTACAAACCATTTTCTCCTTACCTTTTACTTCATACCCCTTTGGTTGAAGCATGTAGATTTCCTCCTCTAAGTCACCGTGAGGGAATGCCGTATTTACATCCATTTGCTCGAGATTTAGATCATGAGCAGCCACAAGGCTTAAGACAAGCCTGATTGAGTTCATTTTTATAACAGGAGAAAATATTTCATTGAAGTCAATACCTTTCTTTTGAGAAAACCCTTTTACCACAAGCCTAAACTTGTACCTTTTCTTCCCACCTTCTTCTTCCTTCACCTTGTACACCCATTTGTTTTGAAGTTCCCACTTACCTTTAGGCAACTCAACTAACTCCCATGTTTGGTTGTGATATAGTGAGTCCATCTCCACTTGCATGCTCTTCATCCATTCTTCTTTGGATTCATGTTGCATAGCTTCTTCGTATGATTCCGGCTCTCCAAAATCTGAGATCAAGAGATGGTTGAAGGAAGGAACAAACCTTTCTGGAGGTCTACTTGCTCTTGTAGATCTTTGGGGAATAGGTTGAGGCTCCTCAGTTGGTTGACGTTGTTGCACATTGTCCCCGTTTGCAGTCCTTGAGTATTCACCGCCCTCAAGCTCCATGTACTCATCACATGTTTCTTTTGTTTGTTTTCTTTCCAAGTAATCTTTGTACATATTTTGTTCGTTAGAAATTACATCCCTACTCCTTAAGATTTTACCATCTTCAGGATTCCATAGGCGATACCCAAAGTCACCTTCTCCATAGCCAATGAAGAAACACTTTTTGGACTTTGCATCTAGCTTTGATCTTAGGCTTCTATCTATGTGCATGAAAGCCTCACACCCAAACACTTTGAGAAATGCCTCTTCATGCCTCACTGGTTTACCAGTCCATGCCTCTTCTGGAACTTCCCCATCCAATGCCGTTGAGGGTGACCGATTGATTAAGTACACAGACGTACTTACAGCTTCCGCCCAAAGCTCAAGCTGTAGGCCTGCATGTAGCCGCATGCTTCGTGCTTGCTCCATGATTGTCCTGTTCATCCTTTCCGAAATCCCATTTTTTTGAGGTGTCCTTGGGGTTGTCCTTTGCCTCCAAATTCCATTGCTAGCACAAAAGCTTTCAAAAGCTTGGCTGCAATATTCGTCTCCATTGTCGGATTTGAGGCATTTAACCTTGGTACCTGTTTCATTCTCCACAAAGGATTTCCACCTTTGAAATATAGAAAATACATCGGACTTATTCTTCATGACATAAACCCATGTTTTTCTAGTCGCATCCTCCATGAATATTACATAGTACAATGAGCCACCAAGTGATGCTGTACTTGCAGGACCCCATACATCAGAATGAACCAACTCAAGTTTTTAATTTTTTCTTTCATTTCCTGATTTTTGAACTTTTACCCTCTTTTGTTTACCATAAACACAATCTTCACATAACTCCCACTTCTTTCAAACCTGGCAAAAGCTTCTTTGTTTGAGGATTTGCATTCCTTTAGTACTCATATGCCCAAGTCGGTAATGCCACACCGCACTGTCAACTTCTGTAGTTGTTGCACAAGCTGAAGGTTGCGTGCTCATAGTACACAAGTAAAATGTAATGACCTTTTCTCCCTTGGAAACCACCAAAGATCCCTTTGGGATCTTCCACCGTTTGTTTCCGAATGCAATGTTGTGACCTTCATCGTCCAATTGTCCTGTAGCGATCAAATTTTTCTGAAGAGAAGGAACATGCCTAACATCTTTAAGCTTCCATTCATTTCCATTAGCAGTTTTGACAGAAACTGTATCTTTGCCGACAATCTCACAAGCTTCATCATCTCCCAAGTATACATACCCAAAATTACATTTTGTGTAATCTTGGAAATGTTGCTTGTGTCGTGTCGCATGGAATGAAGCCCTAGAATCTACTATCCATGAATTAGACACATTGTCTAATGAGAGAGTTAGAGCATCTTGCTCTACTTTACCTCCCACATTGGCCTCCGATGTTGGCTTTTTTTCTTGAGACTCAGTCTCCTTCTTCTTCTTGGACCAACAATCCTTCTTGACGTGGCCCTTCTTGCCGTAGTTCTAACATTCAAGAACTGACTTTGTGCGTGGCTTGCTCCGTCTTGAGCGATCACGATCCTTTTGGTTTTTGAACCTCTCCTTAGGCCTTCCTCTTGTTTCCACTGACAATGCAGCACTTGATGATTCTCCTGTGCTTCTCCTTTGTGTTTCCTCGCTTAGGAGAACACCCACAACATCATCAAACTTAAGAGTATTCGTGTCAGAAATAGAATTACTTACAGCCATCACAAGGATGTCCCAACTATCCGGTAGAGATGATAGTATAAGGAGAGCTCGCACTTCGTCATCAAAATTGATTTTCACCGATCGAAGTTGACTTATGTTTGTGTTAAAGTAATTTAGGTGTTCTGCAACTGAACCATTCTCTGCCATCTTTAGATTGAACAAGCGCTTCATAAGAAATACCTTATTGGATGCCGATGGTTTCTCGTAGAAGTCGTCAAGTGACTTCATCAAGTCCTCCGTGGTCTTCATCTCCGAAACATCGAAGGACACCATTGACACCAAGATTAACCGGATTGTTCCCAGTGCCTTTTGATCAAGGACAATCCATGCTTCATCTGCCATTGTTGCGGGCTTCTTCGCAAGACCGCTTAGTGGCAAATAGAGGTCCTTCTGGTAGAGATAGTCTTCAATCTGCATCTTCCAATGTTGGTAGTTTTTGCCATTGAACTTCTCAATCTTGAGCTTCCCTTCCTCCGCTATAACTCCCACTCAATTCAAGGAACCCTTTACTTCAGATAGCTACGAGAAAACCTTGCTCTGATACCAGTTGTTAGGAAATATGACGTAGCTAAATAGATATTTGAGTAGATTACTTAATGGAGAGAGATAGATTTCACACACAAGAGATTATATAGTAGAGAGAGAGAGAGAGTACACACAATATACGTAGTTCACCCAATGTGGGCTAGTCCACGGGAAAGTAGCCACTCAATGGCTTTAGTAATTCAAAACAAGAAGTGGTTTACAAAGGGATTATACCCTTAATGGAGCTCCCGCCTTGCTTCACTCTCACCACCTCACACTCACCTTGGTACATCAACTTCACACTGTGAAATGTGTGTAGAAATGGCCTCTTTTTATAGGCAAAAAGGGGTGCCCTCTCTCATGAGAGGCAGCCATGTGTAGCCACCCTTGTGTAGATAAGTCCAAATTGGACCCTCCAATCCGCCAATGTGTGGCCGCCCTTGAGAAAACAAGTCCGCTTTTGAATTCGGCCACCGACCATCGACCATTGACTTCCGACCACCGGCCACCGCCCGGTTGTTTTCTGACCACTTTCCGACTACCGTTCGGCCATAATATTCCGGCCCCTAAAATTGCCCCTGATTTTTTGCCGTGAAAATTTTGGTTTCCGGCGAGTGATTTTCCTTCACGCACGATGGCTTCTCCTCATAATGGGGCCTTACAAATGTGCGCTTTTACCACAAAAAATTACAAGGGGTAAATCAGGCTCCATACTTAACAGGAAAGAGATGCGCTTCAAGAAGCAAATTTTTGAGCCCTTCGTGTGGATCCTCTTCTTCTTCCCGAATCGGAGCGAGGCCTCTTTTGGGAGTCTCACAAGGAGGCTTCCTAGGTACTCTCTTGTCATGGTGGGGAGCTTGGAGAATCCCATGAGCACGAAGCTTCCGTTGCACTTCACTTTGGAGGGATGGATTGCCCATGGCTTGTTGAGGCCTAGAAACAAGGTAGTTAACAAGTATAGGGGCATCATTAGTAGCCTGCTCATTAGCAAAATCAAAGCTATCAACATTAATTTCACTCTCTTTACTATTGTCAGCAATTCTAACAACTTTTAGGTGTACTTTGGCACTTCAAGCCCTAGTTGCTACTCCTCTTTACCCCTTCAGAAAAAGCACTCAAGCTATTGCACCTGTGGCTCGAATACCATTAATTGCAAGGAATAGAAGAGAGGGTCGTTAAACACCAAAACAGCATCGGCTCCTGTCAAGCTTCTAATAGCCCCATAGGACTCAATTATTAAGACCATAGATCTTGACGATGATGCCCCGTTATCTGCACAAAGGCAAGCACACTGCAAGGCTAAAAAATCCCTATTCTACCTACTCAATTGCAATTAACGACAACAACCATTAATAGCTAGCTTGAGGACCTCCCTTCTTGAGCAAGAAAAGAGAAACCTTGTGCTCTGATACCAATGTAACATTTAATGGCCTAGTAACTTGTGTGTAGCAGAAAATAGTATGAACAGAGTGAGCTTTTCATTAGAATAGATTCCTAATGAGAATAACAAGAGTGCTTGGGTGGAGAGAGCAACAAAAAGTATAACACCTAGGTAGATAGAATGAACAATACTTCAAAACAGAGAGAAATTAAGCTATTTACAACAATCGAGGACCGGATTTACATGGAGCCAGTCCCCCCTCCAAAAGGCTTTGTATTATGGTTCTCCCATCAAGAGAGACATTTTACAGTACAATTCTTTGTGTTCCTTCAATCTAGCTAGTGCAATGAAGATGGAAACTTCAAGCACTAAGCAAAACACTTATAAAACACAACATCAGTTCCCTCATGGTCTCAGACCCAAGACCTCACACACCTTCAAAGATGGAGAGAGCTAGCGGGATATGAGATTAGATTGAGAGGAAGAAGGAATAGTCTTACGAGAAATATGTACATCTCCTCACATAATCACTCATGTTAGCAGCATAGCTTAGTAATTAGCATGGTAGAGGAGACGATCATGCATTGAAGCTTGGCTCTTGGTTGGATTTGCATCACAAAGCCAAGAGTTGTTGGTATAGGCCTCCCTTCTCACAAGCTTGGAGCAGGTGATAAGCTTTCCATTAAAGCTTGAGAAGAAGAGAGAGAGAGAGAGAGAGAGAGAGAGAGAGAGAGAGAGAGAGAGTCTTCTTGCTTCACACATGAGCTAGTGTGAATGTGTATGCAATAATGCCTTGTAAAATTCATCCCCCTCTCTCTCTTGGTCGACCCCTTTTGCTATTTGCTCTTGCTAGCACCTCCTTGGACCTCTCCGAGCTTCGCCAATGAAAGTTAAGTAGCATAAGTGATAGCCTTCTGACATGTGACCCCGTTTCCCCTTTTGTGAGAGCTTTATGTAATTAATTTATGCAACTTAACTCTCATTGGACCCCTTTGTCTCCTGGCCAATAGGAATCAGGCAAGCCATTGGGCTGTTGAATGCTCATTGGACCACTTGGGAGACTGTCCAATAGTCTTCTAGAGAGATTAATTCTTATTGGTTCTTTTATTAAGTGTTTTTAAATTAATTAAACTAGATTTACTCTAGCCTAATTCTCATTGGTCCACCTCCATGGCCATCCAATAGGATTTGAGTACACCTTGTGGGCATCTAGGCTAGGGAGCTAACATGTGTCCCTCATTCCCTTTGTGTAAAGGAGGCTTGTGAGTGTGTGTGTGTGTGTGTGTGTGTTTTTTTTTTTTTCTCTTCATCCCCTACTTGCAAGGCTCGCCCCCTCCTTTATAGGAGTTTAGAAGAATTTTTTGGTACACACACAAAGCATGCAATTTCCTAATCTTTGACCTTCAGACACAACCTTTGAATTTTGGAACCTTAGCATTTTGGAAGTTTTGATGGCTGAACCTTAGGGTCTTTAAAGCCCATTGTTGCACATTTCTCTTTTGCACATGGCCTCCCCTTTGGATTCCTATTTTCCCTCCTTTGGATCCCTACTATGGCCGGTCTGCCAACTTAACAAATATGCTAACTTTTTCTCCCCTGGCACTTTCCCGTATTAAATGATCAACTTAACATGAGAAAATCGTTTAGGAGAATTAGATATTATGAAAAGTAGCATCAAGACAAAGCTCACACACACTCTCTCTCTCTCACACAGTCCTCGGCATCACAAAAACCTTGATAAAGATAAAAGTTCTCTTTACAAAATGACCTAGGTACCTTATATACCAAGGCTACCATAGGTTAAACCAAAAATAGAGTTCAATGGGTCAAATGGCTTTGTATTTACAATCTGGAAGTGCCATCACACCCCGGCTTCTGCAACTGGAATAGCTACTCATTACAAATGATGTTTTTAACCCTAATCCGCATCATTTCATAACTCTCAAAAAAATAAGACTTGGTACGAAAAATGAGTTATGCCGTACTGTTGACCCATGGGTCAACACTCCCCTGAAATAATTCTAGTGCCGGTGTGGTGACAATAGTTTTATTGGTTTCCTTTGGGACCCACTTCCTTTTGTGATTACTAGTTGTTTCATTGATGATGCTCATTTGGGAACCCATACTTGTCCCCACTTCATTTGTGTTTGAAGAGACTTCTTTGGGATCCACCTTGTCTTTGTGTGAGTCACAATAATGGCCTTTGCTTCAGCCCTTGTAGGCTTGGTTGAGGTGGGGATTCGTACTTTGGTTGTTGATACTTTAACTGTTTGAGAATCCAAATAAATTGTTGACCTCTTTGTGCTTGAATCAACTTCTTTGGAACCCAAATTTGAGTTGCAAAAGCTTGCAAATTTGTGATTTTTGTAGTCGTTCTTGCATACTTTGACTATTTTCCTTTAGGTGTTGGATCTTGTGACTTTTCATCAGATATCGTCATCTTCTTGATCCATACCTGCTTTTGGCCAAATTGACTCTTTGGTATCTAGATTTTTCAAACTTTTTGGTTCTTTGCTTTTGGTCTTCCATGGGTGTTACAGACGTTGCTAGTGATAGTAATGACATGAGTTCACGGTAGGGGATGTCATAAGAATCATCATTGTCGCTACTATCCTCAACAAGTTTGAATTCTAAGGGTGATGTCACAAGTCGTTGATAAGGGAAACCATAAGACTCCCCGTTGTTGCTTTCTGTCGAGTTGCCATCATCATCAAGGTTGATCTCCAGCGCTTTCCCTTTGTGATTTGACTGGTTATGGAAAGTTAACGTTTGTTATCTCTTGGATTACTATTTTTGGAAGGAATTTTCTAGCCCATTGATCAAAGTTTTGTTAGTCCGTTGACATGGCTATCTGCTTCTTGACTGAGTCTTTTCTTCCGATATAGGAGCCACGTATGAGGATGCTTGTTGCGGTTGCGTCACCATCGGAGATTGTAATACACTTGTGATGCACTTTATTCTCATAGCGGTGACATTGGTTCGTAGGTCTTTGATCTGGACAATCATAAAACCGTGCATTAGTTAAAGTGTCATTCATGTCACCTGCTGGGTTGTCTAAATTTCCATTGTCAACATCTTCTTGAAGCTCCAAGTGTTCTACGGAGTCATAGAACTTGTCTTCTTCTTCGTCTTCTAATTCACGACATTCCTTTTGTTTGCTCTTCATTTTTGGAAACTTGTTGATGGTTGGTTCTCTTTGTTTTCTTAGATCACACTCATTGCAAGTAAGGGACGACATCAAAGCCATCTTTATCACAAAACTTTATTGTTGGATTGTCTTGAATAGCGCACACATCCAGAGTAGCCAAGATTTGTTCCCATTCTAGTGGCTCTAATGCTTCTTCAAGAAATGGTTCTGGAATATAATCCTTATCTTTGATTGCACTTTCTAGGATACATTCCTCTCGTTTTAAGCTTTCACATTGTGAAGCTCCACATATCCATAATTCTTTAGGCTTACCTAACCATGTTGGAAGTCTTGATCTTGCTATCATAGGGAAATCAAACTCCTCCACAGGGGTTTGGTTCACGTCCTTGTAAAACTATGGTCCTTAAGATTTATTCTCGTAGTGGTTTCGATGTGCCTAAGGTATATATGGTCATAACCCCAATCTTGGACCATCTTTAGTTGCCGCATGAATGGTCTTCCCAATATTATGTTGTAATTGTTCTTCTTGCCAAATCAAAAATAGCAAAAATGTGTTCATATTGAATGCCTCAAGAAGTAACAACTACTTTTTCTAGCAGTCCTGGGGGCTTTTCCATGTGTCCGTCTGCAAGTTGTAGTTTCATCCTGGTAGCCCTCAATGTTGGTTTTTCCCATTGTTTCTAGATCTCTTTTGTTGCAATGGCAACACTAGCTCCACTGTCAAGGATTGCCATGGTTTTCACACCTTGGAAGTCCATAGGAAAAGTGGTGTTCCCTTCTTCTCGCTCATAATACTCCACTACTTTGTTCAGAGGTACCAGTCTTGCATTCAAACTAGGTCTTTCAAGGTCTTGGATCTCCTCCCTGATCCTCGTTTTTGCTAGGTCTCTTACCCCGAATTTTTCTAGACATTCTCCTACTTTTGATCACATGTTTGGTCAGATTTTCAACAATTCTGCTAATGTGATTGTACAGGTCACCGATGCTGACAAAATATCCACTAATCCCTTGGAATCTATCCTTTGGTGCTAAATGTCTATGGGATAGCACGACCTTGATGTCGGACTTTGTAAGATGGTAGAGTCCTTATTAATGACTATGGTCGGCTCTCTATGGACATCTTTGAATCTACGTCTCCATAATATGATCGCAAATCTAGGTTCAATTGTGATCTTGCCTCAAATTCCTCTATGGGAACAGAAGGCAATGTGTCGCTTCCATCTTTTGCCTCTCTCACTACTCTCCATAACTCCTTTGGCCAATGGTCCTCCACCGTACCAGTACATATGGCAAAAAGTCCCTAAACTATTGATGTGTTGTATTTGGAAAAATCCTCGGATCCTCTGGCTCTAATTTTGGTCTTTCATCATTCGTCTTTCTCGTGTCGGTTTGCTCTCACGCACTCTTCCATTTCTTGAGTTACGCTTTCTTGATGCGTAGGCTCTCTGAACAGAGGAATGACTACGTGTAGACTCGAATTTTTCATAGGAAGTTCTTGCAGTACTTGTGTTTTTGAACTAACTTTTGGCACATTTTTATTCTCTGTTTCTTTAATTCGGCATATTGATATGTCATCCATCTTGGCTATTGTGTTTGATTGTTTTTGAGTCGTGTTTCATAGGCTTTCAAGAGGGCATCTAATGGCTTATTAACCTTCTCAAATAACATTCATCCTCATGAACTAACACTTCTCGGTTTCTCTTTTGTGGATGGTTCTTTGGAGGTTGAGACATCCACGTAAGAGGAGGTGCAACCCTTTTCTCATGTTGTCTTATATTGTCTTTAGCTTGAGTAAGCTCCTCAGCTAGGGATTTCGGCTCTCCTCCCCTACATGCTTTCATCCTAGCCTTTCTAGCTTTCCAACCATTTGTTTGCTCTTGGTTTTTGGACTAGGTGTATTGGTATTTGGTTCACCCGTCTTTGGACTCACGTCTGTTTCCTTTTTATATGTCTATAGGTTCTCATCAGCTTCCTTTTGAGCTTGCGCTCTCGTAACTACTTAAACTGGCACGACATTTTTGTTTTTCGAGCTATTGGGTAGCTAAACGACTCTTGAGACATTCATGTGATCTTTTTATGAATCGATTTTTGTTTCTTGGACGGTCGAGAATCAAGTGAATGACACCAAAGTCAAAACAATAGGCATCTAGAGTGATCTCCGTCTGATGACATTGTTTGACCAGCTTTTGTGACAATTGGTCTCTGGTTGAGCTCTTGGCTGTAAACATGCTTTAACCTAGCTAAGCTGCTATTCACAAAATGAACCGCAATGTCCTTTCATCCATCTCATACCTTCTTTCTTCACATCACAATGCAAGAGATGGAGGTTGTACAAGCCTCATCACTCCATTTGTTTCTCTCACCTTTTGTCGCTTCAAAGGGCAGTACCCGCTTTGGTTGTTATAATACATTGTAGTTGGTATTAGCACTTGTTTATTAGATGCTTCCATCATGGGTGTGTATCTCATGTCTACAGGCATTCTAGCACCTAGCAGCGAAGATTATTGTCCTAAGACAGACAGGTTGTGGCCTTGAAACTCCTACTTGACATAGCGCATTCCCCATAACGTATCTAGGTGGAGTATGTGCTACTGGAATAGGTTGTACATACCTCTCCCTAGCATATTTCATGCTATAGTAGCACTCTTTCCTTGTATGGTTTATCCATTTCCTCTCAATTTTGCACCAGTTAGGCTCCCCTGAATCAGACTTTACGAAAGAAGTTAACCGCTTGACCATGTTGTCATAAACTTTTCTTAATTTATAGATTTTGTTGGTTTTGAAATGAACTCAATCATCTGTGGATCACTGTGCTGAGAGGATGTGTCATCCTCTTGACTCCTACAATCCTTTTCTTTATATTCATCACGTTTACCCACTAGATAAAGAGCTTCTTTGATAAGTTTGTTTAGCATTAGGCTCATTATCATATGCAAATCCTTCTGGAGACCCGCATGTCTCATTCCCTGGATGAAGATCATCATCAATCATGCCTGCATAGGTAGTACCGCTCTTGGACAAAACTTGACATATCTCTTGAGCTGTAGTGCCGCTTTGTGTAATGATTCACCCTCTTTCTACTTGAATCTATGAATTTGCAAGATCGTATCGTGAGCTATGCCTTTCTACAAGAATTCTTCGATGAATTCCTCAAATAGATTGTCTAGAGTCTCAAGATCTTGTCTTTCCACTAAGTCAAACCATGTAGCCACATCATCTTCCAAAGTCAATCCAAATCCCGCAAACTATGTTGCAAAATCCAAAACTTCCTCTGTCTTGTGCATTAATACTTCTATATCTAGGTCATTTTTCAAGGAAGGCTATCTTGTGCATAAGGAATGTGAGTTGAGTTTTGGGTAACTAGCTCGTTCCTAATGTGCCACCATGAATTTCTAATGGCAAGGTGCAAAGAGGGAGGAGGTGGGGGCTCCTTCAAGTTTGAATTCTATCTTCTTGGCTAAAATTCAAGAGAAACCCTCTTTCCCATTTGCTAGGTATACCCTTAATTCCATGTTTGGATACGAGCTTTAGATTTCCTTAAGCATTTTTGAAAGAGAAAATCATGTGTACTATTATAACATATAAGTAACTCCAAATTTTCATATTATCAATTGTAGTGGTTTACAAAACTACCTATTATTGTCCAGCTATAGGGTTGTTGAATGTGGCAAATTCAGTAGTTCTTTCATCTTCCGCGTTTGTTAAAGTTGGTTCTCCCATGGCTATGTAAGCTCTTGCTCCTCTTCCTTGGCCACGTCCTCCATTTCTACCACCGCTTCGATTGTCCCCTTGACTTAGATGAGCTTGAGGAATGGCTCTGTTGGTAATTCCAGGGTTTTGCTCTTTTTGAAAATTATTTCTATAGTGTCACATCTGATTGCATCCATAACACCTGGCATTGGGAAAGGTCTACTCCAAGTTTACTGCAGCCACTATGCCACATTGTTGATGTCCTTGGTTGAAGGTTGCTTAGGTTCTTTCTTGATTTCATCTTCTAGTTTATATCCCCATAAGCATGCCTCACAACATGTGGGTCTTCTTGGAACTCTCTCTCAATTCTCACTCTTTCTCCATGAGGTAACCCTATTTTAGTCGGTCTAACGGTTGGTCCTCGACCTTCACACAAATACGGATGTGATGGGAATAGTGGTGGTGGTCCTTCACTGACCAAATATTCACCTATTTCCTATTTATAATGAAATCTATGGATTTGTGCTTTCTACAGCTCCGTATTCTTGTCCATACTTGTCAACGACTATAGATTTCCATTGACAGTCGACTCCATATTTATAGAGATATAAGAGGTTAATATGTCAGCTCTTCTAGGTATAGCTATGAGCACCTATAAGGGTTACCATTAATATATCTATATTGCCCTTCACTCTCATGATCTGTCATGCAAAATATCTCAACAAAATTGGTCTTTCTTAATTGCAAATTTGGAAGATCCATTATGGGCGGATGCTTCTGTATAGCTGGGATCCCCGAGCTTGTATAAGCTGAGTTTGAATATAAAATAGACATGATTTATGCGCTTAATAGCTCCTGCTTGATGTAAGCATTCTTATTCTAATGTGGTCATTACTTTCTTGTTCTTTGGATTCCTCCTCTCGTATGGGAGAGAGTCGTATTTTGGGTTCTCATCAAGAGGCCTCCTAAGCTCTCTCTCCTCTTGGAGAGGAAGGGAAATCCCATAAGCACAAAGTTATTGAGTAACTTCGGCTTGCAGTGTAGGATTGCCTATAGCTTGATACAACCTAGTAACAGGATAATTGATAAACATGGGGACATCATCATTGGCACCTTTATGTACAAAATCAAGTTATCAATGTTCATTCTACTCTCTTGGTTATTGTGAGCCATACTAATTACACTTATGTGTTTACTTAGTGTATTCTTTGGCAATTCAAAACCTTAGTTACTATTCCTCTTAGCCTTTGAAAATAAACACTTAAGTATCTACACCCACGGATCGAATTGGTTAAAGGGAGTAGTGGAGTGGGTCTAACATAGCAAAATTACCAAGGGTTAGCTCCTTTCCGACTTCTTATGGCTCAATAATGGTAAAACCATAGGCAAGTCTAAAAATACCCCTTTATTAATACCAAATCCCCCGAGGTGTGCACTATATCCCATATAGTGGTCTCAACAAAACCGATAATAGATCTCAGTCCCACTTACCCTAATATAATTAACAGAATCAACCATTAATAGGCTAATTAATGAACTCTCTTCTTAAGCAAGAACAGAGAAACCAAATGCTCAGATACCAATGTAATGGAAATGACCTATGAACTTTTAGAATAGCAAAACTCAGAGAATTAGAGTGAGCGTTTTTGTGAGGTTACTTTGAGAACATAGAGGGTGAACTTAATTGATCGTAGCAACATAAACATAGTACTTAATCAACTTGGCATCAACAATACTTTTTCAAGAGAGAGAGTATTAGTGAACATGACAATAGTTGAGGACCAGATTTACTTGGAGTCGGGCCCCCTTCCAAAAGACGTTTGTATTATAGATTCTCCCATCAAGAGAGACTTGCAACAATACAATATTTGTGTGCCTTGTGACCTTGATGCAATGAAGATGGAAAGCTTCATGCATCACAAGAATAACATAAACTTTGCAAAAATTATTAACTATCCCAAGCCTCAGTCCCAAGGCCTCAAACACCTTTGAAGGTGGAAAGAGCTAGCGGGAAATGAGGGTAGGGAAGAGGAAAAAGAATCTTCCATAGGAGAAAGAAATAGTTCCTCACTTATCATCACTCTTCTTGCTTAGCATAGTAATGAAGATGAAGAAGAAGGCAAGCTTAAGCATTGAAGCATGGATCTTGGTTGGATTTTTTTAGAGCAATATGAAAATAAAATTGCGAGATAAAATTTTCCCACCTCATTTGTTTGTCAAAAAGCTTGGTTGCATCATGAAGTACTTGAGACTTTAATAGTCTGTTCGTAAAATGATTGGAGTCCCCAATAAATAGTGCTTCAATGTGTCTAGGGCATGTAGAACAGCTAAAAGATCTTTCTCATAAATGTCCAAGACTTGTTCATCCGTATTGAGCCTTCGGCTCTCATATGCTATGGCATGTCCTTCTTGAAGCAAGACTGCTCCAAGACAATCACCACAAGCATCACATTGGACCTCAAATGGCTTTGAGAGATCTGGAAGCATGAGGATTGGTTGAGAGGTAAGCTTCTCTTTGAGCTTGTCAAAAGCATTTTTCTCCTTAGCAGTTCGTGAATACTTAACGTTCTTCTTTGTTAAGTCATGTAATGGTCCTACTATTTGAGAATATTTTGCTAACACACATATCAATAAAGCTTCTTAGCTCATGTAGATTCCTTGGACTAGGCCACCCTTTTATTACCTCTAACTTCAATGGATCCATATGGATACCATCTTGAGAGATAATATGACCTAAGTATTGGATCTCTTGAAGGAAAAATTCACTTTTCTGTTGGTTGAGAAAAAGCTTGTTCTCCCGTAATGCTTAAAAAATCACTTGGAGATGTTGCTTGTGTTCCTTCAAGGATTTGGATTAGATGATGATATCATCAAAGAACACTCTAGTGAACTTGCATTAGGGTCTAAATATTTTCTCCATCAAACAATTGAATGTGTCTGGTACATTGGTCAAGCCAAAAGGTGTGACTAGATATTCATAAATACCAAACATTGTACAAAACGGAATCTTTAGGATATCTTCATCCACTATCCTTATTTGATGATAGACACTTTTAAGGTCAATCGTACTGAAAAGGTAGAGCCTTGTAGCTTATCAAAGAGATCTTCTACCCGAGGCATGAAAAATATGTTTTTAATAGTGATATGGTTTAGTGCTCGATAGTCCACACACATACGGTATGTACCATCTTTCGTTTGCACTAAAAGGACTAGAGAACAAAAGGAGAGGTCTAGGCCTCACCATCTCTTTGTCTACCAATTCTTGTACTTGCCTCATGATATCCTCTTGTTGAGCTTGGGAAACTCGATAAGGAGGCTTGTAAGGCGGCAAGCTTCCTCGTAGGAGCTCAATTCGATGGTCATCATCCCCTCATTTTGGAGGTAAGTCCATAGGGATATCATCGATGAAAACATCTTGGAATCCATGTAGAAAAGTAGACAACTCTAACTCTTCTTGACTCCTACCATTTTTATTTGATAAATCATTAGCGCCACTAGTGGGTTCTTTGACAAACAAGTCATGTACGCACAAATCGAGTTTTTCATTGACTTATCAAAATCTGGGGAATTTACAAGTGGTATAGTACGACCAGACTCATTAGCATCTATAAACATGCTCTTTTCCCTGTAGGTGAAGAAGATTCTCTTTTTAAGGAGCTTCATGTTGGCAGCCATACGGTTGAACCATGGTGCCTAGGATAGCATCCTCATGTTGGAGAGGAAACATGAAAAAGTATTCTTTGTTGACATAGCTTTGGACATGAAGTCTCAAGTTCCCAATCAAGGGAGTAACGGAGGCTTGCTGTCCCTTCAAAGCTATGTCAGCATTTACAATATCTGCCATCTCAAAAGCTTGAATGCCCAACTTGGTGGCTAACTCCATTGATATGAAGGTGTGAGTAGAGCCAGGGCCAAACAAGATGAAAGCATCATGTCCCCTTACCTTTCCCCAAGCATAGGAGAGAGGTGATCCTTTGCAATGAGAATCCTCTTTTGGAGCTTCGATGGTGGAAGTTGTAGGAGTCTCACTATGGGAATTTCTCTTGGGACAAGAACGATATCCCATGTCCTTGCTCCTCACACTTAAAACACTTATGATCCTTGTGAAAAGCTTCAAGATCTTCATGAGAGAGTTTGTTTTTACCTTTGTAAACTCCCTTCTCCTTGGACCGATTGTTGTTGTTATTGTTATTGGAATTGCCTTGAGAAGAATTTTGGCCATTGGTTTTTCCCCTTTGCATCACTTTTGTCTTTGTTTTCCATGGGCTAGACATTCCGTCTAGCCCCTTGTTGGAAATTGATGCGAGAAGAAACCATGGTGTGGTGGATTACTTTTGTGATAGAACCATGCTGTTGGGAGTTGACATACTCAGTCATTTCTTCAACTGATAGCGCACAAGATTGTTGCTTTTGCTCGGCAAAGTCTATCTTTTTGGAAGACAGTAGCCTTGAGATGTGAATCCCAAAACTTGTCCACATATTTGTGAATAGACTCATGTGAGAGAAGCTTCAAACTGCTCCATTCAGTAAGTACTTTGTTCTTTGCATCGCTTGCAAGGAATTGCTTCATGATGGAAACTCGTAGAGTTTTCCAAGTCTTTGGGGCTTCCTCGTTGCCATGAAGACTACCCCACCATTGATGAGATGATTTTTGGAAGTGCATAGCTACATGGTGTAGCTTGGAGGACTCCGTGAAGCCCTTGTCTCTAAAGGCCGCATCAAATTGTTGGATGAAGGCCAATACTTTGTGGGTGGCACCAACGGTGCCATCATAGGTGAGAAAAGAGATACTATTTCCTCCCTCTTTTGAACTGCTTGGGATTTTGTGATCTTCGCCATGCAGGGTATGATTTGCGATGTCCTCCCCTCTTGTATTCTCTAATAGAATAGCCATAGGTTTCGTCAAAATAGGAGGAAGGTGAAGAAGAAGGAGAAGAGGGTGACCTCTTTCTTGACCTTTTCTTCCTTTGTTTCCTCTTTTGCCTTTCGAAATGACGAGGAGAAGGACTGTGTGTTGACTGTTTTCTCATGGGACGAGTTGCCGATCGTCTAGACCGTCATCTTTATGGAGTCACATCTTCAGATGAAACTTAGGGATTCATTACTTTCTTGTTCTTTGGATTTCTCCTCTTGTATGGGAGAGAGCCTTCTTTTGGGGGTCTCATCAAGAGGCCTCCTAAGATCTCTCTCCTCTTGGAGAGGAAGGGAAATCCCATAAGCACGAAGTTATTGAGTAACTTAGGCTTCCAAAGTAGGGTCGCCTATAGCTCAACCTAGTAACAAGATAATTGATAAACATGGGGGCATTATCATTAGCACCTTCATGTGCAAAATCAAAGTTATCAATGTTCATTCTATTATCTTGGTTATTGTCAGCCATGCTAACTATAATTATGTCTTTACTTAGTGTATTCTTTGGCAATTCAAACCTTAGTTGCTACTCCTCTTAGCCTTTGAAAATAAGCACTTAAGTATCTACACCCACGGCTCAAGTTGGTTAAAGAGAGTAGTGGAGTGGGTCTAACATAGCAGGATTCCCGAGGGATAGCTCCTTTCGGACTTCTTATGGCTCAATAATGGTAAAGTCTAGGCAAGTCTAAAAAGACCCCATTATTAAGACCAAATCTCCTGAGGTGTGCACCATATCCCACACAGTGGGCTCAACAAAATTGATAATAGATCCCAGTCCAACTTACCCTAATATAATTAACAAAATCAACCATTAATAGGCTACTTAACAACCTCTCTTCTCAAGAAAGAAAAGAGGAACCAAATGCTCAGATACCAATGTAATGAAAATGACCTATGAACTTTGAGAATAACATAATTAAGAGAATTAGAGTGAGCATTTTTGTGAGATTACTTTGAGAACATAGAGGGTGAGCTTAATTGATAGTAGCAACATAAAAATAGTACTTAATTAACTTGGCATGAACTCCAATTTTTCAATAGAGAGAGTATTAGAGAACATGACAATAGTTGAGGATCAAATTTACTTGGAGCCGGCCCTCCCTCCAAAAGGCGTTTGTATTATAGATTCTCCAATCAATAGAGACTTGATACGATACAATCTTTGTATTCCTTGTGACCTAAGTGATGCAATGAAGATGGAAAGCTTCATGCATCACAAGCATAACATAAAATTTTTAAAAAGCATTAACTATCCCAAGCCTCAGTCCCAAGGCCTCAAACACCTTCGAAGGTGGAGAGACAAGCGGGGAATGAGGATAGGGAAGAGGAAGAAGAATCATCCATAGGAGAAAGAAATAGTTCCTCACTTATCATCACTCTTCTTGCTTAGCATAGCATAATAGCATAGTAATGAAGATGAAGAAGGTGGAAATCTTAAGCATTGAAGCATGGATCTTGGTTGGATTTGCATTCCATAGCCAAGAGTGTTGGTGTAAGCTCTCCACTTCTCAACAAGCTTGGAGAAGGAGATGGAGCTCTTGAACTTTGCACTCCAGACAATGGGAGAGAGAGAGAGAGTGGGAGAGTATAACCCCTCTTATGCTCGGTCCACCTCTCTCTCTCTCTCTCTCTCTCTCTTTCGTATTATTAAATTATACCATTTGGACGCGTATCCTCTTTTTTCTCTTTGAAAGAAAGAGCTTAATTATTTATTTTTATGCATCTAAATTATCATTGGACCCCCATAAACCTATCCAATAGGATTCAAGCACATCATGAGGGCCACATGTGGAGGATCTTGACATGTGTCTTTTGTGCTTCTTAAGATATCATGTTTGAATTGAACACTTCAAGCACCTAGTCATTTAAGCATGAAAACCATTTATGCCTCTTGAGAGTTTATGTTTGAATTGAACTTCTCAATAACCTTAGTCATTTAAGCATGAGAAACACCTCAAGCTTGGAAAGGTTCCCACAAATACTTTAAGCACTTTAGTTAGTAAGCACGACAAGCACCTCATGCTTGGGTAGGATTCCCACCTCAAGGTCAGACCTAGCTTGCCTAAGGTCACATAAGGTCAAAGGAGTTTTTAACACTAACTTTTGGAGGCCTTTAATGAAGCTAACCCTCATGTCTTTAAGCTCCATTAGGTAGCATTGCTCTTTAACAGACCATCTCTCATTTGGACAACCTTGGCCTCGTGTTGAGACTAATCCATAAGCACATGTCTATATTCTAACCTTTGTTCCCATTTATTTTGCCATATTAAATGATCTTTTAATATGAGAAAATCATTTGGGTTGGTTAGATATTAGATTTTATGAAATTACCTCTCTCTTGAAATCATAGTCGACGTCGACTATGAGGTAGAACTTAAGATAAAGTCTTAGTCTAGTCTATGTTTCTTCGCGGATAGAGAATCCCTTTTCACCCTACGAAATCATTCCAGAATGGATGACTAGTCCATTTGGTGCTTGGGAGACGTAGCTGCCGCAAGCATATCTTCTCTTTAGTCCATATCATACTCACAAAATAGAGTGACAAATCCTACTTCGTGCTTGAGTAACTCCGTCATCACAAACATGATTCTAAGCATGCATACTATTTAAATTTGTACACAAAAGAGGATTAGTCTTATAAGACAAAAACATTGTTCATTTAGAAAACATTTACATTTGCTTACTCTAGTGCAGCATTGTAAGCATTGACAAGGTTCATACTATCCTTAAGCAAGTGCGTTTTATTTGCGAGCTTTCAATTTCGAGCTTTTGCAATCAAACCCAATTTTGCGAGCTTTTTGATTTTAGATTTAGAGCCTTTTCTAACAACACAAAAAATTAATCCAAAACAAAGACATCAAAATATTATACACGACCAAAAAGATCTATAATCTCACAAAAAATTGGCTTAAGATTTTGAGTCTCTTTTAACGATACACACCAAAAACATGTACAAGATTCCAAAAGCCCTAATTTTGAGCTTGTACAATTGTCTAGATAGATACCACAAAGAATGCTTCTCTTACTAAAAGGAGAAATAAAGTCTCATATGTCTAGAAAAGCTACTCCACATCTAATACAAAAGAGATTTCTACTTCAATGCATACCTCTACAGGGCAATCTCTAAGATTTAGGCTCACTACACCACAGGCTTTATCTTGCGGGTTTGCCCTAATACAAATGCAAGGTCTGTGGGAGTTAGTGCAGGTTGATGAATGACCATGTGCTCTTTTGGTTGGAGCCCTAGAATATGTACATACACATAGTACATGTGCTTACATGCTAAAAATGCTTTATGTGTAGATTCTCTCTTCTGAAAATCGGGATAGGTGCAACTAGGTTCTACCTTAATGTGTACATCATAACAACTCTCTGTCAATATTCAAAAAACTATGTGTTGTTCACTTTCTAATTTCTCGTCCAAGAACGTTGCAACCATGCTTGCAGCTGACTCCAATCTCTTTTGCGCTTCTTTGGAAATACCATGTCTCCACTTACGCTTCCTGCTACTACTGGAGCCTCCTTGTGTAAGAGTAGCATTTGTATTGTTCATGCGTCGTAGTGGTGTTGCAAAATCTGCAAATTGAAATCCACTTTGTACCAAGCTGTCACTCTCTTCCTTTGATAAATTGGTTCCAATATCCACTTGCCAGAAAGTAGGAACGACAGGTGAGAATTTAACTTGCCTCTGTACTTTTTGTGTGTGGCCTACTTCATAATTGCAGAACCATATCCACTGTGCAATTGTCTTGTCTTTAAAAGTTCTCTCAGACCAAAAACAAGGAGCAACCATTCCCACATTACGGCTTTGTAATTTGTTACCACAACTTTTCTTCCCTACCATTCCAAAACATTTCCTCATGCAATTGGCTGGCATCCTTCGTAAAGCCCACTCTTCACGGGCAACTTGGACCTCTTGAATACACCTTGTTGAATTCTCCCCAGGCTGCACTAGAATGCTATCTCCTACTTCACTGTCAGTGACAATATATACTTCTTCATTATCCTCTCTATCAAAATGTATACTCCGTGGTCTCCCTCTGGTTTTTCGTTGTCTTGCTTCCATTACATATCCAGGTTTATGTGAGCTTGTACCGACTTCACATGTTTTCTTCTTCCGTTGTACTGTCTCTTTGTCACCTTCCATCACATGCTCCTCATACAAAGGACTACCAGCAACCAAGCCTTTTAATGTACTCGTAAAATGATTTGGATTTGGAGATTCTCTGCGTTTGGAATTGGCCATCATTGCTTCTATGGAAGGGCCCGTTCCGATGTATCTGCCTGTGGTGTATCCCAATATTTTTGCACATTGAATATATGCATTCAAAACATCACTAACACATGCATCATAAAGTGATATTTTACGTTTACCACCTTCACCTGCCAGCCAACTAGCATGGATGCTCTCTGACAAGTTTATACTTGGAATTTGAGCTCTCTCCCATGGACTCTTACTGACCTATAAATACAAAACAATTAAAACCATATAAATGTAAATCTCTGTTTTCAAGTATTTAATAAGAACCAAAAAAATGATTTATATACCATTGTCTCAGCGCTTCCCCAATGGGCAATCCATTGCTCCCACCAATTAAACCATCTCTCTAAAGCCTTTTTATTATCCCCTATCACATATTTCACCCACCATTCTCGTATTGTGGAAGCTATACGAGAGGCCTCATTTGTAGTCTTTGCTAAGCGCCATGCTTCACACATTTCAATGTGATGCATTTGTCTATCTGTAGCGACATGTTTTTTTGTATGTCTGTGTAGACTCTTCTCCTAATGGAAAAGACACGAGTTCTCCCTTCCCTCCATTACATTATGCCGTCCACCATTGTATACAACTTGTATTGCTAGCCAATTAGCCCCAGCTTCATCAGACATAAATCCAAAAAAGTCTGCTAGTTCATGCCCACACCTCTCCATAACTATGTTTAAATTTCTCCAAAACAAGATTTGTGTTTCTTCGTCTTCTTCTTTACATTCACATATTGCAATCACTTGCAATGCTCGCATGTTGTACACATAGAACAAATAAGTAATAACATGTGTCTTATATCAAACATGCTATCTAACATATTTTTATAAATTCACTTACCCAGGATCATAAACCGAGCAGGACATAGTTGCCCATCCTTCAATTCGATGAGTATGATCAAAGTGCACCCAAGCACTACTCAAATCTCCTGTCCCTCCTCACCTCATTCTATTGACTAGTTCAACTCCAGAAGCAGGTCCTTTTGTGGACATTTTGAACACATAACATTTGTCGTTAGGTCCACCTTGGCTTGGAAAACGACTTCCATGAAAGAATGGAAAAACACACCGTTTCTGTAGCAATAGTATATTGTCGTATCCATCACCAACAGCCTGACCCTGTTTAGCTTTCTCATTTGACAAAATACTTTTGAATCCCCTATTTTGAACAAGGGGCATCATTTCCTCAAGAAAATGGTTAAGCTCTACATCAGTGGCTTCTAAATCATCTTCTTTAGTCAATGATTGAAATAGCATTTGACGAGCAACTAACATCTGTAATTTTCTAGGACCCCCCTTCTCAATCTTTAAAACTGTCTTAACAAGATTGCGCACTTTTTCAAGAGCGGCCCTTCTAGTACTTGGCTGTACATTGTGGTCATGCACTCCCAGATGGATCACCAAACGTGTTATTGTTGTTTCCTTTGGCATCACATAATAGATCATACACTTGCAAACATTTGAACAAGTGACCGTTCTGTCACAATAGTGGCAGGTTATTTTAGATTTACCTTCACTAGCAGGATAGCCCATGTTGATTTGTCTGTCCAGATGTCCATGAAAGAAGGCATCATTGTATTTCCTTTCACCAAGGTAAAAAGGGCATGTCACTCTGCAACATTGAAGGCTTCCAAGACAATAACTCAAACGCATAGTGCAATCTATGGCCATGTTGGTCGATGTTGGGCGAGACCAAAGGTGATCGTCGTACTTATGCTCCATACCGAGCATCCTTTTATTGTTGTGAATTGGAGGAATCTCGAAACAAACATTGCCATTATAAAAATTTGGGAGCTCGTTAACCTTTTTGGGAGTTCCACAAATCTCTAAAAGTTTATACAACCTGCACGATTTACCTTTGTCTTTCATCCATGAAATGATGGATATATCCTTTGAATACTCCTGCATTGTATGCTCCACCTCATCTTGTGTGTCTTGAAAGGGTCCTGGTGACCTGGTTAGTTCCACTGTCTCCAAAAAAACTATGTATGTACCTTCATCAATATCAACATTTAAATGTGATGGAGTCGAGCTTTTGTTACATGGTGTAGCGAACATAGAATAATCACCGACTTCTTCATTTGTTTCTAAACTGTCAGCCACATAAACATAGCCATCTGAATGAAGAATGTGGTAAGCTGAGGACAGAGAATGGTCAAGAAGGTAATGCTTTTGATCTTCATGATCCCATCTAGGCAACACATTGACCTTAGACTCAGAGCTCCCTGCCTGAACGACTGCTTGCAAGCCTTCAAACTGAATAGAAGGAGGCAATAGGCTTTGAAGAAAATATTCACTAAGTAGAAGCTCTCCATTTCTTAATGACACTCTATAATCCATATGAGCACCATTAATCGTCCATGAAAGCATTGTTGTAGTTGTAGTTGTCATGTTTGAGACAGACAAGGAGGAATAATACTTGAGGTAAAAAAATTGACGAAAAGAGAAGGAAGAGAATGTGCATAAGGTACAAAGAAAGTGTAAAAGCATGCAACTGCAAAAAAGTTATTGCTGCGTTCATTGAAAACTGTTCGAAATTTAATTCATTCATTGAAAACTGTTCTAAATAGATTTGGAATATTCACTCTTTAAGATATGCATAGTCATAGCCATTAAGATACATTTGAATCAGCATGTTGTCAAATTCATCTGTTCACCTATCGAGCTTTCAAAATCTCCCCAAATACGCGCATATTAAGAAAATGAACATAGGAGTTATAAAATATACGGTTTTAAAAATTATTTATAATATATGTATATATATATAGTATAGAGTATAGTTTTTTATATTCCCAATTAAGCGCTTTAAAATTAAAATGGACATAGTATAGTATATATATAATATATGGTATTTAAGTATATAGTATATATAGTTACATTACATTATACCAGCACCAGTACCGGGCCGGGCCAGTCCAATCCAGCCCAGTACCAATCAAGTCCAGTCTAGTAGCAGTCTAGTCTAGACTAGTACTAGTCCAGTCCAGTACAATACCAATCCAGTCCAGTACCAGTCAAGTCCAATCCAGTACTAGTCCACCCAGTACCAGTCAAGTCCAGTCTAGTCCAGTACCAATAAAGTCCAGTCTAGTACCAATCAAGTCTAGTCCAGTCCAGTCTAGTAGCAGTATAGTACCAGTCCAGTCCAGTCCAGTACCACCAATCAAGTCTAGTCTAGTAGCAGTCCAGTCCAGTCCAGTACCAGTCCAGTCCAGTACCAATCAAGTCCAGTCTAGCAGTCTAGTCTAGTCCAGTACTAGTCTAGTCCAGTACTAGTCCAGTCCAGTACAATACCAGTCCAGTCCAGTACCAGTCAAGTCCAATCCAGTACTAGTCCACCAGTACTAGTCCACCCAATACCAGTCAAGTCCAGTCCAGTCGAGTACCAATCAAGTCCAATCCAGTAGCAGTACAGTACCAGTCCAGTCCAGTACCAATCAAGTCCAGTCCACTCTAGTAGCAGTACAATACCAGTCCAGTCCAGTACCAATCAAGCCCAGTCTAGTACCAGTCCAGTCCAGTACAATACCAGTCCAGTCTAGTACCAGTCAAGTCCAATCCAGTACTAGTCCAGCCAGTACCAGTCAAGTCCAATCCAGTCCAATATCAGTCTAGTCCAGTACCAATGAAGTCCAATCTAGTAGTAGTCCGGTCCAATCTAGTCCAGTACTAGACCAATCGAGTACTAGTCCACCCAATACCAATCCAGCCCCAGTTCAGTCAAGTACCAATCCAGTCCAGTCCAGTAGCTGTATTGTACCAGTCAAGTTCAGTTCAATACCAGTATCAGTCCAATCCAATACTAGTCTAGTCCAGTATCAGTCAAGTCTAGTCCAATACAGTACGAGTACCAGCTCCAGTTCCAATCCATTACTAGTACTAGTACAGTCCAGTACTAGGACCAGTACAGGATAAGTCCAGTCCAAGATAAGTACCAGTCCAGGATAATCCAGTCCAGTACCAATCCCAATCCAGGATAAGTTCAGTCCAGTACTAGTCCAGTCTAGCCGAGGATAAGTTCAGTCCAATACCAATCCAGTCCAGTCCAGTCCAGTAGCACTACAGTACGTTATATAGTATATAATGTTATACTTACAGTAAAAAGTATATAGTAAATAGACTATATAGTATATAGAGTATATTTTATATATATATATATATATATATATATATATATTGTGATTATACATATATTGTGCATAATATAGAGTATAGTAATGTTATATAATATTTATCGTTCATTTCACCATTTTCCACAGTCTAGGACTTTATTCTAATCGTTTTCGTGAAGTTTCAAATTTTGACCCGGGACACCTGTTGGGAGCTAGTTTTGAGGATGCTAAGGTCAAAATTTGGAAAAGTTTTGTATGTAGGAATTGTAGTCCTCAATACGAGGAAAAATATTGCTTCTTTAAGTTTTTTCAGATTCCTTTATTTTGATGCTTGTTTCAGCCCGTAGATTAGGGAAAAAGTGAGAAAATGTTGTTTTGCGCTGTTTTTGTAGAAATTATCAACTTGCAGGTGAATTTTCAGCCAAACTGAGCTGGATATGAATTTTTTGTATCACACAATTGTCGAAGAGCTCGACAAGGCAAACAAATTCATGTGAGTTGTCCCCGGGAAAATTCTGAACCATTTGGGAGTTACGGCTCGCTGAAAATGGCCAAGAATCGTGGCCGCTTTGCTTAAGACTAGAAAGAGGTAAAAAATAGTGAATGTCAAAACTTAGGTTTGAAGCATTACTACTTCGAGAACCAATCGTCTACCTGCTCGAGCTAACACAGTCCAGTACCATCGTGCACACATCATGTTGATGCCTCCTCTCTCTCTCTCTCTCTCTCTCTCTCTCTCTCTCTCTCTCTCTCTCTCTCTCTCTCTCTCTCTCTCTCTCTCTCTCTCTCTCACACACACACACACACACACACACACACTAGTGTCATTGCGGCGCCGGAGGATAGACCGCAGAGAATCGTTCAACGCGGAAAAAAGGGGGACGCAGAGCCCGCCTATCATCCGCGTAGAGCCCCCCTTTTTTTCCGCGTTGAACAGTTCTCTGCGGTCTATCTTCTTACGATGACTGGCTTTCTTTCAAGTTCTGATTAAAAATGATTTTGGTGTTCATAACAAATCTATCTGATAAATTGTATGCTTTAATCTGAAATTACCAAAAAAAGGGGGGGAGGGCAGAGCTCCACAAAATTAATGAAAATAGCACAAAGCTCACCAAATCTACAAAAAAACAGAGAGGCAGAGCTCCCCCATCATCCGCGCGCGCGGATGATGGGGGAGCTCTGCCTCACCCTTTTTTTGTAGATTTGGTGAGCTTTGTCAATGGTATTGTAGGAAAAATGCTTTTGCTTGAGGTTATTGAAATAGAACCTAAATTATTTGTTCAATAAACACATCAAAAATGCAAAAAAAACAAAAGAGGAGACAAAGCAACCTCATCATCAGCACGCGCGCGGATGATTGGGGAGCTCTACCTCCCCCTTTTTTTTGTAGATTTGGTGAGCTTTGTCAATGGTGTTGCTGGAAATAGTCTTTTGATTAAGGTTTTTGAAATGTTTTTCCCCCATCATCTGTGTCGACAAAAAAAGGAGAGGCAGAGCTCCCCCATCATCCGCGCGCACGCGGATGATGGGGGAGCTCTGCCTCCCCTTTTTTTTGCATTTTTTATGTGGTCTTATATAAACTAAAAACTATATTATATGTGTTGTGTAGATAATGGCACCAAAGAGGGATAGCAAGAAAAGAAAACCTCCAGTCTCTCCTTTTAGCAACCGTCAAGTGAGCATGAAGCTTAGGTCCGGTTGTATACCAAAGGGAGCTATCGATCAGGAGGCATCATCACGAGTCCGACATTTGGACACTCCACCAAATAAAAAGAACAGGATTCTCAAAAGGTGTGTTTTTATTGATGATGAGGCTCAAGTTGATGAAGACTCCAACAACATTGAAGATGACGTAGAGATCACAGGTAAATTATGAGTGTATGCTATAATTTTATGTCAATACGTAGTTTATATTATAAATTTTTCAATGGTAGATTGTTAAATTTGATGGTGGACGTTTTTTTTCGTTTGGAAAGGTTGGTAATTAATAACCATGTGGGAGAGTAAGAAAGGGTGAACCATTTTTTATATACATACCATTGATAGTTGCTAGAGAAAATATTAAGTATTGTTTTTGTTTATGTTGGAGAAAAGGTCCTTAAATCTCATGTGAGAGCCCTATATAGGGTGTGCGGTTTTTTTTTATAAAAGTTGTCTCCGTACAAAGAAGACTCTGGCAAAATTTCTGTAAATTAAATACTTTACACTATCTAATCCTAATTGCATATGTTTTTGGACAATTGAATGTTTGTCACTTGTTATCTCTATGCAGAGACCAATGTTCACATTGAAGATCATCATGACAATGAAGAAAATAGTGATCCTGCAAGGGATGAGGAGAATAAGCATTCCAAACACCTAGACAAGCAAATTTCGCTTGGCTTGATGAAAGATGTTCTAAGTCATTTTTATGTAAAGAAGAAGACATTGCCTCCTCCGGTTCCACTTTGTCGACTCATGGTGCATGAGGCTGTTAGGTTTGCTAGAGATGATGAGAATGGCTCATTTCCTCATTTGATTCTGCTGGGTATTTAGAAACTATGGGGCATTTCCTTGTGTCCGTTGGGGATTCTAGAGGAGATATCATTCCCGTGACCACAGTGGATTTGGAGGAATGGGGACCACTTTGGCGGGAAAGAAATGCTGAGTTCGAGAGATCACTTGGTAGAGAATGGCAGGAGCTCAAAGGAAAAAAGTTTCTGGTATGGGATGGAAACCATAGGCTAAAAACATGGTGGAAGAGAATCAAAGATAGTAAGATCTTTCACCTTTTTCACTCTTTTGTTGTAAAGCTTTGTTTTTACAAATGATGATTTTTGTGTGTGTGATAGAGTACTCGGACAATGGTCAATACCATGTTAGTGTTCATTGCCAATTCCTTGAGTTGTCCAGAGCAAAAGAAGCAAAGTTGCTTCTTGCACTTGACACTTCCAATGCGTAAGTTTGTTAATTGCATGTTGACTCTCATTTTTTTGCAAGCAATGCTTGTGTTCAACTCTTTGTTTTCAAATTTTCTGCAGCATTTCTAGGGCACATGTCATGCCAAACATCACTCATGAAGTTTATATGTTTCAAAGATTTGGCATGGCAAATAAAGATTCAATCCTTCAAAAATTGACACCTGATATGAGAGAATGGACTAGGGTGGAGATGACTGTGGAGGCAAGGTATTACCATGGTGCTGCACCATGGTACAACACTCCATGTGAATTGATATATCAAGTTGTGTGGAAGGTGATACCTACTCTACATGTTGGGTAATTAATGTAAAATTTTATTATGGTTTCAATACAGTGTTTTGTATTAGGATGAGTTCACTGCATTTATGTCCAAAGAAAGAGCAAAGCTAGATGCACTTGGACTAAATGATGTTGAGAAGAAGAAGAGACTGGACAAGGCCACAAAGGTAGAAGAGGAACGATTGAAAGATAGGGGCTACAAGTACTTGTCAATCGCCAATCCTCTTAATGGTGATGAGTTCTTCAAGTTTCTTTTTAGCATTAAATGGGATGAACCTGGAATGCTAAAGATCACTAGAGATAAGCTCTATTGTTTGACAAGCTCTAAAATCACTCCTGAGAGGTATTGAAGCTATTAGTTTCTCATTTTTATTTGTATTCATTCAATTTTGTTTTTCTATACGATTAAGTGGTATGTTGTTCTTATTGCTTGTAGAAAGAAGATAATTTTGCACCTCATGAGCCTCACTAAGTCTAAGGATCCACAATATCTTCATTTTGGTGATTACAAGCTTTTTAGAAGTTACATGAAAAAGGAGACTTATTGGGCTCACTTGCATGGGGAGGCTACACTTATGATTGAAAGGATGCAAGTAGAAGGTCCACAACTTCCTAATTCTTTTGACCTATTCTACAAGATGAGCATGAAGAATCATATTTTGCAGGTAGACGTTTGACCATTGTTTTTAAAAGAATATAGACATGTTTTAATTTACACAAGATCAAGTTGAGTGTGCTTTTTGATTGTTACTATGTATGTAGGCTTTTATTTATCTAATGGATGCGGTGAAGTCTTCCGACTGTAGTGAGAAGATGCCGGAGCTTGTGTTGTCGGCTAAGAGAGTGATTTACAGGTTTCCATCTTCCACTTGCACTCTTTGCAAAAAAAGAGCATTTGATTTTTTTGTCATAGTTTGGTGACAATGGGTCATTTTGAGAATGATGAAATTTCATTTTGTGTTTACAAAAAAACCTTAAATTCCCTATGGAAGCCCTGGATATGGGGTGGATGGTTCTTTTGACAATATGCGTGTGTATAATGTCTATGTTGAAAACACTTAAATCCCTTGTGGGAGCCCAAGATAGTGTTTATGGTTTATTTTGAAAAAGTATTCTCCATACAAAGGAGACTCTGACATTTTTTTTTTTGGATACATGACATTTATTATGCCATTGCGTTTATATGTTTTTCAAAGTGGATGATGCTCTAAAAATTGTGTAGATGGGTTATACAATGCGTTGAGGCGCAGGAATTGAATGAAGCCCCATTATTCACTAGAGAGTGGATTGATGTACATGATGAGAATACAATGTTCTCTCCCTCTTTGATTGAAAGGAATCTGACAACATGGGAAGCCAAGGTTTGTCCTTGGTGGTTGGATTATCCACTAGGAGTTATTCCAAAGCAAGAGTTGGAATTACGTAAGAGTAAGTATCTTAACACTAGTGGCTCTTTTATTTTGAGAATGTATATGTCTTACTTTAGTACTAATTTATGTGATATTGTGCTATATGGTTGTTGAGTGAAGGGTTTCAAAATGAGAGTGATGAGTACTTACAGGAGACACAAGAAGAGTCTCTCCCTCCTGTTTCTCAAGGAGTTACTCAAAACACCATTGAGAGTGGCTCTCAAGGTACTCCACTAGCAAGCAATGTACTCAAGAAGGGTAAAGGGAAAATGGAGCCTCCAAGTACATCAAGGAAATCCACTATACCCCATATGGCACCCTCTTCTAATGTGCCTACTACATCCTCATTGGTGCACACTACTTCGTTTGTTGTAGAGTCTTCACTTGGGCGAGAGGCTTGGGAGAGAAGGCCGATCACACGATCTGTTGGTAAGTTTAAGAAAATTGTTAGCATATCTGTCTTCCATATTTCCTAATTCAAAGCTAATTTGGATAATGCTTGCAGGGTTCCATTACCAAACTATTGTCGATGTTTTTCTTGTGGATATATCACAAATTGATAAGTTTGCCCTTGATAGGTAGATTTTCATAGTGCTTACTTATTTGCATTTTCTTCTTGCATTGTTCTCTGATTTTGAACATAATTCATGTTTGGTTTTCTTATAGCATCAACAAATTTTTTGCGACACAGAATACAAATCTATATAGCAAAGATGGTGTGCCATGTCGTGAGGTTGCTAGGCTTATCTTTGCAGATTTTCCTACAAGTTTGCTTGTGGATGGTCTAGGACCAAATCCCATTGGGTAAGTAACTTTTCTTTGGATTAGTACCTACAACTAACTATGGTTGTATGCTTACATGTCATCATTCACTTTTGTAGAGGGCATGAGTGTTCCCAAGTGGACCACATTTTCCAGGGGTCTAGTGACAGGGTGCATGGATGTTGCTCGTGAGTTTTTGGCCGATGAGGGGTTTTAAGTGACCATGTGCATGGCCGAGCATATTGGAGATTTTATTGCAGATGCAACTAGGGTAGGACTTGTGCTCTTATGTACATGGACTCTCATGTGTAATAAGAAGTCATATCGGCATCCACTCACTAGAGAGGCGGTAAGATAACAAACTTAGTTTCATAGTTTAATTTCCTAACTAAAAACATTGTAGCTATGCCATTCATTCTTTGATTTTTTTATTCATGCAGGTACTTGATCTTACCATGTGTCTTTGGTATCTTATTGGCCATCCTGTGCCACACTATGATAGAGAGGCAGGGGAGAAAATTTCTGAGAGATTGTTTCCAGCAGATTGTAGCTACATGATAGATGATGTAGTCTTCCCCATTGAGATTGATGGTGTTATTCTTAGAGGCGGGGCAGAGCGGTCTTCTTTGTTCTTTCGGTAAGACTAGTCCAAAGTATGATACTAGTGAATGTTATGGTATATATGTGTTTGCATTCGGTTTCTAATTTATTTTTTATATGGTCAGGTGGTTACTGGCAACATTTATTGAGCCTCATGACTATGTTTTGGACTTGTTTGCGGGGTGTGGTGGTTTGGGCCGAGCTTCTGTAGAAGATATGAGGCATTGCATGTGTTTAGAGCTAGATCATGTGCTCTATGAAAGATGTTTGACCGATATTGCATGTGGACCTGTGAAATGTTGATTGCGGATGCACATTTGGTTGAGGAAACTCTATTCTCACAGTACACATCTTCATGTTTTGATTTATGTTTTTATGTACATGGCAGCCATATGACATTGACATGGCATTTTGGTATGCTCCATACATTTCATTTGGATATTTCATTTGTGTTTGTTTGGTACATGACTGCCACATGATGTGGAGATGACTTTGATTGGAGATTTCTTTTGTAGTTAGATTATGTTGACACCATTGGCTTGTGTGTTGATTTTTGTGAGATAACAAAATCATTAAAGTGATGGAAATACGAGTTTATGTGAAAGAAATCCCATGTGGGAGCCCACGTTTTCAGTACAGCCTCAAAAATACATACAAATGGTGCTTTTTATAAAGTTTCATTTTGCATAAGCATAGACATGCTTCCATATTTCTTAAAAGTGTTTGGTAGTTGAAGGATTGTACTATAAGGTTTTGAGTTTTTCCACTATACAATGATATTTAAAGATAACGTTGGTATAAAATTTGGGTTTAAAAGCTTGAAAAAACGGTTCCAATTGTAAAAGCTCGAACTGAAAGCTCGCAAAAATAAAACCCTCTCCTTGAGCTGTATTCCTTGCATCCATCTAGCATCTTTAAAAGAATAGTTTTTTAACTTAAAAGGATACCGTCGGACAACCTTACCATGTCGTAGTACCTGTCTTCATGCCGAAGGATAGCTTCGAGTTGTAGCACCTCTTCTTGGTCTTCAATTTTTGGAGGGTCTTCAATAATTGGTTCTCTTGGTGGCTCTCCTTTGTAGGGCTTAAGTAGACTCACATGAAAAGCATTGTGTATGAGCCAATGGTTAGGTAACTTGATTTGATAAGCCATGTCATTGATTGGCTTCAAGATTTGAAAAGGACCATAGTATTTTTTTGCTAATTTAGCATAATACTTTTGATGGACCGCAAGATTTTTGCTCGTCATTTGCCTCAATCGAGCCTTGGGAAACTTAAGTAAGACCCAATCATTTTCTTTGAACGTTAAGGCCCTTCTGTGCTTTTCAACAACAGCTTTTTTCCTTTGTTGAGAGATAGATATAGCCTCCTTAACCTTTTGAAAATATTCTTGTAGGTCACAGCTATACTCATCAGCAGACAACGAAGATCTTCCCATGTACTTTAAGTAGTAAGGAACTTTTAGGTCTTCCCTCTATGATCTCAAAAGGTGCTTTTTACGTAGTAGTACGGATAGTATTATTGTACGCAAAGTCTACAAGGGATAAGTACTTCTTCCATTGTGATCGTTGATCTACTTTTGTAACATTAGCCTTTAGTAGATCGAGTATGGAAGATTGGCTATCTCACTTTGGCCATCTGTTTGTGGGTGATAGGCCAAAGAGAAATTCAATCTTGTACCTAGATTTTCAAAGAGACCTTTCCAAAAATTACTGGTCATTCTAGGATCTCTATCTAACACGATGGATGTTGGTAATATGTGGTGTTTGAAAATATGAGATATGAAGAGTCTTAATAGTCTTTTTGACAGGAATAAAGCGTGCTTTCTTGTTAAACCTGTCAACTATTGTCTATATTTCCGTATTCCCATGGATAGACTTGGATAATCCAAAGATACAATCCATGGATATACTCTCCCATGGTAAATTAGGGATTGACAATAGGTGAAGTAATCCAGGTTTCTTCCCTCTATTGCATACCACACATTTTGAAACATACTTTTGTATGTCCACTTTCATGGTATGCCAATAGAAGTACATCTCTACTCCTCAAAGAGTAGGTTGAAAGCCTCTCTACCCCGCATAGGGAGGAGCCATGGAGAAGATAACCATCCTACAAGGTGAATGGTTCCTCTTTCCTTCCCAAAGCAAGGGCTGACATTACATCTTGAAAGTGAGGGTCAGCAGCATACTCATCTATCATGGAAGATAGATCATTGTGAGTTTCTATAGACACTGTATTAACTTTTGGTCATCGTAAAAGTGCATCGGCCACTTGATTGTGCTTACTCATCAATGTGAGCAATATGAAAATAAAATTGTGAAAGAAAATTTGTCCACCTTATTTGTCTGTCGGAAAGCTTGATTTGCGTCATGAAGTACTTGAGACTTTGGTGGTATGTTCCTAAAATGAATGGAGTCCCCAATAAATAATGCTTCCATGTGTCTAGGACATGTAGAACAGCTAAAAGACCCATTCATCTGTATTGAGCCTTCGACTCTCATATTCTATGGAATGTTCTTCTTTTGAAAAACAGTAGCCTTGATATTTAGATCCCAAAACTTGTTCACATATTTGTGAATAGACTCATGTGAGAGAAGCTTCAAACTGCCTCATTCAGTAAGTACTTTGTCCTTTGCATCGCTTGCAAGAAATTGCTTGACGATGTAAACTCGTAGAGTTTTCCATGTCTTTGGGGTTTCACCCCCTTAAAGCCTATCCAATAGGATTCAAGCACATCATGAAAGCCACATGTGGAGTATCTTGACATGTGTCTTTTGTGCTTATTAAGATATCATGTTTGAATTGAACACTTCAAGCACCTAGTCATTTAAGCATGGAAACCGTTTATGCCTCTTAAGAGTTTATGTTTAAATTGAACACTTCAAGAACCTTAGTCATTTAAGCATGAGAAGCACCTCAAGCTTGGAAAACAATTCCCACAAACACTTAAAGAACTTTAGTTAGCAAGCACGACAAGCACCACATAAATAAGTGCTCTTTCAAAGGGATATTATTATGCCAAATAGGCATTGCCTTATCCTACCACCATTGAGTGCGTTTGTGCATATTCCATAGTGTGTTACAATGTCCAACTATCCATGGCAAGCACTTCATTTTACATATACTTTCTTAGCATATATGGAAAATATAGAAGGGCCATGAAGTTGCCAATTGCGAAGTGTGTCATCCTCAAGTAGGGGTGGAATAGGGCACTTGGGAGCAACAAAATTAGAAAGAGTTTGCTATATGCATTTGTAATGCATACCAAGGCCATAAATCAAAATTGCTTGTGGAAATGAAAGCATATTTCCATGAAGGTCAAAAATTGTGATGGTTCCACAAAAATACTCTGATAATGGTCAACCAAACTATGCACTAACTCTTATTTGTTAGATGTCCACTCTTCGGAAGCACACTTTATTGTTCATTGAATAGTATTACATTCTCTAGAATGATGCAAGTTTTTAAAGGATTGATTTGAGAAACAACCTTCATTCATAAAAACAAAATTTCCTCAATCTTATCTTTCATTTCTCAAAATTTCAATGATCATTATGAATTAAAAATGTTTGAGCATCACATAAAGTGTCTTGTTCTATAGGGGTGAGCTTCCTAGAATCCCCAATAACTTGAAATCATTAATAGGCTTCCTTGGCCTCTTGAACTATGTCCCTTTGGTATGCACCATTATCTTGGATGATTGAGATTGAATACGCATAACAAATCAAAACCAATCTATATCATTATCCATACGCATCTTGGTAAGAAGAGGAGGAGTAACATCTTCTACCCTTTGTTGAAAACCCTCATGCGAAAGATAAGCATTGTTGACATGCAATAATCTTCGGCAGTAAAAAAGAGGATCCTTCATTGTAATATCAAAATACATCTCAAGCCAAAGATGAACATGATAAGGAGAGCAAATGATCAATTTACAATTTACATACAAACATATCATATTGTTGATCATCAAGTAAATACCAACAATCTAAATGTGCATGATAGGAAGAGCAGACATTACGGTGAAAAGTAAAACCCAAAACATTCGGTCGTGTCATAGTTCACAGATCCAATGCACCCATATCAATGACCAAGTTACTCCAAGCCGACCTTTCAATACTTAATATATGTGAGTGACCCGATGTATTGACAATAGATGCAGAAGCATTGTTGGACTCACCACACTATAATGCATTTGAATGCTAGGGATACATAGCAATATCACACCAAAGTACTCATTTGAGTTGAGGAAATATAAACATATATACCAGCAAACACAAAGATGGTGCCTTGAATAGTAAATTGAACAACCATCCATCTAGTGGATCATTACGAGCCAAGACTGGGTGAAATTCATGGCGAATTGGCATCAATAACCCAAAATAATCTTGCATACCAACATAAACAATCCTAAAATCCGCAAAACAAGAACAATGTCCAACAAATTCATGTTGGTTGTGTTCTTGCAGAACGACAATATCAGCTTGGCATGTATGTACATAATGCCGAACTAGCTTCCACTTGTCATGGTTGCATAATCCTCGAACATTGTATGTAAAGCATTTGAGAGAACAATGTATTATATAAAAAGAGGAGGCCAAGAAAATAAGAAATTAAGAGGTAGTGTCCATCCGCACACCTACATCGATGGTAGGAGCAAAGAAAGGAGGATCGATTGGCATATTTGTCAAAGTAACAGTTTGCAAATTGGAGAAGACGAGTCCTGGATTGAGTAGAGCATCTTTATAAGAATGAACCACTCTATCCCATGCCTCTGTAAATGCCTTATTATCATGGGAAAGAAATGCAATATTTCCAACAAATTTTTCCTCAAAAGAGGGCAAAACATAATCTCATGAAGCAGGTGGAATATGAGGTTTAATAGTTTTTTGGAAGATGTCAACCTTCAAAATTTTCAGCAAGCTTTTCTTTCCCTTTTCATCATTTTTGGTTCCATTTGGGAAATTTGTAATCTCTTATTTTTCCCTTTATCTTGATGAAGCTGCATATTACCATTTGAGTCTTCTGGCCTAGTCTTCGACGGTGAAGAAAAAGCAAGGTTAATATTAACTTCCGAAGAAGGAATGGTTGGAGGGGGAGGTAGCAAAGCATGCTCAACAAACATTCAGATTGCACATGTCCAACTTTTCCAGAATGAAAACATGAGCTGACAAACTTTTCCCATCTAAGTTTAAAGTTTACCCACGGTGGGATCACCACAATTGACAATTATTCTCATAGGCATCAATTTATCAGTTTCCCAAAGTACACAAAAACCATTCAAATTTCCATCCAACTTTGGGGGACAACAAACATATCACTTTACCCAACCGAATAGCTTATAAAGTCAAGTAATGTTTCCAAGTTAGCGAAAAAACAACAAAGTCAACCCAAATAGAACATCTATACCGAATCAGACTTTGATAGTCCTTTGTAAGAGCCCGTGGTAATACATGTGTCATTTGCATATTGAAAAATAGTGGAGACTCTTCCAAAAGCTTTGAACAAGCGTCCATGTCTACTAAGAGAACACACACACACAATGTTGCACATACTTATGTATCATATGACTTGAAGCATTTTAATTTCAAAGGTATAGGACAAAAGCGCTTTGTTTTTCTTAGACAATAATATGAATGTTGTGGGTTTTGGAAAGTGGGTATGTTTAGTTTTGTTACTGTTGCAATGTGTTTTTGTGGGTTTAAATGACCAATAAAGATCACAAGTGAAGGATACGTCAAAAAATGTTGGAATCTCAACATGCATCAAGAGATAGTCGATGCCTTGTGATGGCTTATCATGAATAAAGTAGGTTATATACCTATCACTTTAGATCACAAAGGTTCTACACGCTCACCTTTTGAAGTGCCACAAGTTGGGCTTACCCTTACACTGACCGTCCACCAAATCAACCTTGAATGTAACACCTACAAACAAGCAATGCAAAGGGAGGGGGTAGCACGAGATGGAGAGCTAGACATAGAAGGAGAGATACTAGATGCAAACACTAGACAAAAGAGAGACAAACGCTAGAGAGTTGTGAAACCCAAAACGCTGACTATAATCTGCAATGATTCGATGATACAATACAAGGAGGTATACGGAGTCCCCTAAGTTGCCTACTTAGTACCAACACAAATTGCAACCAATAAATAAGTGGGCACCCCATAAATATGCCACATCATCTCACATGATAATAAACTAGCCGAAAGGACCAAATCTGGTCCTCAGTTTAGGATAGGAGGAAAAACTACTGATAAATACAGACTTTGGAGTCTGACCCTCGAAAACCCTTGGAACAAGGGTCCTCCCTCATGCCAACCTCCTCGGCACACATGTTTGTCCGGGCGCAACCACAGAATGACCCTTACTCCCTAACCTACTCCAAGGAGATATTGGAGCCACCACTGGATAGGAAGGTGTAACTCTAACACTCTACACTACTCCTTTGAGTACATTCATTTGAGGGAAAAAGCTCAAGCCTAAGCCATGAGTGCTTAGGCATGGAAGCTTGTGAAGTAGCAAGGTCAAGCTAGATGCAAGGTTAGAAGAGAGAGGTTACTTGAGCTAGATGCATGGTTAGAAGAGAGACTCCAGAGGTTGAAGTGTAGCTAGACTTAGGATCGCAACCACTTGCTAACTTCGGGTCATGACTTTGTTTAGCTAGTTTGACAATTTAGTAGCCAAATCCCATGTCCCTCTAGAAAGAAAGCCAAATGTATCTTTTTTTAGCCTGCCAATTGTTTTATGGGTGCCCATAGTTGCCAAAACAGAGCTAGAAAAGTAATTGTCACATTTTCTTTTGCAAGGATGAAAGAACTCTCTGGCAAGAAATTTGCAAGGCAGTGGTTCAATTTCACGTCATTATCTAGTATTCGGAAAATGGAACGCACAATCTTTGAACTAACTTCTAAGCAGATCAGAGGATCAATCCTGGTGAACATGGCAATTTAGCCATCCTTTAATCAAGCTTCTCTGGCTATTCTATGCAGAAAGGTTTTTTGAGACTAGTTTGAATCCAAGGTGTCTCCTTAGTGTGGGTGACTGTGTAGTCTTTCAACCAATTATTTCTCCGGGCAAAGCTTGTTATCCATAACATGAAGACTTTTGGAAGAAAAACCCTTCTTTTGCATGGTATAGTGCTCCATGAGCTAACATGCAAATTCACCAAAGCAATGCCAAGATCAATGTCATCGGCTGCACGACATCTTGCAATCTAATCATCCCCTTGACACATGCTCTTATGCTGCCTGATGCTCTCACCAACCAAGCTTAGGTGACCATATTTCGACAAAGCCCTCATGCTGCATATCTCAAAAGCTGTCGGAGGCACCCTACAATCAATATTGTTCAAGAAAAAAACATCCCAAACATGAACGTGATTAAGCACCTCTACAACTTTCAGAAAGGCACCGCACTTGGCATACATATCCACCCAAACAGTGCCTAAGCACAACATTGCTTCTTACAATCGCCTGTCCTGCAATCTCATAAAAAACTACTCTCCTTGATCAGGTGCTCCTATCGCGGTGCGAGCTTCCAATGCTGGAAAAGGTTAGAAAAACTCTCATGCTGCATCAGCCAAAAACTCTCACACACCATCAGCATGATCTACATATCCTACTGTTAATGCATACCAAGATAGAAACATTCTTGGAATGGAGCTCCTGATCCCCCAAACTTTGCAATACATATCAACCAAGGGAGTGCCAAGGACGGTATTCTTTGCATTAAGCCCCTGATTTAGCAATCTCATGATGCATCATCTCCCCTTTGCCAAGTTCCCCTATGTCTCCACATGCCTTCAGAACAGAAGCAAAGGTCATTGCATGTAAAAAGACACATGCCCCATCTGTTTGAGATATTTTTACCCCTTGAGCACTTCTTGTGAGAGCTCCACATCCAACAAATATCACTACCAGAACAGTGCCGAGAACAATGATTTTTACAGGCAATCTTTGTTGGTGATCTCCTAATGAATTCTCTTCCCCTTTCCAACTACTCTCATGCTGCTGCAGGCTTTCAAGACGAAAGAAAATGTCACAATATCTGAAGATAGCTAGCAGATAGCTGTATTAGCTCAAAACAAATGAAACCTTTCTCAATTTGTCCATATTCAACATCTCTTGAATCTGGAGATGGTTCGCAATGGTCAGTGCATGATCCTGTCGTTGTCCTCCATGGTAAGAGTCTGCACAAGGCGTCTCCCATGTCTCCCCAATATAGATCTGATCCTCTACTGAAACCTTCTTCGGCAATGGGAGCTTCCCCTCATCCTGGGCCTCCTACATCTCCCTAGCTCTGCTGCTCATTCACTCAATAAACCTCTGCTAGTGATATGCCCTATATCCCTCCTCTCTGGCTGCTCTCATCTTTGCTCACTCTCTGGATGAAAGAATACTGTGATCTGTCTCTGGGCATGTCTCTCGGTGTATGAGCCTCCCTCTCTCTTAGTAACCCTGCTTGATGTTGCTGAATCTCTAGCAGATATTATCTGATAACTCTAGATAGAGGCCCAAAACCCGCTCTAAGAGGCAATGAAAGCGGCTATGTATCTTAATAGTATGGCATTTATAGTGGAGCTCTGTCTCTGGCTCTCTTTGATATAGTTGGCATAACATGGCCTCAGCTGAGATGCCTCAAAATCGGCCAAGCTCAATCTCCAACAGTGTAATGATGTCTGAATCTTTCTACTAGCACATAGTAAGCCGTGGGACAAAGGAGAAACAATTTTTGGCTATATATGCAGTTTTCGACGCCCTCTCAAATGCTTGAACTGCGTTTTGCAGGATGTGCCCCCAAGCATGATGGTCAGGATGCTTTGTTTATTTCAAATAGATGAAGCGTGTGGGAGTCTCTCATGGACCTTAGCATGCATCTTGAAGCATGTGGTAACATGCATGTCTGACAGGGGAGAAAATGTCCATGATGAGATCAATAAGCAGAGGCTACTTAAAAATAGCAATGTCATTGGCTCCATACTCACAGGAATTTTGCCGAGTGTGGTGCACTTGCAACAGCAGGAGAGGTCCTTGGGGCAATTCCTGTCTGATGTGTGGGTCTCTTGGAATCTACTTAAGATTCTCATACTCACATATCCACCATTTTGTATCTTTCTCTGAGATACATACCCACCTTTGTATATGTACCCCTCAAGCTCTTAATACCCACCTTTTACAGCTCTATAGTGTTTCTGTTTAGTTAGTTTCTTTCTTTTTATCCAAACCTTGTATCAGATTCACCATGATGTGACTCTTTGATCTCATATGTCATTTTGGCCTTTAAAAGACGTTAAAATAATATTTCATTTTACTTCATCTCTCACGCAGACATACAGACACTCAAAGAAGAAGTCTCAGCCCTCAAACAGGAGAACCCAAACGCCGAGATACGGACACTCAAAAAAGAAGTCTCTGCCCTTAAACAGGAGCTTGCGGATAGAGTAAGTAGTGGACTAGAGGAAGGAGAATTTCAGCCCTCGGTAATAGATGAAATCAAGGAAATCAAGGAACAGGTTAGGATGATCACAGAGGAAGAGAAATTGAGTGTGGCAAAGACATCTTCATGGGCGGAGATGATAACAAGGACACAGAAAAAGGCAGACGAAAGCCGAAAAATGGATTGAGGTCGCCCAGAAAGGGAAAGGTCAAGAAACCCCTTGTACACTAACGCTTATCAACATGACCCTCGAAGAGGAACAAAGAAGGCGGATGCGATCACTACATGTGAGAGTGACCGGTCTCAAGGACATAAACAATGTGGAGAAAGAGGTCACAATCCTTACATCCATGATGGGGATGGAGAAGCCTTTGCACACAAAGGCATGGAGGGTAGGTAAGAAAAGTGACGGCACAGGAGAGTCTTCAAAGGGGAGAGCTCTCATACTACGCTTCCCCTCGTTGGAAGAGAAGAAGGAATTCTTGAGGAAGAGGCCTACTCTCAAAAAGACAGGTATTTTCCTCAGGGATGACCCGACTCTCTCACAACTCGCACATATGAGAGAGGTAATGCCAGAGATTACAGTGGCAAGGGAGAAGGGAAAGATAGCCTTTTACAGAGATGGACGGGTGGTGATTTTAGAGCGGCACACTGCATGACGGTGCGAGACCTATGGGACCACACTGAAGATGGCTACCTGGAATTGTAATGGGTCTATGAGGTTGGACGTGGGTGCATTTGAGGACAGTTTCAAAGACGAGGATATTGTATTCTTCTCAGAGACTCATCAAGCCCCTGGACAGGTAATGCCACCTGTGATGGGATACAGATGGGAGACAGCTCACAGGACAAATGCGAGATCTGAGCATGGGAGTAGAGGTTCAGGAGGAGTAGCAGTGCTATTCAGAGAGGAACTACAACCATTACTGCATATTGTACGAAGAGATGATCATGCTAGATATATGTGGGTGAGACTGAGAGCTGACAGAGGTCGATTCCTATATATTGCCATATGTTACTTTCCTCCCAGTACATCCGTGTATGCTGCATCTAGAGGGCAGTCGCCTTTCTCTATTCTAGATGATGACATATGGGAGTTTTCTAAGGATGGTGATATCATTCTCCTAGGGGACTTCAATGCCCGAACGGGCAACTCGCAAACAGTCTTCTACGACACTTCAGATGAAATGCTTAGAGAGCTGGATGTGGGTGAGTTGGGACTTGACAGATGCTCAGATGACAGAGAGCAGACGGAGTATGGGAGATACCTCATGGAAATGACGACTACACATGGATTAGCCATACTTAATGGCTTACAACGATTTCTCCAAGCAGCCGGTTTCACATGCTTTCCACACAGACATGGGGCCAGTACAGTGGGTTATGTTATGACACAACCGAGCCTTGTCCCCTGCATTCAGGATTTCACAGTGGGAGCCAGGCCAGTGGGCATAGCAGTAGATCATGCTCTCTTGACACTGTCCGTTAAATTTCAGTATAGTACAACCCAGACATCAGGAGGCAAGTCACACACCCGCTATACATTTACACCAGAGACTGATTTCGTTTATATAGAGGAGATCTGGGACCGTCTATTGAAAGGCACAGCTGGCACAAATGGTACAGGGCTCTCAGTGGAGGAGTGCACCACTCTACTGACTGAGACACTGCATGGGGCTGCATCAGTGGCATACCCACACACTCAGCCGGGCAAGAGACGACATTCTGGGAGCATGCCTCAGAATAGTTGGTATGATGAGGAGTGCAAAGAGATGAGAGCCCAACTTCAGAGGGATCTTCTTTTAGGAGTCATCACTTACAGACAGTTTCGGATTGCTTTCCGACGCCTTGTGCGACGGAAGAAGCGAGCTTACTTGGCTCAGATGGAGCGAGACTTATATCAGATGTTCTTGAGTAGGGACTCAGGAGAGGCATGGCGACTCTTCCATGAGCACTCCTCTCCACCAGTGATTACTTCACCTGATGTGTGGGGCCAATATGCGACATCATTATATACGGTTCCTGGACAGGAACCCCTTCCAGACCCTACCAAGCCTTGCCCAGCTACGAGCACTTTCTTTACACCTGAGATGGTACAAAGGGCCATCGACAGGATGAGGATCGGGAAGGCATATGATCATGACGGTCTAGTAGCGGAGCACTTTATACATGCCAGGGATATGCTGATGGAGGTTCTCGCAGTGTTGTTCAATCGTGCCATGTGTGAGGGATTACCTGAGACTTGGAGGTTGTCTAATATTGTGCCCATCTTCAAGGCTGGTGACCCTACAGAGCCTGGGAACTACCGCACTATTATGGTTGGACACACATTGGCACGGTTGTATGCATCTATTCTGGAGCAACACTTGAGTAATTGGGCAGAGGGCGAGGGTGTACGAGCAAAGGGTCAGGCCGGCTTCAGGAGGGGTTTCTCCACCCTTGATCATATTCTGACACTCAGGGCCATCATTGAGGAGGGCAGAGCACATGGGAGACGGATCTATTGTAGCTTTGTGGATTTTCGCAAAGCATTTGACATGGTACTAAGAGCTCGATTGATGCGCAGACTGCAGGAGATGGGGGTGCCCATAGAGGTGATTTGGGGGATTATGGCTTTGTACAGATCAGTGGTGGGACATGTACGCACTCCGGAAGGGGTATCTGATTTAGTTCACTCTACTATTGGAGTGAAACAGGGTTGCCCATTGTCTCCTACTCTTTTTGGTATGTATGTTGATGAGGTGTCCGATTACATTGACAGAGAGGGTGACAGGGGTGCCCAGCTGGCAGGGACGTGGATCCCATTGTTGCTATATGCTGATGATATTGTGCTGATATCTGACTCACCACAAGGTATGCAACGACAGTTGGATGCACTACGCAGTTTTGCAGAGGATAGTGGACTATGTGTAAACCTAGGTAAAACCAAGGTTATGGTGTTTAACACCACACCGCAATGGGTCAGGAGATCAGTACCTACTTTCAAATATGGTCAGGAGATTGTGGAGTATACAGATGCATACACCTACCTGGGGGTAATCTTTACTGGGCCGAGATTTTCTTTGAGAAGAGCAGCAGAGACTAGACTAACTAGAGCTAGGGCGGCTCTGGGAGGAATGGAGAGGATGTGTTCGCAGGTTCAGTTCCAAGAACCTAGGACAAAGTTATGGCTCTTTCATACTTTGGTTGCCTCTACTTTGTTATATGGGGTGCAGGCTTGGGGACCTTCTATAGGCCAGGATGGTTGGAGGCGTATGGAGAAGCCCCTAGTAGCTATGATCTCTCGACTGATTAGAGCCAAGGTTTCCGTACCGCATGATATCATTCGAGCGGAATTAGCTACCCCCCCTATGGAGATTGAGGCGCTTACTAGATCAGTCTCCTTTGTACACAGTCTGTGGGATACTACCAGAGACAGATATGCCAGGGTGGCTCTAGAGTCCTCCAGACAATTAGCTCTTAATGGGGATACATCATGCTGGTATGCACAGATGGCATCATGGTTTCAAACACATGGTTTCACCATGGACAGGTTGCCTCCTTTTCAATACTCTCTACAGGCACCCTTGAGGTCTCTGACACGGGTAGAGATTAATAGACTCATTCGTCAAGATCTGATCCAGCTGGACACGAGGAGGACATGGATAGAGCCGTTACAGGAGTTGGGCATGAAGATGGCTTTCTATAGAGAGCATCTTCTCCACCTCATGGGGGATGGGTTTGTGATTCGACCTAGCTATATGGACACGCCATTGGCCAGATACGCACGTCCTCACATCAGCTCGAGATTGAGACTGGCAGATTCAGAGGGACACCAGCAGATAGCAGGATATGCCGCTTATGCCATCTAGAACCAGAGACAGAAGTACATTACATATGTCATTGGACAGTGTACTATGAGATACGAGGCCGTTTTCATTGTCTATTCAGAGAAGGTTTTGGGCCTCTATCTAGGGTCATGAGTTATGAGGATCAAAGATGTCTTGGGCTATATCTACTTGAGTTACACAGGCATAGAGAAACTTTACTGAGGAGAGCTGAAGAGAGACATCCCCAGAGACAGATCACAGATTTCTTTACACTAGATATTGTACACCCAGAAGAACAGACAGAGGAGCAGCCAATGGTGGAGAGGTCTACCCGCACTACTGGCATTCTCATAGACCGAGCATTAGAGCTAGGGAGATCTAGACGACCCCGATGGAGAAGAGGAGCTACACAGTTTCGAAGGAGGCTACAACAAAGGATTCAAGCCATACTCTTTCGTCGTCCAGAGTGCAGATGAAGATGGATCTCTACTCCCCTCCCATATTGTCTTCACATTGTACTGCTTAGTTTAGGGTCTCGCAGTATTTATATTTTGTTATCCTAGTTTAATTTATTTTGTTAATCTGACTTTGTATCAGATACACCGCATTGTAACTTTCTGGTCTCATAGGTCACTTTGGCCTTTTGAAGACGTTAATATAACATTTCATTTCTCTCTCTCTCTCTCTCTCTCTCTCTCTCTCTCTCTACCAACAGTGGGCAGTGTAAATGTGCTGAGAACATTGCTGCCCACACTTTTGCTACAGGTGGTCATGGTAGTGCAACCCATTCTGTACCCTACCAAGGTTGGGTTTATCAAGCTGTGTAGTATGTACATAGTCTCCCCATACACTTGCTGCTTGCTGGATGTATACTATGTCCTTTGCCTTGTTAAGATCAATTGTTAGTATTTGAGCATCAAGTATGTGGTAGTACAATAAAATATCTGATAGAAGCTACTTTATCATTGTTATCAATAGAAGATTGAATTTATTCACAAAGGGGCTGGAGGAAACGGGCGTAGTAAGAGATACACATGGCGGTACTGTGATTCCTTGTAGATGCCTCCGGGGAGACTAGAGGAGGTGATGGAGGATCGAGATATCATACTTTTGACAGAGACACATGAGAGCTCAGCAGTACTATATAGACGAGAGCTACAGAGTAGGATACAGATTGTGGCTAGAGTCGCGAAGGCGCAATTTATGTGGATCAAGGTGGAGTTACATAAGGGGAGTTTTATATATATTGCCTTACGCTATTTTGCCCCATCAGGATCGAGGTTTGCGACAGTCAGTGGAGACGCAGCAAGGGATGACATAGAGTTTCAAGAGAGACAGAGAGGCAGGGGAGAGACACTCTCGCCTTATGCATGCCTGACAGAGGGGATCATAGCATACTCCAGCCTTAGCGAAGTCTTTCTTGTGGGAGACTTCAACGGACCCACAGCAGACAGTGTGAGACCTATGACTTCAAGGATTCCGAGCTTCTACATCCACTAGATGAGGTAGGACTGGAGAGGACATCAGCAGACACAGCGGTTCCCACACCCTATGGGAGACATCTATTCAGACTAGGCTCACAGCATCGTCTCGTTATCTACAACGGGATGACCCAGTGGCCGGACTCGGGAGGCCTCACATGGATCCCTTCATCAGCACCACAGGGAGGGAGTACAATGGACTATGTCATTTAATCTAGAGAGGCCACACACTTGATCACATCTCTTATCATCCCACCCATGCCCATTGGGACGGACCACACTTACATTTCATTCTCATTGGATAGCACATAGCCATCCACACACCTCACACCACTATGTACTTCATACATGCTCTCTCTGGCATATATAAACACGTTTATAGTGGCACATACCAGCTTGATCAATCTGTACCCCTCGACACACTTACTGCACATCTCTCATCTTTCCTACATGAATTAAGCACTCACCAGCTTCCCACATCACGCGCGCACACACACACACACACACACACACACACTGGGAGCACCAGTTGATCTGGGACCATGCCCCAAAACAGATGGTATAATTACGAGTGCAAAGAGCTATACAGATGCCTACGCGTGCAGCAGGCCACGGGCGAGATCACAGAGGGGGGCTCGCAGACAGATGAGGACCCTCACCCGCCGTAAAAAGCGGGAGTTCGAAAAAGGCACGGGAGCTAGATCTTCACCAGCCGTAAAAAGCGGGAGTTCGAGGAGGCACGGGAGCTAGATCTTCACCCACAGAGAGGGAGGCTCGCAGACAGATGAGGACCCTCACCCGCCGTAAAAAGCGGGCGTTCGAGGAGGCACGGGAGCTAGATCTTTACTACCTAATTATGAGTCAGATTCAGCAGTAGCCTGGCCCCGATTACGGGAACCCCGCCCTTCCACCCCGATTGAGGACCCTCAGAGATGCCATGATTATGCTCAGAGGCTTTATGAGATTCCATGGCAGCCACCCATACCAGAGCCCCCAGGACCACGCCCGACCACAGCTACTTTCTTTACATCAGGTATGGTAAAGAGGGCCATACACTGCCTACAACATGGGCGCTCCATTGACCACACATGTATGCAGAGTGAGCACATCATATATGCTGCAGATACACTTGCCGCCTTCATTGCAATGCTCTTCAATAGGTCATTAGCAGAGGGATAGCCTTCAGAGTGGACTATGCACACCATCGTGCCTATCCACAAGTCCAGGGACCCACTTGACCAGGGAAACTACAAGACTATCATGATTGGCCACATGTTGGCCAAGCTTTATGGAGCAGTACTAGAGGCAGAGCTGAGCTCCTATGCTGAGCACAAGGGTTTACAAGCACTAGTTTAGGCTAGCTTCAGACGAGCTTTCTCCACCATAGACCACTTCTTCACTTTGCGTTGTCTGATTGATGAGGCAAAGGTGCAGAAGAGACGACTACACTGTTGCTTTGTGGATTTCCGCAAAGCTTTTGACACAATCTCCGCGACAAACTCTTCCAGCACCTTCAGGTACTAGGAATCTCTCCAGAGATGATTTGGAGGATTTTCGCTCTGTACGAGTGCATCTCAACCAGAGTATGTTGTCCAGGAGGCACTTCACCATCTCTTGCTAGCACCATTGGTGTGAAGCAAGGTTGCCCTCCCTCACTGACACTGTTTGGGGTATACATCGACGAGCTGTCAGAGCATGTCCTTCGAGATGTGGGCAAGGGCATGGATTTAGCATGTACACCTGTTCATATCATGTTATATGCTGATGATATTCAATATTGTATTGGTATCTGAGTCACAAGAGGGACTACAACAACATCTCCAGATTCTGGATGACTTTTACACACAGAGAGGTCTTATTGTGAACCTTGGAAAAACCAAGTTCCTTATGTTGTATACCTCTAGACAAGTCAGGAGCAGAGCTACCTTTACACTGGCAGGAGGGCTAGTTGAGGACATTGATTCGTATGTATTCTTAGGGATCACTTTTCCTACAGGATGATTCTCCATGGCGAGTGCAACCAAAGATAGGATCACACGATGATATGCGGCATTAGTGATGCTAGAGCCGAGCATTTTCCCAGGAGCCCCGCACCAAATGGTGGCTCTTCAACAAATTAGTAACCCCAGCTCTCATGTATGCAGCACCAGTTTGGGCACCAAGTCTTACACGATCCTGGTGGACACAGGTCGAGAGGCCACAGGTTATCATGCTATCCCGTTTGATACGCGGGAAATCCACGTTGCCCCATGACATCATCAAAGCACAGCTAGCCGCACCACCTATGTTGGTAGAGGCTCTCTTTTAGACAGTATGCTTCATCCAGAGAGTGCGACAGCTTCCAACGGACAGATTATCATACAAAGCACTTGAGGCATCTCGCCAGCTAGCTGAGACTGGAGAGCGTGGATCATGGTATGCACAAATGACACAGTGGTTTAGCACACATGGCCTCGATATCGAGCAGGTACCACCCTTTTAGTACGACCCCAAGTCACCTTTCATTCCCCTCTCTCATGCGGAGAGGAATAGGATCCTCAGACAAGATCTCTAGCACATGGGTCACACTACGACAGCCTCTTCCACCAAAGATGTACTACAGGGATCAGTTCATGACTATTATAGAGGACGGCTTCATCTAGAGGCCTAGATACATGGATGTTTACATGTCTCACAGTGTCACAGTAGCCATCGGACAACTTAGAGTCTCGTCACACAAACTAGAGATTGAGAGAGACCGAGCATCCCATACCTCCAGAGACCAGAGGTTATACAGGGTATGTACAGTAGAGATGGAGAGCAAGGAGCATTATCTTTCTAGATGCCGAGCTTACCATGATATCTGCAGCCGCTACCCTGCCTTGTTCTAAGGGCAACCTACACTAAGACAGCTTATGGAGTCTAGAGACCAAAAACAACTTGGGCGTTTGCTCCTCGAAATTTGGAGACATAGAGATCTGATACTACAGTCATCCAGTGGGAGTAGACACTCCCAACTTACAGATTTCTTTCACCGAGCCACTCCAGCATCACTTGTTACCACCACAGAGAGAGGGGTCACTCTCCAACAGGCAGATGCGATTCGAGCTAGGAGACGACCCACAGCAGTTGGATATCGTGCTCTTAGGGTTTAGGCCCCTCGGCTGGGATCTGCAGGTTGGCTCCGTTCTTTAGTGGCTTGACACGTTGTTGGGAAACAAGAAAATTGAAACACCTCTATAGCGATGTCACCCAAGAGCGTTGAAAGAGAACTACAAGACACCAAAAGCTCTTCAAAATCCCTTCGAAATACCACAAATCCAACAAGAGTAGTCCCCTTGGGAATTTACTGGCCGTCACCCACCCAAGAGACTGTCACATAGGAGCAAAACTCTGTTAAAGCATGGATTTACAGCAGACGCCGACCAATGCATATGAAGACAAGGGCCTCCCCTTTCACCATTGAACATCACAAACCCACAACTTCAACATCAATTCCACAATTCATACATACATGCCCTCCAAATCTGTCTGCACACAATTTGCCACTAGGCTGCCATAGCCATAACCCTGCAGAGAACTAGTCGTAACCTGAAGAGCACAACTCCAATTGGGGCACTTTAAAGCTTGAAAAATAATTGGCAAGAAAGTTGAAGATGACCGAATTTGAATCTACACGCCTCTACATGCAAAATTGATGCGAACACGGAGCTGTCCTGGTATGACTACGCGTAGAGTAGGCAAGGCGGGGGCAAAAACTGCAACAGAAACCATCAAGGAGGCACAACGAGCTCAAACCTGCAATTTTCTGGAGTTTGGCTGAAATTTTTTAATTTTTTACATAAGTTTTTGTTATGTACAAGTCTCCTTTCAAAAAACTCACTCACGGGCACTTACAGTAGCCCGACAGCTGTCACTAGACTAGCGACTTGCAGTACATGTACATGTGCTTACTAAAGCAAGCTAAAAACCCCACAAAAAGAAATCCCACACACACTTTCGACATCGGGTATCATGTCCGTATGTACAAATTTATAAACAATAGGGTGTCAGAAATGCGCCCAACATAGTTTGCCAACCTCCTAGTCTGCTAGAGCATTCATGCTCAGCAGTAGCATAAGCATATTGTCCACGCGGATTGTCCACCCGGATCAAAGGGCCATACAACATAAGCACAAAATGTATGAAGAAACACCAGACATGTCAATTCTCTCACTCCCAATACCAAAGCATAAACCATATGTAGAATCCAAATCCTATTTAGGCATAAAGTACTCTCAACAGATACAACATGGAGAGACCCTTTCATCATTATAGCATGTAAGGAAGCCTTTAACATCTCATCCAAAAAGTCTACAACTTTTACCTCAGTCATGTTTATATCCTCATGCATATCCATTTCATTCTCCCCATTCTTCATGAAGCTTCTGTCCAATTCAGCTGTATCATGCTTGATAGGTAAGCCATCTTCCATATATACCTTAGGCTCCTTAACAAGAGGATCAAACAAGGTAGCATCAACCATATTCACATGAGGCATAACAATAGAATCTCCATCATTTTCCATATCTTCTAAAACCGCAATATTCTCTTGATCAATTAAGGAAGGATCACCCACACCATCATGCACGCCATGAAGCTTCTCATTGATAGGGTCCTCATCAACAACACAAGTAGTATACTTAGTTGCTTCATCACCCTTTTGCATACTATCACCCAAAGCATATACTTGAAAACCCTCATCATATACATCATCATCTTTCCCATTGCTAAGTTCCTTGACCTCCATCATGTGATCTTTGACTACTTCATCTACACAAAGAGAACTCCCAAGAGTCACATTTGTATCACAAACATACTCCTCTTCATTAGAACATACATTACAAGCATCAGCCATGTGACTTGGATATTCAAAATTCTCATTTCCTTGCATTTGAGACTCATTCATGGCCATGGTAGACTTCTTGCCTACGTCCACCTTACTAGCATCATCATCTTTGACATGAAGGTTGACATCAAATCGCTTAAACAACAAAGATGTCATACATTGAGCATTCTTCTTGACCTCATTATGCATATGGAATTCTTCTTTCACATGCTCAAGAGATTGAGAAACATGGAAGTCAGCATTGCATACGTTGTCCATATTTACGTCTAGAACATAAGATACATTTGGCTTCACATCTTCTTGCAATCCAAATTGCTTCACTCTCTCTAGCTTCCATTCCTTATGCTTTGCAATCCGTACTGCATCCTCAAATGTAAGTGGCCTTTTCAGCTCAACCTTTAACTTCAAATCAGCCCTCAAACTTTGCATAAACATACACTTTTTAAGCATAAGAGGAGGAGCGTCACTTCCCCAAGAAACACACCATCTTCTCCACAAAGCATTGAACTCCTTGACAAAGGCATCTACACTTTGACCATCACTCTACACAAGTCCTTCAATGGAGTGCCATACATCGGTTGGGTCCTCTACCTTCTTGAACTTCTCAAGAAAAGTCTTCTTTAATGCATCATAAGTCATCACCTGTGGAGGTTGTGACGATTTCAACCAAGAGTCCTACGCATCATACCATATCCTTGTATCCTCTTTCAAGCAAAAGAAAAAAATCTTCAGCATAATCATTGGATCTTCCTTATTTTCCATCAAACAAGAAAACTCCATCTTTTCAATGAATGCATCAGCATCATCACCAACATGGCCATAGAACCTTGGAAACTCTATCACCATAGCCATCAAAGCTGTCAATTGAAGGTCACTTGAAGAAGATCCTCGGTGGCGGGCACCAAAACACTGTTGGGAAACAAGAAAATTGAAAACCCTCTATAGCGATGTCACCCAAGAGCGTTGAAAGAGAACTACAAGACACCAAAAGCTCTTCAAAATCCCTTCGAAACACCACAAATCCAACAAGAGTAGTCCCCTTGGGAATTTACTGACCGTCGCCCACCCAAGAGACTATGTCACATAGGAGCAAAACCCTGTCAAAGCATGGATTTACAGCAGACGCCGACCAATGCATATGAAGACAAGGGCCTTCCCTTTCACCATTGAACATCACAAACCCACAACTTCATCAATTCCACAATTCATACATACATGACATTTGTCTGCACACAATTTGCCACTAAGCTGCCATAGCCATAACCCTGCAGAGAACTAGTCGTAACCTGAAGAGCACAACTCCAATTGCGGCACTTTAAAGCTTGAGAGAAAGCTTGAAAAATGACTGGCAAGAAAGCTCGAGATGACCGAATTTGAATCTACACGCCTCTACATGCAAAATTGATGCGAACAGGGAGCTGTCCTGGTACGACTACGCGTAGAGCACGCAAGGCGGGGGCAAAAACTGCAACAGAAACCATCAAGGAGGCACAACGAGCTCAAACCTACAATTTTCTGGAGTTTGGCTGAACGTTTTTAAGTTTTTACATGAGTTTTTGTTATATACAAGTCTCCCTTCAAAAAACTCACTCACGGGCACTCACAGTAGCCCGACAGCTGTCACTAGACTAGCGACTTGCAGTGCATGTACATGTGCTTGCTAAAGCAAGCTAAAAACCCCACAAAAAGAAAGCCCACACACACTTTCGACATCAGATATCATATCCGTATGTATAAATTTATAAAAATCGGGGTGTCAGAAATGCGCCCAACAACGTCAGCAATTTGTGACATCCCCCCTTCTTGAAAGAAAGTAATTGTCCACGATTACATAAATCTCCAAAACAACTCAAGTTACCTCAAAAATTTCTTAGGGATATTCCGAGTGACAATCAGTTTTCTCATTCCAAAATCGGAGCTCTTGATTTCCTGGGTCGTTGACTTCTCAGAAGAATCTCATCCAATAAGGAGTCTCATTCCAAATTGGAGCTCTTGATTTCCTAGGTCGTTGGCTTCCTAGAAAAATCTCATCTAATAAGGACTATGTAGTGGTTGGCACATCACAAAGCAACACAAATACTCACACTCATCACTCCACCCGCATAACCTAAAAAGGTCCAAGCAGGGAGATATAGAGGCCTTTCACAACCAAACACCTCCCAGACTACAGCTTGCATCGTTTGGAGGTGCTGAGGTAACCACTACTCAGACTTCTTAATACTCCTCCCGTAAAACAACCACCAGGATCCGGGCCATGAGTATATGCAAGCATTCTCAAACATCTTTTCTTTTTTTTCCAAGAACAAGATCCTTCTATTAGTTAATGAAAATTGCCCTTAGGGCTACAACCACCTCTGCAAGAGAGGGCTACAACAAACATGATGGGGAGACTCCCAATGAAAGAACAACATATATACAGTGAGGCTAAATCAAGAGATGGGAGGAGGGAAGAGCCACACAGGTGGACGGTAGTGCCATCTGAGCACACCCTGGACAATGGTGTAGAAAGGCCTAGGGCGCCAGAGTCGAAGGAAAGCCTCGCGGCGCTCCTGCATGCGGTCGGAGCTGCCCTGTAGTCCCTCAAGCTGTCCTCTGAGAGTATGGATCAGCTCTAGCCAAAAGTCACGAACAGTCTCTGCTCTATGCCCAGCTCTAGCCAAAAGTCACGAACAGTCTCTGCTCTGTGCCCAGCTCTAGCCAAAAGTCACGAACAGTCTCTGCTGGTGGTACAGAGCGAGCCTCAAAAATGCAGAAACAGCGGGCCCGCCAGATGAACCAAAGTGTAAGTGCCGGGCCCGTGATAGTGGACCAAGCTGCTACCCGCCAAGTGTACTGTCTAGCCGTGGAGGGAGTAGGCATCAGCCGAAGAACTCGTAGCCACACCTGCTGAGCCGAGGGATAGTCCCAAAGACAGTGACGCTGACTCTCCACCAACTGGTCACAGGCTGCAGATTCGGCCGAAAGACCACTATGCACAAGCCATCTCCCTACTACTGTAGCTCTGTGTGTAACCAACCACTGAAACAAGGTGACGCGCCTCTGCTGTCGGAAGTCCCAAAGCCTCTCCCAAAAGGCTGTCAAGAACTCGATTGTGAGGCCCTCCTCCTACCAATGACGTGTTGCAGCGGGGCGGGCCTCTCTCTGTGCTGCAAGTATATGACGTCCAAGCCGCACAATGTACTGAAAGAAGGGGACTCCTGGGTGGCCTGCAGAAGAGAAGGGGTCCCTCCAAAGCCACTCACCAGGATCCCACTGTACTCGTGCCAGTGGACAACACTCCCAAGCCCATAGCCTCCAGTGTCCAGTCTCAAGAGCTGCTGGGTCAAGGTCTATGACGCAAGTCCTCCCACAGATGCCCGCAACTCGGATCCTCTGGAAACCGTACTCTGCTACTTGTGGGGCCTCTACTGCAACTCGCTGGAGTCATCCCCCACCCTGAAGCTCGAAGAAAAGGGCTGGGACAGTCTCTGAGCAGGCCCTGACTAAAATGAGAACCTCCAGTCGTGTGAAGGCTCCCATCCACCGGGGTGCTACTGGCTCGAGAGGCATGAGCCACTCAGCTCGAACTGACTCTGAGATATCCTGCACCCCTCTCATGCCCTGTAGCTGGAGACCCTGCACCTCCTCTGACAAACCTGCGAACTCTAGCCAGTCACCTAGAGAGCGTGCTGGACCTGCTGCCATGGGACCCCAGGAAACATGAGGCTGACTACCAACCAAGTGGCCTCTCCGAGTGCTAACCATGGGATTCGAGACGAGGGGCTGCTGTAGGCGCTCCTCCGTGCACGTCGGCTGTCTGTGCTGCAGGCCACGCCGTAAGAGCTCCCAAGATCGAAGCAAACTCACAGCGAAGCGGTCCTCCAGTCTCTTGCTCAAACCAACTCGGCGCATCTCTGTAAAGATCCATCTGGTCGAAGGTTGCAAGGGCCTCTTGACTGAGGCACCCTCGCACGAAGCCTCTGCAGCAAGAACTCCTTCCAGGGCTCCTCACCTGGAAGAAGTCCTCTGACTATGAACTTCCCAAGAAGGGCTCTGCTCTGCTGTGTTGGATCAATGATCCCAAGCCCTCCCTGAGAACAAGGAAGCGTGATGACCGACCAAGCCACCTTGGCTCGGGCTATCTGTGTGTCACGTCCTGACCAAAGGAAGTTCCTGATCAGCCTCTCTACCTGGCTGATACAAGAACTCCAGAAAATCCAGCAGGAAGTGATGTACCACATAGTCGCCAACAACACCTGGTTGGCAACTACTACTCTACCAGCCAGAGAAAGTCGTGCTGAGCTCCAATGTAACAGCTTTCTCCTGATGGACAGGAGAAGAGGAGCAATCTGCTGCTCGTGAGACAAGTCCAAAACCTGACAACCCAAGTACCGAACTGCAGTCCCTAGGGGAATCCACCGGAAACCCTCTCCTGGCATCCAATCTGGCACAGGAGCACTACCAACCGAGAAAGCCACTGTCTTTCTCCAGTTGATCAGTGCTCCCGCTGCACAACAAAATGTCTCCAAAGCCTGCTCACAACTGTGAAGATTGGCCTCCTGGCCATCCAAGTACAATACTGAGTCATCGGCAAACTCAGCGTCCAGTAGCTCATCTCCCCGAATAGGGAGTGCTAAGCCCCGTAGACCAACCTGCTGTGACACCAAAAATCTGCTCATCGCCTCCGCATAGAACAGAAAGAGAAAGGGGGCGAGAGGACAACCCTGTCTGACCGAGCGTGTAAGCATGAAGCGCTCACCTCTACCTCCTGCCAAGAGCACCTGACTGTGAGTCTGTCTGTACAAAGCTGACACCCCTCTGATCCAAGCATCTGAGAAGCCCATCCTGCGTAGAGTGCCCTCTAGAAAGTCCTAGTCAACTCTGTCGTATGCCTTCTCAAAATCGAGAAGAAGAATCACAAGGTCCTCACCACGGAGCCGTGCTAGGACCAAAGCCTCCCAGAAAGTAAAGATGTTGTCAAGGATACTGCGTTCCTTGACAAAACCTGTCTGAGTCCCACGTATAAGGCTCTCTAAAAGTGGTTGAATCCTCAAACTCAGAGCCTTGGCAAGAATTTTGTAGGCTGAGTTGAGGATGGTGATGGGGCGCCACTGTCGAATCTCATCCAAGGAGCCACCCTCCTTGGGAATGAGGTAGATCGGGCCCTCACTCATGCTGTCAGGCATCACTCCTGTGTGTAAAATGTACTGGAAAGCACGACAGAGATCTGGGCCAAGCAGGTCCTAGTACTCTAAGAAAAGTTGGGAGTCAACCCATCCTCACCTGGACAGCTACCACGGGGGAGGGCCCTAAGAGCCGTGTGCAGCTCCTCCAGCTGGAGTGGCATCTCTAGCCTGTGGCGCATCTCCTCAGTCACAAGACATGGCATCTGTGCCCAAACTTGCTCCCTGCATGCATCCTGCCGCTCTGGCTGGGGCTCAGCCGACAGTAACTCACGGTAAAAGTCAGTAGCAACTGCACGCATATCCTCGGGCTCACAAGCAACTGACCCATCAGGCCTCCTCAACTAATTGACCTTGCATGCGAGTGCCGAGGACCCACTGTCTCAAAAAAGGCACCAGTCACTCTGTCACCCACCTGAGTCCACTGAGATGCGTATCAGTGGAAGGCAAACTCATGACGCCTCTCCTCTGTGCTAGCAAGCTCCTGTCGAGCCTACTGTAATTGCTCCTCCAACCATGGACTGTCTGGATGCTGCTCCTGCATCTTTTGTAGTGAAGCAATGCCTCGTCTAAGACGCTACTCCGCCTCTCTCGCTGCAGCCCGACGAGCCAGGGACTCCTGAAGAAAAAAGTGGCTAAGCTGAGCTAGGCCTGAGGTCACTCTGTCTGCAGGTGAATCCTGGCTGTCCATACCCTCTGTCCAGAGAGCCTCTACATCTTTTCTTACTACTCCACCAGGGAGTAAATCACCAAGCATTGAATCCAATATTGAAACCACAGTCAAACAGTTCAAATTGGCACCAAGACAGGTTTAAAACAGATACCATCCATTTCAAACAAATTTCAAACAATACTTCTTCGAACAGAGTTCAAAAGCATTTAACTACAAAACAACTAGATAATTCATTCAGGTTTTTGTTTGGACACCCGAACTTTGAGGACGATTGGCTTGTCCTTCTACATCAGGGTAAAGGTTCGGTTCCGGATGTGGAGAGTCGCATCATTCTTGTCGTGCCAAGGCATGCCCAAGAGAATGTCGCAATTGCCCAACCTCATAATGTGAAAATCGGCTTTTCCATGATAATCTTGGATAGTCACTCGAAGAGCGCCAATGAGCGATACCACTTTCTGAGTTTGCCCCGTGGCTAGCTCGACTTCAATTTCTCCACCCTCTGCATCATAATCAAAGTGCATCTGCTTTAAGAATTTTGGATGGATGAAGTTCTTTGTAGCTCCGAAGTCAAAGAAAATAAGGGCTTTCAAGCTGTTGACTTTACCATATGCTTGACACAGCTCATTTGTACTTTCAAGGCGTATGCCATAGATATCAGGGACTAGTCTAATAGCTGGTCTAGCTCTCTTAGTTGGAGATGGCCCTCAGGTTCTGTCGACCATCGATGCAGATGTCGGCTCCGCTAGTCTATCAATGCAATGGGGACAACCAGAATGATTATGCCCTGTTTGAAAGCATCCAAAGCATCGGCTTTCTTGTGATAAGGTGTCTTGTTGTTGAGGCGTCAAACGAGGCCTTTGTGATTGACTTTCACGAGACTTGTGAGAATTTGTCCGCTATCGCCAAGAGTTCTGGTTAGTGGCCGGAGGTTCTTATGTGGTAAACTCCAGCTTTCCCTTCATCAATTCATACCGACTGCAGCATGGTCCATAAGTTCTCGCATGGTGGAGACTTGCTTGGAGAGACAATATTCTTGCAATGGTGATGGTAGTTTAATGGTGTATCGCTTGCATTGCGCCTCCAAGGGAGCAAACTTAAAGAAGGACACCGCCAGGTACATGTTGAGAAACCTTTGGTTATAGTCTTCCCTGGTTTCTGTGACAAGCATTTTCAAGTTCCCCCATTCTGCCAAGATCCGGACTTCATAGAGAGAAGTCATATAATTGCATGCAAATACTGCCTTGAAAGCTTGCCAGATCCTTGGACATGCGGTTGTCGCGATTGAACTCCACGACTGCATAGAATGCATTATCTTTAAAAATCCCGCTACTCGAGAAATCTTGGATTCTTTTGTAGACTTCCTGTCACGAACACATCTAACCCTATGTGTACGTGGACAAGCTACTTCATGACATGGGTTCACTTCAGTTCAGTTAGCTTAAGAAGTGTTCTGGCACTTTTTTGAGTCTGTTCGCAGACCGTGCATGTCCAGGCACTTGAAGTAGATGCATATCCTCTGGTTGCACACAGCATGATCATCAGATTTCCATCAAGAGAATTTTTAAGACCTATTTTTCCTATTTTAGCCAATTTTCACTTATTATTTTTAAGTGATTTAGCCATGTGAGTATATAAGGAACCCTAGCGCTAGCACTTTCTGGCAGAAGAGGTAGCAGGGACCAGACATCCGGCAATGCATCTTCTCAGCAAGACCCCCCCGGGCAGCAAACCTAGCCTTTTCAGCCAAGACAAAGCCCAACGTTTTCAGCATTGCAGATCAGCCAATGTTTTGCATTTGCAGATCCTCTCGTGACAGCAGGACAACAAATCCACTAGCGTTTTTGCAACAAGACTCTAGCACAGCCCTACCGTTTTTGGATCAGCAGAGCCACATAGCGTTTTGCAAATTCTTCGTGACAAGACCATCATTAGCATCAGCATTTTCAGTTTTCAGCGCGTCGTCGTCGCAGCGTCGTCATCGCAGTCGTCACCGACATAGAGTCAGAATTCAGCAGATACAAGATTTGCAGATTTTAGCCCATCTCGTCGTCGTCCTCATCGTCGTCGAGTCCAAAGCATTGTAGAGATTTGTGCAATCAATAGCACACCGCTCTCGCCATAGAGAGTGGGGCCTTCAGAGGAGGGTTTGACAACATTCTAGTGTCGTATTCTTCTCTCTCTATCTCTCAGTCTCAGCACCTTCATTCACAGTGTTTACCACTTTGTTTGTGATCATTTGCATTCTCTCACTAAAGGAACGGAAGGCTCTGGGGGCTTCATCTGAGTCCCTTTGGAATGGAGCACGAGCTTCCATTCGTGTCTGCTGCTATGGAGGACGGCAACGGTGCTGGAACAAAAGCTAGCAGGTTGAGAATAACCCACAAGCAGAGAAGGGGCGACGGGGGGGGGGGCGCTGGTTGCATGTGCTGGCGGGAAGAGATGAGGGAGCGAGCAGCGAGCAGGGGCAGTGCGCTAGAATCGAGGGCGCGCAACGCGGGGGGGGGGGGGGGAGGGTTGCGTGTGCTGGCAGGAAGAGATGAGGGAGCGAGTAGCGAGCAGGGGCAGTGCGCTAGAATCGAGGGCGCCCAACGCCCCGGGGGGGGGGGGGGAGAGGTGCCCGAGGTGGAACGAGCAGCAACGAGCTCGATGAGTCTACTACCTAGGTTGTCTCTTCGGTATTTCTTTATATTGCTTAAACAAGGTACACTTTGTGGCTCTTGCTCTGCATCTCCCACGGGCAGACTACCAAAGTGAGAGCCCACAATTCATATTTGAAGGCCCTTGGCCATTCAAAAGCAGTTTACATGAGAAGCTATAAACTCAAAGGGATCTGATCTAAAAGCGCTAAACCCAAAAAGCTGTCAACGTGATTCGTGGAAATCTGCATAGGCTGCCACATCAACAACGCAATTGGCGGAAATCCGTAGTAGCTGCCACGTCAGCACTTGAATTCGTTGTGTGTGTGTGTGTGTGTGTGTGTGTTCGTCCCGCTTTAATCTTTAGGTCCTCGGGGCCCCATCGTTTGGGGTCCCATAAGTTGGTAGGACTTCTTAGGGTTTGGCACCTAGGCCGGGATCTGCAAGTTGGCTCCGTTCTTTACTGGCTTGACACGTCAGCAGTTCGTGACACCTAAGCATATAGTTTCCCATCTATTAGAGATAGAGCTCTACTAGCACATGCATTACCCCATCTCTTATTAGATTACTGCACCCTTATACCACCTTACCTCTAGCAGTCTTGTATCACTTTAGTTCAGTTCTTTTTCAGCACTTTTATCCTTTTTTGGATACCGAGAGGATACACATGTATATGGTTTTGTCTCATAGGCCGAGTTCAACCTCAGGAAGACATTAATAAAGCTCTCTCTCTCTCTCTCTCTCTCTCTCTCTCTCTCTCTCTCTCTCTCTCTCTCTCTCTCTCTCTCTCTCTCTCTCTGCGTGCGTGTTTTTGTGTGCATGAGACATAGAAGATGCCCTATGTAGATTCTCACCATGGAGGACATCGAACGATCATGCATCGACCGATGCAAGCTATCTCTGGATTCTAATACACACATATATCGACCATTTTGTATTTGTTCTCTGAGATACATGCCCACCTTTTGTATAAGTACCCCTCAAGCTCTTGATACTCACCTTTTACAGCTCTAGTACTGTTTCCGTTTAGTTAGTTTCTATCTTTTGTATAAGTACCCCTCAAGCTCTTGATACTCACCTTTTACAGCTCTAGTAGTGTTTCCGTTTAGTTAGTTTCTATCTTTTTATTCAGACTTTGTATTAGATTCACCATGATTTAACTCTTTGGTTTCATACGTTTGTTTTTTTCCAAAGAAAGATCCTTCCATTATAAAAAACCGCCCAAAGGGCTACACTCTGCCCCTACCACACTAGTGGACGGTACTGCCAAGGACCCTGGGTGCCAAAGTTGCAAGAAGGCCTTGCGGCACTCTCACCGGAGCTACCCTAAAGTCTCTCAAACTGGCCGTGAGTGTATGGACTAGCTCCAGCCAGATGTCACAAATAGTCTCCATTGGAGGAATGCCAGAGGAATGGGGCGAACCTCGAAAATGCAAAAACATCACACTCGCCAAATGAACCACACTGTCAAGGCGTTGATGAGCTCTCAACACCACTCTCTCTCACTGCTCCACTCCTGAGGGGTAAGCTTTGTAGCAAGCCGGACTGTAGGACAACCCTTCTAGATCATGATCATCCTATGAACTGAAGCCGTTGTACACCAACCAATTCCCAACTGCAATAGCTCCATGTGAAACAAGCCAGTGAAACAAGCCATTGAAACACGGTGACTCTCCTCGGTTGCGTGCTGTCCCACAAGCGCTCTCATAACCCTGCCAAGAACTCGAACGAGAGACCCTCCTCTTGCCAATAAGTCGTTGCCGCAGGATAAACCTCTCTATGTGCTCTCAGTATGTGTCTGCCCAGCCGAGTTGTGTACTGGAAAAAGGGGGTCCTTAGGTGATCGGTTGAAGCAAAGGGGTCTCACCAGAAGCACTCTCCTGGGTCCCATTGCAACCATGTCACAGAGCGACTCTCTCAAGCCCAAAGCCGCCTGTCCTAACTCTAGGTCGATTGGGTCTAGGTCTATGAAACAAGTTCTCCCACTCATGCCCACCACTCGAATCCTCTAAAAACCAACACTCAGCCACCTCTGGTGCCTCAACAGTGACATTGTGAAGACGACCCTCTCCCTGAATCTCAAACAACCTACAAGAACTTGTGTCCAAGCAGACGTCGAGGGTGTTTGAGACCTTGGGACTGAGACCGGGGATAGTTAATGCTTTTACAAAGCTTATTGTTATGCTCGTGATGCATGAAGCTTTCCATCTTCATTGCATCGCCTAGGTCACAAGGAACACAAAGATTGTATTGTACCAAGTCTCTCTTCATGGGAGAATCTATAATACAAAAGCCTATTAGAAGGGGGACTAGCTCCACATAAATCCGGTCTTCAATTGTTATCATGTTCTCTAATTCCCTCTCTTGCAAATGTATTGTTCATGCCAAGTTAATTAAGTATAATGGTTATATTGCTACCACTAAATAAATTCACCCTCTATATTCTCAAAGTAGTCTCATGAAAATGCTCACTCTAATTCTCTTAATTCTGCTATTCTCAAAGTTCATAGGCCATTTTCATTACAGGTTGGCTCCATTCTTTAGTAGCTTGACACGTCAGCAGTTTGTGACGCGATTATAACATATCTGCAAAACAACTCAAGTTAGCTTAAAAAATTTCCGAGGGTCATTCCGAGTAACATTCCGAGGGACAATCAATTTTCGTTAGACTTACACCACTTTGCTGCTTCACAGGTCTAAGACATACTTGTACGGTCAATATGTCTCCAGGCTCACCACCCATAGCATAGGTTGTACTTGGTGCACCTATTTATGGGGCCACGGGGTACCCACTTCTATCATTTGGTCATTGTGTATTGGTAGTCATGGGGGGTTGATCGCCCCCTCTTCTGTGATCTCTCTCTCTCTCTCTCTCTCTCTCTCTCTCTCTCTCACACACACACACACACACACGCGCGCGCACGCACTCTCACAGTTTTCTCATTCCAAATCGGAGCTCTTGATATCCACGGTCGTTAGCTTCCCAAAAGAATCTCATCGAATAAGGAGTCTCGTTCCAAATTGGAGATCTTGATATCCTGGATCGTTGCTTTTCCAGAGGTATCTCATCTAATAAGGAGTCTCATTCTAGATCGGAACTCTTGATATCCTGGGTCGTTGGTTTCCCTGAAGTATCTCATCCAATAAGGAGTCATTCTAGATAGGAGATCTTGATATCTTGGGTCGGTTGGTTTTCCATAAGTATCTCATCCAATAAGGAGTATTCAGTGCTTGACACATCACAATGCAACACAAATGCTCACATATGCATGTTAGAAGACATAGAAACATAAAGTCACTGATGAACACTCCCCCCGCAAATAACCATACAGGTCCGGGCCATGAGCTGTTCAACGACTCCCTCATCACTCCTCCCGCACAACATAAAAAGGTTCGGGCCACGAGATATAGAGGCCTTTTACAACCAACGCCCCCCAGACCGCAACCTGCATCGTTTGGAGGTACAAGGAGTAACCACTGCTCAGACTTCTCAATACTCCCCCCGTAAATAACCACGAGGGTCCAGGCCAGGAGTAAAAACAACACTTTTTAAACATTCAACATCCCCCCGCAAATAACCACAAGGGTCTGGGCTATGAGTATGAAAAAGCATTCTCAAACATCATTTCTTAGTACTCACCCGGGAGTGAAATCACGAATCATTGAAACCAATATTAAAACCAAAGTCAAACAATTCAAATTGGCACCAAGACAGGTGCAAAATAGATACCATCCATTTCAAACAAATTCCAAACAGGATCACCAAACAAGTTCTCAAACAGAACTCAAACTTAAAAAGCAATCTCAACATCAGTCGAGCTTCAAAAGACCAATGGCTTTCCATCCTGCAACCTGCACCAAGATTAGGGTAAGATTTCTTCCATAAGGTTGTAGCCGTCCGCGGCATGGTCCATAAGCTCTTGAATAGTCGAAACAATCCTCGACAAGCAATGTTCATGTGGCGGTGATGGTAGTCCCAAGACCTAGCAATCACACTGGACCTCCAGGTTTTTAGCTCGGTAAGAGACACCTAATGAGAGATGTCGAGAAATTTCAAGTCATAATCTGCAAGGGTTTTCGTGGCAAGCATTTCAGATACCCTACTCTGCTAGAAGCTGCCAGATACCATAAAACTTTGTGCAAAAATTTTATTGAAAGCTTGCCAAGTCCTTGGAGTGTGTGGCTTGGTAGCTATAGACATCCTGAAGCGTGGTAGAATTTAGGTTTCACCAGATTCTTTACTTGATAACTTTACTTGAACTTTACGACACATAGGAACTTAACGAATATACCTCTAGCTGGAATTAACACTTCACACAAACCATGGCTTGGTAGTGAGGCGGTCCGGGGCGGGCAACAAGAAGAGCGGCCTCTAAACACCCTTCGAGGCTCCCGTGCTGCTCAATTGGGGCTGGGGCAAGCACAATCAGAGACAACAACAACCCACAGCCAGAAACCAAACAAGAAAAGGGGCACCACCTAGTTGTAGATGCGAACTAGGACGCACGTGATATCTCCTTGTACTCAAACGCACAAAGAGAGGGAAATGCAAGATAGCCACACACACCAAACACAAACATTCACCACGCCAGAGAGAGGTAAAGAGCACAAATCAACTTGAGCAACTCAGTCTTAGCCTTAAAAACTAGATGCACACAAAGCTCGATGAGAAATAGACAGACAACACAAAACTTGACCTTGTTGCCAATACACAAATTGTCTTAGGGTCACTGGAGCCCTCTCACCGAGCACCCTCTTACAATTCACCTTTTAGACAAACAATTCAACAAGCCCTCAAACCACCAAGCATGAAATGGCACAACAAACTTCAAGGACAATATACCTTCAATCACCTGATGAGCCAACTTATCAAGTCAATTTGGAGAGAAGAGTCGTAGTTGCAGCATACAATTGCACCCAAAACTATAAATCTTATTTATGCACAAGAGTAGGCTACAAGTGTGGTGAAGAGTATGGCATACACTCCACTCCTCTAGATGGCATAACTAACTTCAAGCTTCTCCATGCACCTATGTATAGTGATGGAATAGAGCACTCACAATGCATACACTCTACACAACTAGGCTTGAAGAGTGGTGTGTTATGTGTTGAGAATGGTGTGGTGTAGTGTGATCATGTGATGATTTACAAGGGAGAGAAGGGCTCTATTTATAGGTTTTAGAAGCCCCGATTAAGATTAGGCCTAATCAAGTTTATTTGAAGGAATAAAAGATTATGCATATTTTTATTTTTTTTAATGAGGGTGGGTTTCTCTTGTCCTTTGAGTCACATGGATGTGGGCTCAAGGGAAGAGAATTATTAAGGATGAAAGGAGAGAGGGTTGAGTGAATAATTTGGGAGTGCCTACTCTAGTAGAGGGTGCATTTTACAATAAGGTTAGTGGTTAGTAGTTAGTAATTATCACTACAAAATATTTACAAAATCATTTACCAAATGGTGAGATATATGATGAGAAAAGTTAGAGAAGGGATAAGCTTGTAAAGCAAGGTTGAAGCTTTGGAGAAGTTGACATTCACCTCTTTACAGCACCGGAAGAAGAAGCAGTCAGCATGGCGAAGTAGCGCGTGTCGATGAAGCTATGTTATCTTTAAACCTTGGAAAATTCATGATAAAAATCTTCATTTGCAGAGGTTATCCTTGGATTTTTGCTGATTTTTTGAAGTTCTTTACAAAGCTGAAGAGAGTATGGTAATATGGACATATATGTAGAGAGAAAGAGGGACACATAGGGTGTAGAAATGAAAGATGAAGGCTATGGAGGTATGAGAGATGTGGCAATGGTGAAAAGGGTGAATTAAGACATGGGAGTTGCAGGTTTGGGAGTGGGAAGGAGAGGGAGGAGTGTGTGTGAAAAAGGAAAATGATAAAGTGGAAGAGGGAGTGTGGCTGCATAGCATGGGCAAACTGAGGTCCACCAATAAAATCATAGCTCACAGCTCGTAGCTCAAAAAAATATGAAAAAATTTGAGGTGAAAGTTCAGCTCACGAGCTACAACTTTTGTTTGTATCACCTTTTCAAATTCGGGGAGCATGTGATCTTTAAAAATTTAGCAAAACCGACTATTTTTTCCACTGCACAAGGTCCTTGTGAGGTCCTTCTTTGGATGATTCTTTTGAAAACCTCCAAGAGTGAGCTCCCCATGGTGCATGCATGCATGCCACATACCATTGACCTTATTTGGTAGATCTATAATTGAAGATATTCTTGAGATCATGATATAAGTGAATAGTACAACTAAGAAAATCAAATATTGAGGGGTCTAAAAAAATATGTACATGTCAAATATAAATAATATAGGTGGAAAAAATATAAAGGGGTCAAAATAAATCTCTCTCATTATAAGTCTACCATAAAAAGATGAATATTTTTGGTGTTCTAATTTATGAGAGTAAAAGAGAATAGATGTAGGAAGGAAAAATCACAATAGTGAAAAAATATACACATAAATAAAACTAGTTTTTTTGGATTTTTGTTGGGATGGAGTTACACCAAAAATAAGAGAAGGTTGCATGAAATTATTTTTTATATGGAATAAAGAGTATGCAAAATGGTAAGAAAAAATTATGGTAATGGTGAGTCAATGTACATAGCATAAATAACACACCATAGGTAGAAATATTTAAATAAATACCAAAATAATTATGAAAAATCCTTTTATTTAGGCCCTACATACAATGAAATATTTATACACAAATGGGTCATAATATTTTTTATTTTTTTATTTTATTTATTTTTTTGGCTCAACTAGCCCAGTGACTAGCTAGCTAAGGGTTTTAAGAAAATATGGAGAAAGTCCCTAACTCACACACGCCTATGTACAGTGAAATGGTAGGGATAACCAAAATGTTTGAGTGATTTGATAGGGTGAGGTAGCTTACTATGGCAATTATGGAAAGCCGAAAAACGGCTATCAGTAGGTAGAGTACTCTCAAGTAGATAGTAACACCCTGTAGGCCCCAAAACTGGCACCTCTTTCGGTATCTCTTTATTCCAAAAAACCTGGGATAAAAACCTGCAAGTTCCTACGAGCGGTCCCGCTTTTATTGGGGTAAAAATGGCCTACTCTAGCGCGATTTCGGCAACATAACCGCAGTAAGAGGCTTCACAGACAAAATCCCCATCCCAAAGAATACTTTCCCGGAGCATACGGACACTTTCCCAAACCTCGTAAGAATCTGCAGCACGCTCAATTCTCTGTTTTCTGCCCCGAAAATGCACTAGAACACCTATATAGCGATCCCCTCGCTTCCCAGAAACTCCTAGGGGTATTAGGGATCAATTAGGATCAAAACCCTAAACCTGCAAAAATACACAGCAGGCTGTATTTTACTGTTGTGGGCTCCGTTTCGCGTGCCGATCGCATCCGTAGCAAGCCCTCTAGCTCTCGCATCTGTAGGGCTACTTGCCCTTTGAATCGAACAAGATTTCTCGCATGAAATCTCTCTGAATTCACCTGTACATGTGGGGGAATAGCAACTAGCTAATCCAGTACATGTGCAAGAGGCTCTTGCCTCGGCACTCACGCATGAACCCACACAATTGTGCATACACATGAAAAGCGCTCGAGCGGGACATCACGTTTCTGTATTAAAGGGGGAGAGAGATGCACAAGAATGGAATCATCGCGCTACATAAGACAAGGGAGAAGGCAAGCTTTCCAATAAAATTGTGATCACCTGCACCCACTATCACACCCACCTTATGAGTCAAATCAACCTCTCATTTTGGGCGCCCCCTCTTCATGCTGGACTTGGCAAACTGCTTTGTAGCCGCCAAGTGTCCACTTTGCCTCTCTTGAGTTAATTTCCTAGTACCCACCAACTTATTAAGTATAACCAAGGACCTAAATGACTTTGAATTGAGCCTAGACACCCTTTTACAGCTCGGATTCTAGTGCCGATTGGCCCGACCATCTCGTGGCAACCTACCCTTCCCGACTGCTGGTGAAACTCTCGGTCGTCAGCCGTTTCACACTGGCCGCACAATATCCGGCCATTTGTGACTTCAACAAGAAAATTTCAAAAATGAAATAAAAATCAAGGAAAAGAAACCAACAAGGTTAGTGGTTGCCACAGCCTCATGACATACCCCCCCTCTTGAAATCGCAAACGTCCTCGATTGCCTGCCAAATATACATGCCGTAGATGATTTAGTGTGATTGCAGTGTGCACCCTTTTATCATCACATGTATCCACAGGAAAGGTCATGAAACATAGATAACATTTACTTAATGAGACCTTCATACTTTTGTCATTTCATCTACGATAGCAATGAGCATGATACCTTTAGCATTTATAGAGCAATGTCCACTTCTATTACACTGTTTCCGTATGTACATTTGATGTGCCAACTCCATCATCACCCCTCCTTTGAACACGTTGAGTTGGGACATATGTAGGATATAGCCCAAAGGCCTCAAGGTAAAGGTGCAATACATTTGATGACTCTGGCAGTTGACACTCTACCATCCACTTTGCATCCATAGGTGGATAGTTCTTGAACTTCACCAAATACCATCATGCAACTTTTCCCTTGACTTTCTTTCCTTATGTGCCAAAACCTGTTCAGGTACCAAGATCTCATCAAGTTCCTCAACTTCTGGTTGATCCCCATCTAGCATATCTTCTAGCACATAACCCACAAAGGGTCTTAGAAGACTCACGGGAAATGCATTATGAATCTTCCAAGTGTCGGGCAATTTTCAGCCTATATGCAACATCGTTGATCTTCTCAAGTACTTGAAAAGGCCCATAGTAACGCATGCGGAGCTTCAAAAAAAACCTTTCTTTGCTCTTCATCTTCTTTAACCTTGCCCAATCACCCTGTGAAAATAACAATTCACGACGGTGATACCAACAGCTCTTTTCTACTTTGCCCAAGTCTTCTCCAAGGCAAGCTTGATCTTCTTATACATTTCATCCATGTTCTCTACATATTGGTCTGCCTCAAAAAATTTGTCCTTTGTGTGTAAAATGGGAGGAACCTTTTTGCCACCCTCAACAATCTCAAAAGGTGCCTTGCCTGTTGACGAATGCATCGTATTGTTGTATGCATACTCAACCATAGGTAGATACTCAGCAGATCCAAGTCAGTAGAATTAGCCTCTTCTGACTATCCATCAGTTTGTGGATAAAATGAGGAAAACTTGAGCATAGTGCCCATCTTTTCAAACAAGCCTCTCCAAAACAGGCTCGTCATACGAGGATCACGATCATTGACAATAGATTGTGGCATACCATGGTACTTAAACACATTGTACATGAACAACCGTGCCATCTGGTCAGATTTTATCTTCTTCCTGACAGGAATAAAATGGGCCTGCTTGTTGAACCTGCAAATAATAGTCCATATACCATCATTCCCTGTCGGCGTTCTTGGAAGATCAAAGATAAAATCCATAGCAATGCTTTTCCATGGCTTATCTAGAATAGGCAATGGCTGTAATAACCCTGGTGCCTTTTGCCAGTCAAACTTGACATTTTATCAAATCACGCATGCTCGCATAAAGGCATCACATCTCTCCTCAAAGTAGGCCGATAAAAGAATGTCTCTACCGCTTTCAATGTCGCATCAATACCAATATGCCCTACATACGGTGGGACATGACTTTCTACCATGATCTTATGTCGCAAAAGGCTAGTAGCACATAATCTGCCATGCATCATCATAATACCGTCCTTGAGGAGGTAGTGTATATGGCGTTGTTCAAAGATCTTTGAAAAATCTTCATCAATAGCATATTGTTCCTTCATGTCATCAAGATCATGATGATAAGGAATGGACATAGCTGAAATTTGTGGCTTTTTTGATAACCCACAGTCACAACATTCTTCTTGCCTTCCTTATGCAAAATCTAAAAGTGGAACATAGAGAGAATGTTTGCCCATAGCATACGCTTTTTAGATAACTTTGACTGCGTCAAGAAGTATCGCAAGGTCTGATGGTCTGTCTAGACAACAAAATCGACACCTAACAGGTAGTGCTTCCAGCTAGAGAGCGTATGAATCACGGCCAGTAGCTCTTTCTCATAGATTTGCAGTCTTTTCTGGCCCTTGCAAGATACTGCTCTCGTAAGCTACTACCCAACCATCTTGCATTAACATTGTCCCAATACTACTGCCACGCGCATCACACTCGACCACAAACGACTTTCGGAGATTTGGTAAAATAATTACTAGATCCGAAGTCATCTTTTCCTTTAAGAGATTAAAAGCTGAAATCTCTTTTTGTGTCCACTTGAACGTGACCTGTTTCTTTTGTAGAGCATGAAGGGGTGAAGCAATCTCGGCAAAGTTCCTGATAAACCTTTTGTAGTAAGAGCATAAGCCCAAGAAGCGACGAACATCATGCATAGTCTTCAAATCTGGCCATGTCCTAATTGCTTCAACCTTGGCAAGATCCATTCAGACACCATCCTTTGACACTATGTGGCCAAGAACGTGAATCTCTTCCAAGAAGAACTCACTTTTCTTAGGATTAACAAGCATCCTGTGACTGTGAAGCTCTTCAAACACAATGGTCAAGTGACGCCTATGCTCCTCTTCGTTCTTTGAGTAGACTATCATGTCGTCAAAGAATGTGGCAACAAAATTTTGATGTGGGCGGAAAATCCAATCCATCATCCTATTCAACGTAGTAGGAGCATTTGCAAGACCGAACAGCATCACTACGAACTTATATAGACCAAATATCATCCTAAACGTAGTCTTGTGCACATCCTCTGGCCTGATACAAATCTAATGGTACCTACTCTTAAGGTCTATCCTACTGAAAAATTGCAACACCCTCTAGCCTGTCAAGAATATCATCAATCCTTGGGATAGGAAACTTGTTCTTGATGGTATTCTTATTTAGCGCACGGTAGTCAATACACACGCGCCAAGAGCCATCCTTCTTCTGCACTAGAAGCATTGGGGAGCAAAAGGGTGAAGAACTAGGTTGAATCAGCCCTTTCTCCAGCATCTCCTCTACTTCTGCCCATAATCTTTCTGCTAAGCCGCACTAAGCCTATAGAGAGGCCTATTTGGTGGGCTACAACCTGGCACCAAATCTATCGCATGATCCTCAGGCCTCTCCGACGGCAATAGAGACTGTAATGAATCAGAAAAATAGTCACTAAACTCTCGCAGAAATGTTGACCTTTCTTTATCTAGCACAGATAAATTTGACTGACAATTATATGAAACATCACGTGCAAAAATCAAGTATGCAGAAAGATGATTCTTAATTACAAAAGTGATAGCCGAAGCAAATACAATAGGGATAGACTCCCCTTTATGCTTTACATTCAGGATGTGAGTTTTGCCCCTACGCTGAAGGGTGATCTTTTTGTTGACGACATCCAACACTCCATGTATATGGAACATACACGGGACTCTCAAGAGCGCATCGCACCCTTCTAGTGGCATGATATAAAATTCTTTTGTGTCCATGTATGACTAAATATGCAGACGCAACTTTCCAATGATAGGTGTAACACACTATGTGGACAAGACCTGCCAACCTTGCCTCTGTTATGTACCTCGTCTCTTCAGCTTTGATGCCCAACTTAATGGCCGATTTTGGTGAGATAAAGTTTGCTTTAGCACCTGGATCAAAGAAGATAAGTGTTGTTTGGTCTCTGATTTTACCCCATGCTAGCTCACTGGCATCTGAACTTGGCCTATCATCCACCATATCTGGCACTAGACCTACCGTGGGTTTAATCTTCTTGCCTTTCTTGTCCTCTTTATCATCCGAATCAGCTGGTCTTCTTTTTTGTGGACAATCTGTAGCAAAGTGACCAGGTTGTTCGCATATAACGTATTTGTTCTCAACCATTTAAGCCTTCTTTTCCTCGAACGACTTGCGCACAAAAGGCTTCCTTTTCTTTTTCGTGGCCTGTTCTTCAGACGTCTCGGTTGAGTCCTTGCCTTTGTTTTCCTATTCCGACCCCTGGGATGCTTCAGGAGTCACTTTCACAACGGGCTTTTTTGCTGAATTTTTCTTTTGCTGCCCCCCTTTCACGTTGCCCGGAAACCCACTATCCTCTCTCTTCAACAAGGCAAGACCAATGTTGGCAACTTCCAGAAGCTGAGTGAGGGCCTCTATAAAATCCCCCCTGCATAAGCTGTATCAAATTGCTGGAGGAAAGTAAAAGCCTTTGCCTTACCCTCAAAGCCACTCAAAGTATCAAACTTTACAGTTGCTCCACCTTCTTTGTGTCAAAGGTGCAACGGAAAGAAGGTGAATCGGATGAGAAATTGTCTGCAATGGAGATCAAGACACCTCTCTGTGACGGGCAGCCAGTAGATCTCTAATCTATTGCAATGGATCTCCTCGCTGTGTAGGCATAGGCGCGTACCATCCACCAAACGGGCATTGGATCTTGCCGGGGATGCACAACGGCTACGGAGCGATGGTAACAGGCGAGAAAGGGAAGCGCTAGGGCTAGAGAGAGCGATCGTTGGCTGATGTCGCCTCTTGCTGGAAAGGCTAAAGAGAGAGAGGGTGTGCAAAACGCTAGAGAAAGAGTGCTCGCCACAAAGTGAAAATGCTAGAGAGAGAAAACGCTAGCAAAGAGAGAGCCCAAACACTGGTAATTTTTCAACAACTTGTCAAAAGTACAAGGGAGGGGGGAGGGGGTGATTGCTTTTATAGGACAAACTCCAATTTGCCCTACTCACCTAGAAAACCCCACGATTCTGGAAATTGGCTAAAATGGCTAATAAATATGTAAACTCACTAAAAGTGACTTGGAACACATATTTAGTGGCCTAAGTGCAGATGACTCGAGACTATGACCCCGGGAAACCCTAGGAACAGGGGTCTTGCCTCATGCCTGCCTATCAGGTGAGCAATACCATGATGTGCACTACCGAGAATAGGTACGTCTACCTCTAGTACGGCCGGGCACAACCCCAAAACAACCCTCACTCCCTACTCTGCTACCACCGGACAGGAAGATGAACTCTAACACCCCCTCTCAGCTCCTCGACGTGGAAGGAGTCCAAGGGAGCTGGCAAGAGAAGATAGTGTAGCCTGTGGAAGAGGTTTGGTGAAGATGTCAACAGGGTTATCCGAAGTCGAGATGTACTCTAGTCGGATAGAGCCATCCTGTGTCTTCTACGAACAAATACTGAATCTCTATATACTTGGGCCGGGTGTGAAACACCGGATTCCTCGCAATGGCAATACAACTTTGGTTGTCTGAGTACATAATGGTCATCTGCTGCGGAAAGCCCATCTCCAAAAGTAGCCTCCTAATCCAAACTGACTCACATGTAGCACTACAAACAACACGTTACTTTGCCTCAAAGACAAAGCAATTGTGGGATGTTTCTTACTGCTCTATGAAACTGCTCCTGAGCCAAAAGAAAAAGTAAAACTTGTGGTCAACCGTCGTCCATCTGGATCACCTCCTCAATCTGAATCACTCCATCCTCGTAGAATGACCTGGAGATCCGAACCTCCAGCTGCAGAATGAATGCTAAATGACTGGGTCGCGCTCGCTGCTACTGTTCGACTCCCCTTGCTGTGCCATCGCTAAAACCCCCCCCCCCCCTTGCCCCAGCGCTACCTCCCACCCCCGCCAGCCCCCGCTGCCCCACCTGCCCCCCCCCCCCCCCCGCTGTCCCTGCTGCCCCCCCATTCGCACTGCCCGCCCGCTACCCCTGTTCGCCCCTCCCCCCCCATTTGCGTTGCCCGCCCGCTACCTCCTATCGCGCCTCCCCCCTCCCCCCCCCCCGGCCTGCTTTCCTTTTCCCCGAAGCTTTCTGCAATTTGGCTCGTGCCGCACTGACTTTTTTGAGCAGTGCTCGGCGCACTCATTTGCAGATTCTCCCCGCCGCCAGTTCTTTCGCCACAGCAGTAGACACAGATGGAGGCTCCAGCTCCGCCACAGAGGGACTCGTCCGAAGCCCCCTCGCCCGACCCCGCTGAGCCCACCATTCGACTTGCTCTTTCGTCGACAGAGCAAGCGAGCCTAGCCGCAGAGGTAGAGCGATTGCAAGCGACTTCTGTCATCTGCAAGATTCTCGACACCCGACCTAGCAGAGGAGAGATGCGTGGCCTTCTCTAGGCCCGCCTTCTCGCAGAGGTGGGCAAGATCTTGGACGTACAGATACTCGGACGAGGTTACTATCAGATCGAGTTTGAGACCTCCAAGATGGCGTCCAAGGTCATCGCCATGAGTCCACTGACCATCCGAGCAGCATGTGCCCACTTTCGATAGTGGAGACATGGTTTCGACCCTGCTTCAAATGTTCTAGTAGAGGAGGCAAACATCCCCATCTCTGTCTGTTTTCTGGGTTTGCGGAGGGAGTACTTACCACTTCTGTCCAGGATCAGCTCAACCATTGGGACTGTCCTGGAGACACCTCGCACGGCAGCCTCAGTAGCTGCCAAGGCAGCTGGCATTCCCTCAGTTCGCGTTTTGGTGAAAGACACTCACACGCTTCCGAAGGTTATTCTTCTACCTCGGGTGAGTGGGGGTTGGTTCAGACAGAGTGTAGAGTATTCGGGCCTCCCGAAACCAGTGCTTGATTTGTCGACAGCTGGGCCATCTAGCGATGGCCTGTCCACGGAGGAGGCCTCGACCTACACCACAGCCTCAGCCCCAGCCTGCAAGGGCTGGACAGCAGACACAGCCAGAGACACAGCGCACACAGGCGGAGCCACCCTCTGAGCCTGGGGCTCCAGCGGAGGAGGGATGGCAGCAGGCCCGTGGTAGATGACGACAGGGGCCACAGCGTCAGCCTGACACTCAGAGTGGTCCTCACGCGCCTACTCAGCAGAGTGGGTTCCCACGGGGAACCGTTTTGGTCCTCTTGAGCAGGATGAGGTCCCTGCCCCAGCCCCCACCCCAGCTTCACCCTCGACAGCCCCTCCCCCCCCCAGAGTTCCCTCCCTCTTCCTCATCCTCCCCCCCACCTCCTGCTCCCGCCGTCTCTTCCCTCCGCCCCTCTACCTCTGTCGCTCCCTCCCGCCCCTCTTCTCCACCGCTCCCCCCAACTCCCTCTCGAGTCTCCCCCCCTCCCTTGCTTCAATTCCACAATCAACCCAGGGATCAGGGCCTTCTCCTACGGCTAGGACATCTCTTGGCAACGCCTTTGCCACGAGTCGCTTAGCGAGAGAGGGACAGCCTTTCTTGCGGCCCCCTCTGTAGGTACAGACATCTTCTCTTGCAGCTATTCCTTGTGGTCTGATGAGCATTGACATCCGGCGCCTATGGGACTTCTTCGACAACGGCTTTACTCGTTTTCTCGGCGACCCCTCAGCAGACCATGAGGCAGCTTGCTTCAGGGTCCATGTTCTGTTGGCTTCTCCTTCCCCCTCTGCGGTAGAGACCAGACAGAGTGGACTCTCGACTCAGTGTTGGGATGGTTACACACACAGGTCCTAGAGTTCTCTCACCACATGGGAGAACTAGGAGTTACAGACATGCTCCAGACTTTGTGTCCATTGGCCAAGTTTGCGGTGACACCTCCAGAGTCGGCAGGATGTAGACACATTGTGGTTTACTTCTTTGCCGATACACAGTGCTTGCCATGCTATGTATACATTCATGAGGACTCCTGGACAAAGGAGGTTTCTTTACGTACAGCTCGCTCTGCTTGGGCTTGGACCAGGCATTCGTTGCAGTCACGCCTATCTAGAGGACGCTCGGATGCGGATTACTCCCCATCCAAGTTAGCCTCGAAGATAGCCCGTCTAGCTACTGCCGCAACATCTGTTCTCTCTCGCTCCCCATAAGGATTGTCTCATGGAACGTGTAGGGACTAGGTGGGCCCCAGTTTCAGCGTGAGCGGGGCCGACTACGTCAGGAGCTTCAGCGTTGCCTTGTGGGAGGAGAGATTGATCTCCTTATGCTTCAGGAGCACCATATGTGTGAGAGCCGCATTAGACGTTGTCGTCAGCTCTTGCGTGGACGATATGATACTTTTTGGTCAGCTGCTTTTGGACCTGGAGGCATCCAGGGTGGGGTATGTATGACTATTGCGGACTCTTTGCAGTAGGCCATTGTGGGCAGAGGGATTATTGTGCCAGGCAGGGCTCAGTGGATTACTATGCAGGTTCAGGGTGGCCTAGTGGGTTTCCTGAACATCTATGCGCCCAATGTGGCGAGTGCTCGTGCAAAGTTTTGGTCACAGATAGTTGAGTCGCTGCAGAACATTGATGCATAGGAGGGGACTTCAACATGCTGGAGGACCCTTCTGGACAGGATTGGTGGTAGCCATGCTACTGTGCATGGAGTTGAGTTGGCAGCTTGGGAGAGGTTTTGTATGACTTTGAGAGTCTCGGATGTTTGGCAGCACTCTGGTTTTGTGAGGCCCCCAGACAGCCTCGCCTTCTCTCGATCGGACCGCAGAGTGGGAGGAGTGAATCTATCGCGGATAGATCGCTTCTACACTAGTGACCACTTCAGTGACTTGGGAGGGACAGTGGGCATCCTGGCAGGGACCTCCTTCTCGGACCATGCACCAGTGATCCTCACAGTAGCAGACAGGCAGAGGAGTGGGAGCACTATGCTTCGCATCCCAGAGAGGGTCTTGTTGGACTCAGCACTCAGAGAGATGGTAGAGGCTCTCTGGACAGTGGGCTTGGATAGGCAGGACTCTCCTGCTGACAGAGTGGCCTCAGGCCTATCTTAGATTATTCGTTTTTTTTTCCAGGAGTCTTTGGCTCACCGGGCTTCAGCGAGAGAGACGGAGCAGCGTCTCAGACGGGGCATTGCTTCGTTACAGAGGATGCACGAGCAGCATCCAGACAGTCCTTGGTTGGAGGAGCAGTTACAACAGGCTCTTACACGAGCTTGCTAGCACAGAGGAGAGACGACATGAGTTTGCTTTCCACCGACAGGCATCTCAGTGGACCCAGGTGAGCGACAAAGTGACTGGTGGTTTCTTTGCGGCAGTGGGACCTCGGCACTCGCGTGCCAAGGTCAGTCAGTTGAGGAGGCCCGACGGGTTAGTTGCTTCTGAGCCCGAGAATATGCGTGCAGTTGCTACTGACTTTTACCGTGAGTTACTGTCTGCAGAGTCCCGGTCAGAGCGTCAAGATGCATGCAGGGAGCAGGTTTGGGTACAGATGCCTTGTCTTGTGACTGAGGGGATGCGTCAGAGGCTTGAGCTGCCACTTCAGCTTGAGGAGTTGCACACGGCTCTTAGGGCCCTCCCCCGTGGTAGCTATCCAGGTGAGGATGGGTTGACTCCTAGTTTTTTCTTGGAGTACTGGGACCTGCTTGGCCCTGATCTCTGCAGTGCTTTTCAGTACATTTTGCACACACGAGTGATGCCTGACAGCATGAGTGAGGGCCTGATCTACCTCATTCCCAAGGAGGGTGGCTCCTTGGATGAGATTCGACAGTGGCGCCCCATCACCATCCTCAACTCAGCCTACAAAATTCTTGCCAAGGCTCTGAGTTTGAGGATTCAGCCACTTCTAGAGAGCCTTATACATGGGACTCAGACAGGTTTTGTCAAGGAACGCAGTATCCTTGACAACATCTTTACTTTTTGGGAGGCTTCTACCCTGGCACGGCTCCGTGGTGAGGACCTCGTGATTCTTCTTCTCGATTTTGAGAAGGCATATGACAGAGTTGACTGGGACTTTCTAGAGGGCACTCTACATAGGATGGGCTTCTCAGATGCTTGGATCAGAGGGGTGTCAGCTTTGTACAGACAGGCTCATAGTCAAGTACTCTTGGCAGGAGGTAGAGGTGATCGTTTCATGCTTACACGCTCAGTTAGACACGGCTGTCCTCTTGCCCCCTTCCTCTTTCTGTTCTATGCAGATGCGATAAGCAGGTTTTCGGTGTCGCAGCAGGTTGGTCTACAGGGCTTAGCACTCCCTATTCGGGGAGATGAGCTACTGGACGCTCAGTTTGCCGACGACTCAGCCTTGTACTTAGATGGCTAGGAGGCCAACCTTCACAGGTGTAAGCAGGCTCTGGAGACCTTTTGTTGTGCATCGGGCGCACTGATCAACTGGAGAAAGACAGTGTCTTTCTCGGTTGGTAGTGCTCCTGTGCCAGATTGGATGCTAGGAGAGGGTTTTAGGTGGATTCCCCTAGGGACTGCACTTCGGTACTTGGGCTGTCAGGTTGGTTTGGACTTGTCTCTCGAGCAGCAGATTGCTCTTCTCCTGTCTATCAGGAGAAAGCTGTTACATTGGAGCTCAGCACGACTTTCTTTGGCTGGCAGAGTAGTAGTTGCCAACCAGGTGTTGTTGGCGACTATGTGGTACATCACTTCCTCCTGGATCTTCTCGAGTTCTTGTATCAGCCAGGTAGAGAGACTGATCAGGAACTTCCTTTGGTCAGGACGTGATACTCAGATAGCCCGAGCCAAGGTGGCTTGGCAGGTCATCACTCTTCCTTGTTCACAGGGAGGGCTTGGGATCATTGATCCAGCACAACAGAGCAGAGCCCTTCTTGGGAAGTTCATCATCAGAGGACTTCTTCCAGGTGAGGAGTCCTGGAAGGAGTTCTTGCTACAGCGGCTTCGTGCTAGGGTGCCTCAGGCAGGAGGCCCTTGGCAACCTTCGACCAGATGGATCTTTACAGAGATGCACAGAGTCGGTTTGAGCAGGAGACTGGAAGACCGCTTCGTTGTGAGTTTGCTTCGATCTTGGGAGCACTTGCAGCGTGGCCTGGAGCAGAGACAGCCTACGTGCACGGAGGAGCGCTTACAGCAGTCCCTCGTCTGAAACCCCATGGTTAGCACTCAGAGAGGTCACTTGGTTGGTAGTCGGCCTCATGTTTCCTGGGGTCCCATGGCAGCAGGTCCAACGCGCTCTTTAGGTGACTGGCTAGAGTTCACAGGTTTGTCAGAGGAGGTGCAGGGTCTCCAGCTACAGGGCATGAGAGGGGTGCAGAGCATGTGCCAAGACATCTCAGAGTCAGTTCCAGCTAAGTGGCTCACGCCCCTCGAGCCAATAGCACCCCGGTGGATAGGAGCCTTCACACGACTGGAGATTCTCATCTCCGTCAGGGCTTGCTCAGAGACTATCCCAGCCCTTTTCTTCGAGCTTTAGGGGGGGGACGCCTTCAACGAGTTGCAGTAGAGGCCCTGCAGGTAGCAGAGTGCTGTTTTCGGAGGATCCGAGTAGTGGGCATCTGTGGGAGGACTTGTGTCATAGACCCTGACCCAGCAGCTCGAGACTGAACACTGGAGGCTGTGGACTTGGGAGTGTTGTCCACTGGCACGAGTACAGTGGGATCCTCGTGAGTGGCTATGGAGGGATCCCTTCTCTTCTGCAGACCACCCAGGAGTCCCGTTCTTTCAGTACACTGTTCAACTGGGACGTCATATACTAGCAACACACAGAGAGGCCCGCCCCGCTGCTGCAGCACCTCATTGGCAAGACGAGGGTCTCACAGCTGAGTTCTTGGCAGCATTTTGGGAGAGGTTGTGGGACTCCAGACAGCCGAGGCGAGTCATCTTGTTTCAGTGGCTGGTCGCACACAGAGCTACAGCAGTTGGGAGTTGGCTAGTGCATAGTGGTCTTTCGGCCGCATGTGCACCTTGTGACCACCTAATGGAGAGTCAGCGTCACTGTCTTTGGGACTGTCCCTCGGCCCAGCAAGTGTGGCTACGAGTTCTTCGGCTCATGCCTGCTCTCTCCATGGCTCGACAGTACACTTGGGGAGCAGCGGCTTGGTCCACCCTCTGAGGCCCGGCAATTCAGTTTGAGCTACCTTCCACCAGCAAGATGATAGTGATGCAAGAGGGGCGACCTACACTCCAGCCTGCTACAGAGCTCCCTCCACACGAGTGGTGCAGTGAGAGAGAGGAGTGTTGGGAGCTCATCAGTGGCCTGACACTCTGGTTCATCTGGCGGGCCCGTTGCTTCCGCATCTTTGAGGCTCGCCCCGTGCCACAAGCAGAGACTGTTCGCGATTTTTGGCTAGAGCTGATCCACACTCTCAAAGGACAGCTCGAGGGACTACAAGGCAGCTCCGACCGCATACGGGAGCGCAGAGAGGCTTTCCTTCGACTCTAGCGTCCTGGGCCTTTCTACACCATGGTCCAGGGTGTACTCCGATGGCATTACCGACCACCTGTGTGGCTTTTCCCTCCCCCCATTTCTTGATTTAGCCCCATTGTACATATGCTGGTTTTTTCATTGGGAGAGTCTCCCACCATGGTTGTTGTAGCCCTCTCTTGAAGAGGTAGTTGTAGCCCTATGGGCAGTTTCAGTAACTAATAGAAGGATCTTTTTCTCGGAAAAAAAAAATGATTGGGTCGCCTTCAAATACCGCAGGACCCTAATGGCCTGCTGCATGTGTGACTTGGCGGGTTTCTGCATAAAAGAACTAAGTACACCCACCGGGAAACTGACATCAAATCGACTGTTGAGGACCCAAATGAGAGAACCAACCAGTTTCCCGTACTTTGTCGCATCTGCTAGAAGAGGAAAATCAAACTGTGACAACTTTTGATTGGGATCCATTGGAGTAGAGATAAATTTGCACTCGGTCATACCAAATGCTTCCAATAATTTCTAGATATACCGCTCCTGAGGGAGGAAGATGCCCCCCTCTGTCTGTCTAACTTCTAATCCAAGAAAATGATGAAGCAAGCCAAGATCTATCATCTCAAACTCCTCTGACAAGGTTGCCATAATATTGCGGATGTGCTCAACAAGGCTACCTGTACTCACAAGATCATCGACGTAGAGGATAACAAGTGTCACTAACCCTCCCTCACGGAAAATACACAAATCTGGATCAGCACAAGATCTCTAGGAGTGTCATAGGAAAAAGGAATCAATCTTCCGATACCACGCTCTAGGGGACGGGGATTGCTTAAGGCCATATAGAGCCTTAAGCAACCTACAGACCATATCTAGAAACTCTGGATCCTCGAACCCTGGAGGTTGCTCCACATAAACCTCCTCCTCTAGATTACCATTGAGGAATACCGAAACCACATCCATCTGAAAAACCGGCCACCCGTGAAGGGCAGCAAGAGCAAAAACAATCCGAATAGTCGCCATCCGTACGGTCGGTGCGAAGGTCTCCTCGTAATCTACACCGGGTTTATGGTAAAAGCCTTTGGCAACAATTCTCGCCTTGTGCTTGTCTAGAGAACCATCGACTCTATACTTGGTTTTGTAGACCCACTTGACCTTAATCACTTTCCGCTTGGGAGGCTGCGGAACCAGCACCCATGTGTTGTTCTTCTAGATGAAATCAATCTCTTTGTGCATGGCCAGCTTCCAGTGAGGTAGTGAAAGTGCCTCCTCAACTGTAAGAGGAACTCTGTCATGGAGTACTCAAGACATCAATGCATAGTTAACCTGCAGTAACGGGTCATCTACCTCGGCAAGTCGAAGTTGATGAGAGCATCGTGAGGTACCCGAATCTCGCCAATCGGGTGGAAAATTTGAGATTGTTGAATCTCGCAAGGTCTCCAATAACCACTTCGGTAGCTTGTCGGGCTTGCTCCCCTAGGGGGGAGCCACTGGCAAATCTGTCTCTACATTGGCGCTGTGATGAGATCCATTGTCAAATGTATCTTCGAGAATGGGTACATCCTCCTACGTGGCCTGTGGGACAAGGATAGGAGAAGAGGGCTCATCATAGGGCAAGTCAAAATCTGGGTCTCCAAGAATCAGAAGATCAGGAGTCGTCGCGGAAGGCTTGGGAGCGGGAACCCCCTCTGAAGGTAAGGTCTAATTGAAGATTACATCGCGGCTGAGAACAATCTCCTTCTTCTTTGGATCATAAAGTCTATATCCCACTGAAAGAGAGTTGAAGCCGACAAAGATCATGCTACGGGTCTTGGGGTCAAACTTCCCCCTTTGCTCCTTTGCTACGTGGACATAGGCATCGCTCCCAAAAATTCTGAAATGGGAGACGTCGGGCTTCTGGTACCAGTTGAAGGTGCCACGGGAAGCATGTGCGAGTGCGAGTGCGAGTGCAAGTGCAAGAGCAGAGAGAGAGAGAGAGAGAGAGAGAGAGAGAGAGCTTCTTACCAAAATAGGCTTCAAATGGTGTCATCTTTGGAACTAAAGAGGTTGGAGATCTACTGAGGGTGTGGATAGCCGTCACAACTGCCTCAGCCCACAAGGACTTAGGCAAATCTCGATGCTCAAGCATGGTCCTAGCCATCTCTACTACTGTCCTGTTCTTCCGCTCCACAACTCCATTCTCTGAAGGTGTATTGGTATTCGCAACTCTCGCTTAATACCATGGTCTATATCCCACTGAAAGAGACTTGGATCATAAAGTCTATATCCCACTGAAAGAGAGTTACAGCCGACAAAGATCATGTTGCGGGCCTTGGGGTCAAACTTCCCCCTTTACTCCTTTGGTACGTGGACATAGGTATCGCTCCCAAAAATTCTGAAATGGGAGACATCGGGCTTCTTACCAAAATAGGCTTTAAACAGTGTCATCTTTGGAACTGAAAAGGTTGGAGATCTGATGAGGGTGTGGACAGCCGTCGCAACTGCCTCAGCCCACAAGGACTTACTCAAATCTCAATGCTCAAGCATGGTCCTAGCCATCTCTACTATTGTCCTGTTCTTCCGCTCCACAACTCCATTCTCTGAAGGTGTATTGGTGTTCGCAAGCTCTTGCTTAATACCATGGTCCGTACAAAACTGAATGCATTGGAGGTAAACTCCCCACCTTTATCCAATCTGATGGTCTTCAATACATGATTGCTTTTCTTCTCCACAAGAGTATGCCAATTCTTGAAGAGGCCAAAAGCCTCATGCTAGTGTTGTAGAAAAAATGAGCAAGTAAAGGAACTAAGTCATCCACCAATAAGATAAAGTAAAGAGCCTTGCCGAGGGAAAGGGTCTGCATAGGTCCACAAAGGTCGAGGTCCACAAAGGTCAGTGTGAACCAACTCCAACACGACAGTGGCTCGGCGTGTAGAAAGCCTCGGGATGGATTCTCGATGTTGTTTCTCACGAATGCAAGAAATGCATTTTCCATGCTTACTCCCAACATCTGATAGGCCTTGAAGCAACTGTTCTCAAAAAGCAAGTCGAAGGGCATCATTGTTCAAATGGCAAAACTTGTAATTCCATAAATCACATGTGGGTATCTAAGTCGAGGAAGAAAGAGCGTGGAGTCGATAAAGGCCGTTCTCTACCGAGGTCCCTCTAACTTCTACACTGGTCTGCGGACCTCCTATAGATACTGAATCCTCCGTGAAGATCACCTCCATGCCAAGCTTGCACACCTCGTATACTGACATAAGATGAAAACCTAGTTTTGGAGCATAAAGTACCTTGGAGGTATGCATACCTCCTCTATCGTCGGGAATGAGCTCCATGGAACCCTCGCTGTGAATAGGAATTTCAGATTTGTCGCCGATGAAGATAGTACCACAGTGTCGCCGCATGTTGGACAATAGATCCTTCGTAGGTGTCATGTGCCATGAGGCACCACTGTCAAGAATCCAATCACGACTATCTCAAGGAGAATGGGTCACCAATGCCTCTGATGTCCTCGGAGAGTCCGTCGAAGGGAGAATCTCCAAATGAACAAAGGCCGGTGACTTTACTACTGCCGTCGAGGAGGTCGAAGCTTCTCCAACTCGCTTTGGACACTTCCTCCAGTAATGTCCTTTCTCACCACAATTATTGCAATGTCGCTCCGCCTTCAAGGCGTCACGCTCGGCATCACTCTTATTGCCTTTGGTGTTGGTACTTTTCTTCTTACCCTTCTGCTTCTTGTTGTTGTTGTTGGAAGAACCGACCAAGGCTTCGGAGCCTGATTTCTTCCCCTTTTGAAACCGCTCCTCTTGGTCTAAAACCATTGGAACTAGCTCCTCATGTGATAGTATTCAGCCCTCCACTGATAATCAAGGAAGAGTAGAAGTTGGTGTACCAGGGAGGCAATTGAGCCAAAAGCTGAATGGCCATATCCTCCGCATTGATAAGCTTTCCCATATGAAGTATCTCCTCCTGAAGCTCTTGCATCTTGTTGATATGATCCTGCATGGAAGTACTCTTCGCATCCAAGGTTCTCAACTGCACCTCGAGAGCTATCCGCTTCATTGGAGAGACTCGATCATATAGAGAAGAAAGTCAATCCCACATCAGCTTTGCAACTTGCATTAGCCTAATGTGGCCAATCACTACGAGTGACCTGTTGACGATAATAAAAGATCGGAGACAAACATTTACTCGTTCCCATAACTTCGCTCCCTTAGAGTCCTTTGGCTTTTGAAAGTTTCTTGAGACAAATCCTCCAAGCTCGTAAGAGTCAAAGACCGCCATCATAGTTGCTTTCCAAGTGGCATAATTGTCTCCACTTAATCGCCGATTCGAGGGAAAGGTAGGAAGTGTAGGTATCTTGATTGGTTGATCACCTACTCTAGAATAGAACAAGAACCAATCTCCCCATTCGTCATTGACGGTGTGTTCACCGCCACCGATCCCATCCTCTTGGTGTCCGTCATCGCCATGGACTGAAAATGTGTCAGAATCATCACTCTTATCCATGGTGTTGGAGAATTTGGGCATGTGAAGCGGCTAGGATCAAGTGGAAGATAGGAAATCTGCAAATCTGTCCACTACAGCCGAAATCAGCCCCAAAAAAGTGAAAAATGCAAAAAAACCAGCAAACCACCTCTTTTTGTAGCAAAAAAGTCTTGCACAAATCACTGATCCGATTCAAGAGCACGCCGTGGCTCTGATACCATGTCAAAGGTGCAGCGGAAAGAAGGTGAATCCGATGAGGAACTGTCTGTAACTGCGATCAAGACACCTCTCTGTGACGGGCAGCCAATAGATCTTGAATCTATCGCGATGGATCTCCTCGCCGTGTGAGCACAAGCGCGTACTGCCCACCGAACAGGCACTGGATCTTGCCGAGGATACACAATCACTACGGAGCGGTGGGAACAGGCCAAAAAGGGAAGCACTAGGGCTAGAGAGAGAGATCGCTCCTTGATGTCGCCTCTTGCAGAAAACGCTAGAGAGAGAGTGTGCAAAAAACTAGAGAGAGAGTGCTTGCCACAAAGTGAAAACGCTAGCGAGAGAAAATGCTAGCAGAGAGAGGGAGTCCAAACACTGGTAATCTGCATTCAACAACTTGCCAAAAGTACGAGGGGGGGGGGAGGGTTTGCTTATATAGGACAAACTCCAGTTTTCCCTACTCACCCTACTCAGCTAGAAAACCCCACGATTCTAGAAATTGGCTAAAATGGCTAATAACTATGTAAACTCACTAAAAGTGACCTGGAACACATATTTAGTGGCCTAAATGCAGATGAATCGAGACTCTGATCCTGGGAAACCCTAGGAACAGGGGTCCTACCTCATGCTTGCCTATCGGGTGTGCAATACTATGATGTGCACTGCCGGGAACAGGTACTTCTACCTCTAGTACGTCCGGGCACAGCCACAAAACAGCCCTCACTCCCTAATCTGCTCTTGGGAGATACCAGAGCTACCACCGGACAGGAAGATGAACTCTAACACTGTATGCTTTTAGCTTTTCGAGTGCTCCCAAATTGTCATAGGGAAGCATCTACAACATGGACACTGTAATAGGGATCATCGGCACCCCTTGGCCATTGACGTTATACGTCATTGGTACCATATGTGGCTGCTGGTAGGAAAAACCAGCCATGCCAAAATTGCCTTGTGGCACCCCAAATTGGCCCTAGCTGCACTGAAACCCTTGTTGCATGCCAATATTTCTATACATGGGGTTTGGCATCATGCCTTGCATACCTCCAAACACTATTCCTGGCGTATAATGCTGGTTTTCAAGCGCATAACCAACCATGCTCTGAAACACTGATCCACTCCCAAAATACCTAGGATGTACTGTGGGTGGTGGAAAAACTTTTTGCATAGCCTGGAAACTGGTTCCCTGTCCATTTAATGCAACATTTGGACTCTGAAAGGTAGTTGGCTGAACTAGTAAAGCCTGTGGAATAGGCATCCTAACCACCTGTTCGTGGACAGAAGGAACTTGTCTTGGAGCCCCACGTGACTCCGCAGCATGAGAGTGCTCCCCGCCTTGCTAGCACGCACAAGGGACCTGGGCTTGAGCCTCAACAGGCTCTACTGCAAGAGACGATTGCCTTGTCTGTTGTGACATGGTGGCGCTTGCAAAAATTCCATAAACCTAGGATTCTGCACCAACCGAGAGAACACATTCACATCAAAAACCAATTGTATCCTGAACGCATCCTCATCTAATTGCCCAGTCATAAATCCTTGACCTTGTGGAGCATTCAAATCAACAAAAGGTACAGACAAGGGTGGCACTGAAATCTCACCACGCTTGAACACTAGAGGAGGAACAGCTTGTTTGTCCTGTGAAGAGGAACCCTCTTCCTGGCGTCGTTTGTCATGTGAGTCATAGTGTAATTCCAAGTTCCTGCGCTCTGTGTCTTCGCCGCAAACCAACCAAGGCTCACTCTTTCAAGAAAAAGTGATTTTGTCTTGACAACAGAACCATGAAATTGGCCTCTAGGGTGCTTCACTTTAGCTTTCACCAGATTCTTTCCTTATTAACTTTACTTGAACTTTACGACACAAAGGAACTTCACGAATACCCTATGACTGGAATTAACACTTCACGCAAACCACGGTTTGGTAGCTAGAGCGCTCCCAAGCAAACAGTCACACCCTGTAGGCCCCAAAGTTGGCGCCCCTTTCGGTATTTCTTAATTCTTATAAAACTTGGGATAAAAACTTGCAAGTTCCTACGAGCTGTCTCGCTTTTACCGGGCTGAAAATGGCCTACTCTAGCCTGATTTCGGCAGCACCACAGTAGGAGGCCTCACAGACAATCCCCATGCCAAAGGTGACTTACCCTGCGCGTACGCACACTTTCTTAAATCAACTAAGAATCTAGAGCACCCTGAATTCTTTGTTTTCTGCCCCAAAAATGCACTTGAACACCTGTATAGCGATCCCCTCGCTTCCTCGAAGCTGGTGGGGGTATTAGGGATCAATTAGGGTCAAAACCCTAAACCTGCAAAAATACACAGCAGGCTGTATTTTACTGTTTTGGGCTCTGTTTTGCGTGCCGCTCGCATTTGTAGCAAGCCCTCGAGCTCTCGCACCTGTAGGGCTACTTGCTCTTTGAATCAGACAAGATTTCTCGCATAAAATCTCTCCGAATTCACCTGTACCTGCGGGGGAATAGCAACTAGCTAATCCAGTACCTGTGCAAGAGGCTCTTGCCTTGGCAATCGCGCATGAACCCAAACAATTGTACATACAAATAAAAAGCCCTCAAGCGGGGCATCACGTTTCTATATTCAAAGGGGGAGAGAGATGCACGAGAGTGGAATCATCGCGCTACATAAGACAAGGGAGAAGGCAAGCTTTCCATTAAAGTTGTGATCACCTGCACCCACTACTCACACACACAGTAGTTCACTTATGAGTCAAATCAGCCTCCTCTCTCAATTTGGGCGCCCCCTCTTCATGCTGAACTTGGCAAACTACTCTATAGCCGCCAAGTGTCCACTTTGCCTCTTTTGAGTTAGTTTCCTACTACCCAGCAACTTATTAAGTGTAACGAGGAACCTAAATATCGTTGAACTGAGCCTAGACACCCTTTTACAACTCTAATTCCAATGCCGACTGGCCCAACCATCTCATGGCAAAATGCCCTTCTTGACTACGGGTGAAACTTTCGACCATCGGCCGTTTCACACTCGTCACACAATGTCCGGCCATTTGTGACTTCAAAAAGAGGATCCCAAAAATTAAGTAAAAATCAAGGGTAAGAAACCAACAACTAAGGTTAGTGGTTGCCAAAGCCTTATGACACATCCACCACTACATGGCACTGCCTCTAAGAAAAACGGTAGCTCAAAAAAAAAGTTTTGATCCTTCTCTGCAAGTGATCTTTATGGTTTATGCCCTGTAAGATAGAGCGATGAAAACGAGAGCGCCCCCGATGCGCGATGAACTAAGGGTGGAAGTAGCTAATAAGTCCGGGGTCAGGGCACGAAGATGATTTTCAAATAAAACTTTCGGTGAACTTTGGAAGCGTCATCTTGCTCTGTCTGCACTTTGGTAGGACCTGTATGCCTTCAGAAAAGCACACGCCTGAAGCTCCGATACCACTGTCTCAAGAGGGGCACCGCGTGCCAACGAAAAAGAACAAACTGAACAGACTTTTAGCGCTTCAATAACAACTGAAGTGAAAGAGATACGCGACACACAAGACGGGGAGTGACAGAATTCCACCCGAAGAGAGCATTGGTCCCAAACCTTGGCGCCCCTTTCGGTATTTCTTTATATTGCTTGAACTCGGTACAACGCCGGTACTCCAATCCCTGTACCTTCACCTGGAAGCATGCCAGAGAATGAGCCCATGGCACATATTAAAGGCCCTTGGCCTATGAAAAGCAGTTTACATGAAAAGCTTCAAACTTGAAAGCATCTGGCCCAAAAGCTGGTGCTAAAAATCAGTCAACGTGATTTTAAGAAATCCGTACACTTGCCACATCTGCAGCGCAAAACGTGGAGATCTGTATAGTCTACCACGTGGCACTGGAACGTAAAACGCGAGCGTCCGTACAGTTGCCACATCATCATGCCACTCACAAGAGATTGAGTGTGTGTGTGTAGTCCTCCTTTATTTTAATGAATTTACGTCATCATTGATGGGAACTCTTCTTTAAAATTAGGCCACTCGGCTAAACTTTGCAGGTTGGTGAAACTGCTTTTGCTGCTTTATACTTCTCGGTGGAGATCTGCAAGTTGGCTCCGTTCTTTAGTGTCTTGACACGCCAACAGTTTGTGACAGATGCTGCGCTCCCTCAAAAATCTTGTTTGTGTCTCATGTATAATGCTTTGTAGCAATGGGTGGATCCTCAAACTCAAAGCCTTTGCTAAGATATTTTACGCTAAGTTGAGAATGGCGATGGGTCGCCATTGCCAAATATCGTCCAAAGATCCTCCTCAGGGATAAGAAAGATCAAGCCCTCACTCATACTATCCGGCATCTCACCAGTACGCAAAATGTGTTGATGAGTGCAACATGGGTCAAGACCAAGCATCTCCCAATACTCCAAGAAGAAACTGGGAGTCAAACCATCCTCCCCTAGGCAGCTACCCCATAGAAGTGCCCCGAGGGCCTCGTGCAAGTCCTCTAGCTGGAGAGGCATCTCAAGCCTCTAGCACATCTCCTCAGTGACAAAGCAAGGCATCTGTGACCACACCTACTCTCTACATGCATCTTGGCGCTCAGATTGCGGCTTGGCTGAAAGTAGCTCACGGTAAAAGTTAGTAAGAGTTGCACGCATATCCTTGGGCTCAATAACAACTGACCCATCGAGCCTCCTCAACTGGCTACCAACTGTTGTGCGCATGTCGAGGTTCCAAAGTCTCAAAAAACTCATCAGTAACTCTGTCTCCTACCTAGGTCCACTGAGATGCCTTACGGTAGAAGGAAAACTCGTGGCACCGCTGCTCAATGGTAATCAGCTCCTGCCAAGCTTGCTGCATTTGCTCCTCCATCCAAGTGCTACTAGGATTATGTTCTTGCATCCGCTACAAAGAAGCAATGCCCTGTCGCAATCGCCTCTCCTCCTCCTTGATCGCAGATAGCCAAGCGAGTTGCAGACTCCTGAAGGAAGAAACGACTAGTCTCCGCAAGACCAGTGGCAACTCTAGTAGCAGGGGTATCCTATGTGCCCAAACTCTCCATCCAAAGTGCCACAACCTTCTCTTTGAGCTCTGTATCCAGTAGAATCCTCTTTGGGATATGTAGTATGGCATTGCCCAACGCCACTAGCTTGTCTGTCTGACACAGTGAGAATCACTGACGCATGATCAAAAAAAGTGGTCCCTGCCAAAATGTAAAGAGGTCCTCCCATGTCACAAATGTGATCACTAGCGTAAAAGCGATCTACCCAAAATAGATTCACTCCCCCTACCCCGTGGACCGCGGACAAACCTAGAGAAAGAGAGGTCGTATGAGGGGCGAACAAAACCTGCATGCTGCCATATATCTGAAATCCTTAAGGTCATACGTAGACGCTCTCAAGCTGCCAACTCAGCCCCGTGAATTGTAGCATGGCAGCCTCCAATCCTGTCCGAGGAATCCTCAAGCACGTTGAAGTGCCCCCCAGCACACCATTGCTCTGCATGAGGCAAGGAATCAACAATATGTGCCCAAAACTCATCTCATGCACTCGCATGGTTAAGCACATGGATGTTCAAGAAGCCCATTAGGCACCTGCATAGTGACCCATTGGGTCTTGCCAGGCACAATAATCCATCTTTCCACAATGGCCGGCTGCCATGAGTCCGCAATAGTCACACATACACCTCCCTAAATGACTCCAGGTCCAAAAGCAGCTGACCTGAAGGTCTTATAGCGACCACGCAAGATCTGACCACAACGCCGAATACGGATCTCACAAAGGTGATGCTCCTGCAGCATAAGTAATTCAATCATACCATCCACAAGGCATCTCTGAAGCTCCTGACGCAGACCACCTCTCCAGGCAAAAACTGGGGTCCACCTAAACCCTGTACATTCCATGAGGCAGTCCTCATGAGATCAATAAGAGAAGACCGATGTTGTTACAGCGGCCAACCTCACAATCTTCGAGGCCGGCTTAGATGGGAATAAACCATAATTACCCGGAACGGGAAATCGGAACTCGAATGGCAATGGCCGTGAAATGTCATTCCTTGTTATAGATACCCTCACGTTTGAAACTATGGAATGGGGATTCAGAATAGAAAGTTAGAATGAGATTGGGGAACGGAGACCTGAAAATGGCCATTCCCTATAACTATGCCCGAGACAAACGTGTTTGTAGTAGCTATCCAACCCAAGCCCAAGAAGAGCGTACAGTCCGTAGGGCTACATCCTCTGTCCAAGAATCCTCATGTACACATACATAGCAAGGGGTACTCTGAGTGTATGCAAAGAAGTAAACCACAATGTGTCTACATCCAGCTGCATCAGGTGGCGTCACACTGAACTTGGCTAGCGGCCAAAGTGTCTGTATCAAGTCTGTCACATCCAGGTCCCCTGTGTGGTGCGAGAACTCTAAAGCCTGGACCTGAAGCCAGTCAAGGACTGTGTGCAGAGTTCACTTTGTGTGATCTCTACCACACAAAGGGAAGCAGAAGCCAACTGCTGTATCCAAAGCCTTTGTGCCTCTGACAGCTAGAAAGAGAATGTGTACTCGAAAACAAGATGCCTCGATGTCGAAAGATGGGTTGCCCAAGAATCGGGTAAAGCTATAGTCAAAGAAGGCTCACCGTTGTCAAATGCCAAAACTGATCAGCCCACGAGTGACTGACACAAAAGGAGACCTATCCAGAAGTGGCGTCCTCAGGTAGGGCTGTCCCTCCCAAGCCATTCGGCTCGAAGCGAGAGCACTATCAAGAGAGCGTCAAGCTGCGGAGGAGTGTCCAGTCCCCTGTGTTGAACGAGGAGTGTGGGACGGGTCACATGACAATGTTGAGGGATCAACAGGAGAAATGGGGGAAGCAGGAGGTGAGAGTGAAAGAGGAAAACGGGGAGGAGGAGATGGAGGGCGAGGGAGAGGCGGGGCAGAGGAGTCGGAAGGCGGAGGGAGAGAGGGGGGACTGACGGCGGTGAAGCTGAGATGAAGGGAGGGTCCTCAAGGAATTTCTGCTTCAGAGGGTCAAAACGGTTCCCTGTAGGAACCCAATGTTGCTAGACTGCTGAAGGTCGGTGGCCAGTCACTAGAGAGACGGTGTGACGAGGCCGTCCCTATCGACAGTGATCGTGCACCTACTGCCAGCTATCAACTACTTGGTCACTGGACACTGAAGAGATAACCAGCATGCGTCTTAGGTACCTGTCTGTTGTGCATCATCAGCCTTGGGAGGCTGAGCATGTGACGCAGATCGAGATCTCTTGCGACGAGAGGCCTTCGCTATATGGCCCATCTGTCTACATATGAAACACTGGTTAGGGAGTCTCGAAGACTCCACCCTTTTTTTTTCCGAGAAAAAGATCCTTCTATTAGTTAATGAAAACTGCCCATAGGGCTACAACCACCTCTGCAAGAGAGGGCTACAACAAGCATGATGGGGAGACTCTCCCAATGAAAAAACAGCATATATACAATGGGGCTAAATCAAGAGATGGGAGGAGGGAAAAGCCACACAAGTGGACAGTAGTGCCATCTGAGCACCCCCTGGACTATGGTGTAGAAAGGCCCAGGGCACCAGAGTCGAAGGAAAGCCTCGCGGCGCTCCCGCATGCGGTCGGAGCTGCCCTGTAGTCCCTCAAGCTGTCCTCTGAGAGTATGGATCAGCTCTAGCCAGAAGTCACGAACAGTCTCTGCTGGTGGCACAGGGTGAGCCTCAAAGATGCGGAAACAACGGGCCCGCCAAATGAACCAAAGTGTCAGGCCACTGATGAGCTCCCAACACTCCTCTCTCTCACTGCACCACTCCAGTGGAGTAAGCTCTGTAGCAGGCTGAAGTATAGGTCGCCCCCCCTGTATCACTATCATCCTGCTGGTGGAAGATAGCTCAAACTGAAGTGCCGGGCCCGTGAGGGTGGACCAAGCCGCTGCCCCCCAAGTGTACTGTCGAGCCGTGGAGAGAGCAGGCATCAGCCGAAGAACTCGTAGCCACACCTGCTGGGCCGAGGGACAGTCCCAAAGACAGTGACGCTGACTCTCCACCAAATGGTCACAAGCTGCACATGTGGCCGAGAGACCACTATGCACAAGCCAGCTCCCTACTGCTGTGGCTCTATGTGCGACCAGCCACTGAAACAAGGTGACTCGCCTCGGCTGTCTGGAGTCCCACAGCCTCTGCCAAAAAGCTGCCAAGAACTCGACTGTGAGGCCCTCCTCCTGCCAATGACGTGCTGCAGCGGGGCGGGCCTCTCTCTGTGCTGTAAGTATATGACGTCCAAGCCGAACAGTGTACTGAAAGAAGGGCACTCCTGGGCGGTCTGCAGAAGAGAAGGGGTCCCTCCATAGCCACTCACCAGGATCCCATTGTACTCGTGCCAGTGGACAACACTCCCAAGCCCATAGCCTCCAGTGTCCTGTCTCAAGAGCTGCTGGGTCAGGGTCTAAGACGCAAGTCCTCCCACAGATTCCCACAACTCGGATCCTCTGGAAACAGCACACTGCTACCTGCGGGGCCTCTACTGCAACTCGCTGTAAGTGTCCCCCACCCTAAAGCTCGAAGAACAGGGCTGGGACAGTCTCTGAGCAAGCCCTGACTGAAATGAGAACCTCCAGTCGTGTGAAGGCTCCCATCCACCGGGGTGCTACTGGCTCGAGAGGCGTGAGCCACTCAGCTGGAACTGACTCTGAGATGTCCTGACACATGCTCTGCACCCCCCTCATGCCATGTAGCTGGACAGCCTGCACCTCCTCCGACAAACCTGTGAACTCTAGCCAGTCACCTAGAGAGCGCACTGGACCAACTGCCATGGGACACCAAGAAACATGAGGCCGACTCCCTCTGAGTGCTAACCATGGGGTTCCAGACGAGGGGCTGCCGTAGGCGCTCCTCTGTGCACGTCGGCAGTCTCTGCTCTAGGCCACGCCGTAAGAGCTCCCAAGATCGAAGCAAACTCACAGCAAATCAGTCCTCCAGTCTCCTGCTCAAACCAACTCGGCGCAGCTCTGTAAAGATCCATCTGGTCGAAGGTTGCCAAGGGCCTCCTGACTGAGGCACCCTGGCACGAAGCCTCTGCAGCAAGAACTCCTTCCAGGGCTCCTCGCCTGGAAGAAGTGCTCTGACGACGAACTTCCCAAGAAGGGCTCTACTCTGCTGTGCTGGATCAATGATCCCAAGCCCTCCCTGAGAACAAGGAAGTGTGATGACCGACCAAGCCACCTTGGCTCGGGCAATCCGAGTGTCGCGACCTGACCAAAGGAAGTTCCTGATCAGCCTCTCTACCTGGCTGATACAAGAACTCGAGAAGATCCAACAAGAAGTGATGTACCACATAGTCGCCAACAACACCTGGTTGGCAACTACTACTCTACCAACCAGCGAAAGTCGTGCTGAGCTCCAATGTAACAGCTTTCTCCTGATGGACAGGAGAAGAGGAGCAATCTGCTGCTCAGGGGACAAGTCCAAACCAACTTGACAACCCAAGTATCGAACTGCAGTCCCTGGAGGAATCCACCTGAAACCCTCTCCTGGCATCCAATCTGACACAGGAGCACTGCCAACCGAGAAAGCCACTATCTTTCTCCAGTTGATCAGTGCGCCCGATGCACAGCAGAAGGTCTCAAAGCCTGCTCACATCTGTGTAAATTGGCCTCCTGGACCTCTAAGTACAAGGCCGAGTCGTCAGCAAACTCAGCGTCCAGAAGCTCATCTCCCCGTATAGGGAGTGCTAAGCCCCTCAGACCAACCTGCTGTGACACCAAAAATCTGCTCATCGCCTCCGCATAGAACAGAAAGAGAAAGGGGGCAAGAGGACAACCCTGTCTGACCGATCGTGTGAGCATGAAGCGCTCACCTCTACCGCCTGCCAAAAGCACCCGACTGTGAGCCTGTCTGTACAAAGCTGACACCCCTCTGATCCAAGCATCTGAGAAGCCCATCCTGCGTAGCGTGCCCTCTAGAAAGTCCCAGTCAACTCTGTCGTATGCCTTCTCAAAATCGAGAAGAAGAATCACAAGGTCCTCCCCACGGAGTCGTGCCAGGGCAGAAGCCTCCCAGAAGGTGAAGATGTTGTCAAGGATACTGCGTTCCTTGACAAAACCTGTCTGAGTCCCATGTATAAGGCTCTCCAAAAGTGGCTGAATCCTCAAACTCAGAGCCTTGGCAAGAATTTTGTAGGCTGAGTTTAGGATGGTGATGGGGCGCCACTGTCGAATCTCATCCAAGGAGCCACCCTCCTTTGGAATGAGGTAAATCAGGCCCTCACTCATGCTATCCGGCATCACTCCTGTGAGCACAATGTACTGAAAGGCACTACACAAATCTGGGCCAAGCAGGTCCCAGTACTCCAAGAAGAAACTCGGAGTCAGCCCATCCTCACCTGGACAGCTACCACGAGGGAGGGCCCTAAGAGCCGTGTGCAGCTCCTCAAGCTGAAGAGGTATCTCTAGCCTCTGGCGCATCTCCTCAGACACAAGACAAGGCATTTGTGCCCAAACCTGCTCCCTGCATGCATCCTGTCTCTCTGACTGGGGCTCAGCCGACAGTAACTCACGGTAAAAGTCAGTAGCAACTGCACGCATATCCTCGGGCTCACAAACAACTGACCCATCTGGTCTCCTCAACTGATTGACCTTGGCATGCGAGTGCCGAGGTCCCACTGTCTCAAAAAAAACACCTGTCACTCTGTCACCCACCTGAGTCCACTGAGATGCCTGTCGGTGAAAGGCAAACTCATGGCGCCTCTCCTCTGTGCAAGCAAGCTCATGTCGAGCCTGCTGTAACTGCTCCTCCAACCATGGACTGTCTGGATGCTGCTCCTGCATCCTCTGCAGTGAAGCAATGCCTCGTCTAAGACGCTGCTCCTCCTCTCTCGCTGCAGCCCGTCGAGCCAGAGACTCCTGTAGAAAAAAGTGGCTAAGCTGAGCTAGGCCTAAGGCCACTCTGTCTGGAGGTAGAGTCTGGCTGTCCATGCCCTCTGTCCAGAGAGCCTCTACCCTCTCTCTGAGTGCTGAGTCCAACAAGACCCGCTCTGGGATGCGAAGCATCGTGCTCCCACTCCTCTGCCTGTCTGTCACTGTGAGGATCACTGGTGCATGGTCCGAGAAGGATGTCCCTGCCAGGATGCCCACTGAGCCCCCCAAGTCACTGAAGTGGTCACTAGTGTAGAAGCGATCTATCCGCGATAGATTCACTCCTCCCACTTTGCGGTCCGATCTAAAGAAGGCAAGACTCTCTGGAGGCCTCACAAAGCCAGAATGCTGCCATGTATCCGAGACCCTCAAAGTCATACACAACCTCTCCCAAGCTGCTAACTCGACTCCATGCACAGTAGCATGGCTGCCTCCGATCCTGTCAGAAGGGTCCTCCAACATGTTGAAGTCCCCTCCTACACACCAATGGTCAACCTGTGGCAAAGACTCGAAAATCTGTGACCAAAACTCTGCACGAGCACTCGCCACATTGGGCGCATAGATGTTCAGGAAGCCCACAAGGCCACCCTGAAGCTGCATAGTAATCCACTGAGCCCTGCCTGGCACAATAATCCCTCTGCCCACAATGGCATGCTGCAATGAGTCCGCAATAGTCATACATACCCCACCCTCGATGCCTCCAGGTCCAGAAGCAGCTGACCAAAAGGTATCATACCGTCCACGCAAAATCTGACCACATCGCCGAATGCGGCTCTCAGACAAATGGTGCTCCTGAAGCATAAGGAGATCAATCTCTCCTCCCACAAGGCAACGCTGAAGCTCCTGACGCAATCGGCCCCGCTGTCGCTGAAATTGGGGCCCACCTAGTCCCTGCACGTTCCACGAGACGATTCTCATGGGGAGCGAGAGAGAACAAATGCTGCCGCAGCAGCAAGACGGGCTATCTTCGAGGCTGGCTTGGATGGGGAGTAATCCGCATCCGAGCGTCCTCTAGATAGGCAAGACTGCAGTGAGTGCCTGGCCCAAGCCCAAGCAGAGCGAGCCGTGCGTAAAGCAACCTCCTCTGTCCAAGAGTCCTCATGAATGTATACATAGCAAGGCAAACACTGCATATCAGCAAAAAAGTACACCACAATGTGTCTACATCCTGCTGAGTCTGGGGGTGTCACCGCAAACTTGGCCAGTGGCCACAAAGTCTGCAGCAAATCTGTAACTCCAAGTTCTCCCAAGTGGTGAGAGAACTCGAGAACCTGTGTATGCAACCATCCACCACTGAGTCTAGGGACCACTCTCTCTCAGTCCTCCCACAGAGGGGGAAGGAGAAACCAACTGCTGAGTCCAAGGCCTCTGTTCCCCTAGCGGCGAGGAACAAAGCGTGGACCCTGAAGCAGGCTGCCTCGTGGTCTGCTGCGGAATCGCCGAGGAAGCGAGTGAACCCGTAGTCGAAGAAATCCTAGCGGCGTCAGAGGTCAATGCTCGTCAGACCACGAGGGATAGCTGCAAGGGAAGATGTCTGAATCTGCAGAGGGGGCCGCAAGAAGGGCTGACCCTCTCTCGCGAGGCGACTCGTGGCAAAGGCGCTGCCAAGAGATCTCCTAGCCGCCGGCGAGGGACCCGTCTCCTGAGTCGACTGTGATACTGGAGCAGGAGGAGGGGGAGAAGGAACTGGGGGGGGGCCGAGGAGAAGAGAAGCGGGGTGGGGCGACAGAGACAGGAGGGCGAGGAGGGGAGTAGGCGGGAGCAGAGGGCGGGGGAGGGGATGTGGAGGAGGAGGGGAAATCTGAAGGTGGGGCAGCTGGCGAGGGTGAAGCTGAGGTGGAGGCTGGCGTAGGGGGCTCCTCCTGCTCAAGAGGACCAAAGTGGTTCCCCGTGGGAACCCACTGCTGCTGAGTAGGCACCTGAGGGCCACTCTGAGTGCCAGGCTGTCGTTGTGGCCCCTGGCGTCGACGGCCACGGGCTTGCTGCCACCCCTCCTCCGCTGGAGGCCCAGGCTCGGAGGATGGCTCTGAATCTGTGCGCTGTGCCGCTGGCTGTGGCTGCGGCCCAGCCTTGGCAGGCTGGGGCTGAGGTTGAGGTGCAGGTCGTGGCCTCCTCCGTGGACAGGCCTTCGCTAGGTGGCCCATCTGTCTGCAAATGAAGCACTGGTTCGGGAGACCCGAGTACTCCACACTCTGTCTAAACCAACCCCCACTCACCCGAGGCAGAAGGATGACCTTCGGGAGCGTGTGGGTATCTCTGACCAAAACTCGAACTTAAGGGATGCCAGCCGCCTTGGCAGCTACTAATGCTGCCGTACGAGGTGTCTCCAGGACAGTCCCGATGGCGGAGCCAATCCTGGAGAGAAGTGGAAGGTACTCCCTCCGTAAACCCGGAAAGCAAACTGAGATGGGGATGTCTGCCTCCTCTACGAGCACATCCGAAGTCGGGTCAAAACCATGTCGCCACTGTCGAAAGTGGGCGCGTGATGCTCGGATGGCCAGTGGACTCATAGCTATGACCTTGGAGGCCATCTCGGAAGTCTCAAACTCGATCTGGTAGTACCCCCGTCCGAGAATCTGGACATCCAAGATCTTGCCCACCTCTGCGAGAAGGCGGGCCTGGAGAAGGTCTCGCAGCTCTCCTCTGCTAGGGCGGGTGCCGAGAACCTTGCAGATGACTAAGTCGCCTGCAAGCGCTCTACCTCTGCGGCAAGGCTCGCTTGCTCTGTCGGCGAAAGAGCAAGTCGAATGGTGGGCTCAGCGGGGTCGGGCGAGGGGGCTTCAGGCAAGTCCCTCTGTGGCGGAGCTGGAGCCTCCATCTGTGTCTACTGCTGAGTCGAAGAAGCGGACGGTGAAGGAAGTCTGCAACCGAGTACGCCGAGCACTCGTCCGAAAAAGAAATGCTGCAGAGCCAGGTGTAGAAGACCTTAGGGAACAGTGAGGACGACGGGGGGGGGGGGGGGACGGAGAGAGCAGCGAGCGAGAGACAAGAGGCTGCAGGCGGGGTGGGGGAGAAGCGGCCAGGGAGGGGGGGAAGGCAGCGGACGGGCTGGAGGGAAGGGGGGAAGGCAGCGGACGGGCGGGGGGGGGGGGGGGGGGCGAGGGTGAGGGAGGCAGCGTGAGGGCGAGGGGGGGGCAGCGCGGGGTGGCAGGAGGCAGCGCGAAGGGGAGGGGGGGCAGTGCGGGGGCTGGAGGAAGCGCGAGGGAGGGGGGGGGGGGGGGGGGGGGGGGGGGGGGGGGGGGCAGCGATGGCACAGCAGGGGGGGGGGGGGCAGCAGTAGCGAGCTTTTCTGTCGAATACTCCACCCTTTGGCGGAGCCATCCCACATTCACCCTAGGTAGGACTACCTTCGAGAGAGAGAGTGGGTGTCTCGAACCAAAACGAGCACTGTGGGTATACCTGCAGCCTTGGCAGTCACTAAAGATTTTGTGTATGGGGTCTCCAAGACTGTCCCAATCTCGGAACCAATCCTGGAAAGAAGCAGGAGGTACTCTCTCCTCAAGCCGGAGAAGCAAACCTAGATGGGCAAATCTGCTTCCTCAGCAAGAATATCTGAAGCTGGATCGAAACCATGGCACCACTGTCTAAAATGAGCCTTGATTGCTTGGATGGTCAGCGGGCTCATCGAAATGACCTTGGCAGCCATCTCGGGAGTCTCAAACTCGCTTTAATAGTACCTTCACCAAAGAAGTTGAATGTCAATGATCTTTCCCACCTTTGCTTTGTAGGAGGTCGCATACCAAAACCTGCTCCCGAACATAGTGGTACTGCACCTCAATGTGCTTTGTCCGAGCGTGAAAGATAGGGTTCTTGGCAATAGCAATGCAACTCTGATTGTCGCACAAAAGACGAGTCGTAGCAGTCTGGGGAAAACACAACTCTCCTAGTAATCTCCGTAGCCATATGGCCTCACAAGCAGCATAGCAAGCTGCTCTGTACTCCGCCTCTGTAGAAGATTGCGCAACGGTGGGTTGCAACTTGCCACTTACTGCTCCATGAAATGGGTCCCAAGCCGAGTGTGAAAACTACTCCTGTAGTAGAGCGCCGAGTATCTGGATTTCCTGCCCAATCTGAATCGCACCAACCAAGTAAGGTGCAACCCTTGGAGCAACCATACAACACACCATGGTCCAAGGTGCCACTGATGTACCGCAAAGTACATTGGGCACACTGCCAATGTCACTGACGAGGTCGGGTGTGAAGGAACTGAGGACAAAAACTGTGTAATAGATGTCTCGTCGAAAATAAGTTAGCCATACGAGGCAGCCAACAACATTCTTGTACTGCTCCAAGTCAATCCATGAAGAAGGATCATGAAGCAATACGTTCTCTCTGGGCTCAAGAGGAGTATCAATCGGTCTGCAGCCTGTCATCTGGAATCTCTTCAGGATAGCATTCGCATACTTCTGCTGAGAAAAGAAGATGCCATCTCGTGCCTGAAAAATCTTGAATCTAAGAAAATAGTGATGAAGCCCAAGATCAGTCATCTTGAAACACATCTCCATAGCTCTCATGATTAACTTGATCTTGCTGGTCTATGAACCTGTGAAAGATCGTCCACATAGACAATCACTATTGCAACTAAAGAGCCATCAGAAACAACATAACAGTTGGAATCTGATGAGGTACATCGTAACCCCAGCTTCACAAGAAACTGGTCAAGTATGAGGTACCACTATAGTCCAGCCTGCTTCAGTCCATACAATGCTTTCCACAACTGATAGACCCACTCCTTGCCTAGTATACGAAACCCAAGAGGTTGCTCCACATAAACTTCTTTATCCAAATCTCCATTCAGAAACGCACTCTTGACATCCATCTGAAAGATAGGCCAACCAAAGTTGGCTGCAAGAGCAAACACTGTGCATATGGTAGTCATGCGAGCGGTGGGAGGAAAGGTCTCGTCAAAGTCCACGCCTGGTCGTTGTGTGAAACCTCGAGCAATAAGTCTCGCCTTGTGTTTGTCGAGGGAACCATTGGCCTTGTACTTTGTCTTAAAAATCCATTTCGTAGAAACCACCCTCCGCTTGTTGGGCATGAGAACCAAAGTCTAGGTTTTATTCCGCTCGATAGCGTCCATCTCTGGCTGCATGGCACGCTTCCAGCAATCATGCGGGAGTGCTTCCTCCACCGAGGAAGACTCAATTGGTGAAGCCTGAATATGAGACATGAGTGCAAAGTCCACGAACTCTATGCTATCATAAACTTGCATGTCCTTGAGGCGTGCAGAACGTCGAGGCTGAGTGAATCTGGTAACTTCGTAACTCCAGAGGAAGAAACCGTAGAGTAGAGCCAACCAAGAACTAACTTCTCCTTGCGCGGTGGGACTACCTCCACCGAAGGAGAATGATCATCCATATCAGAATCGGAATCTGGCATGACATGATCGGGTGAAGTAACTGGCTACGGTGTAGAGGGAACAGGAACAGGAACATGGCTAAAATTAGGTGTAGGAGGTGGACGAGGAGGAGGTAGGGAAGGTATAGGCTTGGATGATGCCCTCTTTGCAGGTGTGCTAAAGAGCTCCATGAAAGTCACATCACGGCTAGCTGTGATGGTCTTGGCGTCAGGATCATAAAGCCGGTATCCCGTCAGACTCTCGTGAATAGCCCAAGAAGATGAGCTTCTTCGCCTTGAAGTCTAACTTCTGTCGCTTCTCCTTTGGCACATGGACAAAGTCCGGACACCCAAAAACTCGAAAGTGTGAGACGGAGGGCTTGCGCCCGTAGTAAGCCTGATAAGGAGTCATGCCTGCAAAGCATGAATAGGAGAACGATTCTGGATGTAAACCGCCGTGTTGCACGCCTCTGCCCAGTAAACCCAAGGCAAAGAAGCATGCGCAAGCATCGCGCGAGCCATCTCCATGATAGTTCTGGGAAGGAGTGTAAGGAGTAGTCAGCTAGCGCTGGATGCCCTCTGACTTGCACCACTGTGCAAAGTCCTTGAAGGTGAACTCACCCCCTCTGTCTGAGCGAATACATTTAACGTGCAAGTCCTTCTCCTTTTCAACCATCGTCTTCCAATTTTGAACGAAACTGAAAGCCTCCGACATGAGCTTTAGGAACGAAGCCCAAGTGTACCTGTTGAAATCGTCCACAAGCACAAGCAAAGACTGTGAGCCAGAAAATGAAGGAGTGCTCATCGGGCCACATAGATCAATGTGAACCAGTGCAAGTGGTGCCGAAGCTCTATTGGACGCCTGCTTCGAAAAGGCAACCCTGTGTTGCTTGCCCATCTGGCAAGCCTCGCATACCCCTGATGAGTGTATCGCTGGTAAACCCTCCACCATAGAGGTCCTAGCAGCCTGCTGAAGCTGTTGATAACATAGATGTCGAAATTGTGCATGCTATAGAGAAGAAGACTCCGTGGTCCTAGACAAAAGAGCAGTGAGGCGGTATAGGGAACCATCGCGCTCACCGCGTGCAAGGATAGTACCTGTCGTAGAATCAGAAATGATGATTGTGCCACTCCCAAAGTGTATGTCAGCTCCCTGAGAGTCCAAACTCGACACAGAGAGGAGGTTGAAGGCCATGTCCGGAACGTAAAGCGCCTCCACTGAACTGGACTTCAGGTCTGAGGTAGAACGAAAGAGGGTAATCTAGCCTGTGCTAGACACTGGAATCTTATGGTTGTCACCCATAGTGACGGTCTGCTCGTGAATCTCCTTGAGAGAGCTAAATCATGACTGTTGGGGAGTCATATGAGTGGTGGCTTCACTGTCAACAACCCAAGTACCTGACTGCGATGTGGCAAGAGCATGGTCCGTCATTGCGACAAGAGTGGTCTCGCTTTCTTGTAAGAGGCTACAACTGCAGTCGAGGCTGTCTGTTTGTCCATGTTGGCCTCGTCTCGCTTCTTCTTTCTGCATTCTGATTCTTTGTGCCCTTTCTTGTGGCAATGGTAACATTCGATGTCCTTGTTCTTCTTCTTCTTCTTACCTTTACCTTTCTTGTTACCTCCTTGAGCTATCAAAGCTCCTTCTGCATCAACAGCACCTCCGGCCCGGAATGCGGAGTGCCTCTCAATTTGTCTAAGGGAAGGGAGAATCTCGTCCCAAGTGGGAAAAGAGGTACGTGCAGATGTGAGCAAACTCTGAAAGTAGGGATCAAAGCATGGGGGAAGCTTGAATAGTAAGAGGCAGGCCATGCGTGCCGAGGTGATGTCGCCTCCGGCAGAGACAAGGTCATCCCACAGTTCTCGCCTGCGACAGGTCAACCCATCAAGTGAGTTGAAATCCTTGAACTGGAGGTTGTACAGCTCCCGTTCAAGAGTGATCTGTCTGGCAAACGAGGTCTCCTCAAACTGGTCAAGAATCCGTCTCCACAATGGATGTACATGCTCCTCTTTGGAAACTTCCTTCGTGATGCTTCAGAGAGGTTCATCATAAGAAAGTTGAAGACTCGTATGTTCCGATCCATCCACTCGTCGATTTGGGCCTGAGTGGTGGTGGGAAGGGAAGGCTGAGTAGCCAAATGGGTGAAATCATTCAACCATTCCCAGAGTCGATGGTAGGCAATGATTATGCAGACTCGTGTCCTCCACACAGAATAGTTGTGTAAATCCAACTTCTTCTCCTTAGCAGATTGGGTGAGGCCATAATTGTTGGATGTAGCGTTGGCAAATGCCGACGTGGTCACAGAAGTGGAAGTGGCCGTAGTCGCAAAAGACGTAGTGGCCCCCTTCTGGGACAGTTGTTGTTGTCCCTTCTGCTTCGGAGTCGACATGTCGCGTGCTCAAAGAGAAGTCCCAAAGGTAGATCGATAAGATCGCAAGTCGTCCATGAAGGTACCGTTCCGAAGGCTGTCACAGTCCGAGATAACCGCACGGACAACCCCCGGATGATGTCCTGACGATCAAGGGATGGTTCAACTGCACAAGAGGTAAAAATTCAGTGTGTTGTCCGCCCAAAAAACGCTGCAAAGGGTGCTGAAAACGCTGCTCTAATAGATATTTCAGCATGCCTGTACGCCACCGATCGGTGCGGGACCGTCGCAGAGTGTCAGAGGAGAGGGTTCTCGCACTTTTCAGCCGTCGAGGGGCTGAAAACAGAGAAAAAACAGCAAGTAATAAGTACTGAAAATGGCGCCGATTAGGTGTAGATACCTGTCCAAGATGTAGATCTGCAAGTTCCAGGTAGTGTAAAAGACTCCTGGGTGTTCCTTGGCCGCTCCCTTCGGTGCACAAGATCAGCGTTTTCTGGAAAACGCCGCAAGTCACCAAAAAATGTAAGAAAAGTACGGAAAAACGCAGCAAGATCTGCAAAACACAAAACAAACGCAAAACTGTCCAAAAACACTAGGTGTTGCAAAAAATGCTAGCAGATGTTCGGTGCCGTTTTGGTGCGATTCTGGTGCAGGAGGGAAGCACTACACAGAAAGGAGTCCCTTTCTCGTGGGACCCACAGAGGTGACTGCCTTTCAGACATTGAAAGAGAAATTGACTACGGGACCAGTTTTGACTTTGCCGGATTTGCAGAAGTCATTGGAAGTATATTGTAATGCTTGTGGTCGTAGTCTGGGTGCGATCTTAATGCAAGAAGGCCATGTCATTGCCTACAAAGCTGATTGTTCTCAAGGCCGGAATTGACAGCATAGATTTATGAGAGAGATTTTGGCAATTATCCATGCTCTTACTCAGTGGCTAGATTACCTACTAGGAGCTGATTTTACGGTCTTCACAGATCACAAGAGTTTACGCTACTTCTTGTCACAGAAGCAGCTATCAAAAAAGCAGATGCGGTGGGTGGGCAAACATCTTGTCACAGTTCACTTCCAGATTGTCCATGTGCAAGGACAAAAGAATTTGGTGGTAGATGCTTTATCCCGGAAGTCGTTGGTTCTGGCTATTTCCGCGATACATTATAGGAGCTTCGAGGATATGGTCGATCAGTATGTCACAAATACAATGTTTGCAGATATTTTCACTCGGATACAGAATGGGAAGTAGTAGCGGGATATTCCATTCGGGATGGCTACTTAATGAAGAAAACGATATTGTGCGTTACATGTGTTAAGAGAAAAGGTTCTAACCGAATGCCACTGTCCAACATTTACGGGTCACCGCGGCATTGCTACCACCTTGAAAGGTGTGGAGAGATACTTCTTTTGGCCGAGACTCAAGAAGGATATGGACAATTTTGTACGCAGTTGCTTGGTATGCTAGAAGGTCTAGTTTGACAGGCATAAAGCACGGGGATTGTTACAGCTTTTACCCATACCCACCCGCCCCTGGGAAAGTATTGCAATGGATTTCAGTTTTGATCTCTCGAGAACACAGAGTGGACATGATGGTATCTGGGTTGCTATTAACAGATTTAGCAAGCAAGCTCATTTCATTTCATTGCTATGGCCCACTGGAGAAAGATTGCACATCAATGTAAGGAATATTAGAGTTACACCACCGTTGCTTCGCCATTTTGTACGGCTAGTGATTGTCCTGGGTTGGCCACCCATCACACATCATGTAGATTTCATGGGCAGACGTTTTTAGCATGTGTCCGGCCGGTCATTTTTTGTGCCTGGCTTGGTGCACACATTTTTAGTCATTTTTGGGCTTTTATGTTTTTTGCACCAGTTACACATTTTGCCCTATCTTAACCTAAGATTCTATAAATAGAATGCTTAGGGTTTTGTAGTCATTCACATTGTGTATCAAGAACATCATTTGCAGAGCACTTGTGCTCTCTCTCTCTCTCTCTCTCTCTCTCTCTCTCTCTCTCTCTCTCTCTCTCTCTCTCTCTCTCTCTCTCTCGCATTTTTGGTGCGCGTGGCTCACACTATTTCCACTGCTCACTTTCACATGGTATTAGTCGCCAAGACGCAGAGAATCTTCATCGATCCTTCCTCCTAAGCCTAGCGGCTGCATTTCTGGACCCTTCCGTCGCGGAAAACTGCAACTTCAGCCTAGCGTTTTTTTGCATATGCTAGTGTTTTTGGTTCAGCCTAGCATTTTTGCACTTGCGGCTCAAATTTGCTATCAAAATATGCAAAGGGGAAGCAACCTCTGTAATGAACCGCCGGTAGTAAGAACCGCTTCTAACTTCATGGACATTCTTCAAATCGGGCCAATCAAAGATAGTCTCTATCTTGGCCGGGTCCATCTGCACTCCTGCTTCTGCTGAGACGATGTGTCCCAAAAAGTGTATCTCTGGTAGGAAAGATTCACTCTTCTTTGTATTAATCACCAACTTGTGATCTCGTAATACCTGAAAGACCTGTAGCAGATGTTCTCTATGTTTTGCCTCATCCTTGGAGAAGACAATAATGTCATCAAAGAAAGTGCCAACATAAGATCTGTACTCTTTGAAAATCTTGTCCATCACTTGGTTAAAAGTCGTCGGAGCATTGGTAAGGCCAAAAGGCATCACCAAAAACTCGAATAAACCGAAGGTCGTCCGAAAAGCTGTCTTGTAGACATCTCCCGACGCGATTCGGGTTTGATGATATCCGCTCTTCAAATCGATCCTGCTAAAACAAGAGGAATATCATCGATCCTAGGAATCAGAAATCTGTACTTGATGGTGATTTTGTTGAGAGCTATATAGTCAATGCACATTCTCCAAGATCCATCTTACTTCAAAACCAACAACACCGGAGAGCAGTCAGGTGAAGTACTCGGCTGGATAAGACTCTTTTTCAAGAGGTCTTTCACTTGGTTCATAATCTCTTCATTCTGGGCTCGCCTCACACGGTAAGGTGGCCGGTTTGGTGGTGTGCTTCCAGGTATCAGATCAATGGTATGATCCTCACGACGAGCTAGTGGCAACTCGTCAGGCAGGCCCTCAGAAAAGCAATCGGCATGAGTGTGGAGAAAATCTTCGCGTTCTTTTACGAGGTCAAAACATATTCGACCTTCAATCATATTCAGTTCTCTCCAGAAAATCGAGTAAAGAAACTGAATTTCATCAAGTACAATCTCCGTGCCCTTCATTTGTCAAAGTCGCTTTCCCTCAAGTCTCTTTACGTTTTTCTTGCTTTCGTGCTCGTGTTTAAGCTGTTCTTTTGTTCGATGCAGTTCAGTTTCCAAAGCAGCTTTCTCCTGCAACCTCTTCGCTTTCATTTTGTCCCTTTTGGCTTTCCATGATTTTCTTCATGTTCTCACGGATATGTTTTTGATTTCTGTTTGAACAGGCAATGTGGCTTCCTCGGTTGGTTTGTTTTTGGTAGCTTTCTGAGCTTGAGCTCGAGTCATCACCTTTAAAGGAATTGTGGGTTCTATCTCGGATCCGCTTGAAGAAGGCATCACGCCTACAACGTTCCTTGTTGCTTTCCCCTTACAGTTTGGATTCTTACAACGTGTTGGATTAGATGGTCTCTCCCACAACCGTCACAGAATACAAATATTTCTATTTGTTGATCCTTGTTTGAACAACCTCGTGCCCAATGGTCACCTCCACATTTATAGCATGGATCATCTTGTTTCATAGCTGGTGATCTAGTCGATCGCTGAGTCTGGTAAGAATGTTCTTCGAACCATACTCTTGATTGACTATGAACATGAGTGTATTCCCATCCATGCAATACTCGTTTTTCACGGGTTGTGGCACATGCATTGGCTGAGTGTAGGTGACTACTACTCTACCATCATTCAAAAGAGGTGGTTGTTGCCCTAGCCTACGTTGCGATTTTGGTTGAGTGTAGTGGGATGATCCCCTCCACAAGTAATACATCTCGTCAATTGAGGTTGTCGTACATTCAGGTTTTGTATGTAGACTTCGTTTATCCTTCTAATCATCTCTTTGACCACTTGGTCAAAGCTCTGCATCGTAGGAGTGAACATCTTCCTTTGTTGTGGATTTACTCTTTGGAGAAGAGGCACCACTAGTCACGCTTTCTACGTCTTACGTCACCTCTCTGTAGGCCTTGCAATCGTCAACTACATATGGAGCTTCTCTAGTAACTTGCTCAAACATTGTGCACTCTTTTAAATGTAGGTCGTTTTTTAGAGTTTTGTTCACCAAGCCTTCTATGAAGAAAACTGATAGCCTCTAATCTTGAGGTAACTCTCTCACAGGACATCTCTCTATGTATTGTTTGAAGCGCAGCAGAGCTTCCTTCACTCTCGTTCTTTTTCTGTTTAAAAACGTAGATCTGGGACACCATGTTGTACTTGATTCCCCTTTTCAAGAACTCCTCTATGAATTCTTGCAAGAGTTGTGCTGTTGGAAAAATCATCTCTATTTAGTGGTTGGAACCACGTCAAAGCCGTTCCTTCCAATGTCAACCCCAATCCCTCGTACTGTGTATAAAAATCTGCAATTTGTTCAGCTCTCAAAACTTGTTTGAAGAGTGAGACATGAGCATATGGATCCCCTGACCCATTGTATTTTGTTTTGACACACTGGGCCACTTGATATGGTCTTAATCGTTGTGGTCCAGTCACCAATCTAACCAGTTTGTGGTCTCGTGGAAAGACGTCTCTCGCTCTCTCCTCTTGTCTTGAAGAAAATTCCGGTGGAATCCTCTCTGATATGTCGTCTGGCATTGTTTTTTACTAAAAGTAAGTAGAGATCGGAGTACCATTGTATGTGTATCGTTCTAGGTCAATTGGATCGACAAGTTTGTACTCTCTTCCATACTTATCTACCATCAAAACTTGCACTCCGTGAGCATCCGTATATGTAAATGCATAGAGATTCTTATGGGTGGTCAAATTTCTAGCATTGGGTTCTACACACTTGTAGACAATATATAGATCCCCATTTGTGAACCTGTATACGCCCTCATGAGTGTAATTCATTAGAACTCTCATGGCTTCATTTGTTCTAATGAATCTCACATTCGGTTTGTTGATCAAAGGATGCCTCTCCTCTGGGTATTCTACCAATCCCACTGTTAAAGGCATTATAACGTTTCTTGCGTTTTTCATATCTTCGAGTGGAGTAGAAAACCCTGGTGGTGGATGATCTGTCATTATTAAGACTCACTCAAGATTCTCAAGATAGTACTTGACCAACCCACTTTGGCTTAGTACAACTTATCCCTTTTGTCCTTAGTAAGGTCTCTCAGAAATCAGGAACTTATGACTCTTTTGGTTTTTGGAAACTAGTTCTGGATACCCTAAAAGTTTGGATTTAGGAAACCTGAAAAATTTCAACTCTAAAACCAAAACCAGTTCTACGCGTGTTGTATTGCTTGCAAGCTTTCTTCCTGGCTATACCGGACTCCATTTGGAGTTGTATATCAAAAGTTAGAGCAATTTTGGTAAACTGCACTTGAAGCAACACTCAAAACAATCTCAGGACCACGACACGGGAACTTTGGCTTGTCTCTTGGTCTCCAGAAGGTATTCTTAGCTTAGACTTGAGATTTTGTACTAAGTACGTCTACAAGATCATCAACTCAGATACCCTCACTATGCAGAGGTACATGGATCGCGATCCATATTCCTTTGTCAAATTTTTACTTGAAATTATAACAGTATGTAAGCAAGGTCATATGCAGGCTCTGCACCAATTTTCATCAAATTCTGAGTTTTGGGAACATGGATCGCAATCCATGTTCAATCATATCTGGACTTGATCTATAAAGAGTTTGTTCCTGACTATATTCACAAGCTAAATCTCAAATCTTTTTGGATTTGGACTTGGTTTAATTGGTCAAATGCCCTAGGTCTGCACTGCGGTTTTCAGTATGTCACCAATTTTCCTCTTTCTTACTCAAACTTGATATTTAAAAAATCCAAAAATGGACTCGAGGATATGTTTTCTTGTGTATGCACTACTGATTTTAGAAATTTTTCAAGTCAAGTTGTCACTATGGGGTCATGGATCGCGATCCATGGTTAAGACCCAAATTGACTTTTCTTGGTACCATCAGAATCAGCATGATAGTAGGTCCTTTGGTATCAAAATTTTACCTCGAAATTGAAAATTAGGTCAGCTTTGACGCTTGCTCAAATTGACAGTTTTGGACTTTTAGTCTAGTTTTTTATATCTAAATTCACTTTTGAAAAAATCACTAGACTCCTTGTGATGGACTCTAGCTATGGTACAAGTTTGGTCTTAGTCTATAACAATGGAACATGGATCGCGATCCATATACCCTTGTGTCAGATTGCGTTGAAACTTGGCACACAGCTTCCCCTTGGTCCTTTGATCACTGCTATATGGTTTTTGTATGATTTGGACTTGTTTAGGTTAACCAAAAGTGAATTCTTAAATCTGTTCTAGTGGTTTCCGACTATCTACTGTTTTTGGCATTTTTCACCTCTTTTGAAAACTTTTCTGACAATGGTTCTTTGAAGAAACGTTTCAACTTGTATCAGTTACCTACTTATCAATTTCCAACCAAAGATCATGATGAGGTACATGGATCACGATCCATGTTTGACCTCATTTAGACATTAAACTTGGTCAACTTAAAGTACATGTTATGGTGACACTCTTTCCCAAATCCTTTTTAATTTGAATTACTTTGCACAACCAAATTGTGTCCGCTTCGCGGTTTTTGGCTATTTGGCAGAATTTTGGTGTTTTAATTAACTTTTTTTAATTTTTGGCTATAGTCCCTTTTGGCAAGTTGTTTCTCTAGCTATCATGGATGTCCTGGTCAAATATCAATCCCAACTGTCAAAAAGGTACATGAATCGCGATCCATGTTTAGCAACATTTTATCATAATTTTGTTCTGCTCGTTCTCTATTCCCTGTAGAAGCCAAATCTCACCCCTTTTTCTAATTTGGATCCCAAAAAGTTTAAAAACCCCAAATTTTGTGTCTACAATGCTTGTTTTTCTATTTTTGTCCTACCAACTAATTTTGATGTGATTTTTGAGTTTTTCTTTCAAACAAACTTCATCAGAGCAATATTCCACTGATGCACAGTGTCACTGATCAATTTTTGTACTGATCAATTTTTTACAAAAATGGTCTCCATGTTCCTCCACAGACTTTGGCCAAACTTTCCAAATTGCTTTTAGAAAGTCGCTAATGCCCTTGATCCACAAATTTTTAAATTTGGATCACTTTTCAGGTCTCTACCATCAAATTTTCAGTATCTTAAAGTTATGGTCGAAAACCCTAAATTTTGTGTCTGCAATGCCTGTTTTGCTGTTTTTGCCCTATCAGCCAATTTTGATATGAATTTTGAGTTTTTCTTTCAAGCAAACTTTGATCAGTGCAGTATCCCATTAATACACAGTGTCACTAATCAATTTTTTGCAAAAATGGTCTCTAGAAGTTATGGCTCGCGATCCATGTTCCTCCACAAAACCTGGCCAAACTTTCCAAATTGCTTTTAGAGATGTCCTTGATCCACAATTTTTTTAATTTGGATCACTTTTTAGCTCTCTATCATCAAATTTTCAGTATTTCCGAGTTATAATCAAAAACCCCCAAATTTTGTTTCTGCTGATGTGATTTTTGAGTTTTTCTTTCAAGCAAACTTGAGCGCAGCAGTATCCCACCGATGCACAGTATCACTGATCAATTTTTTGCAAAAAGTCTCTGAGGGTCATTTATTACGATCCATGTTTCTCCACAGAATCTGCCCAAACTTTCCAGATTGCTTTTAAAAGAGTCTACTAATGTCCTTGATAAATAAATTTTTTAATTTGAATCTTTTTTCAACTCTCTACCATCAAATTTTTAATATTTCAGAGTTATGATCGAAAACCCTAAATTTTGTGTCTACAACGCTTCTTTTTATTTTTGCCTATCAATCAATTTTGAAGTTTTTCTTTCAAGCAAACTTGATCAGAGCAGTATCCACTGATGTACAATGTCACTGATCAATTTTTTTTCAAAAATGATCTCTGGGGATCATTTATCATGATCCATATTTCTCCAAAGAATCTGGCCAAACTTTCCAGATTGCTTTTAGAGAGTCTGCTAATACCCTTGATCCACAATGTTATAAATTTGGATCACTTTTCAGCTCTCTACCATTAAATTTTCAGTATTTCAGAGTTATGGCCATTTCGGCCAAAATATGATTTTCACCCTTTTTTTCCCTCAATCTTTTAACCGAAGTTTGATGGTGGTAGTTTCCTATTGGCTTCGATATTTAATTGCCCAGAATCATCGTAGATTCCACTGAGGCGACGGCTTCCTTGCAATTCAGGCCTCAAAATTAAAGGATAGGATGGGGTTTCGACCTATGACAGTCGCAAGATTTTCCCTGTCAATTGCTGTGCTAGACCACTCAGGCAAAGGCACGTTCTGCGCCAGTGCCTTCAATCATTTTTGACTTAAAAAAATCCAAACGCTGTCCCTGCCCCGTCGACCTGCGTCACTCTTGTCGTCGAGCCCTACGCGAGACCTGTCGAGCCCTGTCCTCCTGCGGTGCTACCTGGCCTCGGCTGCCTGCACCTTCCTTTTTCACCTCAAGAGTCGGCACCTTCCCTTTTTCCTTACATGCCAAACGGCATCTCCTGAAGATTCTAACCAAAGAGGATTTTTGAAATGGGTCCGACATACTCCTAGGTACTGAAATGAAACATAAAATAAAACAAACAAAACGATACAAAATAAAGTCGAAACTGAAGACGGAACAGCACTCTGAAGGCATAGAGAAAATCGAAGAATGAAATGCTTTTTGCTATCTCACTCACAACCCTCTTTACCTCACGAGAATAGATCTAACAAGTCCTCGACTCTTGGATTCTACCAAGCACTAAACCCCGTGCCTGGCTGCTTCACTGCTGAGGTGTAAATGAGATGAAGAGACAAATCTTTGAAAAAGAACGCTCTAAATACGCACTAGGTCACTCACCATCTAAAGATCATATTCTCGGCAACACGCCAATGTGAGCAGGTCGTCTTGACAAAAGTCTGTAGCATAGCTATCTGACACTAACATAATGTCAATACTCAGGGAAGTGACTCGGATGAGACATGGAGATTATTTGAGGTCATCAACCTCAAGAAGTGAACCTAACAAGCTAACACAACAACTCAACAAGCAAATCAATCACTCAATGATCAGGAAAATTTGTCTATGTCCTTTCTCACCGCTTTAAGTCATCACGTCATTTCGGGCAGTCGAACGGACTCAAAATGCAACGGAACTTTAGGACGAAGTCTAAGACACCTAGGGACATTATCTTACAAAGTTCGGTTGTAATCCGACAAGATTCCAAAATCGCGATCCATCATGAAAAAGGTCTTGAAAAATTGTAACAAATCAATCCAGAAAGGTCGCCCTATGGTTTAGAAACACTCTCCTATGGTCAAAACGTTAAAATCAATGATTTAAGAACTCAAATCTGAAGATTAAGCTCACTAACGCATAGTCGTGAATCTCAACAAAACTAACAATGCTTACACTTGAATGAAGTAACAAAGAGAGAGAAACACAATGTAAGTTTCGGAATTGAAAACGTAATTACCCAATCATTAGTTGCGATAATTACAAGTTGGAGTTTTGTAGTCGCTTGAGTGTACGTACAGCAAAGCTCTTTCTCTTCTAAAGATAAGCCTCTTTTCACATTAAAGTTATTGACTTTTATATCTAAGGCTTTCTAAATGGTAAATGTTTTGGCTCACATGGACCTTTACAAATATCATGACAAAATTACATCTCAGGGAATTGAGCTGCTACTCTAGAATCAAAATTTACACAGAGTATCACTACACTAACTCGAAAAAATAATAGACTACAAATGTGATGTCCGGCTACGTATCCAACTAGGTGGACATCCGTTCGATCAATCTGCAAACAATAGAGCAACAAGTCAAAGCACAGACTGCTCAAGGATCTCTAATCCAAAGAGCACGATCTCATCAAGAAGAGCCTACAAGTTATCAAAGGCCTACCAAAGGACTCGAGCATTGGTAAGATTTCTTACCATTTGCACTTGCTTGCCATGGCAGTGCTTTGAGAGCCCTACTTGAGCACTTATAACTCAGGCTTGCCAAGCTCCCTATGTCTCAATCTTGCCGCAAGGTGCTGATTCTTTGGGTGTCTTTGGCATAGGATTCGTGCTTGAGATAGCATCTTAAAGATGAAGTTGCTTGATATAGAGCTCCATTTTCAACTTCCATACTTGATAGTTTCATTGAGCTTATCTGTGGTGTGGCAGGGCTTGAAAGAGTTAGTGGAGGCAGAAGTGAAAGCTATGACAATCATTGCAAGGTTCGAGATTCTTTGTAATGGAGAGGCTAGCTTAATGGGCTTGAAGATGCTAGAGAAAGCTAGAGAGTGAAGGCTACTGAAGATTAGTGGAGCTTTGATACCATGTGGAAACTAATCAACATAACCTTAAAGCTAACCAAAAGAGATAACTAAAATAGAGACAAGAGGAATGAAAGAAAGAACACACCTGATTCACTACCAATGATGATGTGTTTATATACTATCCTAGATGAAGTGTTAGGTTTGGTATGTGTGATTGGGATTACTTGTAAAGTGGCTACAATCAAGGGAGAGTAAATCCCATTGATCAAGGGTAGGTAAATCAAACTGATTCTAGATCTAGAAAGTAAAAGATAGACTAGGTAAATCTAATCCACCATTAAAAATCAGCAGGCGTACAGGGATTTGTTTTTTTTTTTTCTTTGGGGGGGGGGGGGGGGGGGGGGGGGGGGGGGGGGGGGCGTTTGCCCTTGGTGTATGGATCACTCGCTCCTAAGAGTGCAGGCTTGAGCCATCTCTCTCTCTCGCTCTCATTTTTTAGCTGAAAGTCAAATGGGATTATAATTGTTTCCCAAGGACTGCTAATTCAACTAGCATAATACATTCTCATTCCCGATCATCCAATAACGAGCACATGCCAAAACTACCCACCTTTTCCTCTCTAGGAGGCATACTTTGTTGCATGCCCGATTACGTGAGAGCCAAGATGTTCAAGCTCTTCAACAATAAGTTTTACCATAGCATAAGATATTCGCACCGCACATCATAATGCAAGCAAGAAACCAACATGCAGGTAAACGAAGAATCCTCATTTATGAGACAGGAGGATACCGTCTGGGCACAGTAAGGATCCCCAAAATCAATGTCCATAGTAACATCATCCCAAAAAGAAATGTCAAAGACAAGACATGCTTATGGCATTGATACTCAAAACTCGATTGGGGAGTAAAAAACTAATGTATCTTCTTAATCAAAGAGATCAAAGCAGCTCACATAAAAATGCTCTTAAAGGCATCTCGTGAAGTGACTGGTGACTAGCAAATTCACGAAGGAACGTGGCAGACCAAGCCAAACATCGAGAGAAAATGATAGTTCTGCAAACAACCTGTAATTGCAGTAGAGATGAAAAGACATTTGCCTATTCGCTCAATGATAGCTTCAGGATTCGAAGCATGGATGAGAAGCTCAAGAGGTTGTGATTTAGGGAATTATCAGAAGATGCCAAGGTTTTTGGGGTTGCTGCCGCCTGAGCCTCCGTTACAAGACAATCTTTGTGAGGCAATTAGAAGCTTCTTCCACCTGAGGGAGAAGCCCAAGCAAAAGAAGTCATCTACTAGGCATTGCATTGTAATGAGACACCAAAACTACTGTGCTCCATGCCTTGTAAGAGCCCGGTGCAAACGAGCAGAGGAACTAACGCTCGCAAGTGAAGGTACGTACTACGACGTATACCTACCTGGCGCGCGCGAGAGGCCGTGCAGCCAGCAGCAAGCTCGAACTGCATGCAGCAAAAAAGCGTACAGCAAGGCCTTTTACCTGCACATATGGCACCTTTGGTTTTTATTTCTCTAGCTAAGTAGGCCTTAGTGGGGGCTACCCAATCCTAGAAAATCAAAAATTGCACGGAATCAAAAGAGATTCGATGCCAAGCATCACGGCAGTCAGTCGTGCAGGGAAGGCAACTGGCAGACAACCAGGGGATGTGCAGGAGAGGAGGACGCGGCGCACAGGGAATGAGGGAGGTGGGCAGATGAGCCATGTGCATAGGGTACCAGCTGCGGGCGAAGGGAGAGTCAAGAGCATGCGGATGCCAAGGAAGGGGGGTGACGCGCAGTTTGGCATGTAGAGGACCTGCGTGGCTGCAGATGAGCAGTTGCGAGGGGTTTTCTTTTCTATAAGAAAATGGGCACATAGCTGTCATCCGAAGTGGGTGGGCGAGCTGGTTATCTCAGCGAGAGTTGAATTGAATAATCGGCTATTGAAGTTCGAGCGCTGCTTGAAGCCTTGGTCTTTTTGCTTAGCATGGACAAAGGTGAGTCGTGCACCAGAACGGAATCTGCAAAGGTTCCGCCTAATGATTGAATAAAATATGGATGCTGCCAGTAGCTTGAGTACCTCTATGAGGAAGTAGGTAGTACCCATTTCAAAAATAAAAACTTTATGAGAATCCAATCTATCTTTTCCAAAAGTGAGCGCGCGTACACTCTTCTCTCTCACACAAGAAGATTTAGAAATTTTCTCATGTAGGAAAATAGAGTCTTTTCCAATGTTTTTCATACAGTGAATAACATCATGAGCTTCTGCTCGAGAGGCATCGCATACCTAACTAGGTACAACTGCAGTCTAACTCATGCATGCGTGATCGGACTCGTGTAAGATCAAGTAGAAGCTTTTGGACGTGTAGCCTCTCTTACTGCATGTGTTCGATACGAGTCTTGCATCACAATATGAGTCGTGCATCAAAGCCTGGTTAGGATGGAGGCAATGCGATAAACATAGATTAATGAGGTTGGGAATGCGCAGACCATATTGGCTTGCAAGCATCGGCTGTTGTAATGCCCTTCCTCATGGTACTAACCCTCCAAGCTCTCCTTGAGTTCAATTGGGTTTGCGATCAGAGGCAAGCAAAGGCGACGAGGAAAGAGAGTAGTAGAATCTTGAGTCTCTCTGTGCGATTGGGTTTTATGCACAATTGGACCATGGCAACAAAATAGGCGAAAGAGGGCTGAGGGCGGGAGGTTATGACCTCCTTGGCTGTCTTCAACAGAAAGAGATAGGAAGCGGCGGCTGGTGGAGGGGGGAGAGAGATGGAGCTTGGGTGGGGGGTTGGGGGGTTGGCAGAAGAGCGCGCCAAAAAGCTGGGTAACAAGGCAGCAGCCTTCGATAGCGAAGGGAATCCTCTGACTATTGAGGGGTTTTTTGAAACATCGAGCCAGTAGGGCCTTAGTATGTCGGACCCATTTCAAAAAATCTATTTGTGTAGAATCTTCAGGAGATGCCCTTTTGCATGAAAGGAAAAAGGAAGGGTGCCCACTCCCGAGGCGGAAAAGGAAGGCGCAGGCAGCCGAGGCCCGGTAGCATCGCAGGAGGACGGGGCTTGCGCAGAGGTCAATGACGACAGTGACGCAGGACGGGTCTCGTGCAGAGCTACAGTGACGTAGATCGATGAGGCAGGGGCAGTGTGCACGTTTTTTTATGAAAAAGATGAATAATGCAATTGAGCAGAACATGCATTCGCCTGAGTGGTCTAGCGCAGCAGTTGGCAGGATGTTGTCTGTGGTTGTTCCAGTTCGAATCCCCATATCATCCCTCAATTTTGTGAGGCCTGAATTGCGAGGAATGTGAATCAAAGGGAAGAGTCGCCTCGGTGGAATCTACGATGATTCTGGGCAATATAATAATGAAGCTACCAATAGGGGGTACCAGCTGAAATAAATTCAAAAAATGCTCTCATTAGTTTGAGAGGGAAAAGGAAAAGGTCTACGAGGGAAAAAGGAAAGCAGTGGCGAACGTGTGGCAAAAGTTTCTTTATTGAAGGCAAAAAATATGTCGTAGTAGGAGGAAGTTAAGGCAGTTGTCTCGCACGCATGCGCACACACTCCATCATTGTCTTTGCCTCTGCCTGCATAGACACTCTCCTCTTGCACGTCAACGGACGAGCAGTGTTGTGCATGGCCGATTGCAACATGAGATGCGTTTGCAGGGCAACAGAAGCTGCGCGAGGTCGGCTTGCAAAGGAGGCAAGCGTAGGCACACGGGCAAGCATTGGATGGGATACATGAATAGGGGAGGTGAGGATCATGGGCGGTGGCATAGGAAGGGAAGGGAGGAGAGGGGAGGAGAGAGGACCTTATACGCAGAAGGACGGGAGGGACGCCAATGCATAATAAATTTTGTCATGGTGTAAAGAGTAGAGAACGATTCTTTGGAATCTGCGATCAAACCTATTTTCATTTAAAGAGAGCCAGTATGTCTATAGTGAGGGTCTTAGAGGGCTCCCCCATAGGCCCTCTAAAGGCGTCTTTGGAGGGCCCTCGTGAGAAATTGTTGCAGCCCCATAAGGACTCCGGTCTTTTCGGCAGGCTGCTACGTCATCATCGGAAGAGCTCCCTACCTTTTCGTTGGGGGTGCTTCAACAATTGAGAATCGCCTTTTTACAGGCAGCAACAAGTAACCTCCTTCTCATCGCACACAAAATCTGCAGAGTTGACCAACCATTGCAGGTAAAATAGTTGGGTTGTGATAGTGTATGAGACTCTGATTCCAGTGGAGAGGGCCTTGCACAATATAAAGAGCCCTCCATTTTGCAGGGCTTATGGGGAAACCCTCTTAGAATTGTACCTGCACATATAGCACCGAAATGGTTTTTGTCTTTCTAAATAGAGGAGAGTTGAGTACACATACTTTCAATGTTTTAAATGTTATTTGGTTTTAAAATATTAAATGGATCTTTTTATTTCACATCTTGATATGTCGTTACTTTTTTTGCATTCTATTGTTTGGGTTGAAGAAGGCATTAGAGGAGTGGTGGAGAAGACCTGCAAACCTCTCACCATCACATTAAATGTAATATAACCTTTGTTTGCACTTTAGTGCTTTAATCACCATCGAAATAAATACAATATGACTTTTTCTTCATTTTAGTTTTTTAAAAGATGTCTCGACTCTCCATATTGGTGTCAATGTAAGGCATTACAATCATCAACACAAAGTCTTATCTTTATCATAACTTTTAATTCAATGCAGGAAAAGATGAAGCTATTGGGTAACAATCACATCGTTTTCTATTTTTGTATGATCTCTCTCTCTCTCTCTCTCTCTCTCTCTCTCTCTCTCTCTCACACTCACACACACACACACACACACACACACAAGAATGTCTTATAAATGAAGTGCACTCTTAGGTACAAGTTATTTCAAAAGCACAAGTTATCTTGATTAAAAATGTCTTATATATGACGCGCACTCTTAAACACAAGTTATTCCAAAATTTTAATTGAACTCTCTCTCTCTCTCTCTCTCTCCCCGTTCACTCTCTCCTTTTAATGTACAAAAAATACCCCCCCCCCCCCCCCCCCCCCCCTCTCTCTCTCTCTCTCTCTCTCACTCACTCACACACACACACACACACACACACACAATTTATTACGCCTAAAATTAGTACCTTCTTGAGGCCACCTTAAAAATTTTACTTTGTTTAGAATGCTAAAGTGAAGCTTCACCTTGCATAATTCTAGTAAATTCTACACACATACACACACATACATATGTGTGTGTGTATATATATATATGTGTGTGTGTGTGTGTGCGTGCGTGTGTGTGTGTGTGTGTGTGCGTGTAACTTTTTTGCATTCTCTTTTTTTAGAATGCTAAAGTGAAGCTTCACCTTGCATCATTCTAGTAAATTCTATACATACATATATACATACACACACACACACACACACATATATACATATTAATTAGTTCTTTTTATTTCACCTTTCATTTAACAGTCTCACATTGCTTGACTTTTCTTGCATTCTATAGATTCCGGTCAATGTTCGAGAAAGTCTCTTTTAGTAAGCGCCGGTCGGCCAAGTTTCCTCCTCGCAAGGAAGCAAACTGGAAATACTAGCAGAAACTTTTAAATTTGCAAGAATTTTGAACTACTTCTCACATATTTCACCGGTTTTTCTTCCCTTTACCATGGTTTGCAATTGGCTAGTCTCGATTTTCAATTGGCTCAAGACTAAGTTGAGGCAATCCTTTTTCGAACACTGATTCTAGTTAAACTTAACCTAATGATTTAATCACTTTCTTATTGTTTTAGAAATTCATTGTGACCCTTTCACTTGTTATTTCTCTAACTAATTAGTATTCGATCTCCTTGGAGTAACTAGCCTTACATAACTACTAGCCTGCCTATCCCGCTCAAGTTCCCACTTTCTCTTTTTTCTGCTTTGGAGTGAATAGAAAGTTTGTATTGGTTGTGTGGAAGTTTTTAAGGTTACTTGTGACTGACCAATATTTCATTTTATGCTTAAAGAAAGCATCATTTTGACCACTGAGCAACATAATTTCACATTGAGCCACGCATGCACCCCCCCTCCCCCGACACACACACACACACACACACACATAAACATCAAGTAATTTTTTGGTAAACATTATCTTGAATAATGGATCTAAACAAAACAACCTAACGATGGTCAACATCTCTCACATCCACCTACATTCCCCATATTCATGATGTACAGAGGAAGACCTTTTAAACATACGTCTCCCACTATTATGTGGTCAATTGGCCCAAATGAGAAGATTACGGCATGAATGTCTCTTTTCCATTGCTTCATCACAAATTGTAGCTTTGAGAGATCTTAGGGTGTGGAAATCGATACTCCACTCAACCGTCATGCCCTCTACTTATAGAGTAGCCTCTGTGCTGGTTTTCCACTTAGCTTTTGGCCTCACATTACTCCCTCCTTGGAGAAGTGTTCTTTTCCTCAAAACAAAAGTGGGGTGTTTCTTCTTAAAAACACTAATACTTCTTTTTAAAATACCCTAGGGTATTTCTTCCTATAAACACTAATATTTTTCCAAGAGGCATCTTCTTCAAGCTAATGTTTGATGACGCACATGATAACAAGTACGTAAATCATAGTAGTCAAAAATATGCTCAAGTTCATGGCGTTGGGTTGGTGATGCAATGAAATCGACCAAAACTTGATAATCAATTACATTCTCGTCCCTATGTAAGTGGTTACATAAACAACTTACATAAAAACCCGATGAATACGAGAGTGTACAAGTAAAGAAAGTTTGTAGACCACATCTCCAACTCGCTTGAGTGTTTTGAATGGGCCACAATATCTAGAAATAACTTAGACATAGGACCAGTTTCTAGAATGGTCGAATTCTTTGGAACACATGAGAATATCTCTTCATCTTCCATGAAAGTGACTTGTCGACGTTTCTCATCAGAATAATTCTTGTATTTGTCATGTGCTTGTCAAACATTTTGACAAACAATTTTTAGCATATCCATATGGCCTTGGATAAAGTCCTTGACTTGCTAAATTTTCTCAATAGCCAACCCCACTCTAAGTCATGATCTAGGTTGAAAACCATACATAAGCATAAAGGGACTAAACTTAGCCATAACATGCTTGGCACGATTATAAGGAAACTCCAAAATAGGAAGATCATCTTTCCAATTGATTTGCTTCTTGCTAACATACGCTCGTAGCATATCCTTTATGTAAACTTGGCTAATAGCATTGTCGACCGATCTTATTTATGCTTGGGTGCCCTGCACTTAGACTATCATGACACTCATAAAGAATTTGGTACGGAATGTCTTATGTTCATTGGTACACAAATTCTCCCGTTTTGGATTAGGTACCCATCGTCAATGGAAAAATTACTTCAACTAATCAACTCATCACTCGAAAGAGGAGAATTGAGTGTGGAGGAAATAAACACACTACCAGCATTAACGTGAGATGGATCCCTCTTTTTGACATGACTTCACACCTTGTAGTATGCATCATCATGCTCCCATATACCCTTAAGAGACTCCAAAAACTCACTTTTTAAATTCATGAACAAAAGAGATTTGATCTTGGGTATTTTACTAAGAGCATCAGCTACCATATTGTATCGTCCTTTATAATATCAAATCTTTGCATCATACTCTTAAAGAATCTCAAATCATATGGTTTTTGGGCCCTTCAAGTGTGTAAACCACTTTATTCTTTCATGGTTAAAACACTATTTCAAATTGAGCACCATACAAATAATGTCACCATGTTTTTAGAGTGGAAACTATTGCACAGAGGTCATATTTATAAGTAGAATAATTTTACTATGTAGAATTGAGTTTCTTCCTTTCAAACATAATTGGCCTCTCTTCTTGTAGAAGAACTACTCCAGTAGCTCAATTACTAGCATTTGTTTTAAGTACAAAAGATTTCATTGGATCCGTAATAGCTAAGATGGGTACAATAGCTAGAGAGACCTTAAGCGCGTCAAAGCTTTGCTATTGAACTTATCCTTAATGAAAGGTTTGCCCTTGGCTTTCAATTGATTTTTCATAGAAACAGCAATTTGGACATAGTAGTTAATAAGCCTACGATAAAAACATACAAATCCCAAGTAAATTTGAAGCTCTTTCAATTTTTTTGGAGAAGGCAATTTATGAATGGCATCCACTTTGGATTTATCCATATGTAAAGCTCCAGCAGAAATTACATGTCCAAAATAGTAAATTTCTTCTTTCAAAAAATCACACTTGGGCTCCTAACATATAATTAGGGTGGCCATTAAAGATCAAACACCTGCTTAAATTGGTGTGAATGCTCTTCCTCATATGCATTGTACACTACAATGTCATCAATAAAAATAATGAAAAATATGGTTTCAAGAGACTATCCATGAGTGTCATGAAAGTAGATAGATTATTGGTTAAACGAAAAGAATAGCCAAAAATTCGTAATGTCCAAACCTTATTCGAAAAGCAGTTTTAGGTATATCAACAAGCCTATTCCTCACTTGATGATACCATGATCACAAATCTATTTTCATAAAAATACGAGTATGGGTGATTTTATCAAACAACTCATTTGGTTATGGCAACAATTACTTGTTGTTAATAATAACTTTGTTCAGACCATGATAGTCTATGCACATACACATGCTACCGTCTTTTTTTCTTCACCAATAAAATGCGAGATGCCCATGATGAAGAAATAGGTTGAATAAACACTCTACCAAGGTAATCCACACACTAACATTCCATATCAATAGCCTCATACTAATGGGCTTACTACCCAGAACCACATCTATGCCATGTTGCATAGAACATGTCACTGGCAACCCAAGCAATAAATCTTCTAAAAATAAATATTTGTATTCAGTTAAAAGTTTCTTCAATTCACTAACAACATTTGCTTGTTTTGGTGACAACAAAGAAGTAGCAAGAGAAGGAAGAGAAGAAAAAGAAGCATGCGGCATTGAGGAATCTTCAACCATAACTGGATATTTATTAGTGTTTGCTAAACAATGACACAAAGAGTAACATAAAAAGTGTTCTTCTATTTCATCATTAGAAGAGAGCTTCATAAGGTCAGTTGTATAATAATTGATGAGGAAGGCATATTCTTTTCCATCAAAAACATCAAATGCATACTGCTAGATTCAAACATTAGACTATTATGCTCATATCTACAACATAATGATGATCATGACCTTGCAACCATTCTTGATTTAACATCACATCTACTCTATCCATATTTATGACTTGAAAATCCAAGGTTGTTTTATACCCTTGGATCTCAACAGGTACACCTTTAACTTGGATATCCCACACTCCAACATCATGGCCAATTATCATAGCTACCTTGTAGCAGTGGGGACTAGGTGTTTGGGGAAGATTGAGACATTTCCCTACTTGTAGTTGATGAATTGTGAGATGTTCCATATTCTAATAATATGTATTTAATTTAATACTACAACACACACAAGGGTACCTCTGCTCCCTAAACTCCCACCCTTTACTACAAGTTGCACATGTAGATAGCTTCTTTTTCCTCACTCAAAACCCAAGCTCATCATATCCACAAACACACACACACACACAGACACACACACACACACACACACCTCTACTTCCCCATATTTTGTGTGGCTCGTAAGCATCTTGCACAATACATGGCAATAGAAGGTCTCTTAGATTGATACACAACCCCTCTCTCTCATCACCACGAATGGCAACTGCTGCATACACCAACCTAGGTAGATAATGACAACACACGAAGCTTTCGAACACATACAAACGGCAAGGTAAACGATTGTTTTTACTCCATACACAATTAAATATGGTTTTTCATAACTTGGTACGAGCACATTAAGCTTTTTTCAATCTGTATACACATAAAGGTAATTGATTGTTGTCTCTAAAATAGCACACACACAGCTAGAGATGCATGAGAAAAGGTTTTTTTTAAACACATGGTTGGAAATACACGAAAAGCTACATACATAAGAAGGGGTTAGTTATAAAACCCACATATACAGGCGTTTTTTTTTCCTACACACACATAAACATGCATGCAAGCATATATACAAACTTCACAAAGATTTTTTGTTCACATATACATATACATCGGTAGATACACATGGTGTGACATTGAAAGTGAAACATGGAGATAAAATATAGTGATAATTAGTATCTAATACCTAACATAAAAATATCGATTGAAGGGTGTAGCAGTGACAAGATTTCAGAACCTTGGACAAATAAACACGTACAAGAAGAGTAAAATAGATGATGATGGCAAATAATAACCAGGTAATACACAACATCAAGTTCTGATTTCACTTAGTTTCTTTTATGTACTTTAACAAGGCAGTTCCATTACAAGTTGTTTTTTAAGTAAAACCACCATATTATAGTTGAGAGCAAGCATGAATATAGATTATGCAAGCATGAGTTATGACAACCTCCTGTGAGGAAAAAGGCAATGTTTACTTTCAGTTTTTTTGAAAAAAGATTGATATTACAAACAAGATGCTGCAAAAGAATTTACAAATTAAAGAAATTGGGTAACCTTGTATGTCAAAAACGTAGTTGTATATACCATGTAATAGAGGGATTCAAATAGCTAGATCAATAAATAAAGCAACAATTAGGTCCACTACAAAAGATATTAACCACATGTGTATAATTATTTTTTGATAATCAGGGTTACATGCAAACGGCTAGCATGGCTGCACATAGTAGGCCAAAGAAAACCAAACCAATAGTAATTAGAGACCATATCTCCAAACCATGTAAGCCATAAAAATTTTTTAAGACCGTGATAGACCATATTTGCATAGGCAGGCTAAAGAAAACATAATCTATACTTAGGAGTATGGTTGGGGTATGGGATATGACAACAATAACAAGCAGTGGGGATTGCTTGGATACCTGTCACCTATTTAGTACAAACTAGCTCTAACTAAATTGTACTTGTGCTTGGTTGGCAGGTAAAAATCCCTGCTTTCATCTGGTAGAATTTCTGGCTTAAGCTCCTATTTTGTCATGTATCAGAGTATTTTGTAATGAATCTTATATCAAGAAATTCTTCTTTGTTTTGTTCTTGCTTTTGCAAACAGTATTTAAGTCTCTTAGTATATGATTCTGAATGATGGGACTTTAGTTTCAAACCCACACAAAATTTCCCAGGATACCTTCGCGGGTATCCATCATATACTAAGAAAACTTAATACTGGTATGATTATAATAATTGGTTTAATACCTATATGGTGATTGATTCAGGCTTTTTGGATTCTGTCTCTCACTTGTTTGGGATATGGTATAGAAGAAGACATTCCGGTTCCACCATTGGTACCCAATGTATAATTTCTTGTTTCAAAGGAGTGGAATTCCACAAAAAATTGCTTGATTTTGAGAAACAAGCTATTATCACCCACTCTATATCTGTCTTAAACACAGCTTCTGTCAAGGAGTGGCTCTCTGTACTGATTCTCTCCAAAAAATAAAAGGATAAGCTTTTCGAAGCTTTTAGTGCCTTCCTAGCTAAATTACCCATTATTGAAGCACAAGATAGCTCATATCTTGGCTTTTATTTCACTTCTCTACCCACTATTGTGAACAAGTTGTATTTTATCAATAGCCTCCATGCAGTCCTTATAGAAATTAAGCACTCAGGAAAGGTCATCAATCCCTTTTAGATTTAGACCTTTTTGAAGAAGAAGAGAAACAAGCTCTCAACTTTTTAGCAGATGCAAACAATTTATCCCCAGAAAGAGCAGTTTCTAAACTCTTTTCAGAAGTAGTCCCATTACTACCAGCCAAGCAAGTGGAGTTGGATGCTATTCAACTTGAACACAAGCTCTGGGATTATGAAATATTGAACCATTTAGCACCTTTTACAGTTTCCTCTCTATGATTGCTTTGTAGCATACCCATGAACATTGTAGAACAATGTAAAACCCTTGCCTTACATTCCAAACATCTTTTATCACAAGATGTTCTCTTTGAGCTGAAGTAGGTCAAATTATCCAATGTGGATGGTAAAAAATGTCCAAGTTCCTCAATCGTTGCTCACACCAAGGGACTTTCTCTTACAGACAAGGCAAAGGATAAAAAACGGTTTCTGAGAAACTGTTGGAATTCTTATAGACCTTTCGTCGTTGATGCAAATTCCAATTATTCCTCTTCTATCATTTGGTTTGACCAATTTTTGTGGTACGTACTCCAGAATTTACCAAGGTTCTTTCAATTTTCATCAAGACTAGCACAAGTGTACACCTTTATAGCTTGGGTAGCCACATTTCTAACAAAATTAAGGCATGATGTGATCATTTATTATCAGTTTCATGAGCACATGCTAGAAGCAGCTAAAGGACTAGTCCTATACACACCAGGGACTCCAGTTCTTCAAAAGCTACAAGCTACACAATACACCAATAGCCAACACAATTGAAACCTTACTCAAGCCGCCCAAAGATAAGGAGAAATTAAAGAAGATCACACACACACACACACACACACACACACACACACACACACACACACACACACACACACACACACACACCAAGCAGCATAGCTTCAACAAGTAAGAAACCAAAGCAGTTAAGAGGATCTGAGGACTACATAGATACTCCCAAGGAACTTGAATAATCAAATTTTGAAGACCATGTATGCTCACTTACTACAAGAAATAATGGTTTGCTACATCTTGAGTGCAATATTAAGATGCATGGGAGATTTATTCACATTTTGTTTTGTATCAAATATATGAATTTTATCAACCCTAAACTATTTTTTCAAAACAATGATAAATGATTTTCACATCAATAAATATTCGTCTAAAATGAGGATTTGTTTTGGTTGGAAATATACCAATAACCTGAACCATACTCTTTACGAGCCAACTTTGGTATTTGCCAAAGAATTTGATGAAACACAACCTTGTGGGTGCTTAATGCATAAACGGTTCTCTAATTCTTTTAATTGACTTAGAACCCTTTGGGAAACATGTAATCACACAGACCCTAGCATAGCTAGACATAAAATTTTCCAAGAATTTATCATGAAAGGATTAAACCACATTCCATTAGTACCTGTAAACCCTACCTCAATAGTTAAAGAACATAACAAAGTATGGAAGACATTATGTACCTTCTTGGGATGTGAGAATAGCAAGGCCCACTAAAATTATATCCATAGTTCAGTTAATGAGACCTTTTTCCAAAAATTTCCTTATCATAGGCAAAATCAAACTCCATGGTACAAAAACATAGACTTAATGCCTGTACTTAGCAAATGGTGTACTTAAATAATCAGGATGATTATACTTAGCATGGCATGATCTAAGTGATTGGATCTCTATTGGGTAGGCTCTGTTCCTCGTTCTACATCATGATAAGAACCACTACAATGGTCTGGTTTTAACTGGCATTACATGATAAAAATGGTTGCTTTTGGAGCATTACTATGGTACTAATACGGGTTTCTTCAAAACTGGACATTATTGAACGGGAGGCTATTTTTTTTTTGGGAAGAAAAGGCTTTTTCATACCCGCTATTTACTGTTTTCTTCCAATATTTCAAATGTACTCAAAAAGTCGGGATGACTTTAAAGATGGTTTCTTTTGGGAGCATTACTATGGTACTACTACGGGTTTTTTCCAAAGCTGGTCATTATCTAACTGGATATGGTTTCCTTCAAACTTAAATAGTCAAAATAACTATACTTAGCATGGCATGATATAAGCGATTGAACCTCTGTTTGGTGGGCTCTATTCCTTAGCCTGGTAAGGACCACTACAGTGGTCGGCTTTGACTGGCATTACACAGTAAAGGTGGTTTCTGTTGGGAACATTACTATGAAACAATTATTGTTTTTTTTCAAAACTGGTCATTACTTAATTGCAGGTACAAAAAAAGGGTTTTTCATACCCGATATTCAGTGTTTTTTTTTACTGTTGATAATGGCACTTAAGCAAAATATTTTTTATTTTTTTTTTGGGGGGGGGGGCATAATCAACTGTACAACCTGATGAAATTAAAACCACCGTGTGGTGGCGTGGCAAAATATGGCAGTTCTAAGGTGTAGCATTTCTTGCTATTTAAAACAGGTATAATACATCATATAGGTTGGCTAATTCTATATAGAACGGACGCTACTACTTACTGTGGTGCAATATTATACATGGATTGGGGGTCATCCGATTGGCTTGTGGCATACTAGACTATCTTTCACACTTGGTTTAGCTTGACATTGGACTTATATCTAAAGATCTCTAGGCTTACTCATTAGACAATGAGGGTAAGTAACACTTGAGGAAGGAGAAGGACATAGAACCCTAATTAGGGTTTAAATTTATCTGTAAATATAAAAAAACTTGATGATTATTCTTAAAAGAAATATCATTCATATGGCTTTTACTTTATAAACAAAGTGGATATGAAGCTTCATCAATGGAGCTAGTTCTAAAGGTAGCATGACCTTCTAAAATACCTTACACTTTGGGTGATAATGTAAATACTTTGGACCAAGGCTTGAAGTTTGTTAAAAGAACTTGTTAAAGATGGACATGGATAACAGCTAGTATAGTCCATTAGATACCTGTAAAACCCATAACATATCTGTTGTCTTGTTTGGATGGATGCACGTAAGGACTCTATCTTATCTTTGGAGGTTTTTTTTGGCTTTAAGCAGTTGTCCTTACATGATTACACAGACACTTTTGACAAGGGAAGTAATTCTGATATCTGTATACTGGAATGAAACTTCATTCATATAAACATTGTACAAAGAGGATTCTGAGACTGAGTTACTTTTGTACTTATCATTCCTTCTCTCGTGAGCCAACTATCTTTTGAATGTAAAAAGTTCAATTATGTCTTATTATTTATGGTAAAACAGTTACACACACGTCCTAAACATAAGGTTTTTTCAAATTTCTTTGTGAAGATCGCCAAGGAATAAGGTTTTAGTTGACTTCTACACGTCAAAGTCAAATGCTAACCAACCTAATAGCGATCAATCAATTGCATGTAATTAAGCTCACATATGCATATTGAGATGCAAATGGAAATGAATTCTAGAAATCGTATGGCCTTGTACAAACTTCTACGGATGGCAAATCTAAATTCAATGATTTATCAAAGTTTGTACAAAAAGCTCAAGTTGTTAGAACGGGTTTCAAATAGCTCAAAATTGGCTAAAAGAGCTCAAAAAGTTACACAATGGTCAACACCAAAATTTCCTCCAAAGAGAAAAATTATGCTAGAAGGTACAATGGATCTTTTCAGATCAAAAGTCAATAGGTAGATAATACTCAACAATTGCAAGCAAAAGGTGCAATATCATAGCCAAGTGAGCCAACATCTACTTTAGAAGGTTGTCAAAGGAATGAACTTGTAGAAAGAGTTCAACCACACAAAGAAACCACAACAAGAGTAGTTAATACATAAAAAACTCCCAAAAAGATCAAGTGCAACATCATTTGTCGAAATGGAGAAAAGTCGTTAAAGGAAGCAAAGCTAGACTTTCAGCTAAACAAGAATCTCATGTCTTTTTGCACTTGGAAGAAATGTGGCCAACTATCTCGGAATACAACCAACTGGCCATAGAACTGAAAGATTAACATAAAACCATCATGCCATGAAATGGGAAAATTTTTCTTACAAGGTCATGCCTTTCGTATTAACCAATGCACTAGCAACATTTCAGCGGCTAATGAGACATTCATTCAAGGAGTATCTACAAAAATTCCTAGAAGTTTACATGGATGATCTTTGTGTGCATAGGAATAAACAAGAAAGCCATTTTGAACACTTAAAGTGTGTCTTTGAGAAATGCCGTCTATATTGGATTTTCTTAAATCCTAAGGAATGTGTATTTATGGTTAGACAAGGCAAAGTTTTTGGACATATTGTCTCAAAAAATGGTATTGCTACTTATATAGAGAAAGTTGTAGGAATTGCTAAGATGTCTAAATCGACCAATGTCAAGGAAGTTTAGGCATTTATGGGGCATTGTTGCTACTACCGTAGATTTATCTATATGTATACAATCATTGCAAAACCCATTTATGGCCTTGTACTTATTTTGATTGGCTAGAGGAGTGTGAAGAGTCCATCCAAAAGCTTAAACAAGATTTGACATGAACATCAATACTAAAGACTACAAAATATGATACTACTTATTAGTCAATAAGTTTGTCTTTTCTGTAGTCCACCAAACATTATTCTATTTGGTAAACAAGCTGTGGAAAATAGGAAGGATAGTAAGATGGTTTATCATCTTGCTAGAGTTTGATTTTACAGAGGTATTCAAGAAGGGTACCATGCACCAAATAGTAGATCACCTATCAAAGGATCACTTTGGGGGAACCTCCAAAAGGAGTAGGTGATGATTTGCCAGATGCTTATCTGCTCTCAATAGAAATGATTCCTAGATGGTAAGAAGACCTTGTCTCTTTGATGACCATTTCTCAAGTAGATTCACAGATTCCACTTTCAATTACACCATGACCGATAGAGCAATCAGCCCTATATCAACTGTTGGTTGGAAGGTTGTATAAAAAAACAAAGATGGGATTCTAATTTTTTGCATTAGCCCTGAGGAACAAGCAAACTACTTGGATCAAGCTCATACCATGATATTGAAGATTCATTTTGTGAAAGATCAAACCTTGCAAAAATTAACCTGATTAAGAGTTTACTGGCCAACTATGAAACGAGATGTTTCTATGTGAATAATTGTTCCCAGTGTAAGGAAAACACAGCCATCCCACATGCCACATTATTCCAGGTCTCTGTTATCCCAAGGTGGAGTAGATATTTGGTATAATATCTGAAAAATAGGAAATTCCTTGAAGACATGAGTAACAAAAGACAAAGAGCAATCAGGACTGAAGCAGCCAACTATGTGAGATTGGTCATCAACTCTATGGATGAGGAAAGGAGCAACAGCTTAGACTGTGTGCCAACAAGGATGAACATTTTCCTATCTTAGAACAAGCGCACACCGATCTTGCAGGAGGTCATATCTCCCACGAAACCAGAACTAGAGCTATCTCTCAGCTACCTTGATGGCTGTTATTTGGTGGCCAACTCTGTTTCTGATACAAAAGAATTTGTTTGACGATGCAACTCTTGTCAATGACACAAAATACCAACTAGAATCGACAATATTCCATTGCAACCTATGATGGGAGCATGTGCATTTGCCAAGTGAGGTATAGACTTTGTTGGTCCAATACAATCACCTGCATACAAGACTTAGGTGCAATACATTATTGTGGCCATGCATTACTTGACTAAATGGGCCAAAGCAAAAATCCACTAGGAAGATTGATGCTTGAACCACTATCGCATGCCTATATGAGTGCATATTTATGAAGTACAAACTTTCTATTGAGCTTGTAAATGATCAAGAAACACATTTCCTCAATGAGGTGATAGAACATTTATTGACTGAGTTTATGGTGATCCATAACAAACTTGCACCCTATAATCCTCCAAAAAATGGCCAAGCTGAACATAGAAACAAGATCTCGAGCTCAATGCTTATTAAGATTATGAGCTCAAGAAGAACTGATTAGGAAATGAATCTTCATCTAGCTTTGTGAGCTTATAGAGTTTCATTTGAAACGGATTTGAGCGCCACTCCCTTTAACTTAGTCTATGGACTTGACACTATATTGCCAATAGAATTCTTAATTTCAACCCTCAGAGTTACACACGAGTTAGAATCGAAGGGCCATGAGTTGTCCAAACGACTTGAGGACTTGGAATGGCTAGATGAACAAAGACTAGAAAACATAGCACATATATACCCAAAAAAGGAAACAAAAATAGTTCTTTGATTCGCACTTGTTAATGAAGATCTTCAAAGAGGGAGATTTGGCATTAGTTTACTCGTTGAAACACCACATCCCTAAATTCAAAAAAAGGGACACAATCCTTTTGTAATCCAGAATTTTTTGCCAAGTGGGGTAGTTAAACAAACCACCTTAGATGGAAAATTATGGAGAATGTGTAAGGTCTCCGACCCCGAGCTAAAAGAACACCATTGTACCATGAAACAATCATAATGAAAAAAGTTACTATTTTTAGCAGTTTTCCAAAATCTGTCGATGCCATGATGTTTAGAATGTCATAAAGATTCCAAAAGTGAATTAAAATAATTTTTGTGGAAATTTTTTAAAAATAGTAAGTTTTTGGTCACCGGACTCGTTTAGTTCTGACCGTCTTGACAAACTGCACACGTACCCCGAATTTGAAAAAAATGCATTTCTGGACGTCGGGGGGCTGCTAAATATGGCAGGAACTCGGGATTATGCACCTTAGCTCCAGCTTAGTACAGCAAGTTTCAGCATTAAATCTGATTTGAATTGCCCGTCTTAGGTTAAAATGAATGTTTGTGCGAGGAGGCGCCGGGACTCAGGGGCTATGTGGGAACTGGCTCCAGGCCACTGCAGACCGAGTTTGGTAGTAAGAGGGCGCCCTCACACACTTACAGGGCTCGTGGGCTACTTTCCATGCAAGAGAGAGTGAGACTAAGTGAGCTCTTGAGTAGGTTGGGACACTTGGTAAGTATGCAACTAGAGCTGCCATGCATGAAGTGAGTACTCCTCCAGATGCATATAGCAGGCAAATTCGAATTTTTCATCTTGTGAGCCTATATAAGAGCATGCTCACACACACACAAGCACACATATATGCTCACACACACACACACTAAGTACACACACACACACACACACACACACACACACACACACACCTTGAGGAGGTGCTCCCGACAGACATAGTCTTTGGAAGAGGAGCTAGGAGGGAAGGTGTTGCCCGATCATCGTCTCAAGGAGGCCCTTGCATCAGAATTTCGAGAGGAATTTAGCCATAACCTCGGTAATTTTTGATTTAATTCATGCTTGTTGTAATTTCCTCTCTAATATCCTCTTAATTCCGCATCTAGTATGCATAATCATAGTCAAAATACTCATTAGATACTCTCTAATTCTCCGTATCCATGATCTATTGCATAAATCTTAATCTAATTAGTAATCATGCAAGCAATTAGTCACTCTTAATCATAGTTAATGCATGTTTAAGGAATCATCCACTAGTCATCGTTGTGATTAAAAATCAAGTCAGTTTTGAGGTGAGAATGGTCCATTGCATTCTATTACTCCATAATGTGTAAATAATTAAATTAGAATCAATTGCTCATGGATTATGATTTAATTAGGAGAAATTAATCCATCATTAATCATCAGGAAGGGAGAAATCCTTTCATCTATGCATACAATAAATATGCAATTCTCTACTTGCATTAAGAAGTGATTAAGCACGTCTATTTCATCTCTAGTAGAACTGATTAAGTAAAAATCTGAATTTCATAATTATCTAGGTCAAGTAATTAACCTTAGGGCCTATTCCCATAGAACAAGTATGGTGCTATCCGGATTCTCTATGTCTTGAAGTAAGTCTAACCTCTTGTACAAGGGGATTTTCTTATTGAAACTAATCCGTCGTCATGGTTGTTATTACTCTCGAATGTTAGCTCTCTTTTTCGAAGTTGTCAATTAAGTAGTGAGTATAAAATGGACCCAGTAAAGAGAACTCGTTTCGGTGGTTCCCACGACCGCGAGGCGGGGACAAGCAAATCTAATGGAAAGGGAAAAGCTCCCATGGTCGACCAAGTACTGGCCATCTCATGGAGCAATGACGAGGAAATTGTGGAGATAGGTCAAGTTTTAATTCAAGTTTGTTAAAGCAACATTGCATTCGATAAGGTAGGATGAAAAACACATTTCCCAACATGTTGGAAATCAATGGAAACCACGGCATTTAAATTAATTCTATTTTATATTCAAGTAGGAAAGAATGCTTTCGGAACATTCTGTCTGAAGTAGAAAAGATTGGTTGCTAGTGAAAATTTAGCTCAGCTAGTTCATTTTCAATTCCAATGTTGATCTACCCCCTCTTGATCACAGGGGGCAGCTCAGGAAGTTATTCGCCGGAGCTAGAGTTCCTGGTTAAGGGCTCTTGAATCCATGAATGCTGGTTAAGTGGTGGATATCCACGACTGCGGTGGAAGTCCGCGACTGCTGGTTAAGCGGTGGACAACCTAGTTGTATGGGCAACTAGGTGACAACGGGTGGAGTAAACACTCGCTGGGGGATTTCGTGCCTCCAGAGCATTGGAACTTTAAATGAATGAGTTTTTGAGTGAATTTTTACTAGAATTACTGTCTTGGTGCCGCTTTGCAATACTGGTTGAAGGGCTGTATTAAAAAACTTGTGAATCAGAAAAATAAACAAAGAACTTATATGTTGAACAACCATTGTGGTAGTAATTAGGTAACAAAGGAAGTGTGAGTATGGGATGTGTTGGGATTAAAGCCCAAGTGGCCTCTTATGCGGATATGGCCGGCCGCCCGCCTAACTCACTTACCTCTAACTCTTTGTATATACTAACATATTCTTTGTGAATACTAAGGATTTTGGGAGATAACCCTTCTAACAGATCTCTGTGTACTGTGTACTGTGTAAGCTGTGTGTGTGTGTGAGAGAGAGAGTTGACCCACGCTCCGCTCCGCGACTTCAATTGGTATCAGAGCCTTGGTTCAGTGCGGATTTGCGCAATCGCGCGCGCGCGCACTTTTCCGGCAGATTCTGGATCCGGAGTTCGAAAATTCACACTCGGCGTTCCGGGAGCGTTTCCAGTAGGTGACCTGGGGTTTTACCCCCCTTTCGAAGCCGTTTATGCCCTCAGAATTTCGTTCTGAGCACTACAACAGAAGATAGATTTCAGCCGCAAAGAAATCCGTCTTGTGTAGATTGGCAAGCAGGAGGTGGTCGACATCAATATCGACATCGACATACATCACTTATTCGTCTTCAGAGCATCATCTATAGACCAGGTACACATATATATCATCAGATATATATATTGCAGTCTGCATTGCTACTTCTTGTGCTTGCCAGGTTCCAGGGGAGGTGTGGCCATACGACGGCTTGACACCACTGGCATGTATTGCAGATTGATGTACTGTGATTGTGGGTCTGCTAGTTGTGAGTCACGCTAGCAGACAGACCGCCGCAGCGGTCATAGGACAGTGATTGGTCTATTATAGGATGTATGCTAGTTCTGGGCAGTTTGCTGAGCCATCTGAGAGGGTCGTGTGTGAGGTTTTTTGAAGCCAAGCACTGGGGGCTGGGTTACCCAGTGTGAGGTGGATTAGGTTGCTGGAGTTCCCCTCTACACGCATCCTCTTCGGCGACTTTTATCCCTTAGGATGTATGACTTTGTGTAGACACTGGATTGCATCTTATGCGTCAGGCCGTTGAGGCATTGTTCAGGGTTCAGTCTTGAGACAGATACAGGTTCTGTCATCGCCCAGAGAGGAGACAGTGTATGCTTACAGGACAGCATATTACAGGGATTTTTTAGATTTGTCATTGGTCAGCCATTTATGATTGTTTCTTGAGCTATCTTTTGGTTCCCAGAGCTCAGTTTACAGGGGAGACTCTGTCAAAAATTTTCAAAATACTGACAGTTCCTGAGGAGAGGTGTTCAGCTTGTTGATTATAGCTTGTTTACTGTGTACAGAGGCCAGTTTACAGGGGAAACTCTGCCGGATTTTTCTCAGGAGTAAACAGTTTGGCAGATATGGCATCTTCTCAAAGTGAGACTCTTTACAACATAAAGAAGCTGGATGGCACAAACTTTCCATTCTGGAAGAAGCAGATTTGGCAGGTTTTGGTGCAGAAAAAACAAGTGAAGCCACTGAAGCTCAAAGGGGAGAGACCAGAATTTATGGCTGAAGATGAGTGGGAAGAGCTTGACGAGTTAGCTTGTTCCACAATCATGCTGACACTGGCAGAAAATGTTTACTTCAATGTAGCAGAAGAGACTACAGCGTATGGCGTATGGCAAAAGCTATGTGATATGTACGAGAAACAAAGTGCTGCTTCTCAAATTTACTGGCTCAAGAAATTGGTGGATTTGAAGATGAAGGAAGGGACAGCCATGTCAAATCATCTGAATGAATTTCACTCAATTTTCAGCCAGTTAACAGCACAGGAGATAGTCTTTCCAGATTCAGTGAAGGCTATGTTTCTCTTAATCACTTTGCCAGACAGTTGGGATACTTTTCGTACAGCGTTAAGTAATTCTGTCGCGCCAGAAGGTCTTACAAGTGCCAATGTAGAAGGCAGCTTGCTCACAGAGGAAGTGAACAGGAAGAACATTGACAAAGGCAAAGGCAATAGTGCTTTGGTCGTTCGAGGGAGACAACAGTTTAAAGAGAAGAAGGGTAAGAAGGCACAAAACCGAAGTAAGTCTCGTGATTCGAAGTCAAAGGATGACATAGAATGCTACCATTGTGGCAAGAAGGGTCACATGAAGCGAGACTGTACGAAGTGGAAACAAGAAAAAGGCAAAACAAAGAGTTCTGAGCAAGATGAAAAGAAGAGTTCAGTGAAGATTGAAGAGGTGAATGTCACAGGATCTGGTTCAGACAGTGATTCTGGTATAGCAGCTGGTGACATCTTCCTTACAAGCAATCTTGATTCTGTTTTCTTGACTGCAGAGGATGGACATGCTATGAGTGATTGGATTATCGACTCAGGGGCATCTTTACATGTTTCTCCGCACAAAGAGTGGTTTACATCATATGTGGCTACTAAAGATTATGTCAGACTTGGCAATGAGCAGGTTTGTGACATACTTGGAGTGGGAGATGTGCAGTTGAAGTTTCAGAATGGCTCTTCTTTATGGCTCAAGAGTGTCAGACATGTTCCAGCAATCCGAAAGAGCTTGATTAGTACAGGGAAGTTGGATGATGCGGGTTATGTGACAGTTTTTGGGAACAGCGCTTGGAAGATCTCCAAAGGTTCGATGACTGTAGCACATGGCAGCAAGTCAGGAACTCTGTACACTTTACATGTTTCAGAGGTTAAAAACCATGTAATTAATGTGATTGAGCAGCCAAGTGTGTCACTGTGGCATCGTAGGTTGGGACATATGTCAAAAAGAGGAATGGAAATACTTTCTCATTATGGTTATTTGCCTGGATTTTCATTTCAAGATTTCGAGTTTTGTGAGCATTGTGTTTATGGTAAGCAAACACAGGAACCGCACAGATCAAAGAGGAATCGTAGGGACGAACGGTTAGCTCTTGTACACAGTGACCTATGCGGACCAATGCCTAGTTTGTCACTAGGGGGAGCAGCGTACTTTTGTACATTCATAGATGACTATTCTCGCAAAGTATGGGTTTACTTCTTGAAGCACAAGGATGAGGTGCTCAAGGTCTTTAAGACATTCTTGCAGCTGGTGGAGAATCAGAGTGGTCAGAAGCTGAAGTGCTTGAGAACTGACAATGGTGGAGAGTACGTTTCCAAAGCTTTTCAAGACTTTTGTGAAGAAAAAGGGATTAAGCGGGAACTTACTGCACCATATAATCCTTCACAGAATGGGGTTGCAGAACGTATGAATAGGACCATACAAGAGAAGGTCAGAAGCATGTTGTCAAATGCTGAGTTGCCTGATGGATTTTGGGCGGAAGCAGTGGCTACAGCAGTCCATTTGATCAACAGGTCTCCTAGTAGGGTTCTGGATAAGAGTGCAGTGGCCGAGATGCTATGGACAGGCAAGGCACCTTCGTATAAGCATCTCAGAGTCTTTGGTTGTGAAGCTTATAGCCATATTCCTAAGGAGTTCAGAAATAAGTTAGAACCAAAGAGCAAGAAGTGTATATTTCTTGGCTACGGAGAATCGGGCGAGATGGGTTACCGGCTTTGGGATCCTGAGTCCAGAAAGCTTATTCGTAGCAATGATGTGCATTTCAATGAAGCCAAGTTTCACGCTAAGCCAGAGAAGACAGAGGAGATCAGAAGAGTTGTCTTCAGGGAAGATGGACCTAGTGCTAGCACATCAAGACAGCATGGTCAGGCTCAGGAACAGCCTATAGTGGCTAGAGAGGCAGAATCAGTTGTGGTGAGACGTTCTGAGCGTGTCTCCAAACCACCTGATCGTTATGTGCCATCTCTAAATTATGTCATGCTCACAGATTGCGGAGAACCATCTTGTTACAAGGAAGCATTACAAGTGGTTGACTCGAAAAAATGGCAGTTGGCCATGCAGTCAGAGATGACAGCTCTGCATAAAAACCAGACATGGAAGTTGGTTAAATTACCACAGGGCAAAAAGGCTCTACCTTGTAAATGGGTTTACAGGTATAAGATCACCGCTCATGATAGTCAGCCAAAGTACAAAGCAAGGCTTGTTGCCAAGGGCTTTAAGCAAGAACAAGGCATTGACTTTGATGAAGTCTTCTCTCCAGTGGTCAAGATGACTACATTGAGATGCTTTCTTGCATTGGTTGCTATATTGGATTTGGTGTTGCACCAAATGGATGTCAAGACAGCGTTCTTGCATGGTGATTTAGATGTGGAAATTTACATGCAGCAGCCAGAAGGGTTTGTTGAGAAAGGCATGGAACATTTGGTATGCCAGTTGTTAAAGAGTCTTTATGGCTTAAAACAATCACCGAGAGCATGGTACCATAAGTTCCACCAGTTTATGCTTTCTCAAGGCTACAAACGTAGTGAGTTCGATCACTGTCTATATACAAAGAAGGCTAAGGATGGCAGTTGGCTGATCCTTATTTTGTATGTGGATGACATGTTGATTGCTGGCAAACACTTGGAAGAAATTTCAGCTTTGAAGTCAAAGATGGCAAAATCGTTTGACATGAAAGACATGGGTGAGGCAAGTCATATACTTGGTATGCGCATTGAGAGAGACAGATCAAAGAAGTTGATTTGGTTATCTCAAACAGAGTATATTGACAAGGTTTTGCAACGTTTCAATATGGAGAAGGGAAAGGCATTGAGTGTTCCATTGCCACCATATGTGAAACTTAGCAAACAAGATTGTCCTGTGTCTGAGGAAGAAAAGGCTGAAATGGATAAGATTCCATATGCGTCTGCAGTGGGTAGTTTGATGTATGCAATGATTGCTACACGTCCGGATATTGCATTTGCAGTGGGAGTGGTTAGCAGATATATGTCAAATCCCGGCAAGAAACATTGGGAGGCAGTGAAAGGTATCATGAGATACTTAAAACATACAAAGAGTATGCGCATATGCTATGGTAGTCAGGATTTGAGTGTCAGAGGATACACTGACTCAGATTATGCAGGAGACTTGGATAAGAGGAGATCTACATCAGGCTATGTCTTTACATTGGCTGGAGGTGCCATATCATGGCGATCTCGATTACAAGATTGTGTTACGCAGTCTACTACAGAAGCTGAGTATGTTGCAGCAAATGAGGCATGCAAAGAAGCTATTTGGCTTGGTAGATTGGTTGCAGACTTGGGAATCAATGCAGATATGCCAGAGTTATATTGTGATAGTCAAAGTGCTATACAATTGGCAAAGAATCCAGTGTTCCATTCGAAGACTAAGCATATTGATGTGAAGTATCACTTCATTAGGGAAGTACTTGAAGACAAGCAGATACAACTGCTGAAGATCCACACCAAGGACAATCCTGCTGATCTACTCACAAAGGGACTTCCAGGAGAGGGCTTTGTGCATTGTCGTGAGTTATTGGGCATTGGATAGTTGGCAGCCATGTAAATCTTTGTACATTTATGTTCATAGATTTACAGTTACTTAAAGTGCCACATTGGACTTTAAGTGGGAGGTTGTTGGGATTAAAGCCCAAGTGGCCTCTTATGCGGATATGGCCGGCCGCCCGCCTAACTCACTTACCTCTAACTCTTTGTATATACTAACATATTCTTTGTGAATACTAAGGATTTTGGGAGATAACCCTTCTAACAGATCTCTGTGTACTGTGTACTGTGTAAGCTGTGTGTGTGTGTGTGAGAGAGAGAGTCGACCCACGCTCCGCTCCGCGACTTCAGGATGGAAAGTGGGGGCTTGCTCGGGTTGCCAATGCCTATGAGAAGGGTGGTCCCGATTGGTCGGGAACTCTCCATCCCCATAGTGTTATAAATCGACACTAGTATTACTCATTGCCCCAAGAGCGGTGAAGCCTCAAGTGTACGTGCCTCTGAAACATGGGAAAAAAGGCACTTGGGACTTCTCTCCTCTTGGAAGGTGGGTCTTAGGATCGCTAGATAAGTTAATCACGCTTCCCCTGCGGGGTGAAACTAGATCTCGATGCTAGTAGGCTTGAACTCGACTCACTTTGTGATGAGAGATCGTCCGCTAGATGAACCATAAACCACTTTGTTTGCTTCCGCTGTAGATCTAGTGGCCACCAGGTTTACCATCAGATCCGTCGTTTGAGACGACGGGGTGGGGACCTCACACCTGGTATCAGAGCCTAGGTTTACAAACTGGAAAATAATGTTGTTTGAAACTTTTAAAATAATAAAGGTTAGCAGGGTAGACGTACTCAAGGATTGAGCATTGATGTTTCAGGAAGATGCCAAGATTGCTTACTGCAAGTTTAGAACATTTGAGATAATGTATATGGAGGCGTGTCATTCTCCAAATTACAATTTCCGCGGAAGCATGATGGAAATTTTGATGAAGGCCTTTGCTCCTCCATCAAGGTTGGGAGATTATATGGAATAGTAAGGGTGGTATCTTCTACATCAATTCTACAAAATTTGAGTATTTATCCACTGACTTGAAGAAGCTTCGTTGGGCGCATGAATTGCGGGTTATCCAAGTTTTCTACTTCCTTCGAACTTTTGGAGAAGTTAAGGTCACTGTAGATGGTCTCAAGACAACCTTGAACCGATGGGTCTTCGATCAAGCAAGGGATGTGATCCCTAGTGATAGAATCAAGCCTAATGCCATTCTGGATGTGTTTCCTCCAAACGAGAATCTTGTAATATTTGAGCCTATTAGCAATGTGTACAAGAAATACTACTCTGATGAGATAGTAGACTATAAGAATTTGTCTTCAAACACTTATCACTTGTACTATTGTGCTCCTGAACAACCAACATTTAGAATCCTTTAACTGTTGAACCAAGCTAGATTTGTAAATACTTGGCATAAATAAACTATGGAACTCGACTCCCGGGGGATTCGCCATGGAAAACTTACCGTACCACGTAATTGCAGGGGAGGGGGGTTTATTTACAAATTGCATAAGCGTATAAGTTAGGGGCAGGCCCCCAATAATTTATCTCCCAAGCTTAAAAATAAGGGAGGGAGTATCATATTTATGGGGGGATTGGGGGGGGGGGGGGACCTAACCCGAGTTGATTACTTGTAATGATTGGTCACGAATGTAAAATAGAACTCGGATGAATTTTACGAAAGTGTTTTTATCAGGCCACACATCAAATTTTGCATCAATCCGATCATAGATAAGGGCTGATTTGGAGCAGTTCAAGGGTTGATTTACACTAGCTTTGCATGGGTCAGAAATGGATGAGTAGCCAGAGTACAGGCTGATTGGGCACATAGTTTGAAATTCAAACTAAGACACATTGAGGGTACATCTAGTTATCAACAGAAGTGGTTCCTTAGTACGTTTCCAGTCACTATGCTATACACTTTTTGACTAGTTTTCCTCAGTTAGATAATGTGAGACCTAGATTTATATGTAAGATAGGGGTATGATAGTTTTCTTCATTGGTTGCTGTATGAGCATAGAAAGGGGAGTCATATTCCCTAAAATGAGTCGTATATAGGGGTTTTATCAAATTTGTCCGCTCGCAGGTGGCGTCCCGTTTTGTATATAGAGTGAATCCCCCGGGACTCGACTTGGATAAGAAAATTTTTTCTTGAGTCTTTTGTCTTGTGTTGTTAAAGTTTTAAGTTGTTATTCTAGAACGGCCTCAACCCTCTACCATCAGTGAAGTGTGAGAATTTCTTGAGATTACGGGTTGGTGTACGAACTGCCATAAATTAAGCTCTTATCTTAGCTCCTATAACAGAATTACTAAAGAAGGAAATAAGGATTGAGTGGAAGACTGAGCATGATTCTAGTTTTCCAAGCTAAAAGGATTCCTAGTTTTGCACCTACTCCAAGGGTTCTAGATTTTACTAAAGAGATTCAGAGGACTACCCAAGATAGTCAATACTATTTGTCAAAGAGGGCCAGGTCAAACAACTGGAGTAACAGACCAATCAACCCTGCATACGACCATCGTCTGGTAGTAGCTACTACGGCAGCTACCGAGTTTCCCAATATAAGATGCTTTGAGTGCCAGAAGTATGGACATTACAAAAGCCGATGTCCAAAAAGGATTTCCCAAACATCCGTTGCTAATAATGTACCTCTGAACGTCAACGGGTGAGGTCAACCAAACGGAAGAGGAGGCCGAGGAAGAGGAAACATAGGACAAGGAAGCGGAGCTTTCGCTAATGCCGTAGTGAGACAACCAATTGTGGGTGACGAAACTGATAAGAGAGAAAATCTGTATGCTACAACTGCTAATCCTAGTGAGCAATAATTCAAGCACCAGGATCTCATCAAAGTTCAGCAGAAAAAGACGCATAAAGCTAAAGACTATTCTATTATCAAAGGATGTCTTTACTTAGACAAAGGATATATGTACCTAAGTAGTTAGCATAGAGCTTATCCAGATGTATTCCTGAGATGAGGACATCTCTAATTTTTCACGTTGGGAAGAATGTAAGGTCTCTGACCCCGAGCTAAAACCCCTAGGTGTGTGTAAATAATATAAATATCATCAAAAAAGTAAAAAATATTGTATTTTTGACTCTTTTTGCATGTTTTTTGACAAAAAATGTGATCAAAATGGAGAAATCCACAAAAATAAGGCCAAGTCTAGTGTTTATGTGTGTTTAGGTAATTTTTGGATTGGTCTTCTATTTTTTGGAATACTTATAGTAAATTTTTAGATTTTTGATAAAAAGATTTAAAAATAGAAAATAAATAGTAAACAAGCTCATATGGAAAAAGAGAAGATATCTTGATGATCAAGAAGGGAAGATGAACGAGCATGTCAAATATTGTTCGATTTCGACGACGATGATGGAAAGCCTAAATTGGCCTAAATTGGGCCGACAATGCCTGATTTGGTGACTTTCTAAAAAAAGGAGCAATTGGAATCCAAACTATAAAATTTTTAAAAGGAAAGGGCACTACGCATTCTAGTAGGACACTAACCAAGGAGTTTGAGAGAAAATGAGTCACGAAGTCCAGGTATGTATAGCCTAGGTAGGCTTAGTCTCATTTCTACTTTGACCTTCCTGGAGAGAGCTCTAAGAGCTAGTTTTCTGCATGCTTTCGCCCACTTCTACTGGCCTCTATGCTACACAATCTTGCATGATACATGAGGGGTACGTTTCTAACTTACTAACAAGTCTATTTGTACATGTTTTTGAGGTCGGGGTAGCTCATAAAAACCCTAGGTTAGCAAAAATTTTCCAGGAAAGAACAGAGAGAAAACTGACCATAACTCCTAGATTTGTGGACCAAATCATACCAAACCTGAAGGGGGGCATAGAGAACACTGGTAGAACATTTCCAATGAGTCATATGACCTTTTGACTCAGGGCTAGGGGATCTATTTCAAGTGCCAAAAGCAAAACCACCAAAGTTAAAGGACCTAAGTCTGAATAGACTCTAGGAGACAAGAATTAATTCTAATTAGGGCTAAAAGTTACACATTAGGCTTATAGGATAAGTGTATGGCATTGTAAGTTGGGAAAAACAAAAATTTGCAACCCTAGCTAATAAGCGCGCATATTATCTCTTAATCCCAAGCTGACCTATTTTCACTTTTTCTTTGCATGCACAATATTCTTATGATGCATGAAAGCCTTGAACCCCTTACAAGTCAAAAATTACTCATTCTTACTCACAACACCAGGAAATGCACTAAAGCTTCCAAATCTCAAAATTTGGCATAAGGGAGCCACTTGCAAGATCAAAATATGCAAGATCACATTCATAACTTGGGAACACCTCCTACAACTTGCCTAAGCCCAAAAAGTGCAAAAAAAGTTGAAAATTGGCACGGTAGATAATAAGCGCGCTTAATATCTCTTATGACCCTTAAATGAAAAATTCTTGATACCATCAATTCTATCATGTTGTCACAAGCCTACACACCAAATTTGGTTCAATTTGGACACCAAATTCTTTTTGCACCAACACTTCGTCATTTTCAAAGACTTACAGTCAAAAAGTGATCCCAGCCTGGCATCCATGAATCCAAATCCACCCAAACTTCAGATCCTATCTATTTTCATTAACTATAACCCATGTGCATAGCCAAAAGCTAGTTTTGATGCCAGAATGAAGTCCTAGATAATAAGCACGCTTGATATCTTGGATGTAAATTTTTGTCAAAACCACTTTTTGATGTTCATACTTTGTTTTTATGGGTTGATGTAGTAATATTTGGCATTAATTGTGAAATTGGCTTGCAAAGTCTCAATTCTAACTTAAAAGGCATTTTTTTGCTCTGAACTGCACCATACATGGTGCACCAGGAACAATGTAGAACCAATCCTCTATCCCCAAGAAGAAGACTTAAAAGCAAAGCTTGCTAGATCTTTTAGAGTATCAGCTAGAGGAGAAGTCCATCAGTGAAGCTAATAAGACTTTTGATGGGGATCTATTAGAGAATAACCATGTCGAAATCTTCCAAGGGAGATTTCGGACAGCAGACAACCAAGCAGTAGAGCTCCAAATTCTGCCCAAAGAAATCCATCATATGGCTCAAGCACAAGAGCTACAAGCGGCACACAAAAATCTTGGACTCCAAGAGTTTTACCAGATGGAGCCATGTGAAGCTTATGAGCTTCTCAAACCAATCAAGGAGGATGGCACATCCCAAATCATAGATGCAACTGGACAGCCCACCGTAGTGAACAGGGGGTAGAAGCACTTAAGCTGCCCACAGAAGGTGAGTTGATGTTCTCAAAAGAGAAGAAAAGGATGGGAGTATTCACCACGACTACTACTATCACCACATTCTAGGATATCATCCATAAACCGGTAGAGGAGCTTACAAGAGCGTTCCACCAACACTTACGTTTTTCTACTAAGCAGCCACCCCACTATACATGCCCAAACCATGCCATGGCATATGCATTCACAACCGCACTAAGGACCATGCTACCAATCCTCATCAACCATGTATCATATGTATTAAATACACTCAAGATCACAAAGAAGACCAAAGGCATCAACAAATACCTTGTATCTCTAGAAGTCCTCACTAGGATTGCCTATCATGTGGTGGGAATGGCAAACAATTTTCCACCAACTCTAGAGAAAAAATTGTGGTTAGAAGATGGCTTGAAGAATGAAGAGAGAGAGGAGGAGAAAGAAAAGGAAGAGGAGCCACCTCCACTACTTAAAGATCAAAGAGAAGACGACCCAAAACCACTCCAATAGAGAGCAAGGAAGAGAGTCATGAAGGCCCAATGGAGGACCCAGAAGACAAAGAATCTGAAGAGAGAGTGAAGAAAATCGAATATTGAAATAAGAAAAGAGAAAGAGGGCAAAGGGCAAAGAGAAAGTGGAAGAAAGACCATCACAATTAGCTCGCCAACCGACACTAGTGATTATAGAGGAACCACCTCAAAGAGTGTCCACAATAGAACAAGAAAAAGAAGCTTTTGAAAGGGAACAAGGTCTACAAGGGGATTTTGAGGAGTTCTAGCAATTGAACCCTCACATAAAGATCTGGACCAAGAACACACTCTATTGAAAAGATCACCTTGTAGAGCTTGAGAAAATATATCAGGAAGAGGAGATGGCAAGAACTCAAGTGGAAGTTGGAACCTCTGACTCGCCCACCACACAACGAGAAGACTTACCACCATCAACAACTACTTCACAAGTACCTACTCCACCTCCCACAAAATAAATCAAGCTTGAAGAGACTGTTTTGGTGGAAACCACACAGGAATCTAAAGAAGATCAAGTGCCAACAACTGCAAGTGCCAGTGAAACAAAGGTAGATGAAGATATACACATGGATGAGCAAGAGGATCCAAAGAGGGATGAAACCCAGCCAGAGACTGCATCTCAAGAGGGCACTTACATATACAAAAATGAAGATATGCCTATAGAAGATACACTTGCTACTGAAGAGAGAGGATAGCAAGAGATTGAGAAGACATAGCAAGATACAAAAGAGCAAGAGAAAATTGATTCAACGGGCACTTCACAACCATCCACACCTCAACCGCTCAACTTACAGGACATAGAAGAGTATGCTCAATTTTCTCATCACATTGTTGCAAAAATGGAGGCTAAAGTCTATGCCAAAAAAGACAAAGCAAAATAGATCAAGACAACCAAAAAGCATCTCATTGCACACATCGAGGTAGTGGATGCTTTTGTCTCGAGGAATACAGTTCTCTACATAGGCAATTGCAGGAGGAGATAACTACTTTAAAAGAGGCCAATAATTTGCAACTAGAAGAACTAAGGACCATGACCCAACTTGTGGAGCACTTGAACACTGCAAGTGAAGAGCAAGAGAAGAAGGTACAAGAGGCCCAAGCCACTATCTTGGATACAAGAGCACATGCTCCGTGGCTACAAATTCAACTTGAAGTCACCAATTTCCCTTTTTTAGTAGCCAGAACAAGGATGAGTTCATCCTAGATCCACCTCTTGGCCAATCTGCATAAGTTTTGAAATGGTAGGTGCATCACACATCCACCACTTGGCCTATTTAAACAAGTTGTAGACAATCGGACGGTGCATCCTACATCCATTGCTTAGAAACTTTAAAGAAGTTTTGAAAGATATATGCATCCAAGATCTACAATTGGGCCAAGGTAAACAAGGTCTATAATAGTGGGTGAATCTCACATGCACCACTAGTCTCATCCAACACTTGGACATTCTAGATCACGTTAGCAAGAAATGGTGCAATCTAGATCTACCATGACCATTCTTAAACAAATTTTGAAATGGCATGGGCATTCTATGTTAACCACTTGTCCAACCTAAATAAGTTGTCTAATGGTGGATGCATCCTAGATCCACCACTTGGCCATTTTAGATAAGTTGTGAAATATGGATGAATCTTAGATCCACAACATGGCCATTCCAATAAGTTTTGGAACAAAATGTGCTACCATTTATATGTGGTAATGATGTGTGTGAACACACTTAGGACCACCATGGCATTTTTCCATCACTAGGAGGTTTTCCCCCCCCATGCATCATTGTAGGGCTAACTTATCTTTTACTTGTGCACTAGGCAATACACTCTCTACTGTGTCCCTTGAGCTTCTTCATCTTCTCCAAGCTGTGTGTTGAGGCGGTCCGGGGCGGGCAACAAGAGAGGCGACCTCTGAACACCCCTCAAGGCTCCCGTGCTGCTCAATTGGGGCTGGGGCAACCATAAGCACAGAAACAACAACAACAAACCCACAGCCAAACAAGTGAAAGGGCACCACCTAGTTATGGTATGCGAACTAGGACGCAAGAGAGATTTTGGCAAAACCAAGAAGATGCACCACACAACACACACAAGCAACCTCACACCAAGACACACATAAAATGGACCAGAGAGAGCTAGAGCAAAGGGAAGAGAGAGAAGAAAAGATCTTGAGTAATACCTTATTTGTGACTTGCAAATGGAGATGGTTCGTTATGATGCTATCGTAGAGCTTGTACAAAACTCACTCAATGCTTAGTGATTGCTAAACATTGCCAAAACACACACACTGTCTTAGGGTGTGGGAGACCTCTCACCACAATACCCTCTTACAACGGACACAAAATTGGCAATGAAAACACACTAAAACTTTCTAAAAACAAGATCAACCGATAGACACTCAAAATACACAAGTCACCTTGAATTCACTAAACCGTATTGCACAAATGGAAGGACGAAGATTTGAACGTCGAATCACGCCTTTGATGCACCAAACCTCAATTTATTGATGATGAAGGAGCATATACAATATTGGTTTTTGAGATTTGTACTCACGCTCTCTCACTTGCAATGTGTAGCCTGAAAGCTTCTCTCACACCAAGAGTGAAGCTCACAAAGTGGTTGCTACACATAAGTCTCTCCTCACACATAGAGTGTTGGGGTGCTATGTGAGACGTTGGAGGTTGTTTTACAAGAAGGAGAGGGGCCTATTTATAGGTTGGAGATCCCTCATTAAGATTATTGAAAATCCTAATTTACAAGCTAACAAATCAGGATTATGATTTTTTTGAATATCAAAACATTGCGGGCCTTCTTTGTCTACTTGAGTCATGGGTGTGGGCTCAAAAGAGAGCATTATTGATGGTAGATAAGGTGAAAGTAAGTAAGAAGAGAGAGAGAGAGAGAGAGAGAGAGAGAGAGAGAGAGAGAGAGAGAGAGAGTTACTATACACATGTCTTGAGGTGAGGTGTCTTTTATGGTTAGGTCAATGGCTATTTTGTGTTAGTATGTTAGTGGTTAGTGTTAGTAATCACTAGAAAGTTATATTTACAATGGGTAGAATGGGGTGGATGGTTGAAGTAAGATGGTTGAATGAAGTGAGGATCCTTGTGATGGTAAAGCTGAAGAAGGACTTACTTGTGTAGGTTCTCAAAATGACTATCGATCTTCTTCTTTGTCTTCTCTTCTTTACGCCACCGCCGCCAAGGTTGATTATCGCGATGAAAATGGTAATTTGGTTGATGAGAGCTCTTGATTTGCAGAGGTTAAGCATGGTTTACATGTTGAATTTTATGTATATAGAGAAGGGGTAAGATGGAATTGTACTTTGGAAGTAATAGAGAGAGGCATAGAGATGGTGTATGTACATGGAGAGCTCATATGAGAGCTATGGGAGTAAGAGGGGAGGTTAATGGTGAAGAAGGTGAGGGAAACTATGGAAGGTGCAGGTTTGAGTGAGAGATTGAGAGGAATGAGTGTGTGTGTGCGTGGAAGTGGGAAAGGAGGTGAGAGAAGACTATGGGTTACTTGTGAGAAAAGTGGGCAGATTAGGGTCCACTCAAAAAATCATAGCTCACCGGTGGTTTCTCCAAAAATCACCAAAATTTTTGAGGTAATTATTCAGCTCTTGGTCCACATTTTCTCTTTTGACCACTGCTTCAAATTCGGAGTGGAGATGGATATTAAAAATCCCACCAAAAGACCTATTTTTTCTTCACAAAAAGTCTTCAGTGGCCCCCCTTTTGTTGAATTTGCATATGGCTCCAAAGGGGAGCCCCTCCTTGCATGAGAGCATGACATAATTGATTCCTAAGGGTTTGAAAATGTGCATGGTTGTGGATTATGCACAAATATAATACATGGATATGATGAAAAAAAACAGGCTAGTATATATAAACAATTTATGGAATCTAGAATAGTGTGGGCTATAAATATATAAAAAATAAATATATGAAAATATAGGGAATCAAATGAGGAGGGCCCTCATTTTTTTTTTGATGTATATTTATTTACAAGAGGTAAGAAATAATACCTGTAAGAAATAGGAATTTAGTGAAAGGCAATGACTGATGGTGGAAAGTATTTTTGAGGTTTTTTCTTAAGAGTGGATTCACACCAAAAATAAGAGAAGCTTGTGTGAAGATATTTTTACAAGGAATAAAGAGCATGCAAAACGGTAAGAAAATTGTGGTAATGGTGAGTCAATGTACATAGCATACATAGGAAAATAACACACACTTAGGTAGAAATATTTAAATAAATACAAAAATAATTATGAAAATTCCTTATATTTAGGCCCTATATACAATGAAATATTTACACACAAATGGGCAATAATATATCTTATTTTTTTTATTTTTTTGGCTCAACTAGCCCAATGACTAGCTAACTGAGGGTTTTAAGAAGATATGGGAAAAGCCCTCTAACTCACGCATGCCTATGTACAATGAAAAGGTAAAAATAGCCACAGTGTTTAGGTGATTTTGGTAGGGTGAGGTAACTCACTATGGCAATTACGGAGAGCCGAAAAATGGCTATCAGTGTTTCCCTACAACCCTATTTACAACACTTGGTATCATAGCAGGCTGAGTCCTCCCGGGCATAGTTTTCAACATTGCCAACACCCACCTACTCACTTTCTCCGATTTGGGTGAACTTTGGTGAGCATGAGAAAATCAATAACTACTTTGGGCTCATTCCTGCCTCTGTTTCCATTGCAAGTAGTACCTCCGACTACCCAATGTGGGCTTGCGACACGTTCTTGTGTCAAAGGGCATTTGGAATAATGTGCATGGCATTCATGTACATCCCCCTTCTATGGATAGAGGCTCTATTGAGGATGTTGTAGGTTCATGTGGTAGGACTGTTGTTACTAGAGTTGTTTTGACTATGACTGAGAATTCTCATTGTTGGGATGTTAGAGATGTGGAAGATCATGCATTGATTGCAATATCTACACACTATTACTCCTCACATTCACTCGGCTAAATCGGCAAAACAAGCTTGGGATATTCTACCTAGTCTTTATGCAAGTCACAATGAGGCTAAAATTGCATTGTTGCATACAGAGTTGGAGTCAAAGATTATGGATGAGGAAGATGACATGGACATTTTCCTTGCTGGTATCAAGGATATTAATGAACAACTCATTTTTGCAGGCGGTAATTTTTTATGGTTCCCGTGTGCAACCTATTCTTGATGCTTTGCAAGATTCTTAAAAGACTTTTTCTCGTACTTGGAGACATATGACCCAAGTAAATCGTGATGTTGTCAAGTTGGATGCTTATATGCATTGCTATTGCAATAGTCACTTTCAAGAAAGAATAGGGCTAAACAGTGTGCAGTTGAACATGCTTTTATTGTTGCTCAAAGAAAATGTGGTAAGAGAAATGTAGCCACTTCTCATGGCTCTTTAGTGGCAAATCACATGTTCCTAATGCTTCTACTAGTAGCACCTTATCTGGGAACTCTAGTGAAAAGGGCAAAAAGAAGGTGCATTGCCATTTTTGCAAAGCTTATGATCACTTGATTAAGAAGTTTCCTAAATTGAAGGCAAAAGAAGTGAAAAAGAAAGAGGTAGGTTCAACTAGAAGTGCAACTATTGTAGAATCTTTTGTGAAAGGATATTGTGATGCTGATGTAGATGCACAACGGGCATTTAGTGCAGAGTGCTCATATGATCTTTATGTTCATGATGCATGTATGCCAGTTGTTTCATATTCGCATGTTTGTATTTTGATAGTGGTGCTACAAAGCACATTACCTCACATCGTGACTTGTTTAACTCTCTTGAGTGTGTCCCTCACATGGGAATACAGACGCTTGTGCCAACAATGCCCCTTATTTGCTCTAGGAAGTTGGAAAGATTGTGTTGACTACTATGAATGGCAGTTATTTCACACTTGTTGATGCACTTTATGTGCCTGGGATAAAAAAAACCTTTTGTCTATATTTGCACTTGCTAGACTTGCTTCCACGTGAAATTTGTGGATGATAGACGTGTAGTTCATGATTTGATTGAGTTTTGGTGATGGAATTGCTGCATCTAGGATTTTGTGCCATGGGATGTATAAGCTCACTTTTTAAGATAAGTGTGGGCAAAATTTTTCAAATGCAATTGTGCATTCAAATGCTGTTTCAGATGAAAAACTTTGGCATGTACATTTTGGGCATCTAGATTTTGCTAGTTTGTTGCGTTTGCAAAAATCTGATATGGTTGCTTCTATGCTACCTCTTGAAGCACCTATGGTGAAGCATCTTTGTGAAGGCTATATTTTAGATAAGATGCAGCATTTAAAGTTTCAAAAGGATGGTTCAATTAGGACTACATGCAGATTGCAACTTGTGCATAGTGATGTTTATGGGCCTATGCAAACTCCATCCCTAGGCAATCACGTTTGAATTATCCTGAGCTTTAATCCTCCTAATCATTTCAAATTCTTTTTTGTCTTTGACCCCTCCCCCTCTCTTTGACCCCTCCCCCTCTCTTTCTCTCCCCTCGCTCTCTCTCAATCTCTTTAAAAGAAAGGTCTCTGAAAGAGCTCACGCTAGCGTGGTCTTTTGTTTTTAGAGAGAGAGAGAGAGAGAGAGAGAGAGAGAGAGAGAGAGAGAGAGAGAGAGAGAGAGAGAGAGAGAGAGAGAGAGAGAGAGAGAGATAGATTGAATTATCATCCACGAAGGTCATATATGACCCATGGGAACAAAAACACAACATTACAAAAATTGCTTCTGAGTGCGGGCTGATACATATCAATTAAGGACTGAGGGTCCATCAAGTGGGTAGAGTAGGGAAAAAGAGAGAACAAAAACCTAAGGGTCGGCTGAGGGGAGAGCCGGTTTGGGATTTTGAAATTCCGGGATGATCGCTTTGCCACCTTGGTAGACTGCCCATTTGCCTTGCTTGCATGCTTCGTGCATCTTCTTCTTGAGCTCACTTGCTTTACTCTTGAGTTGATTCATGGTCAATTCTTTTGCATTCCGAAGCTTTTTTCCGTTGAGAAGTTGAGATTGACATAGCATGCTCGGGTGGCACATGTCTATGTGTATCGTTGATCCAAGCAACAATTTTGGGCTTGATTTAAATAGGTTGAGGAATGTCATTGAGCTTAATGATTTCTTCCTGAAGGGTGTCCTTTGTGGTACACCACGATCAGTGTAGCCCCCCAATCCTTACCTTGAAGCCAAGAGATTCTTGTAGCCGAAATTCTTGTAGGGCCGCCTGTATCTTGGTGTCAATATTCTTATCTGTTTCTTCATGTGATTCTTTCTCCACTGCCATGACAGTTTCGGTGAGTGAGGCTTCGATTGCGTGTTCTTTTTCAAGCAGAGCTTGGCTCTCTCCTTCCTTCACATCTTCAAGATTTTGTAAACGTTCTTTGAGTCTCTCGTCCTCCCCAATGAGTTCTTGAACATGAGCCTCAAGGGTTGTGATTCGTGCTTCTTGGTGGGTGACGGGGTCCTTCCTTAGTGCTATTGCCACCACAAGAAAGATCTTGCATGCAACAAGGGTACCAAAGGAGGACACCAGGCTACAAAAGGGAATTGCCGTTGTTGAAACACACAATGGTGTGAGAGATCAAGGGCTTATTTTGATTTAATTTTTTTTGGAGTGGAAGCATTTCCATGCTTTGTGTCGGTGAGATAACAGAGAAATGATGTTTTTTGACGATAAGAGATGGGGCTTAGTTTTCGACAAGTTGAGCGAGAGAGAGAGAGAGAGAGAGAGAGAGAGAGAGAGAGAGAGAGAGAGAGAGAGAGAGAGAGAGAGAGAGAGAGAGAGAGAGAGAGAGAGAGAGAGAGAGAGAGAGAGAGAGAGAGAGAGAGAGAGAGAGAGTCTCTTGAACCAAATCTTGTATGCTGAGAAGCAGGGTGCAGATCGCAATAGATCTTGGAACAAAACAACCTTGTACAATGACAAGCACTGTGATGACAGAATCAGGCTTGGGCATTGGGCAGGGCTTGTGAATTATTTCCCCCTACAGGGATGCCCTCACCCAGGAAAGACGTGCATAGTATGAAGGCTACGTTTTGACGAGCATAGACGAGGCTTGGTTGAGAGAGAGAGAGAGAGAGAGAGAGAGAGAGAGGAGAGAGAGAGATGTAGACACAAACACATATACATTGAGAGAGATTTAACTTATATTTAAGGTTTTGGAGAATAGTCCAGGAATATTTAAAGATAGTTAGAGATTAGAGCTTAGGTTTAGATGTAAGGTTAGGTTTTGGATTTAGTTTCTATATTTAATTCTAGGTTGAGGATTATGGTTTAAATTTAGAGTTAGGTTTATATTATGTTCATAGTAGTTTGCATGTAGCTCACACGAATTTAGGTATGTAGTTGTTTGCAAGCTCACATGCGAAAACGGCTCACAGACAAGATATTTGCACATGTGAGCTTGCAAGTAAGTAAAGAGCAATGGTTGTAATTATAACTTGTACATGGCAGCATGGTGTAAAGGTCAACATTTTTGTATAGAAGGGATCAACAAAAACCATTCTACACAAGATAGTCATGGCAAAATTTAAACAACCTATTCGATGATGGTCCTTTGATGCAGATCATGTGATGGAGGAACTCACATACTTCGGCACGCTACAAGAGATTTTGAGGATAGACTATCAAGGATTTTGTGTGGACTTGTTCAACGTGTAATTGCTCAAAATAAACTAAAGTGGGAGATCACTTGACCACTAAGTGAACACCAAAATGACAACAAAAGTGGGAGATCACTTGACTACTACACAATCATGAAAACCATGACCAATCGCATCAAAACCAATGCTCGCATATGCATAAAACATCCACAATTTGCTATCTGCAAGCATATAATCTGGGACAAACTGCTCAATTGAGCGTAAAGTGCATAACCAAAGTAACATCCCACAGCATCACTTCCATATGCAAAAACAAGGTGAATTCCCTCTCAAATAGCACCACATTATGCCATACATAGCCAAAGCTGCAAACCGCATCATTCTTTACAATGTAGGAGTCAAACTGCGAAAGTTTGATATGTCGAGATTGCTAGCAAGCTGTTGCAAAAAGTTCAGCGCTTAGAATTTTAAAATTTTGATATGAAAAATGTGTTCAAAACTTTCCAAACCCCCAGGGTAGACTCCTAGATCACATATATCCGAATCCGGGTGTGAGAAATATGCCAAAAACGTTCGCTTTTGGACAAAAAAACGAAACATAAATTTATTGTTGTTGCACCTACTGTAATTCTGATCAAAATTTCAAAAAATTTACATCACTATCATGTTTGGAATGTGACAAAACCCCAACCTAAACTCCTGGATCATATTCATCCGGCTCCGTGTGACGGAGATATTTAAAAAACACTGTTTCGAGAGCCAAAAACAACAAAAACGAACTTCAATACTTCTTGTTACTACTCTTTCTCTGGAACATTTAGCAATGGATTTCTACAAAAGCTTGATACAAGCTAAATATATATGCCTAAGCTAAGATCTGACATTGTCGAGCCATATCCACCGTCGCGAGCTCAAGCCGCCATAGCCGATCTTCGTCGCTTCCGTCTCGCCAGAAAGCCATCGCGCGTCTCGTTCGCCATCGTAGCTCTGATACCACTTGTGAGTGCACATGTGCACGAATGAGTGCGGGGAAGAGGAAGAGCACAAGAGACTATGTGGGTGAAGTAACCTCCACACAAGAAGTAACTTAAGTGAGTGAGGTGCTCCTTATTCTTATTCCTATGTATAGAAAGAATAAGAAATTTTGTATACACAGTGGACGAGCGAAAGGAAAACGGACGTCCGGCTCTGAGAAAAGGCATAGTGCCTCTATCCAAACACATGTGTCACAGACAAGAGGGCTTACCGTACTCAATCACATCAGCAGTAGCATCATCTTGGATGACGCAGGCAAGAAGGTGATCTCATCCATACACGGCCTTTGCTCTTAGGTGTTTCGACACTACATACTAAACACATGGAGTGAAGTGCCGAATGAATTAAAAGACAAAGTCATCAGCATGTTGCATGATGAGTTTTCCATTTCAAGTTGGGATGAGTGCTTCAATGAAGACTTTCTGAAGGTGCGGATGCGTGAGTACTGCAAGCAGAAGCGCTCTGAAGTGCAAAAACCAATAAAGTATGGGTGGAGTAGACTAGATTGGCTAGCCAAAGAAGATCAAAAGAATGTAAAGCAAGCAGCACGTGAGAATCTTGACAAGTGGAAGCAACAAAAGGAGGTAGCCAGAGCACGAGTAGAAGCAGGGAGCTCGCACCACCTGGGGAGTGGCAGATGGGCGTCATTTGAGGCCGACCAAGATTTGTAATTATAACTACCAAACCTGGGGAGTGGCAAATGGGTGTCATTTGATGGGGTGGCAGGGTAATGTATGCCTTGCCATCAAAAAAACTTATTCTCAGGCGTTGCTATATACGTCGCTATTTTTTGAACTTGTAGCATCGCTATATGCGACTCTATTTGCATCTCTATATGCATCTCTATATGTGTCTCTATTTGCATCGCTATATATGCGTCTCTATATTTGTCTCTATATAGTGATGCAAATATCAACACATATAGAGATGCAAATAGTGACGTTCTCTTTGCGACTCGCATAGTGACGCTTATAGTGACACCAGGAGTAAAAATATCCCCGTGTATTTTTGTTATCAAGGCTCTCACAAGTGTGAAGAACCTCCTATAGTGGCCTGGACCTCTTGGCCCTTATCAATTATTATGGGTGGTTTGCACCCACCTTAGGCCATGATCCCTAGGCGCGTATAGTGTGTGTATGCCTCCCAATCTAAACCAAGCCTACAAGAAAGAGCTATGCTTCTCAAGGAAAGAGAAGTTCACATGGAACAACATAAAAGTTGTAGGAATGCATGCTGCATTTTTAGAATCACAACAACAAAAGTATGTATGCATCGTCCATGATAAGATGACCAAAAGAAGACAATTGTTCCAAGACTATGTGTCACTCCTAAGGACGTGGATTCAATGTATAACTTGCAAGTGGCATTAATTGGTACGACCACTCATGGACATGCAAAAGGTCATTATGGGCACTTTGTTTTGCATGGTTTGTGGTTATCTGATCCAAACCTTACAATTAGTTCAATTGTGAATTGTTTACATAACTAAGGGAGGACAGAGAAGCATCCTCTTGATGACCTTTTAAAAAATGGGCTTCCAAGGAGCAATGTATCACTTCTTAATGATTCAAACTCAAGGGATGCATTGGACCATCATATAAGAAGTGATGGTAAACAACCCATTGGTGATAGACCATCCTCACTAATAAAAGAGAATCCAAGTATACAATTTTGTTGATCGCCAAAAAACTTGTGGCTTCAATTGGATAATTATGAGAATCAATATTTGTTTGCATATCTATCGTTGTTTGTTCCAAGGTGTGTTTTTGAAATCGTGCAACTAAGGTTTCTAATAGTTGGGCATATACATGAGGATATAGATGCAATGTTTAATAGATTCGAGCAGAGGAGGTAATAGTTTCACAAACATATACTCTACCACATTTGATGGACACATTGAGAACTAGCTAAGATTCTTCCCTAGCTCCCTTCTTGATCATGGAGGTGTCAATCTTCAAACAGTTATTGTGATGGGAAAGAAAACATGTGGGACACTTGAAAACCACTACAGTTAAGGTTCTTCATGTAGGATGATACACCAATGGTGCAATATAAAGCACACCTTGGTGTTCCTAATTGGAGTGAAAGCATCCATATTGGGAAGTGTGATGTTGATAGTGAAGTAATGCTACCAGAAGGAGATCCATCTCTAGTATCCATGGCACAATTTGTAAAGGCACATGAGAAAGTAATATCAAGATTAAGTAACTAGATACAATTTTGCCAAGGTTTGAGTACTAGTTCAAATTTTCCAAGGAACTATAGGGCCTCTGATAAATTACTGGAATACCATAACCGCCAAGAGCTTGGAAAGCCAATTGTTTCAAAGGAAATGTTCTATAGAGAATTTTGGCTAAACTCTCAAGGATCTCATCAACAAGATGGGACAACTGTGACTTTTGAATAGGATGCAAATAGATTCATTTGTTTTTAAGAGTATAATGGTATTACTATGGTCGTCAATGGGATAGATTAAGAAAAAATTCAATCAAATGATAGATGTTTGACCAAGAAATTTTAACATGAGGGCCATGTATAAGACAATTCAAAAAGTTTTCCCATATGGGAACCATTAAAAGAGAACACATAAATTTTCTAAGAAACATAAAAATGTGGTCAATGTGCTCCATCACTCATTCTTTTTTGCTTGCTTTTTGTACCCTGCTCACCTCTTACTATTCATCATAAATGACACCGCACTCAATTGACCATGGATATAGAGATCACAAGAGGGCTTTCCAATGGTGATAGCTTAATTATTGCAGGACATTTATTTCAATGGGCTCAAAAAAATGGAATCTATGCATACACAATTATTGTTGAAATCCTAATGTTAATTTGTCTTCTACTTAGCAAGGAGAGTAGTAGCTCAAGAGACTAGTGATGCCCAAGAACATGCTCACACTAGCTAATGGAGAGCTAATCGAGCATAGAGATGCAAATGAGAGAGAAGAAGTAATGCCAACCAAAGTGGAGAGGGTGTTCACACTAGAATGAGTTAGTCACTTGCTAGAATTTTAGAGTCAAATGTCACATATCATATCAAAGAGAATGGATAAAACCAAACTGAGCTAGAAGTACAAATAGTGGTGCACTGACTGTTGAATTACAAGACCTTACAAGAGTATATGAGACTTATGAATGCAATAGAGCTCTATCCAAGACCAAACAACAAAAGATATTAAAAATGAAAGTAGTGGGTCCTATTTATAGGTGCTCGTAGTAGGTTTAAGTAGCTATTGAATTGTCAAATTATCAATAAGTAATAGTTGCTAAAGCTTTTGGTAATTCTATTGTGTAAAGAAAATTCTAGAGGGTAGATTTTGTGTGTGTATGTCACACGTGTCAATGCAAGGAACTTGCCGATACATCGTGTGCGAGCCACAAATGGCTCCAAGCACACAACAAGCCTAAACTAGTAAGCTCAAAGATGGTGTTGGCGTGTCACTCACCGCTCTACGCTTGCTTCATGGAGGATTCCTCTCTGCGAAGAAGAGGGAGACGCCGCTATGCCGTGCTCAACTGCCTCGCCGCCGTCGTGCCGCCGCAATGCTCGATCGCACTCTCTCTCTCTCTCTCATGCATACACACACACACACACACACACACACACACACACACACACACACACACACACACACACACACACACAAGGAGATGAAGAAGAAGAAGATGGAGATGGAGCAAGAGCACTCTTCAAGTGCACAAATGAGAGAAAGAGTGAATTTTAGGTTTAGTTGACTTTTATATGAGCTCGCCCCATTCACACTTGGGCGCCCATGCTTAGCCAACTAATCCCTTGAATGTTCCAGTTAGAGTGCGCCTCTCATTGGCAATCACTCTTACCCTTTTCCTATTGGACCGACAAGCCCGGTACCTGACTCTACCAAGTAAATAATACGACGTCCGTTGTAGGTGATAGGAATGTGTGTGAGGGTTAACATGCCCCTCTTCCTGATGTAGATTCCATCCTCGAAAGCTATTGAGTTGAAGCTCGTTCGTCGAGGTGGAAGAGCATCTGAGATGAATGTCCTTAGCCTCCTTCAGTCACTGCAAAATCAAACAACATTGGCACAGTAATTGCATTCTCAAATACAATTAAAAAGCATATGCAGTTGTAGGCAAACAAATTGATTGGTAATAGAATTTTAAACCATTTGTCAGCAATAAACATTAAATTGAAATATAATCAAATGCATAAACAGATGTAAAGGTAAAAAATTAAACAAGCCTGGGGTCGCTAATTTAACGGTCGAAAGGCACTAGAGATCGACTATTAATATCATGGGTAAGCTTCTTAATTTTCTCTGGTCAATTAAGTTGTTTAATTGCGAGAGCCAAGTATTTCATGTTCGAGGGCTGACTAGAGTCTATACCTAGAAGACCTTGTAGTTAAGCTACGATAAAAGGAATTTCTCATGAAATCATCGCCTGACTGATTACCTTTTCTTTGACCCCCCAAAGTCTTTTCACAGTGATTCAATTTTGATGTGTGTGCTTTTTTTGTATGCCTTGGGTTTTTTGCTTTTCAAGGAAAAGCGCCCACACTGGGAACCTCTAGGGCTCTAGTACCATAGGCGATACATGTGAGTGAAGTACCCAATCAAGTTGAGATTTCTCTTCCAGCTTAAGATTTTACATTGTGGCACTTTGATTTTATTTGTTTATTTTTGTTCTTTTACAGCATTTTAATTTTGTAACTTTGGGGGCTCATATAACACTGTTACCCTCCCTAGGCTCATCACACTAGTAAACTCCCTTTATAATACTTAAGCTAAAGGTCAATAGGGACTAAGCCCACTAGAAAGCCCTAGTACATTGCACACAATGCTGCCTAAATCGGATTAAGAACCTAAGTAACCATTGATTATTAGGAAGGCATTCCCCATGGTATTAAGAGAAGATCTCTAACACCTAGCTTGGTCAAACTAACTTAGTCGGATTGCTTGATTTTTAAACCTAGACAAGTGATTATGTTTGGTACTAAGCAAATGTTTGGTACTAAGCAAATGCGCTGAATATTATGATACCAATCACAATCAAAGCAGACAAACATAGATGCACAAAGATAAGGGGCAATGCTAATGGACAAGAAACACCTGTTTGTGTTGATGGTCGTGCTTGATTTGAAAACTGGATGAGAGAAAGATTCCATGAAGGTCAAAATTCTAACCACAGCAACATGTTCCTGTACACACATTTGGAAACACAAAGAATACCTCTAGGAGGCACATCTGTGGGAAGAAAGAACTTTGCTAATCACTCAACTCTAAAACAGAAACACTCCTATCGTACAATCCTACCTACCCTCCATCACTCGAGTGATGAGGATCAAAGGTGTTTATGACATAGGTTTCTGTTTCAGTGTACCGGATGTGAATGTGTCGGTCTGGTCAATGTTTTGACTTTTATTGTGCATACTCGTTTGCTAATTGCTCTTGCTCTTTATTATTTTTGTTTTTTGTGAGTATAAGCCTTTATATATACATTCCCTAAGATTGGGAGATTGAGAGGTCAGGGAGGAAGGTTGAGAGGAGAATGAGTGAATGATGACTGTCAGCAAACACTCCCCCCTTCCTTGGGTAGATCATATCGTTTGAAATGTGCTCGTCACCCTTTGAAACCAATTGTTCCAGTTGGTAATAGGTGGGGATTTTTGCCAGTAGTTTTCTATTACCTTAGGTGCCTCGTTGAGTTGCAAGGGTGGTAAGGTACTCTACCAGGATCGAACTTGAAGTGGTTCATCAGGTGATTCTTGAACACTGGGAGGTGTGGATTCCTTTGTAGCTTCATGGAGGTCCACTATTGTAGGTCGAGGATGTGGAGAAGCTTTTACCTCTATGGATGCATTACATGAGGAGCTAGAAGCTTCATGGGACTCCCCCCTTCCTGAGCTAGGTGGAACAAATCGTTCTTTCTTCGGTACCCAAACTAGCTCTGGAGCGGGTGTGTAGCATTCAATGTTTTTTTTCTTTCCGCGATTTTCGATTTGTTTTGGAGCTACGGGATTGAGTTCACATGGGTCAGGTGATAGGTAAGAACACAATCTACATTTTGGCACCCAGATTTGATCATTTCCTTGATAGTAGCCTTGGGCTTCCAATAGTTGTTTAGGAATCTAGCGCCACGTTTTCTTACATTTCTTGGAGCGAGTGGAACGTTTCTTACAAGGCTTCTGTTTTTTAGCACTAGCTATGGTCGCTAAAGAAGCTTTAGGGACCCACTTGTATGTTTTCTTTGTTATATTAGGATGAGTATTGTCAGAAGCTATATGCATTTCTTGTAGCATATTTAAGGGTACGGGCATTTCATCCCCCTCAGGTGTTACCCAGGTCGTCCCCCTATTTCCCCAAGTGTCTATGGTTGCTGCTAGGTGGACCTAATCCACATTGTCCGACTCAGTCATCCCAGGTAGTACATCCATATAAGGAGAATCTTCCCCAACATCAGTGTCCGCTTTACACATGTAACAATAGTGCAATGGGGCCGAGTGAACTATGGTGTCAGATCTATGATCAATTATAAACCCGTTTCCTAGAGGATGTGCTCGACCCGTCACAAGATCCACTCAAATGACAGAATCTTGGAACTGCAGGTAGACATGGTTCTTAGACCAGTCATGCACCATTTTTGCTTCCCTCATGAAAGGACGTCCTAAGATCATCTCCGATGCCATAGTGTGTTTGGAGAAATCCATAACAATGAAGGTAATCCTTATTTTATGTCCAAAGACCTTGATCTTGAGATCTTATAGCATCCCAATAGGTTTAACAATAGACCCATTGGCCATCTTCACTACTATGGTTGTGGTCGCAAGGTGAGGTCTTCCCATAGTTTCCCAGCAATTTTTAGTCACAATGCTAACCCCAGTGCCACCATCAAGGATTCCCTTCATAGTTAATCCCTTAGTAGTGATTGGTATGGTTGCATTGGATTCATCACCCTCAAAGTATTGTCCCAGCTTGTTAACATGTATTTCTATAACAAGGTTCTCATCTAGGTTGGGTTGTGGATCTAAGTGTTCCTCCTCTATTGGCATCGCCTCAGCTCCATCCATTTGTGCAAATTGTGGTAGCCCAAACTTTAGTTCTCCATTGAGGAAGGCTCGAAGAGCTGAGACTAGCTCAAGGTCTTTATATAGTTTGGACATGATGGTGGTTCTAACTTCTGAAGACATGAAATCCATCAATTTGGCAATGTTTAACGGCACCTTTTGGACTTCAGTCCCTTGACGTGGGGAAGATGGGATCTCCATTTCTGCGATAGGATCAAGTAGTCCCTCTGTAAACATTCTTTCCATCAAGAAGTGAGTACGCCCACTTTCCCATGACTTTAAGTCCCTCTCTTCTTGGATGACACTAGGTATGGCTAAGGGTCTATGGACTTAGTGAGGTTGATGTTGCGTAGGGAACACGGTGTCTGTAATTTGGATCTGCCTAGGTTCTGGTTCTAGATCCCTTTGGGTATCTTCTACCAAACTCCTTAATTGCTTGACTCACTCAATCTCCTCTATAGGGTTTGGATAAGTTCGTATCTTCTTCTTGGATCCTGGCCATTGTGGCTCATGAAGATCTTCCTTGTTGGTTTCTATCTTAGTGGTTGTTTTGGTCTCCATGGTTTCTTCTGAATCAAAATCCTCTTCAGCGTCATTCATATATACGGGATCTTCACAAGTCCCTATGTTGGTCTTTGAACTGGGGTCTGACTTCGCTGTTTTTTGCGATCTCTTTCTTCGTGTTTTCTTCTTTTTCTGAGATTGGGCAATTGATGCCGTGTCTCTTTCCTCAAGAATATAATTTTGTTTTTGGAGCATCGATCGTGTGAGTACGTTTATTGGTACCACATGTGTACTTTGTGATGGCTCCTCGGTAACTTCAATCAAGTTTAATGGCGTGATCTTCGGTGCATTTTGATTATTTGGACATTGGGCAATCAAATGATCTATGCCACATCGATTACACATGAGTATCGGCATTGTAGATGTGCTGGCTTGATTGGTTTGCATTAGTGTGGCGTTCTTTTGTAGCCTGATAGGACACTCGGCTACACGATGTGGACCTCCACACTCATAGCATTGAAGAGGTGGTCTCTTAGCAGTGTAATTGATATTTTGGCCTCTTGCCGCAAGAGAAGCTACTTGATATACAGGTTTGACTTGTCCCCAATAGTCCTGCATGTAGTATTGTGGACTTTCTTCAAACACATCCAGCCCATAGGCAATATTAGGATCTATATCTTCCTCACAACCTTCCAAACAAGAATTGATGACTCACAACCCACTTGATTCACAGAAGTGATTCTCGAATGTGGTGGTTGCGGTCCTAGCACTGGAGGTGGTAAAGGTGTTGTTTGAACAACATTTTGGGCCCTAGGGACCATGTGTTGTGATGTTTGTTCAAGAGGTGGGGCCGGCATCAATGCAAGCACTCGAGGTGTGTCTGTCCATGCTAAGGTTGGTCTATTAGCCATCGCGTGCTTAAATACTATGAAATCCTTAGCTTGATGACCATACCTCCCATAGGTATTGCAGTTCCCATTGAATTTTACTCTAAAAGTAGGGCATTCACTGGTACTATGCGGTCAATAGCATACTGAGCACCATTGTTGCCCCCTTCTTGGATACATATGATTGTTTTGCGGAGCACGATTGTCTCTAAGACTCTCTTGAATAGCCTTGGTGAGATCTGCTAAAGTCATCTCAGATATCTTTGGCTCCTTAGCAATAGACTTTAGGATCATTGGTTGATGCCCTGATGCTTGCGAGCTAATAGATTTAGGCTCAACAGACACTCTTTCTCCTTGAATCATTAAATTATCCTCCAATTGGATCACATTGGTGGTGACTGCTTCCCAAGTGGTGATACCTCTAATGACTAGGCCATTGTAGATATCCTCATGTCGTAACCCCCTAATGAATCTATCAAGCAATTGGTTATTATTGAAGCGCTCATTTGGATTACAACGAGAATTCAAATGCTTCAAGCGACTAATAAAGTCTCTCACCGACTCTCCTTCCTCTCGTTGGGCCTTCTGGAGCTGAGAGGCCACACCCCAAATTACTCCCTCTCGTATGTATTCTTTTAAGAATAGTCTCCTAAGAGTAGGGTAAATCATTTTTTCTTCCACCCTTAGGGTTCTATACCAACCCCCAGCCTTTCCACTTAAGGTTAGGCTTAAAGCATTGCTCTTATGTAGGTCATTGTGTTCTCCTAGAGAATTGCATATTTGTTCAAACACTTCGATATGCTTTCTCACATCCCCGTATCCACTAAATTTTTGTGTGAGCTTGGCTATTTGTACTGCCTTCCTTCTAGGCTCTCTATCAGGCACGTTACGCATATTCTCAGCAATAGATCGACCGATAGCTTGAGCAAATGTTGCCAAGTCACCTAAGTGAGCAGGCACCGTGGGTGGAGGTGCTCCAGAGACTACATGTGGAGTAGGTATTGGCATTCGGCTTGGCGCGTAGGAAGCCCTTGGTTTCCACGTTGGGTACGATGTTGTGTCATGTGGTGGTCCATAGTTCATATGTGTGGCCCTAGGCATAGCAGGCGTCGGATGTGACATGCTAATGCTAGCCGGTATGGTCCCATGGAAATAAGAACTTGGGTATTGTGGTTGTGGAGCATAGGTTGTTGAAACAATGGGAGGGGTAGGGACTACATGAGTACGAGGACCCATGGGTGTATTCGATTGGTACACACTTGTAGGTACTCTTGCAGGCGTTGAGCTACCATGTAGCGGTGCTTTACTAACAAATGAGGTCCATGGCGTGTTTCACGGCATACCCATCATTGGGGTAGGCATGGTAGCTGTGGTGTCATCAAGGGAAAGATGAGCTAGACTTGGAAAGGTGAAGCTATCACTTGTGGGCTCAGATTGCACTGAGATCCCTGGCGAAACAACATATGGAGGATCCATCGGACTTACCGAGGGAGTCTCCATTTGCGATAAGGTCGGTTGTTTAGCCTTTCCTGTATCCAAGAATCTCATGAAACCCGTTGAAGGCATGTTGATCCCCTTGTTCTATCTCTCTAACTCAATGACCCTATGGATGACCTCACAAACTCTTTGTTATTGATCCTCCACACTAGTAGCCCCCATTGTGGATTGTAGAACATCTAACCAACCCACGTGATAGGTGTGACCTGTGTATAGGTCGGTCAGAGTTTTCGTTTTTAGTTCATACTCCCAGTTCTCATTTAGGAACAGTCCATCTAGGATTGAGGTGCTAGGGGTGTCCTTTGCGCTAGATGCAATGTTGCTTTCTAGGGGTTGGCCCTTAGCGGTTGCTAAGTCATGAGCACTTGATTGCTCTCTTAGCAAGGATATTGACATAGGCCCTTTCAACTTTAACTCTCTTCGTTGCTCCGCCTTGCGTAAGCTCTCAATTTCCTTTTCCCTCGCTGCAAGGATATATCGCTCAACCTCTTGCACTTCGGCAAGGCTTCTACCATCGGGTAATATGACCTCGGAGGGAAATAGCTCTGAAGAGTCAGGAGGTGCAGTAAATGAAGTATTCACGTACACATTCTCTAACGGTATAGGGTCTACGTTGGTCACGAATGGAGAATTTACTTCCCCACCCCCCTCATTTACATCATTAGCTCCATGTTTGGAGCGAGTGGCTCTACTAAAGGTTTCCTTCAAGCGGCTAAGCACGCTCGGCCCGGACCGCGGGCCCATGGCATGCATGTCTTGGCTTGAGCTATCAGGATTAGGCATTGGGAAACCCTCCATGACGTCGTAGTCAGAGGAAGAGTCACTAGCCGCTATGTTCAGGTCTTGGTTTGTACTACCTTGGGTCCCTCCCGAGGGCCTGGAACCTAAAGTAAGTGGATATTGAGAACTCGCGTAAGTTGAAATTCTCTCTAGTTGCTCCGTCTCTAGCACATAACCAGAGCGCAAATGCATGTGCCTTTGGCACCCTACAAGCGTCGGCGAATAACCTCGGAGGTTAACCGCTTACTTTTTTAGGCGTCCGTTTTCACTCGTGTTTTTTACGTTTTTAATGTTTTTTAATGTTTGATTTTTTTGATTAAAGTGTGTGATAGCTCAAAACGAGCGTATCACTTAGAGGGTCGCTGTGTGCTTTACAACACAATTTTTGGGCATCTGAAGTTCCGTTGGTCCTCAAGAAATCGATTTTTAGCTACGTGTGAAGCTAAAATTTGTAATTTTAAAAGGCGACTGAGGCCTAGGCCTGAGCGTGAGCTTGGGCTTGGGTCTGGGAGATATTCCCAATCCCAGTCCTACCTTTAATTTTTTTTATTTTTTTATTTTAAAAAAATAAATAAATAAAGGATAAGGTCGCCGCGGCCTGTGCGAGAGCACACACACACTCTACCTACCCACTTCTAACTAATACACCTACTGTTACACACTAACACACTCTATTAGCTCTCACAGATCTACTTCCTACTTACTGTACACAGAAAACTAACAAATAATTGCACATCATTTGTCACCGCTCCAAATAGACACTTACTTATTTGGAATCTTCATCCATCACCCCCTCTATATAAACACTTCCTTCTGTGAAATCTTCATCGAATACCAAATCACCTCCATATGCATCACAAGTAGAAACATGGTCTCCATCACAAGACCCTAAATTTCACATTGTAGTAATATCTATATCATGCTCCAAGTTCTCATGCATGTTCTTATCAATTGCCTGCAACATGATGTGAGCATCCAATATTGGTTTCAAAAATGGATTACATAACTGCAAACAATCCTTAAACGCATTGTCCTCTACCACCTCATCACTAGAATAAACATTTGCATTTGCATTATCACATGGATTAGGAGTAACATCAGTAACACAATCTCACATTTAGAATTTGTCTTCATCTTCAATGTTAGCCTTTCAACTTGTATAAATATTTGAAAGGACAATTGAGAGACCCAATTAAGTATAAACTTCTTCAACTATGTCTTCATCTTTAGCATGAATTAGATATTATCCATTTTTCAACAAGCATAGGGATTTCTCTTCTATTGTTAATGGTAATAACGTGCACGTACTTGTAAGGCGGCCGCTTCAAAAGTCTACCAATAGCATGTATATGCTTTGAATAGACCCTACATCACTCACCCAAATATGAACGCACCGTCTGCTCAAATTTCGTGATCATATGATCATAAAGTACACCCTCAAGTTTCATCTCAAAACTGTAACATGAAAGATAGTCGTTTGTATCATTTCCATAAAAAATACCCTTCACAACAAGTGGTTCTCCTACTACTCCTCTAGTTCATTTTGTTTTGATTCCTCTACCTCTTCATTAATTGAGAAATTATCAAACATCTATGTCCATTTCTCAAAAATTTGTGTCTATTCTATCTCTTCAGAGAAGTACGTCGCTTTAGTTTCTCGACGGGGTCTCTCTATATAAAACCTCTATATTACGTGCATTCAAGGACTATTTATAAAACCCCTTAACTATACAATTTTCACAAATAAAAGGGATCCCTTTTTTAATTAAATCTGTTAAAGTTTTTTCTTGGGAAGCATTGTAATCATTAACAAGGTTTAGGTTATCCTTTAATTGTATGCCTTGCATCCATCTAGCATCTTCAAAAGGATAATTCTTATACTTAATAAGATATCGTCGGATAGTCTTACCGCCTCTTAGTACCTTTTCTTCATGTCGGAGAATGGACTTGGGTTGCGGCATCTCTTCTTGGTCCTCAATCTCCGGTGGGTCTTCAAATAGTAGGTTCTTGAGGTGGCTCTCCTTTGTAAGGCTTTAATAGGCTCACATGAAAAGTATTATGTATGAGCCAATGGCTGGGCAACTTGAGTTGATAGGACATCTCATTGATTGGCCTAAGAATCCGGAAGCGACCATAGTACCTTTTGCTAACTTAGCATAGTACTTTTGGTGTCCCGGAGGATTCTTGCCCGTCGTCACTGCCTTAATCGAGCCTTGGGAAATTTGAGTAAGACCCAATCATTTTCTTTAAAGGCTTGGGATTTTTTGTGCTTGTCAGTAGCAACCTTTTGCCTTTGCTGTGAGATAGAGATAGCATCCTTAATCTTTTGGAAAGATTCTTGTAGGTCTCTGCTATACTCATCTACAACGAAGATCTTCCCGTGTACCTTAAGTAGCAAGGGACTTTTTGATCTTCCCTCTATTACCTCAAAAGGTGCTTTTCCCGTGGAAGTATGTGCAGGGTTATTGTAGGCATACTCCACTAAGGTAAGTACTTCTCCCATTGGGATCTTTGATCTACTTCCGTTACATAGACTTTTAGTAGATCAAGAATTGTTAGGTTATCTATTTCACTTTGGCTATCCGTTTGTGGTGATAGGCCATAAAGAAGTTTAGCCTTGTCCCTAAATTCTCAAAGAGAGCCTTCCAAAAATTACTGGTCATTCTAGGATCTCTATCCAACACTATGGACACTGGCAAGCCATGGTACTTGAAGATTTGTGATATGAAGAGGGTTACCATTTGATGGGCTTTGATACTCTTTTTGACACGTATAAAATGAACTGGTTTACTGAACGTGTCTACTATCGTCCATATTCTCGTATTCCCATGGATAGACTTAGGCAATCCATGGATATGCTCTCCCATGGTGAATTAGGAATTGGCAAAGATTGAATCAATCTAGGTTGCTTCCCTCTATCAAACTTCGTCTTTTGGCATACCACACATTTAGAAACATACAATTGTATGCTTGCTTTCATGGTAGTCCAATAGAAATATGTTTCAAACCCTTTTAGGGTAGACTGAATCCTTCTATGCCCCGCATAAAGAGGAGCATGAGATTCATACATTACTTTCTCATGTAGTGAGTTGGTAACGCATAGTCTATTGCCATAGAGAAGATAATCATCTTGTAAAGTAAATGGTTCCTCTTTCTTCCCTAATGCAAGGGATGCAATCTCATCTTTAAAATCGATATCAATAGCATACTCATCGATCATAGAAGATAGATCATTGTGAGTTGCTATGGAAACCGCATTCACTCTCGGCCGTCTTGAGAGTGGATCAACTACTTGATTATGCTTGCCAGCAACGTGAGCAATATGAAAATGAAATTGCGAAAGGAAATTTTCCCACCTCATTTATTTGGCGAAGAGCTTGGTCTCCGTCATGAAGTACTTAAGACTTTGGTGATCCGTTTGCAGAATGAAAGGAATTCCCAATAAATAGTGGTTCCATGAGTTTAAGGCATGTAGAACTGCGAGGAGTTCCTTTTCATATATGCCTAGATCTTGCTTGACAGGGTTGAGCCTTCGACTTTCATAGCCTATGGCGTGCAGTTCTTGGAGCAAACAGCTCCAAGGCAATCACCACAAGCATCACATTGGACCTCAAATGGCTTTGAGAGATCCAGTAGTGTAAGCATAGGTTGAGAGATAAGCTTTTCTTTAAGCTTTTTGAAAGCATTGTTCTGATTGGCAGTCCATGTATACCTAATGTTTTTCTTTGTTAGGTCATGTCATGGTCCTACAATCGGTGAGAACTTTTCTATGAAGCGTCTATAGTATGCACACATACCTATAAAGCTTCTTAGTTCATGAAGATTCCTTGGTTTAGGCCATCCTTTTATTACCTCTGATTTTGATGGATCCATTTGGATGCCATCTTGAGAGATAATGTGACCTAAATAGTGAATCTATTGCAAGAAAAATTCACTTTTCTTTTGATTGACATAAAGTTTGAAATATTACGTGGAGGTGTTTCTTGTGTTCATCTAATGAATTAGAGTAGATGATGATATCATCAAAAAACACTCCAGTAAAGGTTTGTGAGGCTTGAATAGATTCTCCATCAAGCGGTTGAATGTTCCTGAATTTAAAGGAGATTCTCCTTTTAGGGAATTTAACATTGGCAACCATGCAATCAAACCATGGTGCCTCTAGGATTACATCCTCATGCTTGAGAGAAGAGATAAAGAAGTCCTCTTTGTCCACATAGCTTTGGACATGGAGCCTCAATTTCCTAATTAAGGGAGTGACTGAAGCTTCTTGCCCTTTGAAAGCACCGTCTGTGGGTAGGATATCTCCCATCTCATAGGCTTGTATGCCTAGCTTGGTGGACAACTCTATGGATATGAAATTGTGAGTAGAACCAGGGTCAAAGAGAATAAAAGCATCATATTCTCTTACCTTTCCCAAAGCATGGCATAGAGGAGATCCTTTGTGATAAGTTTCCTCCTCTTGGATTTCAACCAAGGTAGCTGTAGAAGGCTCATGGCGGTTGTTCTTTTGGAGACAAGAGTGGTACGCATGCCCTTCCTCGCCGCACTTGAAACAACGGTTATCCTTGCGATAACGCTCAAGCTCTTCAGGAGAGAGTTTATTGCCTTTGTAAACTCCCTTCTCTTTAGCTTTGTTGGAGTTTACCTTAGGAGAATTTTGGACATTGTCCTTGCCCTTAGGGTCATTGGAACCCTTGTTTTTCGTGGGCTTAAAATTTCTTTTAGCCCGCGTTTGGAAATTAATTTGAGAAGCCACCATAGTATGGTGTATAACCGCTGATATGGTGCGTGGCCTTTGGGAGTTGACATACTCCAACAGTTCTTCGGTTAAGCCCGCACAAAATTGTTGCTTTTGCTCTCCGAAATCCAACTTTTTGAAAATAGTGGCTATAAGTTGTAGGTCCCAAAACTTGTCTACATATTTGTGAATGGATTTGTAGGGAGAGCTTCAAGCGTCGCCATTCGGTGAGTACTTTGTCTTTGGCATCAGTGGCCAAAAACTGCTTCATAATGGAAGCTCTTAAATCTTTCCATGTTCGTGGAGCTTCACCATTAGCCTGTAGGCTAGACCAACCTCTTGAGCTTGGACGACCTCTTCCACATGGCATAGGATTTATGATGGCCTCTTCTTTTTGATGATTCAATAGTTGCACCATCGCTTTCTTCAGAAGATAAAGAATTTGCGGAAGATGGAGAAGAGGGTTACCTCTTTCTCGCATTTTTCTTGCCTTGATCTTCTTTGTCTTCACCATCACTTTCATAAGAGGAAGAGGATGAATAAGATGGAGAAGAGGGTGTCCTCTTTCTCGCCTTTTTCTTCTCTTGCTTTTTGTCATCCCTCTTTGAATTATGGTGTGGAGAAGTGTGCGATGGTCTTTTCCGTTTTGGAGGTGATGGAGAGCTTTTAGCCCGCCGTCTTCGTGGAGCCATCTCCGCTCGGGCTGCAGGAGGGTCACTTCTTTCTCGTTCCTTCGGTGGGGGCTCTTTAATTTTTCTTTGGGAAGGAGATACATCATCAAGAAGCAAATTTTTGAGCCCTTCGTATGGATCCTCTTCTTCTTCCCAAATTGAAGAGAGGCCTCTTTTGGGAGTCTCAGAAGGAGGCTTCCTAGGTGCTCTCTCGTGATGGTGGGAAGTTGGGAGAATCCCATGTGCACGAAGCTGCTGTTGCACTTCACTTTGGAGGGATGGATTACCCATAGCTTGTTGAAGCCTAGAAACAAGGTAGTTAACAAGAATAGGGGCATCATTACTAGCTTGCTCATTAGCAAAATCAAAGTTATCAACATTAATTTCACTCTCTTTACTATTGTCAGCCATTCTAACAACTTTTAGGTGTAAACTTTTTAGGTGTACTTTGTCACTTCAAGCCCTACTTGCTACTCCTCTTTACCCCTTTAGAAAAAGCACTGAAGCTACTGTACCCATGGCTCGAATACCATTAATTGCAAGGAGTAGAAGAGAGGGTCGTTCAACACCAAAATAGCACTGGCACTTGTCAAGCTTCTAACAGCTCAATAGTGGTTAACCCGTAGCCCCGCAGGTCTCCACTGTCACCGTAGCCCCGACGGTGATGCCCTGTTATTTGCACAAAGGATGGCGCAATGCAAGGCTAAAAAATCCCTATTCTACTTACTCACATGCAATTAATAATACCAACCATTTATAGCTAGCTTAAGGACCTCCCCTCTTCAGCAAGAAAAGAGAAACCTTGTGCTCTGATACCAATGTAACATTTAATGGCCTAGTAACTTGTGTGTAGCGGAAAATAGCATGAACTTAGTGAGCATTTCATTAGAATAAGCTCCTAATGAGAATAACAACAGTGCTTGGGTGGAGAGAGCAACAAAAAGTATAACACCTAGTTAGATAGCATGAAAAATGCTTCACAAGAGAGAGAAATTAATCTATTGACAATAGTTGAGGACCGGAATTACATGGAGCCGGTCCCCCTCTAAAAGGCTTTGTATTATGGCTACTGCCATCAAGAGAGACATTTTACAATACAACTCTTTGTGTTCCTTCAATACTAGCTAGTACAATGAAGATGGAAACTTCATGCACTAAGCAAAACACTTATCAAACACCATGTTAATTCCCTCACGGTCTCAGACCCAAGACCTCACACACCTTTGAAGATGGTGAGAGCTAGCGGGGTATGAGACTAGATTGAGAGGAAGAAGGAGTATTCTCACGAGAAAGATATACATCTCCTCACATACTCACTTATATTAGCGTAGCTTAGCTTATTAATTAGCATGGTAGAGGAGATGAGCATGTATTGAACATTGGCTATTGGTTGGATTTGCATCACAAAGCCAAGAGTTGTTGGTGTAGTCCTCCCTTCTCACAAGCTTGGAGTAGGTGATAAGCTTTCCATTAAAGCTTGAGAAGAGAGAGAGAGAGTCTTATTACTCTACACATGAGCTTGTGGGACTGTGTGTGGATAATTCCCTTTGAAAAATCAGCTGCCCTCTCTCTCTCTTGGTCGACCCCTCTTGCTATTTTCTCTGGCTAGCACCTCATTGGACCTCCTCAGCCTTAGCCAATAGGATTTCAGGAGTATAAGTGATAGCCTTCTGACATGTGTCCCCCCTTTCCCCTTTTGGGAGAGCTTTAGGTAATTAATTAATTCAACTAAACTCTCATTGGACCCCTTTGCCTATTGGACAATAGGAATCAGGCAAGCCATTGGGCTGCTGAATGCTCATTGGATCCCCAATAGTCTTCAAGAGAGCTTAATTTTTATTGGTTCTTTTATTAAGTGTTTTTATTTTAATTAAATTAGATTTACTCTAGCCTAATTTTCATTGGTCCACCTCCATGGCTATCCAATAGGATTTGAGTACACCTTATGGGCATTTGGCCTATGGATTTGACATGTGTCCCTCTTTTCCCTTGTGTACAAATGAAGCTTGTGAGTGTGTGTGGGTGTTTCTCTCTCATCCCCTACTTCTTGGGCTCGCCCCCTCCTATGTAGGGACTTGTGAAGACTCTTGTACACACACACACAAAGCATCCAAACTTCCTAATCTTTGACCTTTGGACAAAACCTTTGAATTTTGGAACCTTAGCATTTTGGAAGTCTTAATGGGCTGAACCTTAGGTCTTTTAAGCCCATTGTTTCACATTGCTCTTTTGCAGATGCCCCCCCCCCCCCCCCCCCCTCTTTTGATCCCTATTTTCCTTCCTTTGGATCCCTACTGTGGCCGGTCTGCCAACTTAACCAATATTCTAGCTTTTTCTCCCCTGGAACTTCCCCATATTAAATGATCAGTTTAACATGAGAAAATCATTTAGGAGAATTATATATTAGTTATTATGACATTACCTCTCTCTTGAAATCATAGTCATCCTCGACTATGGGGTAGAGAAGATAAAGCATATTCATTAGTCCTTTTACTAGCGGGTAGAGGATCCCTATTTTACCCTACGACATCGTTTCAAAATGGATGACTAGTCCATTTGGCACTTGAGAGCCTAAGTTTCCACAAGCATGTATGCACATTAGTCCTATCAATCTTCCATAGTAGAGTGATAAGCTCTACTTGGTGTTCGGGAGACGTCGTCTCCGCAAACTTGATCTAAGCATGCATACTAGTTCACATTTGTGCACAATAAAGAAAAAGAGAGTCTTATAAGACAAAACTTTGTTCATTTTAACATTTGTACATTTGCTTACTCTTGGGAAGCATTGAGAAGGTTTATGTTATCCTTTAATTGTATGCCTTGCATCCATCTTCAAAAGGATAATTCTTAAACTTAATAAGATATCGTCGGATAGTCTTACCACCTCTTAGTACCTTTTCTTCATGTCGGAGAATAGACTCTGGTTGCAACACCTTTTCTTGGTCCTCAATCTCTGGTGGGTCTTCAAATAGTAGGTTCTTGAGGTGGCTCTCCTTTGTAAGGCTTTAATAGGCTCACATGAAAAGCATTGTGTATGAGCCAATGGCTGGGCAACTTGAGTTGATAGGCCATCTCATTGATTGGCCTAAAAATTGGAAGGGACCATAGTACCTTTTTGCTAACTTAGCATAGTACTTTTGGTGTCCCGTAGTATTCTTGCCCGTCGTGTGCCTTAATATAGCCTTGGGAAATTTGAGTAAGACGCAATCATTTTCTTTAAAGGCTTGGCTCTTTTGTGCTTGTCAGTAGCAGCCTTTAGCCTTTGCTGTGAGATAGAGATAACATCCTTAATCTTTTGGAAAGATTCTTGTAGGTCTCTGCTATACTCATCTACAACGAAGATCTTCTGGTGTACCTTAAGTAGAAAGGGACTTTTTGATCTTCCCTCTATTACCTCAAAAGGTGATTTTCTTGTGGAAGTATGGACACTGGTATTGTAGGCATACTCCACTATGGGTAAGTATTTCTCCCATTGGGATCTTTGATCTACTTCCTTTACATAGGCTTTTAGTAGATCAAGAATTGTTATCTATTTCACTTTGGCCATCCGTTTGTGGGTGATAGGCCAAAGAGAAGTTTATCCTTGTCCCTAAATTCTCAAAAAGACCCTTCCAAAAATTGCTGGTCATTCTAGGATCTCTATCCGACACTATGGACATTGGCAAGCCATGGTACTTGAAGATTTGTGATATGAAGAGGGTTTCCATTTGATGGGCTTTGATAGTCATTTTGACAGGTATAAAATGAGCTTGTTTACTAAACCTATCTACTATCGTCCATATTCCCGTATTCCCATGGATAGACTTAGGCAATCCAAAGATAGAATCCATGGATATGCTCTCCCATGGTGAATCAGGAATTGGCAAAGATTGAAGCAATCTAGGTTGCTTCCCTCTATCAAACTTCGTCTTTGGCATACCACACATTTAGAAACATACTCTTGTATGCTTGCTTTCATGGTAGTCCAATAGAAATATGTTTCAATCCCTTTTAGGGTAGACTGAATCCTTCTATGCCCCGCATAAAGAGGAGCATGAAATTCATACATTACTTTCTCACGTAGTGAGTTGGTAACGCATTGTCTACTGCCATAGAGAAGATAATCATCTTGTAAAGTAAATGGTTCCTCTTTCTTACCTAATGCAAGGGCTGCAATGTCATCTTTAAAATCGATATCAATAGCATACTCATCGATCATAGAAGATAGATCATTGTGAGTTGCTATGGAAACCGCATTCACTCTCGGCCGTCTTGAGAGTGCATCAACTACTTGATTATGCTTGCCAACAACGTGACCAATATGAAAATGAAATTTTGGAAAGGAGATTTGCCCACCTCGTTTATTTTTCGGAGAGCTTGGTCTGCGTCATGAAGTACTTTGGTGATGCGTTTGCAGAATGAAAGGAATCCCCAATAAATAGCGCTTCCATGATTCTAAGGCATGTAGAACTGCAAGGAGTTCCTTTTCATATATGCCTAGAGCTTGCTCAACAGGGTCGAGCCTTCGACTTTCATAGCCTATGGCGTGCCCTTCTTGGAGCAAAACAGCTCCAAGGCAATCACCACAAGCATCACATTGGACCTCAAATGGCTTTGAGAGATCGGGTAGTGTAAGCACAGGTTGAGAGATAAGCTTTTCTTTAAGCTTTTTGAAAGCATTGTTCTCCTTGGCAGTCCATGTATACCTAACTTTTTTCTTTGTTAGGTCATGTAATGGTCCTGCAATCATTGAGAGATTTTTAATGAAGCATCTATAGTATGCACACATACCTATAAAGCTTCTTAGTTCATGAAGATTCCTTGGTTTAGGCCATCCTTTTATTACCTCTGACTTTGATGGATGCATTTGGATGCCATCTTGAGAGATAATGTGACCTAAATAGTGAATCTCTTGCAAGGAAAATTCACTTTTCTTTCGATTAACATAAAGTTTATTCTCTCTTAGAAGTTGAAATATTACCTCGAGGTGTTGCTTGTGTTCGTCTAATGAATTAGAGTAGATGATGATATCATCAAAGAACACTCCAATAAAGGTTCGGTGAGGCCTAAATAGCTTCTCAATCAAGCAATTGAATGTGGTTGGTGCATTGGTCAAGCCAAAAGTCATGAAAATGTATTTGTAAAGGCCAAACGTAGTGCAGAATGTGGTCTTTACAATGTCTTGATCAACTATCCTTATTTGATGATAGCCACTTTTTAGGTCAATCCTACTGAAGTAGGTGGACCCTTGTATCTTATCGAACAGGTCGTCTACCCGTGTAATGGGAAACCTATTCTTGATAGTGATCCTATTTAGTGCTCTATAGTCAACACACATACAATATGTGCCGTCTTTCTTTGCACTAATAGTACACTTGAGAAAAATGGAGATGAGCTAGGCCTAACCATGCCTTTCTCAACTAACTCATGCACTTGCCGCATAATCTTCTCTTGTTGAGCTTGAGAAACTCTATAAGGAGGTTTGTTAGGTGGTGAACTTCGTGGAAGAAGTTCAATTGCATGGTCATCATTACCTCGTTTAGGAGGTAGCTCACAAAGGATGTCATCAATAAAGACTCTAATTCCTTTTGATTGTGTATATTTTCTTTTGCTAAAACATTAGGTTGATTTTGAGAATCTTTAACAAAAATCGTGTACACAGAAATAGAGCTCTTTATTGACTTGTTGAAAGCTTGTGTATGTACAATGGTTATGGTGTTACCCATTTCCTTAGCATTTATGTACATATCTTTTTCCCTGAACTTAAAGGAGAATCTCCTTTTATGGAATTTAACATTGGCAGCCATGCGATCAAACCATGGTGCCCCTAGGATTACATCCTCATGCTTGAGAGGAGAGATAAAGAAGTCCTCTTTGTCCACATAGCTGTAGACATGGAGCCTCAATTTACCGATTAAGGGAGTGACTGAAGCTTCTTGCCCTTTGAAAGCACCGTCTGCGGGTAGGACATCTCCCATCTCATAGGCTTGTATGCGTAGCTTGGTGGCCAATTCTGTGGATATGAAATTGTGGGTAGAACTAGTCAAAGAGAATAAAACTTGTCTACATATTTGTAAAATGGATTCGTAGGGTGATATCAAGCTTCACCATTTGGTGAGTACTTTTTCTTTGGCATAAGTGGCCAAAAATGCTTCATAATGGAAGCTCTTAAATCTTTCCATGTCCTTGGAGCTTCACCATTGGCCCGTAGGCTAGACCACCATTGCCTGGCGGACTTTTCAAAGTGCATAGCTACATGGTGTAGCTTAGAGGACTCCATGAAGCCCTCATCTCCAAACGCCGCATTGAATTTTTGGATAACGGCCAAGAATTTGTCCGTAGCACCAAAGGTACCATGGTAGGTAAGGAAAGAGATGCTCTTCCCTCCCTCTTTGAACTTCTTGAGCTTGGACAACCTCTTCCACACGACATAGGATTTCTAATGGCCTCTTCTTTTGATGGTTCAAAAGTTGCACCATCACTTTCTTGAGAAGATGAATAATTTGAGGAAGATGGAGAAGAGGGTGACCTCTTTCTCGCATTTTTCTTGCCTTGATCTTATTTGTCTTCACCATCACTTTCATGAGAGGAAGAGGATGAAGAAGATAGAGAAGAGGGTGTCCTCTTTCTTGCCTTTTTCTTCTCTTGCTTTTTGTCATCCCTCTTTGAATATGGTGTGGAGAAGTGTGCGATGGTCTTTTCCGTTTTGGAGGTGATGGAGAGTGTTTAGCCCGCCATCTTCGTGGAGCCATCTCCGTCGAGGTGGCAGGAGACTCACTTTTTTCTCGTTCCTTCATTGGGTTCTCTTGAATTCTTCTTTGGGAAGGAGATGCATCATCAAGAAGAAAACATTTTAGCCCTTCGTATGGATCCTCTTCTTCTTCCCGAATCAGAGAGAGGCCTCTTTTGGGAGTCTCACAAGGAGGCTTCCTAGGTGCTCTCTCGTCATGGTGGGGAGCTTGGAGAATCCCATGAGCACGAATCTGCCCTTGCACTTCACTTTGGAGGGATGGATTACCCATAGCTTGTTGAATACTAGAAACATGGTAGTTAACAAGCATAGGGGCATCATTAGTAGCTTGCTCATTAGCAAAATCAAAGTTATCAAGATTAATTTCATTGTCTTTACTATTGTCAGCCATTCTAGCAACTTTTAGGTGTAAAATTTTTTGGTGTACTTTGGCACTTCAAGACCTAGTTGCTACTCCTCTTTACCCTTTTAGAAAAAGCACTCAAGCTACTATACCCGTGGCTTGAATACCATTAATTGCAAGGAATAGAAGAGATGGTCATTCAACACCAAAAGAGCACTCGCTCTTGTCAAGCTTCTAATAGCTCAATAGTGGTTAAGCCGTAGACAAGCCCCATAGGACTCCACTATTAAGACCATAGCTCTCGACGGTGATGCCCCGCTATCTGCACAAAGGCAGGCGCATTGCAAGGCTAAAAAATCCCTATCCTACTTACTCACATGCAATAATACCAACCATTTATAGCTAGTTTGAGGATCTCCCTTCTTGAGCAAGAAAAGAGAAAAGTTGTGCTCTGATACCAATGTAACATTTAATGGCCTAGTAACTTATGTGTAGGGGAAAATAGCATGAACATAGTGAACATTTCATTATAATAAATAACAAGAGTGCTTGGGTGGAGAGAGCAACAAAAAGTATAACACCTAGTTAGATAGCACAGACAATAATTCAAAAGAGAGAGAAATTAAGCTATTGACAATAGTTGAGGACCGGATTTATATGGAGCCGGTCTCCCCTCCAGAAAGCTTTGTATTATGGTTTCTCCCATCAAGAGAGACATTTTACAATATAACTCTTTGTGTTACTTCAATACTAGCTAGTACAATGAAGATGGAAACTTCTTGCACTAAGAAAAAAACTTATCAATCACAACATCAATTCCCTCACGGTCTCAGACCCAAGACCTCACACACCTGTGAAGATGGTGAGAGCTAGCGGGGTATGAGAGTAGATTGAGAGGAAGAAGGAGTATTCTTACAAGAAAGATATACATCTCCTCACATAATCACTCATATTAGCATAGCTTAGCTTAGTAATTAGCATGGTAGAGGAGATGAGCATGCATTGAAACTTGGATCTTGGTTGGATTTGCATCACAAAGCCAAGAGTTGTTGGTGTAGGCCTCCCTTCTCACAAGCTTGGAGTAGGTGATAAGCTTTCCATTAAAGATTGAGAAGAGAGAGAGAGTCTTCTTACTCTACACATGAGCTTGTGTGAGTGTGTGTGGATAATTCCCTTTGAAAAATCAGCCGCCCTCTCTCTCTTGGTCGAACCCTCTTGCTATTTGCTCTTGCTACCACCTCATTGGACCTCCTCAGGCTTAGCCAATAGGATTTCAGGAGTATAAGTGATAGCCTTCTGACATATGTCCCCCTTTCCCCTTTTGTGAGAGCTTTAGGTAACTAATTAATTCAACTAAACTCTCATTGGACCCCTTTGCCTCCTGGCCAATAGGAATCAGGCAAGCCATTGGGCTACTGAATGCTCATTGGACCCGTTGGGACCAATAGTCTTTAAGAGAGCTTAATTCTATTGGTTATTGTTTTAAGTGTTTTTAAATTAATTAAATTAGATTTACTCTAACCTAATTTTCATTGGTCCACCTCCATGGCCATCCAATAGGATTTGAGTACACCTTGTGGGCATCTGGCCTATGGAGTTGACATGTATCCCTCTTTTCCCTTGTGTACAAATGAAGCTTGTGAGTGTGTGTGGGTGTTTCTCTCTCATCCCCTACTTCTTGGGCTCACCCCCTCCTATGTAGGGACTTGTGAAGACTTTTTTACACACACACAAAGCATTCAAATTTCCTAAGCTTTGACCTTTGGACACAACCTTTGAATTTTGGAACCTTAGCATTTTGAAAGTCTTAATGGGCTGAACCTTAGGGTCTTTTAAGCCCATTGTTGCACATTACTCTTTTGCAGATGGCCCCCCCTTTGGATCCCTATTTCCCCTCCTTTGGATCCCTACTGTGGCCGATCTGCCAGCTTAACCTGTATTCTAGCTTTTTCTCCCCTAGCACTTCCCCATATTAAATGATCAGTTTAACATGAGAAAATCATTTAGGAGAATTAGATATTAGTTATTATGTTGCTGACAAACAGAGAGAAAGAGAGAGCATAGTTCTCCTCATGTTTGGTTCCTCAAGCATCAACTAGAGAGAGAGAGAGAGAGAGAGAGAGAGAGAGAGAGAGAGAGAGAGAGAGAGAGAGAGAGAGAGAGACAGCAATTTGACTCTCCCCCCACGCATCCTTGTCGGAAAATTCCACTTCTCTACATAAGCGAGCCCGTAATAGCAGCATGGACTTGGAGGTTTGGCACTTATGTCTGGTGTTGGCAAAAGATGACATGGGCTCACATCAACATCGATTTACACACTTGGAAATCAAGCGGCTTTTGGATCGAGTTATTGGTGGCATTTTTTGACACCCGGCCCTCGACATCAACATTAGCTCTCCTTGACAGCCATAAGCTTCGTTTTGGCTTTGATTTTTGGCTTCAAATATCAACCATTTTCCATAGCTCTCAACCTATAATTCCAATGAGTGTTTTCTTGCCAAAGGTGGCACCTCCACTTGTAGCAAAAACATGGCATCAAATTTTGATCTTCATCGACACATAGGTACAGGTGAAGCGTAGGCTCACAAGTTTATCAGGGAGCTTCAATTTTGCTCCATATATGCACTTTTGTACTTTATAGGTATATAAGTCCTTCATAAGTTTACAAGTGTTTATAGGTTATCTCTACATTTTATAGAGACAGTTTATGGATTCATTGCTTATGAAACATGTATGAAATGTGTAGTTGTGTTCTAAAAATTTGAGTCTCTAATTCACGTTCTTACAACCTAGCTGGCTAATACAAACACGTGTATTATTGGACATAGGTTCCAAGTCTACATATGGTAGATTTTTCTACAATTTACAGATTCTTGTGGAAGCATGCATATAGTAGGCATTGCTTACTGATGGGTGTTATCTTTTGAGAGCTTATCCCCGCATGGATTTGGACTACTGCTTGCATCAATTTTTGGTGCCTACTGTGTGCGCTTTACTCATGTATTGTGACTTTGCAAACACTACCTACTAAACATCGCTTGTGTATCCATTTTATTGGCATTTTGGTAGTTTCAACCATTCTTGAGACTCAGTCCAAAAGATAGCCCTTTCTTAGAATGGACTATAGTTCTTCTCTCTTAGCTTTTGGGAGGGTCATTGGTGAGGTTTTCTTTGAGCCAGGGTATTCTCAAATGTTGTGATACCTTTGGTGATACAAGATATTAGAATTTTCATATGTTGGTATCCTTGTCCCTTATGCTATGTATAGAGAGAATTAGGTGCATTTGACACCATGTTTGGTTACTTTTGGCCGGCTTGATTTATACATAGTCTACCTTATTGTTAGTGTATGTTCTTTTTATGTGTATTATGGTTTACATTTTTTCTCCTGATACAAAGAGACTGCCAAATTTCACAGGTGACTCTATTTAGGTGTTTTTTTGGCATTTTGAGCATTTTCTTGGTTTGAGATTTTGCTCCTAGTACAAAGGCGCTTCTGCCAAAATTTTGCAAGATTTCTTGCCATAGCTTCTTAGCATTTCTTGCCATAGTATTCAAGCCTTGCAACCATGGACTCTTCTTTTGAGAAAGACATTTACAACATATGGAAGTCCAATGGCATGAATTCCATATGGAAAGAGTAGATTGAAAATGTGTTAAACTAAAAAGACCAATTGGACCCAATATTTGAGCACCCAATGGCTACTATAAGGCTACACATTGGAAAATGCTTGATACAATAGCTAGGTCCACTATTTGCTTGCACCTCATAGAGTCTATGTACTTCACTACTATCTGTAAAGCTACTACTAAAGCCTTATTGGACAAGCTGTGCAAAATGTACAAGAGAGAGAGTGTAAGAAACAAGGCTTACTTGATGAAGATGCTATTTGACCTTTGCATGAAACAAGGTGACACAATTTCTAAGCACTAAAATGGCTTCGATGTACTTTTTAGTCAATTGGCATCACAGGGACTCAATTTTGACAACAAGGTGACACAGATTCTAAGCACTAAAATGCCTTCGATGTACTTTTTTGTCAATTGACATCACAAGGACTCAATTTTGACAACAAAGTGTGGTCTATATTCTTGCTGTGTTATTTATTATCCTTATGAGACATATTTTGCATAGCCATAAGCAACTGTGTGTCTGTGGGAAAATCAGTCCATAATTTGTAGTCTACCCAGTGAAGAGATTTCTATGAAACCTACCAAACAGAGTGATACATATTTTTCTAGTGGCAAAGCACAAAGGGGTCATACTTATAATCACAACAAAAGTAAGGATTGCATGAACTCTTGTAGCAAATCTAGGGGTTCTTTGTGCAGCATTGAGTGCTATCATTGCCACAAGAAAGGGCATTTAAAAGAAAGATTGTTGTGCATGGTAATGAGTCTCAAGATAGAAAGAAGTTTGACAATGATGGAAAGGGGAAAGCCAAGATTGAGAACCTCAATATGGTAGAGTCTCCCAAGATAGCAGATCCTCCTTGGCTCTAACCTTCCACAGGTGCTCTAGTCTTTATTAGCGGGTCGCCGCGACGGACGTCTGTAGCATAGCTCTTTTGTACTAACATAATGTCAATATGCAAGGAAGCGACTCGGATGGAGCACGAAGACTCAATGAGGGTGTCAATCTCACCAAAGTGAACTCAGGGGCTACTCGTTCTACGACAAAAGCAAATCAACCACTTCCTAGTCAGATAATCAGTATCCGTCCAATCTCACCACTCTAAGTCATCATGCCTTTTTGGTATCGAAACGAACCCGGAACGCCACAAAACTTAAGGACAGGTATCACAACACTTAAGGGCTCAATCCTACCAAGTTCTGTCACTATCTGGGAAGGTATATAAATCACGATCCATCACAAAAAATGTGCTAAAAACTGAAATAGAAGTACTTGGAAAGGTCTTCCTTAAGCACAGAAACACTTATCCATGATCAAAACATCAAAAAACAACCATTTTAACCTCTAAATCAATGCATTAGCTCACAAACAATGCGTCACAAACCACAGTAGAATGGGAAATGATTACACTTAGATTGTAGAGCAAGAGACAAGGACCACAATGTGCTATTTGGAAACGAATTTTGATTAACAGCTCAGGAGAAAAGAAGATTACAAGTTGTAGTACGAAGAAACCTCCACAGTGCATGTTTTTCATTCTTTCAGCTAATAAAAAGTCTCCCCTCAAAACTAAGGGTTTTGACTTTAAAAGTTAAGGAGGCTTTCCCACGACCATCCGGCCTGTTACAAAGGTGTAGACTCAGAGAAGTAAAGAGGGTATTGTCTAATCACATCATGATTACAACTCATCCTAGGCTGAATTGCATTGCTTTCCTTGAGACAATAGATTGTTTACAGGGTTTGATGTGCATACACCTGTATATGCCTGTATCCACCAAACATTCCCCCCTTCCTATTCATTGCACGTCCTCGTGCAAGCTGTCTCTGAGCGAGTCTACTGCCTTCTTTTGAGCTTTGCAGTGAAATTTCTGAATTTCTAAGCTCGTGCTTCAATCTCGACTTTGGTGTCCAGCTCTCTGAAGGGATTATTACTGAGGGTACTTTGGTAGGCGATGTGGTGGGCTGGCAGATCTTTTGTCATTGGGTTGAATATGGAAGAGTCCACTTCGAAGAAGCCTATCATGAAAGCCTCTTCGAGGGTCTACATGTAATGAGAGGGCAGAAACATGACTCTTTCGTACAATCCCATGATGAAATTCCTGCTTGGGATTTCTGTCTCCATATTCCAGCAAATGCGCCGCGTAAAACTTGTCAGGGATGCTCTGCTGCTTCGATATCACGAAAAGTTGTAATGCATGTGATAAGCATTTTGGAAATCTTTACAAGCATCTGGCAGGCGAGATTTGGGATCTCCTTCAACATGTTGATTATCCCTTTTAGAGTTTGATTCATATAATGCTCGGATGGTGGTTGTTATTGAGAGGATTTGTAATTACCGGGTAATTTAGCAATGCCAGTCTTTTGCTTTGCCAAATGTAAAAACTATCCCAGGATCGCCGTCTGTTGATGGGACAGTAAGTGGGGTCGATCCTGAGATGCTGGGGAGCGTTCTTGTAATATGTTTCAATAGTTGGTCGCTGATCAAACCATTTTTCCCGCCAGAGTGGTTGATTGTCTATGATGGCCTGAATCTGAAGGGCCGTAATAGTAACCTCTCTGTAGTCCCCTCTGCTGTTTGGTTCAAGTTTCGGGAGCATTTTTTGCTGCCATAATCTAACTTCTTGCCGCATCAATGGCAGTGCAATCATCTCGTACCCATGATTTTTTACTACCTCATCTAGAGTGATCATGAGGAGGGTAGCTGATTCCAGCACCTTCAGTTCATATTGCATATACGCCTTGTGTGAAGGGTCCTTTACTTCTGAGACCGAGCACTGAATTTCATCCCTTGTTGAACCCAAAGTGGATGTCGTGGCTGGATCTGTAGATTCCTGCGTGTCTTTTCTAATGCTCGTAGTGGGAAAATCTGTTTGATAAGCTTCAAACATTGATTGTTTAAATCCTCCTCCCTGCTCAAATTCCCCTGGGGCCTGCTCATATTTTGCCTGATCTGATCTCAGAGCTGCTAAATGCCCTCTTGCCTTAGCCAATTGCCTTTTTAATTCTTTGATTCCTCATCCTTGGCCTGTTGTAGGGCTCTATGACCTGCCGTCTGTTGGAATTAGGGTTGCAGAGAAACACACACAGCTTGGAGAAGACGAAGGAAGCTCAAGGCACACAATCGAGAGTGTGTTACTTAGTGTGCAATGGAAAGATAGATAGCCCTAGACTGATGGGCGTATATACAATGCACGGGGGAAAAAACCTCCTAAAGAGGGAAAAAATGCCCCGGCGGTCCTAGTGTGTTCACACACATCACTACCACAAGTATATGGTAACAAATCCCCCCTGGAGTGATGCGGTGAACGAGAGCTGGCACATGAGTAAAGGGAAGTGCCATGCCCTGAGGACAGGATCAGTCCACAAAGGGGAGTAAGCCCAAAGCTTTGAGGAAAGCTTCAAGCTTCTCACGAGACAATGCCTTTGTGAAAAGATTTGCAAGGTTGTCCTGTGTTGGCACATAAGCCAAGCTGATCTCTCCTGCTGAGAGCCTCTCCCTGACATAGTGGTAATGCACCTCAATGTGCTTTGTGCGAGCATGAAAAAGTGGGTTCCTCGCAACTACCAATGTGCTCTAACTGTCAGTGTAGATAGTGTTGGCATCTAAATGATCCCCCCTTGGGATAAAACAAGCCAAGATGTAAAGTGCCACTAAGGTAGCGGAAAATCCTCCTGACAGCCTGCCAATGCTGAGACCCTGGGCTATGCATAAATCTGCTGACCTGTGAGACTGCAAACTGAATATCTGGCCTCGTGTTGCATACATAAATGAGGCAGCCAACAATAGTTTGGTAAAGAGTGACATCAGCGGGATCACCAGCATCATGTAGGCTCAACTTCAAACTTGTTTCCATGGGAGTGGCAATAGGTTTGCAATCCTCAAGTCCAAACTTACATAGCAATGTCTCTATGTAACTTTTCTGACACAAGGCAATACCACCATCACACTGCTTAAACTACATACCCAAATAATGATGCAACAGCCCCAAATCTTCCATCTTGAAAGTAGCATTCAAATCAACCTTAAATTCAGCAATATGTCTCTCATTTGGTCCAGTGATCAACAAATCATCAACATAAAGAACCACGATGAGAAATACATCAACCTCACGCTTTACATACAATGTGCTTTCTGTTGAACTGTTACGAAAGCCTTGTTTGACCAAATGAGTGTCAACTTTCTCATACCAAGCACGAGGAGATTGCTTCAACCCATACAAAGACTTGTTACATTTGCACACTTTGTCCTCTTGTCCTTTTATGACAAAACCGCGAGGCTGCGTTACATAAACTTCCTCAAATATGTCACCATTCAAGAAAGCAGTAACAATGTCTGATTGATGTACATCGAAACCAAAATGAGCTGCCAATGCACATAGAAAACGCACAGTAGTCATACGAAGTGGGAGCAAAAGTCTCTTCATAATCTATGCCTTTTGTTGTGCATAACCCTTTTCAACAAGTCGAGCCTTATGGCGATGGATCTCACCATCCGGTTTGCGTTTCAACTTGTAAACCCACTTCGTACCAATGGCCTTTTTGCCAGGAGGAAAATCACATAAAGTCCATGTGTCATTTTCTATAAGTGCATCATATTCTGATTGCATGGCAGCCATCCAATTTCCTGAATTCTGTGCTTCATCAAGAGACAGAGGCTCCTCAACATCATGTAAGCTAGACACAGCCAAAGCATAACAATCTGATGCATAAGATGCATGGCGAGATCCTGAACGAGTACGTCTAGACAAAGGTGCATCCAATTTACTGTCACGCAAAGTGTGCACCAGCCGTTTTGGCATACCTCTAGCTTGCTCATTTTCAGCCCTTTCCTCATCAAGTACATCATGTACATCTGCATCAGTAATAGGCTGATCTAAAACATTTTCAGAAACCCCCATAGGCTATACATTTGACTCATTGGAACTTACATTCGTATTTCCACCACTAAAAAGAGGCAACAAAGTGTCATAAATGTCCTGTGAGCTTACATTACTGTCTCTAGTACATGACAGCAAGGGCTGAACAGAATATTCAAAAAAACACTACATCCCGTGAAACCAGAATACGTTTTGTTTGCGGATGATACAATCTGTAACCTTTGCTTTCAGCACTATAACCAACAAAAATACATTTGACAACCTTATCATCCAATTTTCTGCGCTGCACTTGTGGCACCAAAGCATATGCCAAACAGCCAAAAACACGCATGTGCTCAATAGAAGGCTTTCTATCATGCCATGCTTCATATGGAGTAATAGACTACAAAGCTTTCGTAGGACACCTGTTAAGTACATAAGTGGCACACATGATGGCCTCAAGCCAAAAAGAATGCAGTAAAGCTTGACTTTTGACCATACATTGTGCCATTTCCGTCAGCGACCTGTTTTTTCTCTTAGCAACACCATTTTGCTGAGGCGTATAAGGCACTGTACATTGGTGTTTTATCCCACGACTAGCCAGAAATGCATTAAATTCATGAGACATATACTCCCCCCCTCGATCGGAACGGAGGGTGCCCATAGTACATTTCGAGACATTTTCAGCCATAGCCAAAAATTGTTTGAAGCACATAAAAACTTTGGACTTCGCTTTAAGCGGAAATACCCATGCAGCAACCTTTTTCTTCAAACGGGTATATCCTAGTGTGTATGGGTTGTCCTGCTCCTCCTTCGAAGACCGGTACTCCGGAGGAGTGTTGCTTGGGTGGGACCCCTCTTCCTGGCTACTCCGAGCATCTGACTCGGTCTTCTCGTTGTCAAAACCCTTTAGCGGTGCACTTTGCCATGTCTATTTGACTTTTGGTTTTGGCCTTGTAGAAGGTCTTGCCACTGGTCTTACAACTCTTTTGGATTTGTGGATTATATCTATCTGCGCTTTGGTAGATGGTAGATCCTCGATCATTCCTAGTGCTTGATAGGCTATACGTGTGAGCATTGGTCCCCCATTCATGTAAGCTTTACTTCTTTGACTCCCCTTCAGGTTTGCTTCCAGAGTAGTGTCAAGAAGATAGTTGCCAGAGTCGCAACTGACCACCTTGCCTTCAGCCAATTCAGCCAAGCCCATCGCCATTACCACTGCCATATGCAACAAAGGTTCGGTATATCTAGGTGGCTTCTGCACCTTGAAATGTTGCGATATAAGGCGCAATGGCAGTTCAGTTTCTGAGTAGATCAGGTCTTGATACGTCAGCTTGTGACCTCGTTGCTTCAAAAAGGCTTTATTATTGTCTATTGCCTTCGTTTTTTGCAATAGATTGTGCGTCCCTCGCGGCAGGTGGAGTGCTTCATTGATAATTTCCGCTGTGATTTTTACCTTGACGGCTACCCCATCCTTGTCTATCAGAGTTGCTTCCCATTCTACTGAATTAAACTTATGAGCTCGTGAGCTCGTCTGAATTTCGTTCCCCAAGGAGGCAATCGTAAGAAGTTGTCTAGCTGTAGGCACCTGACCCCTGCTTGTACTTCTGGTTTTTGGTGCAAATTCCACATTTTCTATGGAAAGATTGTGGCCTTTACAATTTCTCCATATGCTGCTTGAAACCTTTCGATGAAGATGTTCACCAGAATTGCTTCAAGTACCTGTTTGGTGAGGTGAGCTTTCTCATTTGATGAGATATCGGTTATCTCATAAGGTGCCGCATTCCGCTCCTTTTGTGCTTTCCTTCGAGTCATCCTGTTGCCAATTTTAGCATGTGAAAATAGGTTTCAGCCATTGATCAAAAATTGTCGAAAAGTGTAAACACGGCCATAAATTACAAAAATGAGCATAACTTTGTCAAAACTACTCCAAATTTCACCAATGCATCTAAGATTACTATAGACACAAGACTGTAATGTAGCAGATGAATTTTGGCAAAAAGGAACATGGATCACGATTCATGTTGGGATGCATTTGGAAATTCTAACTTTGGGAAGTTATTCCTAGGCATATGGAGATGCTACTGAGCAATTTTCTCTGGATTCAGGGCTGAAGGTACATGGATCACGATCCATGTTGGGCAACATTTTTGGAAATTTGATGATACCATCTGGTAGGGTTCATCTAGATTATGCCTTGGTCCAAAAAAATTGGGATTTGGATCAATGGTTTGACACTTGGGCTAAATTTTGGAAACCATTTGTAGATTTAGAGATTTTTGGCTTTTTGAAGTGGATTTTGGGATTCAAATGGTTTGAAACTCCATGGCTTGGCTTTCTTGAACATGCTGAATCAGATGGCATGGTTTTTGCTTATATTGGGCAAAAAGGAACATGGATCGCGATCCATCTTGGACAAAATTTTGATACAGTTCTTGTGCACCTTTGTTCCCATAGGTTTTCCTAGTACACTGGTGAAATTTTTTCAACTTTGGACATGTTTTTCCTTAGTTTGCCCCATTTTTTAGTTTATGGCCATGTTTTTTCCGTTTTGACCATATCTATTCTGGCAACCACTTTTTGGACTCATGTTTTGCCTGAGATCTATCATTGTTTTGATTTCTAATGATTTAGGTCCATAGTTCATAGCTTTGCCTGGTTCCTTGGCAAATTCCACCAGACAATGAATTCTTTTGAGAAGACAAACTGAATCCTGCAATTTTGCAAGTAAACTTTTGCTTAGTTTTGATCCTACCACCATCCTTAGGTTACAGTTGCTTGTTGATAGGCTCCGAGGAGAGTGTGAAGTCTCCCAATTGACCTTAGCAGTAATTTGAAAATTTGTCAGGAGTCTATCTTTAGCCATTCTTTATAGGTCTTGCTGGCATCCCAGCCTCTGTCCTCTCCTAAGTTTTTTCCTTGGGTTCCACCTTTTTTCCTGTGAAAATGACCAAAAGACCATTTGCAGACTAGAAGTAGCAATCCAGGAGGGTTTGATGATCTTTAGAGCACTTTTGGTGATCATTTTGCAACGCTAGTACTATTTGTACATTGTCCATCTAGTGAGCCACTTTTATCCTGATTTTGGCAAAAAGGGACATGGATTGCGATCCATGTTGGGATGCATTTTGAAAATCCAATCATAGGAGTTTGTTCCTAGCCCTCTATTGTTGCTCTTGTAGAAATTTCCATGATTTTAGGGTTTGGGGAACATGGATCGCGATCCATGTTCCACCACTTTTTTTTTTTGTTTTTACCTTGGCTGATTCTGCCAGTTAGTTGGGGTCTACTGATGAAATATTTTTGGTTTTTGATGGGTTTTGGACTTCTCCATTGGCCCTGTTAGTTTGCGAATTTTGTGACCTTGTAATGCTTTGATCTGTTGTTTTGGCACTGTTGATGCAGTATGGAACACACACACATGCTCTTGCAAGGTTAATGATTATACCTATCAAATCTGGTGTTGTAAGATTCACCGAGGTGGTCGCAGTGGGCAAAAGAAACTCCGGAAACTCTATGCTCATGTGGCTCTCTCTCTCTCTCTCTCTCTCTCTCTCTCTCTCTCTCTCTCTCTCTCTCTGAATGCAAATGAGCTTATGTTGCTCCATTTGACTATATGTTCCCAGTCTACCTGGAATGCCCCATTTATACTCACCTTCATTGATCATATCTTGTTGTTCATATCACCTGCAGTTCGAACCGTTCGTCATTCTGACACTCAGTTTACAAATGGCGTTCGATCTTCAGTTTTGATCCTTTAGAAATTGGCTCAAAACTCATCTTGTGTCCAATCTTTCCATATTTGCCATGTTCCAAGTCCTTGCTTTGAAGTTTCAGCGTTTGCTTTCAAAAGTCAATTCTGACTTTCTTGGCTCAACTTGTCAATTTTTTGTTGATTATCTATCATTTTTTGCTTTTTTGTAAAAGAAAATTATTTACAATGATTATTAGTCGGCCAAAAATTAGCCAAAACTAGTGTCGCCTCCCTTATATACATACTCTTATTCTGGTATTAGATGGTGATGGTATGGCTCATGATTATGCCAACTAAGAGTCTATCAGGCTCTGAAAAACTTGTTGTGTGTTTTTTAAAGAAAAGGAAAGGAAAGGAAACGAAAACAAAAGAAGTAAGATGATACTAATAGTATATACAAATGGTAATCCTGTCGCATTTCCCCCCTTCCTAGAGTGAGTCGTCCCCAACGAACATGTGTCAGAGTGCTTGGGAATAAAGCGCATGTCTATGCATAGCCGTATAGTGTGGCTCTATGATGCTGATGGAGGATATGCATGGGGAAACAAAATGATGTGCAAGAGATAGGTGTTGAACAATATGTTCAGTGGCTGTTGGTGGCGAGGTTCGCTGGAAGCTTCATGGTCCGAACAATAGTAATTGGAGAAGACACGCTCTGTGTTTGATTGTGACCTGCAAAAGTTGTGATGTTGACGATTGGGTTGCTTTTTGGCATTGTTTGGGTTGCCATCAAAATTTCTTAGGTTTGGATTCGCTAGAGGAGGCATCGTGAAAGGGAGGTTGTTTTGGTTGCCATACCCACTTGACAGTGTTTGGATGTCGAAGATAGTGGTCCATTGGGTTAGGCCGTCTGACAACACCGGTGGGCAATTTGTGGTGGTTTAATTTTTGTGTAAGCAATGTAGGCTCACATGTATTGGTTTGTCGTTTAGGTATCCACAATTGCCTAGGCTTGGTTTCCATGATTGATTTTTTGACCCATATTTTCTTGACCATGGTGGTGGAGTACCGCTGAACTGGTGCATGTGGTGATGGTAGAGGTTTTCATACATCGTTTGTTTGTACGAATGGTGTGGCGAAAGATTGGCCCTCGTGTTTGAGGAGTAAAGAGTTTTTGTGCCAGTTTGGCGTGGCTTGATAAGTGCGCATCCACGACACTCCTAGAATAACTGCTTCGTTAAGATGTTGATCTTCGAGCACATGAAATTGATGCAGATAAACAGTTCCATCAATGATGATTGGTAAATTTATGTGGCCCAGACTGTCCATAGTCCCTTTGTTTGCTACTTTGAATCCTATAGTGTTGGGCATTAGAGGTTCCTGTGTGATTTTTTTGAAAGTGGAGTAGTTAACCACATTAGCTCTGGCCCTTGTGTCCACTAAGGCTCTTTCAGTGGTGCCGTTGGCAAGTTGTAAATCAATGCGTAGATCCATTCCTCCTAACCATGTAGCTGCCATTTGTATGGATGCTATCGGAGCATTCTCAATAGCCACATCCTTTTGTGCTTTCCTCTGGAAGTTTGCTTCTTCTTTGCGTTTTAATATTCTGAGTTTGGCTTCCTGCTATGCTTGTTCCCTAATGTCCTGTGCTTGACGTCTGCGTTGAGCTGCTCCATGGATTCTTGTGAGTTCTTCTGGTGTCAGTGGTAGAAAATATTTCTTTAATCTACAGTCACTCGTCCAATTAAACTTCTCCTCCCCTGCCAATGTTGCAAGTTTGATGGCACCACTTTGTGATATATCATGTATTACAAAAGGCCCCATTCCTCACTTTTTGAGTTTTTTGGAGTGTTGTTTGAGGGTATACATGAGAACTTAATCCCCTTTTTGGAACTCCTTTCCAATCATGTGTTGATCACGGAAAGCTTTCATTTGTTTTTTTTTAGCATATATCCTAGCTATCGCTCTAAGTCTGGTTTCATCTAATTGTTCTAGGGTGTCTAGTCTCTCCGATAGCTCATGGCCCCCGTCCATCCTAATTGTGTTGCCACTCTTAGGGATTTGATTAGGAATTCCAATGGTAGGATTGCATAAATCCCGAATACAAAGTTAAAGGGAGTCATTCCAATGGAAGTTTTAAAAGCTACGTGATAAGCCGCATAAGGCTGTGTGCAGCTTTTGATCCCAATCATTTCTTGAGTCGCTGACTATCTTGGTGAGCACAGTGCATAGGATTTTGTTGTTACTCTCTGCCTACTCATTAGCTTGCGGATGATAGGGTGCCGATTTGTGATGGACCACCATGAATTTGTCAAGGAGGCTTTCAATGACGTCGTTCAAAAAGTGTGTTCCCTATCGCTCACTATTTTGATTGGTAGTCCATATCGCGTAAAGACATATTTGAAAATGAACTGAGCTATAGTTCTTGCATCAATTTTTTGGGTTGCTTTTGTTTCCACTCATTTTGTCATGTAGTCTGTTGCTACGATGATGTATTGTGAGTGAGTCCTATTACCTGGAGGTATGATGGGACCAATGAAGTCAATGCCTCATTTGGCAAAAGAACGTACGCCCATCATTGGCCTCAGTGGCATTTCATCTCTCCTTTGGGGTGGTTTTGTGCGTTAACGTTCATCACATCGTTTGACATATGTCTCTGCATTCATAAATAGGGTTGGCCACCATATGTCGTTTTATCAGCAGAGAAGTGGACTCCCCCTGACTGTCCTGAGTGTGCTTGATCTAGGATGACGTAATATTCGCTTTTTGTAGCATACAGCCATAGTTGTTTGTCCTTTCCCCGCTTATACAGTTGGTTGGCAATGAGCAAATAGTGTTTGGCCTCTTCTTCGACAGTTTTCATTCTTGCTTTGCCCCATTCCTCTGGAAAGGTTTGGTTTTTTAAGTACTCAACTATGTGAGCACTCCATTTAGGTGCTTGTACTACGTAAAACATGGTGGCATGTTCCACTGGGGGTTGCATTATACAACTATCACAGGATTTTACATATGTATGGACACTGTGTTCCATGTTTGGCAAGTAGATGTCCAGTCTTTGTAGCCATTGGCCTGCTGTCTGTGTTTCACCAGTGTGAAATCCCGTATTTTATATATGAGCTTGTTTGAGGTAGTAGGTGGTATCTTCAGGTTGTACACATAGTCTTAGTATCCCATCCTTATCGTGTTTGTACAAATGTCCTGCTAAAAGCTGGAGATTTTGTGTTTGATGGATAATTGATGGTTGTCTTTCTATCTGCAATGAGTCAATTGTGAATAGAGGAATGACCTCTTCCCTCCATCTCGGCACCATTTTGATGTTAAACAAATATGAATCACGAAGGCCATCATCAACACCCTCAGGTGCTTCCCCATGAAATAGTCGTGAAAGATGATCTGCTCTTTGGTGTGTGGTCCCCTGTTTTACTATCACCATGAAGTCAAACTCAAGCAGTAGTAGAAACAAGCAAACAATTCTTTTAGTGTTGCAAGGTTTGTTTACTAGATATAGCAGTGCTGATGATCCACGAAGAAGACAAACTTGTTTGCTAGAAGGTAGTGTCTAAATTTCTTGACAACATAGATCATTCCCAGACCCTCTCTTTCCGTGGTGGTGTAATTTCTCTCTGCGTTGTTTAGTTGCCGACTAGAGTAGAAAATGGAAAAATCCATTTTCTTCTCTCCTGGGGCTGGGCTAATACGCACCCGATGGCATAGGCTGATGCATCCACATGGACATGAAAGATTTTTCTCCAGTTAGGGGCTTGCAAAATTGGAGCCAAAATTAACTGTTGCTTCAATTTTTGGAAAGCCTGCTCACATACATTCCTCCATCATTCAAACTTAGTTATGAGGGCGTACAATGGTTTAGCTATTACAGTATACATATATATGAAACGTCTGTAGTACCCGCAATGCCCCATAAATGCTTGCACTTCTTTTATCTTCGTTGGTCTCTTTTACCCGCAATTATTTGTACCTTTTCTTGATTGGTTGAAATTCCGTTTTTGGACACAATGTGGCCCAAAATTCTACCTTGTCCTACCATGAAGACGCATTTTTCCAGGTTTAAGCAAATACGATACGTTCTGCATTTTTCAAAGACTTTTCCCAGATGAGTGATGTGGTCACTTCGTCGATGAGAATGAACACAAAGATCATCCATGTAGATCTCCAAAAATTGTCTGAGATATTCTTTAAATGCGTGGCTCATTAGTCTTTGAAATGTAACCAGGGCGTTGGTCAAGCGGAAAGGCATTACCCTATAGGCAAATACACCCCACTCTGTTGCAAAAGCTATCTTATGCTGATTTTCTGCTTTAAACATCAACTAGTTGTAGTCTGAGAACCCATCCAAGAAACTATAGGCCTCTTTCCCTGCTACCCTCTCAATAACATGATCGGTTATTGGCATGGATAGTTATCCTTGATGTGGCTGCATTTACCTGTTTGAGGTTTACACAAACATGCAGTTTGCCATTATTTTTGGGTACCACCACAATTGAGGACACCCAATCGGTGTGCTCAATCTCGTAGATAAACTCAGCATCCTTAAGTTTGTTTATCTCCTCCTTAATTTTCTTGGCAAAAGTTTCATTGTACGTATAAGGACGTTGTCTGCGTGGTCTGGCATCACTCTTAAGGGGAATTGTGTGCTGACATATCTCAGGATCTATCCCCTTTCGATCTTTGTATGACCATGCAAAGACATCTTTATATCGTCTGAGCGTATCGACTAGAAGTTTCTCTTCCTCTTCAGTAAGGTCCATGGCAATAAATGCCGATTTAGGCTCCTCATCTGGTTTTGTGAAGTTGATGCTTTTGGTGTTTTCAGGCCCATCATATGCAACTCTTGGTTCTTTGGGATCTCTTTTGGGTTTTTGCACCACGATCTTCCTATCCTGAATGGTATACTTCTTGTAGTGGGAAGGTGCATCGAATTTGTCATCATTTGATTCCTCATTAGTTTCCATTTTTGTTTTCCAAACTTCCTTCAAGGCTCGCTTCAATTCATTGTATTTGACTTTGCGCTCCATTTTGAACAACTTAATCGATTTTTTGGTATTTTTCTCTTCTCTGGTTTTTGTGTATTTGCTTTTTTTAATTTGGTTTTGATTGAGTCAGGTTTCATGTATTTCTTTGATATCCTGTCCTTGAGGTAGTTAGTCGCTTTGACTAATCTTAAGTACTGCGTTTTGTCAGTTAATAGAGGTACTAAGTCCTCGTTGTGCTTGTTTTGGTTGTTTTTGCGCTTATCTCGATACTTGCATTATCTTCGAGGATTTTGGTTCGGGAAATCATAGTAGATCACCCGTCGATCCTTTCATTTGATTCTCTGACTTGAGCTACTAGACATGTCGTCGTCCACGTTATCTTCTAGCATCTTATCAGTCAAGTCTCGAAAATCTTCTTCATCCGTTTGGTCAAGGTCTCTTACAGAGATTTCATCCACTATGCGTCAGCACTAGACCACCCCGTCCTTGTCAGGGACTTCCCACTTTGTCTTCGGAGTTAGTCTGACACCCATCATCTGGAATGGAATGATATCATACCCTTCCTCATCATAGAATTTGGTGAGGGTCACCTCGTTCACACAAACATTAAGAGTAGCTAGTATTTGTTGCCATCCAGAAGGTTCAAACATCTCTTCTGGAAAAGGCTCTGGTATGTATGCCTCATCTTGTAGAGTCCTATCAAGAATGCAATTTTCCTTTTTTAGACTTCCACAATCCGAAGCTTCTCCTGTCCAGAGGTGAGCTTTGTTCTATAGCCAAGCCGGTATTTCTCCTTCCTGGTCAGTTGTGGAATGTAAGTATTCTCCTCGGGTTATTTTTATGTCTCTATAGCTGTGATCTATGACACTAATTTTTGTAGTGACATCCTTGTTCCTGAGATAGATATAGCCATAGCCCCAATCTTTCACCATTTTGAGCTGACACATGAATGGTCTGCCCAATATGATGTCAAAATTACTGCTCTCATTGAAATTCATAATAGCAAATGTGTGTTCATATGCAATTCCACAAGAGCCTACTACAATTTGCTCCAAAATGCCTATGGGTCTTTCCAGATACCCATTTGCCAATTGAAGTTTCATTCTCGTCTTTTTGAGAGCAGGTTTTTCCCATTTTTTCCACATCGCTTTGGTAGCTATGGCTATTCCAACCCCGCTATCCAAGATTTCTATCAACTTAATCTCCTTGTACTCCACGAATAGGGTAGTATTTCCTTCTTCACCTTCACAACGATCCCCTACCTTGTTTATTGGTACTGGCTCATGTTTAGTTTGTTTTGAGGGTTGTGTCTTTAGTGTGTTTTGAGAAGCCTCAGGGGAAGGAATTACCAACCCTATTTTTTCCAATTTTTTCCCTACCTCATCCCAAAGATGCGGTCTGATATGCAGTAACTATGACAGAGTCAGTGTAAAACGGATAGGGGATGACATTAGCTCGTGAAGAGTTTTAGTATCCATCATCTTAGGATTGTCTTTCCATTGAGATGGGACTTTTCTTACCTCCAATCGAGTTTTAGGGCTACCAATAAATGAAGGTAAAGTCTTCAACGACTGTGGTTTACTATCTTCCAATATTGACGTGCCTACATTGCCATATAATGATCTGATGCCATTTGGGTAGAGCTCATGCTCTAGGTGGATTTCTGGGATAAGAGTTGACACAAGTATGGCAGTTCCATCTTTTCTATTCCTGATTTGTTCCCATAGCTCTTGAGGCCATTGTTCTTCTACCTCTGGAATTGGTAGTGGTACTTGAGAATGCGTTCCATCTGTTTTATTGGCTACCACCCTCGTATCCAATGGTGTTTCGTCTACAGGATTTGGTAGGTTATTCTCTTCAAGTCCCCGCCCCTCTAACTCCTAAATCTTTTCTCGGATTAGTACCTCGATTTTTGGAGCCGTAGGAGCTGATGGTTCCATAAGTGCTTGAGCGGCTTGAATGAGATCTTTGCACATATTTAGCCTCTCTTTCTCATAGCCTGGATGAGGGTACGTTAACCACCTATCTTTTTGGGTTTGGTTAGGCTTTAGCCTTGCATCGTAAGCTTTCAGAATTGCATCTAAAGGTTAGAACACCTTGTCTACTAAGACTGACCCTCCTGATGGCAGATCCGATGGTTTTTTTATCTCGTTGTTGCCCTTAAGGTCTCTTTTCCTTTGAAGTTTTTCCTCTATTTTCAGCAATTTGGTTTCCAATGCCGATTTTTTCTTTTCTCTTTTGGCTTTCATCTTGTTTCATTTTGCCTTCCAAGATTTCCTAGGGGTTCGGACAGACAAGTTGTCTATCTCTGTTTGGTTGGCTGGGACGTTCCTTGTTGCCTCATGTGCTTGAGCTCTAGTGACCATGTTTATCAAAATGTTTGATTCTGTTTCTGATCCACTTGAGCTTGGCACAATCCCCATTTTGTTCATGGTTGCTTTCCTTTGTTTTCGGGGTTTTTTGGCCAGTGTGGAATGAGATAGTCGGTCATGCATCCGTCACAAAATCCAAAAAGTTTCACCCGTTCTCCTTTGTTTGGACAAACTCTAGCATAGTGATCACCACCACATACATAGCATGGTCCTACAAGTGGTGGAGAATCTTGTGGAGCTCCCATCGATTGTCCTGTCCTAGGAGGGTAGCCCCTAGGTTTGTAGCCTTGATTTTCCATGAACATGAGCATATTCTCATCGACCAAATAATGGTTTTTAGTTGGCTATGCTTTGTATGAGGGCTCAGACATTTCTTCCGGAATTATCCATGGATTATGTCCCTTTGGAGCATATGCATTCCCATCAAATCCCCTCTCATAAGTATTGTCTGAATCTTCTTGGTATGAGACTACTTGGACCATACTCTGATTAGAAGGTGGTTCTATGGGTTGAGAAATCCTTACCATAGCCCTATTTTCCTGGGGTAAGGGAGGTTGATGTCCCAACACAGGTTGAGATTTTTCCTACCCCAAATTGCATTATTTGGCCCCACTCGGTACCTTGGAGGAGGCGGAAGTTGTTGCCCCCCATGTGGTCCATATTGTCTCTCTCGAACATAGTTCCAATGATAGAAACATTCGTGAGTTTCATGGTTTGTCCATTTTTGTTATGTAGCACACCATTTCAATATTCGTTGTGCGTTTACTCATGTCCTTTGTTGAAAGTTACACCACTGGGTTGGATGATCTCCTCCACAAGTATCGCATTTTTGGATGGGCGGTTGTCGTGTGTTTGGGTTCGTCCTGTTTCCTTGGTTTATCCTGTTGATCACTTCCTTGATCATTCGATCAACGTCCGGCACATTTGGGTTTTGCCCTCCCAATTTTTTTGTGGACTCACTAGTGGTTGAAGAGGGGCTACTCATCCCTTGATCTGTGTCTTCAATCACCTCCCCATATGCCTTGCAGTTATCTACAAGATACAACACCTCTTTTGTGACTTGCTCAAAAGTTACACATGCCTTCAAGTGCAAGTCCTTTTTGAGCGTGTCATTTCACAATCCTTCTATGAAAAGGACTGATAGTCTTTCATCCTGAGGTAGTTCTCGAGTAGGGCATCTTTCTATGTACAGCTTGAAACGAAGCGATGCTTCCTTCACTTTCTCTTTTTCCTTTTGCCTAAATGCATAGATCTAGGAGACAATGTTATGCTTGATCCCTCTTTTTGAGAATTCCTCAGAGAATTCTTGGAGAAGTTTCTCAATACTTGGGAATTCCAATCTAGTCAAGGTAGTACCTTCTAATGTCAACCCAATCCTTCATATTGAGTGTGGAAATCAGTTACCTGTTCCGCTCTCAACACTTGTTTGAAAATTTAAACATGGGCATATGGATCTCCAAATCCATTATACTTTTTGGGTATGCATTTTGCCACCTAAAATGGTCGCATACGTCTCGCCTCTGCAACCATTCTAACAAGTCCTGGTCTGGCTGGTGTGGCTTCTCTAGGTTCATAATCTCCTCTTCGTACTAACACTGGTATCCTATCCGCTGTACGTTCATCAAGTTGATCTCGTGTAATAGTCGGAGGGATTCCAGTGGTGTAAGTAACGTCAGGAACAGTACTGCCCCTATGTGTGTTCATGGAAGCCCTAGACGTTGTCGATCCTAAAGGTCCTGTTTTTGGAACTCGTTCATGTCCATAAGAATCCTCTACCTTGGTTGTCAAGGGGCTCACGATTACAGTCTTAGGTCTAGTGTGTGTAGTCGTGGTTTTTACCTCTTTTGGATTTACATAATATTGGTGGAGTGGTCCTTCAAAATATGTATATCTCTCTAACTCCTTTCGATCCATTGGAGAGTACTTTTGGCCATACTTGTCCATTATGACCACCTGAATACTTCTGCTCTCCGTGTACGTCTAAACATACAAGTTTTTTTGGTATGTCAATTCTTTTGATGCGGAGCTCGTCACATCTGTAATAGAGTGTTTGTTCTCCATTATTGAACTTATAAAGCCCCACATATGTGTTGTCTGTGTTAAGGTGCTCTGTCTCATTGGTGTGTCTGAGTACCGCGTTTTGTTTCTCCATTTTGGGTGGTGCATCGGTTAGTTCACTATCTACCTTGTCCTTGGTGCCAATAATTCCCCATTTATCCACAATAAAAAGGTTATGAACCACCAGGTACATTACTCCCTCTCGAAAATATTAGCACAATTTGGTTACTTACATGTGCTAAGGTTTTTTTACTTTTCTATGTGTGAGCATTGCATCTATATAGCAAATAGACTAGGAACACTTCATTGACATTAAATAGGAAGCATTTGCAGCTATTGGAACTTGTTCATAGCAACATTTGTGGTCCTACGATGACCAAGTCTCTTGGGGGAGCTTGCTATTTTGTGACCTTTATAGATGATTCCGCTAGGAAGGTGTTGGTTTATATTTGTTTGTAATAATAAAGATCAAATCTTTCGTAACTTGCAAAATTCTTAGCATGTATAGAAAATAAATTTGGGAACTAAATATCCTATGGACTGAGACTGATGATGGTGGAGAGTATGTATCCAAAGAGTTTGAGAATTTAGTAGCAAGAGAGATATTGAGAGGCAGCATAATGCTCCTTCCACACCTAGTTAATATGGATTTGCAAAAAGGATGAATTGAATACATTAGGAAAAATATAAACCCACCTCTTAATGGGCTCTTACCTAGTGAGAAGGCAAGAGAGGTGGCTCGGGAAAGGGGGGTCGAGGAAAAGGGGGGAAGGGACTTTGACCTCTTTTCCCTCACTTTTTGGCTCGGATTTAGAAATACACTAAAAATATGAAATTTTCAAACAATTTCATATTTTAATTTTCTGTCCTTAAAAGGTCCCCAAACCTATTGGTAAAAAATGCTCCAAAAGTATAAAACGTGCACTTGAAAACCCAAAAAAATTGATTGTTTCTTTTTAAAATCAAACCATAATTTTCTATCTTCCAAAGTCTCTCCAAACCTATTCTATAGCTTAAAAATAATTTTTTGTATGTACAAACCCTTTTCCAAGCTCTCCATTGATGTAACCACATGCACCCCCCTATAGTGTAGCATTATCTCTCTGCTAGCTTTCTCCCACCTCCATTGTAGCACCAAGACTCTGTCTCTTCCCCTTGCCCACCACATATTTTCACACCAAGCTAGCTCCTCTCCCTTCTCTCATCTCCATTACATCATGACAAAAGATTCTCCTCCTTCTACTTTCATTCACTCACGCTATATGGAAATGTCTACTCCCAAAGGTGGCAAAAGTATGAGCTCATATAACTTGTATACCCCACAACAATAGGAGGCATGAATGGTGAGTGGGAGTTGCAAGGGTTCACCTCCAACATAAAGATGGAATGGTAAGAAAACTACCCTTGTAGCTTACATTCAGAGCTTAACATCATCTCCATCTTCAAGTTTAGCATGTTGGAGACAATGAACCTCTTTATGGCTTTCAATGTCTAGGGCTTCACACCTCATTACATTGGGGTGTGATATTTTTCTGATGGCTTTGGTGTGCCATTTAGGGTTGTGTAGCATGTTATTGTGTCTCACAATGCAAGTAAGTTATGTTATCTATGGAGAGTTATCAAAGATTCTCCTTCTTATTTCTTCTTTGTATAGTTTTCACTAGATTATTATAATGATATCATTTTGTATTGTATCACTTTGTGCTCACAAAATGTTGTGTTTACTTACAGAGTCAACCTGTTTTGAGAGGACATGACCAAGCAACCACGCGGACATATGTAAAACACTCTATTCTTCGTCCGTGTGAGGAAGCTTTCACTACCCTGTTAAAAGATTTTGATAAGAATAGTAGGATTTGTGTAGAATCTTGAACCAATAGGTACTCTCTAGGAGCTCTTAGAAAATCTCTCCATAAAGTACTGCCATCTTCCCTAGTGTCATAGACACACAAATACTGAAGTGTATATGAATCTTTAGATGAGGAAGACAAATACTTGTAAGAGAAGCCTAACAACAACAACAACATTGCCTCCTTTGTATTTTTTTTCATGAGGTTGGATTCCTCTATAAATGCTTTTGTATTTATACTTATTTTGGTGCAATATAAATATGTTTTTTAAAAATGGTGAGAGTATTTAATTTAGATTATTGGAGTTTCATACAGATTAAAGAAACATTGTTTACCTTTTAAAAGATATGTTTTTAAAAAAATGGCTTCATATTGAGTGAGAGTCATAAATTTAGATTATTGAAGTTTCATACACATTTGAGAAACATTGTTGACCTTTATGGATATTTTGATTTACCTGTATGATTTTTCAAGTCTCAAGTCTTAATCACGCAATAATTTGATTGCAGCTTAATTATTAATGGTTATTCTTATTAAAGTGGATCATAACCTTTGTCAAGAAGTCATCATTTGGGGATGTTGAATATATCTTGCTTCATTAGCAATGTTTCACAAGTTGAGAAATTTAAATTCTTGCTTTCCAACATGTTATTGTTTCCATACTTGTATGCCTCTGCCAAGCTTGACTTAGAGAAAGGACAACTTTGAGATGGAGGTGTCGATGTACAACAGTGATTGATAGGTGAACAATTAACTTATTATTGATTCATGTTGTGCACTACTGAGAGCAAGGAGGGGGGACTTGCTCTCCGTACATCAAACACCAGCAACTTATTATTGATTCATGTTTTGCAAAAAATATATATATAAAATTTGGCCATTATGCATGTCCTTGTGGACCCTCTTGTTGAGGGGCCCTGAGGCCTTAAATGGCAAGTAGATACAAAATTGAGGTTGAACTTTTATGCTATTTTCAACGTCTTGTAGCTCCCAATTGGCTCCGAATATGTCCGGGCCTGTCTCACATGAATTTGTTCATCTCATCGTGCTCTTTGATCGCCCGTGCGATGCAAAAAAAGTCATATCTTTCTCAGGATCTCCAAAAATCAACCTGCAAGTTGGCAGTTTCTAAAAAAAATGATGTAAAATACACGATTCTTACATTTTTCTTAAATCTACAAGCTTCAACAAGCATCAAAACCATGGAATCTGAAATACTCAAAGAACGAATGTTTTTCCTTGTGTTAAGGGTTGTATTTCCTACATACAAAACTTTCCCACAATATCACCCTAACACCTTCATAAGTGGTTTCCAAAGAGTGCCATGGGTCAAAATTTGAAGCTGAAGGAAAACAATCAGATAAACTCCTAGACTGTGTGTAAACTTTAAAACAACCAAAATTTCCTTCAAACAAAATTTATTGCTAAAAATTTGAAACTAGGCCTCCCATGAACCTGCCACAATGATAGAAATCAAAGGGTTTGCGGAGAGATAAGGTATGGTAGGAATTTCATCAAGGTTTATTCCTTAAAGATCTATTTTACTTTATCTTGTCTTTTCATGTATAATGTTACCAAACCAAAAAAAACATTATACTTTAAAAGTCCAAAGCTTTTCTCGTTGACATACATTTACAAACAACTTACAAGGGGTAGTGTGGTCATAGTTCTTGCATCCATTCCTTGACATGATATACTCATGGGGTGCTCCATTACAAAAATATATATTTGGTGGGGGGGGCATCATGTTAGGAAAGGGTGTGTTGATGATGGAAAGTTGTTGTATTGTCCTACTAGAATGTCTCCATGCTAGCATGATGGTTCTTGGTGTAATGGGATCCACATTGCTTGAGGAGCACTTTGTTCCATTGTAAAAGATTCATGTTATGCTAGTTCCTTGAGCCATTGTTGCAAACACCACCACTCAACTAGCATAGTAAGAGGTCACCTTGTACCTATTCTTCAAACAAAAACATGTATTGAATTCAACATTTGCGTATAATAAAGTTACTTGCTAAGTATATGATGTACAACTTTGCAAGTATTTTCATCCAACTGAGAATAAAAAATCCTAAAATATACATTATGATGAGATTACCCACGTCTAATAAGCATGGGTTTGAAGCACCTACCTACAAGATATAACAAAGAAGGTTGTTTTAGAGAAAAAGTGGTGTTTAAGATCTATTTTGTCAAATATCATAAGGCTATGCAAGATCTACAATGAAAGAGAAAAAGATGAGTGAGTGCATGTGTGTGTGTGTGTGTGTGTGTGTGTGTGTGTGTGTGTGTTGGATATACGCATACATAGACATAGGAGATTTTGGTAAAAAATGGTTCAAAATTTGAATCAAACATTTTAAGAGAAACAAAGACAATATAAAATAAATTAAAGTGTATACACTATAACTTACATCCACCCAACAATCAACATTGGTGTCAACCTGTAGCACGACATTGTTGTGATGATCTTTGGTCACCCCTGTGTGTGACTTTTGATGCAAGCTTTGTGGGCAAGAAAATATACACACTTATGGTGTGCGAGATGCATGGTTAGTGACATTGTTGAGCAATATGGCTGCCAAACCTAAGGATGCAAAGGGGGAAGGCAATGGAAGGGAGAAGAGGGAGGGAGGGAGAGGTAGGAGAGATGTAAGGGAGAGGGAGAGGTAGGAGAGGTAGGAGAGCTGCAAGGGAGAGGAAGGAGGAGAGGAGAGGGAAATAGTTATTATTTTGGAGAGAAAATAAAAATTCAAAAATTGGCCTTAATTCTAGTCTAAAAAGATCATTTTTTTAAATATGTATATAGGTTGAGATGAACTTTTGAGGAAAAAAAAGGTGAAAATGGATTAGGGTTTTGCATGTTTTTAATGATGTGGCATGGGAAAGGAACTGAAGGGGGTAGTTAATGTCACAACACCTTTTCCCTTCACTTTTGCTAGAGAGAGAAAGGGACTTCTAGGAGGACCACAACCTAGGTGGCCCTAAAAAAAGGTTACAAAATCCTACTCAGAAGTAGCCTATTAAAAACACTTATTCCCAAAGACTACACAAAACTAGCCTTAATCACTTAAAATTAGGATCCTTACAAGGCCCATGCAAAGTTCATATTTTCCTAATGAATTCAAGAGCGAGTCACATTTATGATTTCTATGGATAATCTGACCCAATACTTTGGTCAAAAGCAATACTGATAGTGGTACATATTATTAATAGGTCACCTAGTACACCTTTGAATTACTAGATTCTAGAGGAGTTGTGGTATGAAAAGAATCCACACTATGATCATTTACACATCTTTGGATGCAAGGCATATACACGTGCCCAAGGAGCTATAAAAGAATCTAGACCCAAAGTCACATAAGTCTATTTTCCTTGGTTATGGTAGATGGAGAGGTGGGATATCATCTCTGGAAACCTAAAATCTTGAAAAGTTATTAATAGTTCACGTGTTATCTTCAACAAATCAAAGATGCAAAAAAATAAGATGAAAGAGATTGAGTATAGAAAAGTCACATTCGAGGACATTGCCTCTAAACCCGTGAAAACTCAAACAACTAGTGATTCACCTTCCACTAGCAGCACTCTATAGGGCAAACAGAATTTGTCAGCTGTTGAGATGATCTAGTAGATCCTTGCATCCACCTAAGCAATTTTAGCCAGGCTTGGATTATGTCACGATGACTAACTATAGTGAGCCATCTTGTTACAAAAAGACATGCAAATGGATAACAAGGTCAAGTGAAAGAAAGCCATGCAATTAGATTACAACACAATTGTCAATGAGACATGGGACTTGGTTGAATATCCAAAAGGCAGGCAATCCTTACCTTGCAAATTTGTTTATAAGAAGAAGTTTCTATTTAATGATCCTAATTCTAAGTACAAGGCTAGATTGGTTGCTAAGGAATTCAAGTAGCAGAAGGGAATTTATTTTGATGAGAATTTCTTGTCCATGGTCAAAATGACTACACTACATACATTGCTTAGACTAGTAGCCATTGAGGACATGGATTTTGTCCAAATGGATGTGAAGATAAATTTTCTTCATGGGGATCTTGAGGAGGATGTTTTCATGAAGCAACCAGAAGGTTTTGAGTAGCCTAGCACCCAGCATGGAGAAGCTTGTTTGTAAACTCAAGATAGAGCTTTATGGCTTAAAGCAACGCTCAAGGCAATGGTATCAAAAAATTTATGCTTTTTATGTAGTCCCATGAGTTTAGAAGGAGTTAAGAGGACTACTAGTTTTCATGAAGCCGCAATCTGAAGGTTTTGAATAGCCTAGCATGGAGAAGCTTGTATGTAAACTCAAGAAAGTGCTTTATGGCTTAAAGCACGGTTCAAGGCAATGGTGTCAGAAGTTTTATGCTTTTATGTACTCCCATGAGTTTAGAAGGAGTTAAGAGCATTACTAATTGTACACAAGAAAACTCAATGATGGTACATTGGTTATTCTCATCTTATATGTAGCTGCCATTCTCATTGCAAAAAATTCCATTGAGGAGATTGTCACATTGAAGAAAATAATGAGCAAAAACTTTGCTATGAAGGATTTGGGTGGAAAAAGAGAATTCTTGAGTTGTCCCAGAAATCTTATATCCACAAGGTCTTACAACATTTCAATATGTAGAGGGAAGGCAATGTGTTTTCGTGTAGCTCCACTCCCATACTAAGAAATTTACTAGGAAGATGCACATTGAGCTTAATTGATCTTACTTGATTAATGATCAGTGTTCACTTCTTGCCAATAAGCTAGTTTTACGATTAATGTATGCCAAATGCGTCTTTTAGAAGGCCAACATATGCCTTAATGATGCTAAAAAGGAGTATGCTTAAGGTGAGCACAGATGGGAGTTTATGATCTAGAATTTTAGTGCTTAAAGTACGTTACCGGTCTGTCTTTAAGGCTCGTCGATTGGAGCTAGATGAAGAAGTTATGGTAGTTTGCAAGGTGGGAGATAAAGATGGAGATGCCATAACAATTGAAGCAATTTAGTAACAATTTCAATTTCAATGGATTTGATAAAAATATAGCAGTTGTAGAATTACCAAAAATGCTGGAATTAGTTCAAGGATGTCTACAGCAAGCGAAAGCCATATAGATAAAAAAGAAGATTGATGATGTTATAGAGCTAGCTCTTGATGCTGTATGGGTCCCATCATAATTTTCAAGGATATGATCCAAAAAGTTTCATTGCATGTTATGAATCTAAGATGAAGAGCCAAAATATTTCCAAAAATCAGATGATTGTATCTTTTGAAGAGGTTGTAAACTCAGATTTTCAAAAGTAGGTTCAAGAACTAGCAGATGCATATCCCACACAGTGGGACTATTTTGCTGAAGAATTTATTTGCGAAAGCTGAAGGATTCTAGATATGGAAATAAAGGAGATTACTAGACAAAGCCAAATCATTTTCACTAAATTTGAAGGGGATCATATGCAGTTCCTTAATTATGATCAATTTTGGGTGCATCTTTTTGAAATAAGCAAAGCCAAAGAAAATACAGAATTGGAAGTTGTAGATTTAGTTTCAGAGAAGAATATTTTGAGCAACGTAGAAGAGGTAAACGATAAATTGAATGTTGAAACTGAATTTGCAACTTCCAATTTTATTTCAAAGATTTCTCGCATGGACGCTACCTCCAATAATGGTCCCAGTGAAGACGTAGACTGTACACCACGTGGTTCACAAGCTGTTGACCTTGACAAGAGTTTTTTGAAGGAGTTCATCAAGAAGATGAGTAGTAGATGAAGTGATCGAGATTGTGGGCCCACCACAAGATGAGGCCGAGAATGTCAATGAATTTATGATTGCTACTAACAATATGTTTGTAGATATTGTTATCGTAGAAGAAGATGCCATAATCGATAATTTCTTGACTAGATCTGAAGGAACTGATTATAACAGCATAGAAGAGATTTCTGATGCCTACACCTCTTCAAAGGGGATGCCATATGAGCCTTTACAGTGCTATGATGGATTGCTAAGTAACATGGATGCAGATGAGGAAGCAACTGATTATAACAGCATAGAAGAGATTTCTGATGCCTACACCTCTTCAAAGGGGATGCCATATGAGCCTTTACAGTGCTATGATGGATTGCTAAGTAACATGGATGCAGATGAGGAAGCAAAGGATGATATGGATGAGTATGAAGATTGCCTAGGTCATGCTAATTGTGAATAGGTTATTGACATAGATTTTACATCTATGCTTGTACATGGGTTGCATGAGGAGATAACTCCAATAGTTTTGATGAATGTTGAGATTTCCAAGGGTAATTTTTCCAAGGATGCTATGGATGAATATCTACAGGATAAAGATGTTTTTCATTGTCAAGTTGAAACCCCAACATGTAAAACTCCTCTGATGATACAGGTCTAGAGATTCCCAAGGTTTTTCATGATGGTTATGAAGCTAGAGGGGGTGATGATGCTAAATCATCCTTGATATTGCAAAAAAGAGCACAGGGTTTTTCATTCAATGTGCCAAATGTGACTCGATTTGAATGCTATTCCTAATGATGCTCATGTCAGTGATGACTTGGCTGCCAGTAAAAGGGAGTCAAAATTCTTTAATGCTTTCTGGTAACAAGCTTAAGTTGCCAAAAGTTTTTGGGATGTCGGTGCTACATTCTGCTTCAAGAGAAGCTCTAGTATATTGTGGAGCCCATCAATGCTATCCGATGGTGTTTGATCTAGGAGATTCGAAGGATATTCATTAGCATATTCAATATGGATGGATACTATTAAGTATGCATAGTAATTGTGTGCTATTTGAACAAGGGGTAGGATATTTGCACCAAAAAATCTTGATGTTGATTGATACAAGAAATATATACTCATGTGGATATTATATTGCTCCAATATTTGGGAAATTTCTTATTATTCCATTTGATCTTGGGGGCTACTGAAGTGCAAGTTGCAGGTTCAAAGGATACCAGATGTCTCTTGTAGCAAGTTGCATGGTATAAGGTTTTGTTTTTAGGATTTATGCTAAGTCAGAAGAGTTTTTGGTTATGCAATCAATAAGCTTACATGGCTGGCTTCCAGTTGACTTCTTTTGACAATTGATGAAGTATCTTCAAATCTTTTGAGTTGGTTTTGCTACCAGAACTTGAAGTAAAAGACTTCACGGCCATTCCATGTGCAGACAATGTAAGGCATACTTAAGCTTGATAGGGTTCCCTAAAGCGAGCTTGATGGTCAAGCCGTGTGCATAATTAACTGTAGCACTTAAGTTTGGCGGGGTTCACTAAACATGTTTTCTATACTTGAATGCTTTGGAGATACGACAGACACGGTTCAAGTATTTTTGATGGGCAACTACCTAATGAGTAAGCTAGAACATTGATGATAGGGTATAAGACTTATATTATTTTCCATATGTTTACCAATGACATGAGTCTGATGATGGCAAAGAGCTTAAGGTACCTATAGCAGATGCTAGTTGACGTGCAGTTGGTACAGATTGGAGGCTTTGCAGGTTGAGAGGGGGTGGAGATAAAAGTGAAAGAGAGCATCCACCTATTGTTATAGCTTTAGCAAAGGCTCATGGTTCAACCTTTTGGCCCTAATCCTATTGGTTTTTGCGTCGCTCCATCCAATCACTTGCCACATCATCAGGATGGTTCCCATGCCATGTCAGTCATGGCATCGTGATTGTGTGGAAGGGGCTAATTTTTAGAGATTAGGTTATCGGAAGGAGGGGAGAAACGGGGGAAGAGAGAAGACGGGAAAGAGACACGACAAGGAGGGGGATCTTGCTCAAACTCGGCCGCGTCAAAAAAGAACTCTCTCTCTCTCTCTCTCTCTCTCTCTCTCTCTCTCTCTCTCTCTCTCTCTCTCTCTCTCTCTCTCTCTCTCTCTCTCTCTCTCTCTCTCTGAGGACCTTGAAGCAAGAAGGCAAGATGACACCAAAGGGGAATTGCATGAGGAGAGGAGATTAACACGTGAGGAAGGCAAGAAGAAAAAGGCTTGCTCTCTCTCTCCCCAAAGTTTGTGCTCTCTCTCTTGGCATGAGGGAGCTTGATGTATTTCTCTATATTGGGCTTTAAGGCTCTTTCTCTTGACCTAAGGAAGCAAGAGGAAAGCACAATGCATAGCAAGAAATGAGTTTCCCTCTCTCTCTTTCGTAGATGTACAAGCAGGAAGTGTATCTCTCTCATCGAGTATAAGTCAAGCATAAGGAAGAGTGAACTCTCTCCCTCAAGAGTAAGCAAAGCAAGGCAAGGGGAGGCGACCTCTCTCTCGGCTAATTAAGGGTGTAAAGCTCGAGGGATGGCAATACATATGCTAAATAGGAAAATTGAAGGCAAACAAAAAGGAGAAATTGTGTATAGCTCTTGATGTGGGATGTATGTCTAACCTCACCATCCTATCTTATTGTAGTATTAGCGAGAACCACAATTAAATTGTTAATCCATGGGATGAAGCTGACTCGACTAGTGTATAGAGGCTACAAGAGGTTGTCAATCTCTCGGAAAACAACTAACAACTTGCATCTAACTCAAGCTACACTAAAGTGACTGAAATCACCAAAAGCCAATCGCTTATCGGCAAACAAATGATATCCAAACGTAGCAAAACTTCTAGGACATGTTTATAAGACCTAAGCAGACATGCTTATGGTCTCAAACCCCACTTTAGGTCAAGTTCCAAAATCGCAATTATTAACAGCAGTGGATTTTTTACCTAGTCATTTTCGACCCAGAATGCATCTAAATGTTGAGCAATGATGCCCCAATATCCCACCTAAGCTTAGTTTTTTATTTGAAAGTGTAAATTCCTAGTTATGATGAAATTAGGCCGCAGGTCAGTGATGCCAAAAGCTATGAAATACCGTGAACTGCTGAAGTCAATGCGTAGAGCTCTTACCTGCGGTTGCAATGCAATAGACGCCACTTCAATGTGACAACCGGGGAGGGAATACGAAGCGCGAGAAGGAGAGGAGTGAAATCCGTTAGCTCACGCTGTGTATTTCATTATCCAAAACTTAAAAAATAACTTACGAAAATTGGCTTTTATACTTTAGCCAGGGTTTTTGGTGGTCTAAACTAATAATCTGGGAGTTCTACCAAAGCTGGGTAATGACGGGTTGATACAATATGGAAGCTTGTAGCCCCGGCTCATTGATTACAGAGTTTATCAGAGAAAATAGGAGTTACAATATTCTCGATTTATCAAAATAATAAGTCCAATTTGCTTCAAATCAATTTTTGAACAAGCATAGATGCATAAAAACATGCAAGGAACAAAATTTTAAGGTCCAAATAATTTTTTGCAACCAAAGTAAATAATCACAATTATTTACAACTAAGTATTTTTTCAACATTTTGCAAACTTGGCATCAAAGGCTTGAAGTATATACCAAATACATACTCTGAGTGAAATATGGGCTCATTTGGATGCATAGGGTGAAAATGGTACCAGATTTTGGCTTTTGGTCTCTGAAACACAGTCTATACACCTAAAGCAAGTCCTAAATTGAATTCGGTCAAGTTTGGTCTTGCCGGCATCACTTTGTGCTTTGTCAACTCTGAAATCACCAATTTCTGTTACTACACTGCCTGTTGAGTTGGTCAATCAATTCTGAGGTTTTGGACTTGTCCGCAGCATAGTCGTGAAGCAACTCGTTCAATTATGGCTCATTTGGAGTCAGTTTGATCCCGTATGTGAAATTTCACGCTTTGTAATCTTCAAGCCGTTTTTTGCTTTTCGAGGGCTTTGATTGATTGATTTCACTAAACCAATCATATACATTGTATATGAACCTCGTAGGAAAGCTGTTTGTGGAGTCAGATCGGAATTTTGGCATCTGTCCCAAAAACCTAGCTTTTCTACTGAGGACCCCCTTGACCCCTATTGAATGGTCCACTGATGATATAGAAAGGTTCTATTATGTTAGGGCATGCTACAGTTCAAATCCCATCTGATTTGGTCGACCTGACAGGCCGCTATGGTCATTTTTTGGTCGTAGGTCTTCGTGCATTGCTCAATTTCTAGGGTTTTTTCTAGGGTTTAAACTAGCTACCTACCGTACAAAATGGATCATTGATGAGTAAAGAACTTACCCCTCATGTCTCGTGTGAGACGGCACTGAAAACAGGCAACTGTAAACTTCGCAAAAGACGCGCGAAAGAGATCGAAAAGCTCTCTCTGCAAAGGCCACAAGTGGAAATGAGGTGATTTTAGCCTACCTTGGATATCTATACCTGGACTTCCCGAACCAATTTTCCCCAGATTCCCCCATTAGTCCTACTAGTCCATGAAATCTATGTTAGACTCAAAAATCTCCTTGATCGGATTCCTATAGCTCATTCTGCAAGAATTTTGCAAAAGTAGGTCAGGCCGCCTAATTTAGGCTTCCCGCTTCCATCTTCAGATTTCATTGAAAATTTTGTGCTTGTCCTCCTTGTCTTTCTGATCACCATTGTATCTTCTGTTTTTCCATCTAAGCTTCTTTGCTATTTATAATTAAATTTTGACATGTTTATTAAAAAAATTCAAAGAAAATAACAAAATGCTCAAAAAAGTAAAATAAAAACCCAATAATTAAGAAAATTCATTGAAAAACACAGATTTTTTGTTTTTTGTTGGATTTTTTTATTTTAAATCTCATTATCAATAAAAATGATGAAAAATACCCAAAAAAGAACTTATTTTTTGATGATTTTCTAATAGTATATACACTATTTATACTCACCGGAAAGATATTATCAATGAATTTTTCCTTGATGATGAATTATAAGGGTATTATTAGGTAATTTTGCAAAAAATCACACGTTAACATCGAACTTTTTTCTCCCTCTTCAAACATTGCCCTTAATTACTTAGTACTTAGTGCCCTTCCACCCCTCTTAGATGGCGTACTCCGAGACGACTGTGTGCATGGGTTGAACAATCGTGTCTATGCATAGCCGTGGTTGGCTCTACCATGCTTTGAATATCAATGCAATTCAAAACCCTATGTTGTGCAAGAGCTGGGTCTTGAGTAATTAACTCAAGGGTTTCTAATGTCGAGGTTTGCTGCTGATGTCTTCCAAAGAGAAAATCTTGTAGCTTGTGTGCTCTCTATTTGATCGTACCATCGGGATGCTTCAACACGCTGATTTCTCAAGCTGTTGGTAGCACTTTTGTTTATTATCAAGCTTTTTCTCGTCTTTTTGACAACTCATGTCCAATCCACTCAAGATTCCGTGCTACCCTTAATGTCGGCAAAAGAAATTCTATTGGCAGTATGGCATCAAGACCATAAACAAGATTAAATGGTGTAGCATTTAAAGGTGTTTTGAATGAAACTCGATAAGCCCATAGAGCAGCATGGAGATTCATTTCCTAGTCTATCCTTCCTGAACTAACTACCTTAGTCAGCACCGAGCTAAGAATTTTTTTCGTATGCTCATCTTGTCCGTTTGCTTGTGGGTGATAGGGAGCTGATTTGTTATGGATGACCATAAAGTCATTAAGCAAATACTCGATTATCTCATTGAGGAAATAAGTTCCCTGATCACTGACAATTTCTATTGGCAGTCCATATCTCGTAAATACATACTCATATAAGAATGCAACAGTGGTTCTGGTATCATTCTTTTGGGTTTCTTTAGCCTCAGCCCACTTGGTCAAATAGTCTGTAGCTACAATGATATATTGAGCTTGGGTTCTATAAGCAGGTGGTTGTATTGGTCGAACAAAATCTGTACCCCATTTTGTGAAAGCTCTAGCCCCCATCATTGGTCTTAAGGGTATGCTATCTACACTGTTGGCATTTTTGCTCGTTGACAAGCATCACACCTTCGAACTTATTCTTTGGCATCTGCAAAAAGTGTTGGCTACCATATGCCTGCCATCAAGATTGCTCTTGCGGTGGTCTCACTAGAAAAGTGAGCTCCAGCTAATCCAGCATGTGATTATTCTATAATCGGAATATACTCGTCTTCATTTGCACAAAGAAGCAAATGTTGATCCTTACCTCTTCAATACAATTGGTTCTTATTAAGAGCATAGTCTCTTGCTTCAGTTTTAATTGCTCTTTGACGATGTTTACTCATATCCTCAGGAAATGTTCGGCTTGATAAGTAAGTAAACAAATAGTTACTCCACTTAGGAACAGGTGACATTTGAAACAATGTTACATGAGGTATGGGTGTTTTTTTTTTACATTGAGGACAATCCTTTACAAAAGATTGAACATCACTCTTCATAGTCGGCCAAAATACTCTAAGTCTCAAGATTCGTTGTATAGTTTGGTCTTCTGCAAAGTGAAGTCCTACTATGGTGACATGTGCTTGACTTAGATATTGTTTTTTTCCTTAGGATTAATGCATAAGAGAAATATTCCATCTCGATTTCTTTTGTATAGCCTACCAGCTAGTAATTGATACACAGCCAATTGCTCGATTAATCCGATTGTAATAGGAAGTGGTATTTGTGAATCCACTTGAGCTATTGTCATCAATGACACCATGTTTTCCGACCATCGAGGTATCATTTCCACGGAGAACAAATAGGCATCTGGTAGATCATCATCTACCCCTTTATGTGATTCTCCTAAAACAATCCTTGACAAATGATCTGCCCGTTGATATGTAGTACCCTTTTTTACAACCACAGTGAAATCAAATTCCAGACGAATGATGAACCATCTCACTATTCTTCCTGTGTTGCATGGCTTGTTGACCAAGTACAACAAAGCTTGATGGTCCACAAAGAACACAAACTTGTTGTCTAATAGGTAATGTCTATACTTTTAACAGCATAGATCATTCCTAATCCTTCCCTTTCGATGGTGGTGTAATTCTTTTCCGCCATGTTCAACTATCGGCTAGCATAAGAAATAGGAAAGTCAATTTTCTCGTCTCTTGGTTAAGCTAGTATACAACCGATAGTAAAATTGGAAGCATCTACATGTATGTGGAATATCTTATTTCAATCTGGTGCTTTCAATATTGGAGCTAAGGTGAGAGCTTGCTTAAGCTTCATGAAGGATTCTTCACATGTCTCGGTCCACTCAAAGTGTTTAATCAAGCTATACATGGGTTTTGCAATTATAGCGTACATGTAGATGAACCCTCGGTAATATCCCCAATGCCCCATGAAGGCTTGTACCCCCTTGACTGTTGTTGGTCTAGGCAATTCAGCAATGACATGAACTTTTTCAATATCAATAGCTATGCCATTTTTAAACATTATATGTCCAAGAATTTTTCCTTGTCTACCCATGAATGTGCACTTTTTAGGATTTAAGCAAAGCCTATAAAGTTTTTCGAATATCTTTTTGAGGTGTTCAAAATAATCAGCCCGGATTAATGAATGTACGCATAGATCATCCATGTATACTTCCAAGAATTTCCTAAGATATTCTTTAAAATCATGGTTCATCAACCTTTGAAATGTGGTTGGAGCATTAGTTAACCCAGACGGCATAACCCGATAGGCAAATATATCCCATTCTGTTGCAAAAGCAGCTTTATGTTGATCTTTTGGGTCAACCAAAAGTTGACTGTATCCCCAAAAAGCCATCTAAGAAGCTGTAAGCTTCTTTTCCTGCAACTCGTTCTAAAACATGCTAAGTGATTGGAAAAGGAAAGCTGTCTCTAATGGTAGCTGCATTCACTTTTTTGAGATTAACACACACTCGTAATTTTCCATTCTTCTTGGGTACTAGCACAATTGGAGATACCCAATCTCTGTGTTCAATTTCGTAAATGAATTTGTCTTCCTTTATTTTTTCAATCTCTTCTTTTATCTTCCTGGAAAATGTTTCATTATACGTGTATGGCCTTTGTCTACTTGGTTTTGCATCATCTCTCATGAGTATGGTATGTTGACAGATTTCTGGATCAACACCCTTGAGATCCTTGTAAGACCAAGCAAAGATATCTCGGTATTCTTTTAGCAAGCTTAGCAAAATCTCTTCTTCTGTCTCTGTTAGGTCATTCGCAATGTAAGCAGTTCTAGGCTCTTCTCCTAGAGGTCAGCCAGGTCTATCTTTTTAGCATTTTTAGGCCCTTCGTAGGACTCACCCTGTTTTCGTAGTTCCCTAACAGGTTGTTCGACTATGATTTTTTGATCTTGGAGAGTATACTTTTTGTAGTGGGATGGAACACTCATTACATCCTTACCATCCTCTTCCGTGGTTTCCATTTTGGTCATATATCTCTCCTTTAAAGATTTTTTCGACTCTTAATATTTCTTTTTTTGCTCAACTCGGGTCATGAGTGGTTTCTTATCCTGTGGGTTTTCTTGAGTATCCTTCCTTGATTTTCTCAATGTTTTAGGAATTTCTGGATTGTTGTTTGAAGGATATCTGCCAGTGATTTTGTCCTTGACACAATCATTGGCATCTATCTGCATCAGGAATTGTGCTCTACTGGAGACTGATGGCATAGGTCGTGTTTTCGTGTTTCTAGTGTCTTTTTTTTGTCTATACCATTTTTGTCTTCTTGATTTTTGATTGGGAAATTCAAAAACCTTTTCCTCCCCTCCTTTCAAGAGTAGCTTAGCTCTCACATGTTCTTTTTCTGACCCCGAACCTTCTGAGGTAGCTGAGTGTTCATCTAACTCATATGTTGTATCATAGTAGAGGTCTAAAAAGACTTGTTGAGATTTTATCAAGTCCTTGGGTTCCTCATCTTTGTCTTCAATGTTGAGGGTTGAAATCATTTGGATGGGAATTATTTCATAGCCATCCTCATTGCAAAATTGACTAGGCATAGACGTATTCACACATACATCCATGGCCGCTAAAATTTGAGTCCACTCGAATGGCTCAAACAAATGCTTAGGAAAGCGTTCAGGTACATAGGCTTCGTCTGTGCAATCCCTGTCTACATTCTTCTCGTTTTAAATTCCCATTCTTTGAAACTCCACACATCCAAATAGGAGTGTCTTTGTTTAACCAGGATGGAAGCTTAGTTTCAACCGAAGAGACTGAATCAAACTCTTGTATGGGTGTTTTCAAGACATCTTTATAAGTGTGATCTTTTAGATTTACCCTTGTTATAGATCCCACTTGCTTCAAGTACAGATAATTGTTTCCCTAATCTTGCGTAAGATATACCTGTCGCATGAAAGGTCTTCCTAATATGATTTCATAATTGAGTTTTTTCCAAAGTCTACTATGGCAAAAGTGTGTTGATATTCAATTCCACAGGAATTGACTATCACCTTTTCAAGCAGCCCTAATGGTCTCTCAATGTGTCCGTCAGCCAATTGCAATTTCATTCGAGTTTGTCTAATGGTTGGTTGTCCCCAGGATTCCCATACTGCTTTCGTGGCTATGGCTATGCCTGCTCCACTATCCAGTTTTGCCATGGTTTCAATGTCATTATATTTCACTGGAAGGGCATTGTTTCCCTATTCCCCTTCGTAATATTCTCCGACTTTGTTCATTGGAATAGATCGAATCTCTTTGTTATCCATTTCATTTTTCAAATTTCCCAAGTTTTTTGAGATTAGCCTCGTTATCCCCACCTTCTCTAGGGTTTCCTATAGATCATTCCATAAGTATGGTCTGAGTTTTAACAGTTCTCCCAAGGTAAGAGTGCATTGGATGGGTGTAGACATGATTGAATGAATGTTGTCTACTTCTAGGGTCTATTCAACTCTTTTTACTTGAGTGGTCTTACACAATATGGATTCATCTTCGTTATCTTACTAACGATCTTAAGTTGCCAAAAGTTTTTGGGATGTGGGTGCTATATTATGCTTCAAGAGAAGCTCTAGTATATTGTGGAGCCCATCAATGGTAGTGATCTCAATGGTGTTTGATCTAGGAGATTCTAAGGATATTCATCAGCATATTCAATATATATGGATATTGTTAAGTATGCAGAGTAATTGCGTGCTATTTGAACCAGGGGTAGCATATTTGCACCAAACATTCTTGATGTTGATTGATACAGGAAATGTATGCTCATGTGGATATTATGTTGATCCAATATTTAGGCAATTTCTTATTATTCCATTTGATCTTGGGGGCTACTAAAGTGGAAGTATTGCAAATTCAAAGGATACCAGATATCTCTTGTAGAAAGCTGCATGGTACAAGGTTTTGTTTTTAGGATTTATGCTAAGTCAGAAGAGTTTTTGGTTATGCAATTAATAAGCTTACATGGCTAGCTTCCAGTTGACTTCTTTGGACAATTGATGAAGTATCTTCACATCTTTTGAGTTGGTTTTGCTACCAGAACTTGAACTAAGAAACTTGACGGCCATTCCGTGTGCAGACAGAGTAAGGCATACTTGAGCTTCATAGGGTTCCCTAAAGTGAGCTTGATGGTCAAGAAGCCGTGTGCATAATTGATTGTAGCACTTAAGTTTGGCGGGGTTCACTAAACAGGTTTTCTATACTTGAATGCTTTGAAGATACGACAGATACGATTCAAATATTTCTGATGCGCAGCTATCTAATGATTAAGCTAGAACATTGATGAGAGGGAATAAGCCTTATATTATTTTCCATATGTTTACCAGTTACATGAGTCTGATGATGTCAAAGAGCTTAAGGTACCTATAGAAAATGCTGGTTGAAGTGCAGTTGGCACAGACCAGAGGCTTTGCAGGTTCAGAGGGGGTGGAGGTAAAAGTAAAAGAGAGCATCCACCTATTGTTAAAGCTTTAGCAAAGGCATTCTAGGGACATATTGGTGATTTCCCTAAACTCTTGCCATTTTCTTTATGGGTTGGTCACACTACACATAGTTTTGTTACAAGTTTTATGCCATTTGAGCTAATGTATGGGCAAAAACCCATTATGCCTATAGAGGAAGCGGTTTTATCTTGGACTATAATGCCATGGGAAGAAGGTATGTCTACAAAAGATTTTCTTGCTTTGGGCATTGCCAACTTGAAAGGCACTTAGAAGATATTGAACAGGCTAAAGTGAAGCTTAAGGGAGCAAGGTTAAGGAATAAAGGAGCATTTGATGGTAAGCACAAACTATGACCTCATGCTATTAAAGATGGGGATTGGGTTCTTGTATATGATAGTATCCTAGAGAACCAATACATTGATATGCGAAAGATGGTTAAATGATGGTTTGGACCATATGTAGTACTTCATAGTTATGATAATGCAACCTATAAGTTATGTGAGTTTGATGGCACTAAGCTCAAGGTGCCTATAACAGGAACAAGAGTTAAGTTATTCAACCAACAAGAACGTGAGATTAATATTGAAGATTTCAACACAAATCAACCTCCTAAAGATAATCCTATGTATGCATCAGACGAGGAGTCTGATGATGCTCGTGATGATGATACTTAAGTGCAGTTTGTAGAGATCGAAGGCTGTGCAGGTTGAGAGGGGGTGGATGTCGTGAAGCTTCGCTCCCATGCTCAGAAAGATACCAAGAAGATGCACATTAATATTATTTGAAGCTTACCTGATCAATGATCAATTTTTTAGGCTTGGTAACAAGCTATTTTTACGGTTAATGTATGCCATATGCGGCTTTAAAGTGCCAACAGATGCCTTAATGATGCTAGAAAGGATTATTTTTGAAGTGATTACATATGTGAGATTATGATCTAGAATTGTAGTGCTTAAAGTGCTCTACTGGCATGTCTTTACAGCTCATCGATTGGAGCTACAATGAAGAAGTTATGACAGTTTGAAGTTTGAGTCAATTGCAAATCCGTACCAAATTGGGCAAGTGTAGTTGAGGGATCACAGATGAAGAGAATGCATGGGCCTGAAGTACTCACTTTGTGGAGCACATTGGTCTTTTTTTTAGTAGATAAGCGATCGGAGTTCTGGTGGCCAAGATATTGGGCGTTAAAGATTCACCGGAGGGGGGGGTCGGTTTTGTACCAGTCTGGTCCGCTCGGTTAGTATGTCATTTAGGAATTCTTGAGCTCAACCAAGGAAAGCTCAAAAACAACAATGTGCTTGGTAGTGATTTAGTTGAGTTGTATTCTAGATGGCTAATGGAGACACACATTCTTTGGAAGTTAAATATGTTAAATGTGGTGCCCGTACGGAAGCACATAAGGTATTTGATGAGCTTCAATTCAAAAATGTTGTCCCTTGGAGATCATTGCTTGTAGAGAATGGCCAACATGGTTGTGGCACAGAAGCTCTATCTTGTTAACTAAATGCAAGGGAAGGTGTTTCTCCAAATGCAATCACTTATATTTGCATCTTGAAGGCGTATGGCACTATCAAAGAAGTTGATATGAGCAGTCAAATTCACAATGGTATTGTCAGTTAGGGGCTGTTGAATATGGGCAATGTCTTAGCCGATATATATGCTAAATGTGGTGCCTCTACGAGCCCAAAGGATGGCCGCCCATACCCAAAGGCAGCCCAAGGCCAAATGGTCGCCCAAAGAAAAAAGGGTCACCCAAGGAAAGAGGTGGCCGCACATTGAGTTTAAAAAAAACCATAATGTGTAAGAAGGAGAGATGGCGGGCATGACCAGTGGGCAATAGTGCAGGGAGAAGACAAGAGGCTCGCATTGGCTGAATCAAGCATCGGCTGAGGGCACCATAGAAACAAAGTTTCATCAGCTAAGCGGGCGCCCATTTTTTATTCTACTCCCACCACATTCGGTGTTGTCTCCAATTTGGCATGCCACATCATCACACCCGATTCATGCGCCACATCCATCACAGCATCGTGACTAATGGGCAAGGAAATAGGGTGATAAAAGAAAAGGGAACGCATAAACAAGGAAGAGGAAGAGTTATTCAAGAGAAGAGGGAGGAGGGGAAGGAAGGACACAAGCAGGGATCGCTTTCTCTCTAGCTCTCAAAGCGCAAGGAAGGGGCTTACTCTCTCTCTCGCTCTCGTGGTGCATGCAAGGAGAAGCCATACTATCTCTCTCGTTCTCGGACAAGCAAAGAGAGTTCTATCTCTCTTGTTCTTGAACAAGCTAAGAGCTCTCTCTCTCTCTCTGGCAAGCAAGGAGAGGAGCAAGAAGCCACGCTCTCTCTCGCTCTTCGACATAAGCAAGGAGTCAGAGAAGAGGGGGCAAAGGGAAGATCCTTTCTTTCATTCCCAAAATTAAGCAAGGAATTCTCTCTCTCTCTTTATCTCGCTTTTGGATCTAAACAAGGAAATAGTTAAAGAAGCAAGTGGAAGGGCACTCAATTGAAGAAGCAGATCGAAGGGAGCTTGGTAAGCCAAGGCTCAAGAAGATCAGACGAAGTTAAGTGGGCTGAATCTGGAAGCCCAACATAGAAGGAATCTTGATCATCAACACCAAATTATATTTAATTAATCCGTTTTGATGAATCCCGGAGCCATTAACGGCCCGAGGAAAGCTGTAAGGGGAGTTTAAATTCCTAAACCATCATTTGAATTAAGTAGCAGGTTCCATTAACGATACTACCTCAACAATTGTGCATCAGTTTTGTTATCAATTTTCAAGCGGTTTTTGTGCGTCTTGAGCATTACCAAGTAAATTACAACTACCATATTCTGAAGTATGGCAATTCTTGGCTCTCAATTTTTCCACAACCAGTAGTCCGGCATTGACCTGGCTCACATTTTGACCCATATCCTCTGATAGCATGTCCCACTATCATCATATTGGAAACTAAGCAAGGAAGAGTCTTCCAAGTCAGATGCTAAGAGAGAAAAAATGGCAAGTGTGCCATATTTTTTAGTTGTGGGTAGTCTCATTAAGCTATGATAGCTACAAGGCATTGCATTTGAAATGGAGGTGGTTAGTTAATGTATGGCTAACCCTTGCAAGCAACATTGGATTAAAACATATCCTCAAGTACTTGAAGGGTATAGCAAGCAAGTGCTTATGCTTTAGTAATGTTGATGCATCTATTATTGGTGATTATGCGAGTTCCAAAGGTAGTAGGAGGTCTACATCTAGATACATTTTCATACTTGTAAGAGGAGCCATTTCTTGGAGATTATCTCTCCAAGGCTGTACATTTTCTTTTTACAGAGACTAAGTACATTGCAACATTAGGTGCTAACAAGGAAGCTATATAATTGGCCCCTTTAGTGGAAGATTTAGAAATTCAGTAAGTTTGAGTTTTACATTGGGATAGTCAAAGTGCCATTGCTTTGGTAATGAACCCCTTGTTTTACTCCAAGTTGAAGCACGTTGAGGTGAGGTATTATCTTATTTCGAATGCATTGAGGATTAAGTTATTTGGGCTTATCAAGGTCTCCCCTGATGAAAACCTAGTGGTTTCTCTTACAAAGAGATTTTCTATGGAGTGATTTTCACTGCATCAAGTTAATGGATGTAGGGTGCACACAATTGTACAAGGGTGAAGTTGTTGCACTTCATGATTGTACATACTAGCTTTATTCATAGCCGCTTAGGGCCACATTGGCCTTTAAGTGGGAGATTGTTGGGGTAAAGGTCACAGAGGCTTCCCTGGCTTGCTGACTAACTCCCTATTATGTAGAAACTCATTCATATGCATGATAAAGGAACCCACACACTCCACTCCTTGTAGTGTGTATTGTTTCCCCATATGTACCTCATCTCGTCTCTTCTCTTCCCTCTACCCACACATGCACTCATGGGCACACCGCCCTCACACATGTGTGTGTGCGTGTGTGTTAACTTATACACATTATCCACCCAAGATAGTCAAAATAGAAGATTGGCAAAGGCTAGTATAAATGGATACACATGTTTTTTTAAAATATTTGTACCTATGAAAATGAATTTTGATGTTTATCTACATCTAAAAAATAAAAGAGGTATTGTAGCTACAACAAGTGGTTTTTGCATCAATAAAGTAAACAACCATTGAATACAAAGATAAAAGAAGTCAGAATCGCAACCATCATACAAAAAAAAAACATTGGCTTTCTTGTTTAAGCATGGAATGCAAGTATAGAGTGGATCCACTGACAATTGTCATCCATGTCTCTATTATCCCCACATTCATGTCTAGAGTCATCAAGAAAAAATCCTTGTATTTATAAGCTCATGGCAGGCTTGCTAGAAGTTGATGTATTTCAAAAAAGGAAATTACCATTTATGAGATATGTTTTGTCCTTGTGAACTATCAAAATTAGTTACTAGTTTAGAACGCAAACTATTAGCGGGCAATGCCAAATTTTGATTGTTCAAAATGTATGGAAAAACTCTAATTTTTAAGAAGTTTTAATGGATTTAATTGAACTGTGTCAACCAATCAAGTAGAGGCTCAAGCATATAGTTGATTATAGGGAATCAAGTGTCAAAAATGAGTATTCTTGATGGATGACATTAAGTGAGGTATTTGCCTCAAGTTGACTATCTAAAGTGTGAGCTATACACTATAAATTTAGAAAAGCGCCTCCCTATTTTATTCACTTCTATATCTCTAGGTGGCAAGAGAACTATGATATAATTAATTTCATCCCCAAGCTTATGATGATGCATTATATCAAGTAGTTGATTAGGCTATCAAAAATTACATTAAAAGATTGAGCTAAGAGCAAAAGTAACAATATTTAAGAAAGTATGCCTAGCTCAATGAGATAAAAAGTCTCTTTTTTTTCCCAAAAAAATCAGGTATCTTCTCTCAAAAATATAAAAGAATATTTTTCTAAGTAAAGAAACATGATTAGATGATACTTAAATAAACATCATATTTATATTATAATGAGCTGATTTTTAATTTTGACATATGATGAATTTTGCCTATGAGCTAGCAAAAAAGGAAATAATATGAGTACCTAGCATCACAATGGGATTATGCATTACCAAATGTAGTATCAACCTAAGAAGAAGAGGAGGATGTATTGGCATCATTGGCCACCAATTTTTTGCCATGGTAGTGGTTCTTTTGTGCTTGTAGGGAGACTTCTTGGGAACACAAGATCTCCTTTAAGTTTTTTTGACTTTGCACCTTTAAAAGCTTTGTTGACCGCTGGGTCAACAACACAACATAACTCAAGTTTCGTACCAAATTCTTATCTTTTGCGAGTTATGAAATGCTGCGGATTATGGCTATAAACGTCATTTGTAATGAGTAGTTATTCTAGTTTCAGAAGCCGGGGTGCAATGGCACTTCCAGATTGTAAATACAAAGCCATTTGACCCTTTCAGCCCCATTTTTGGTTAAACCTAAGTAGCCTTAGTATATAAGGTACCTGGGTCATTTTGTAAAAGGGATACTTTTAATCATAATCAAAACTTTAGCGCTGCCGTCTACTGTGTGTGAGAGAGAAAGAGAGTGAGAGTGAGCTTCATCCTCTTGCTACGCCCGGCTTGCTCAACACATTGGAGATCCAACTGCACCATTGTTGTAGGCTCGAGGAGAGCTACGCGACAACGCCAAGAATTCCACGCAAGACGAAGCGCACACACCGACGCATCTACGAGCTATTTGTGGCCGTAAGTGTATCAAACGATGTCTGTTTCCTGCGTGCTAGTAGTCTATAGAATCGTGGAGGATAAGCTACGCATAGGTACTCATAAATTTCAGTTTCGGGCACTTTCCAAATTCTGCTCTGTCATCCTATGCGTTTTTCGCAGATGGGTTTAGAGTGAGGGTTTTGAGTGTAGAAGCTTCGGGACAGGTGTATCCTAGTGAGGGGATGGTGTTCCTTAAGTTTCATACGAGTCTGGCATGATTAGGTGAGTTACCTTCTGTATGTGTGTATGTGGCTAGGTGGTGTAGTTGAGAGCAGTGAGGTTCTTGATTGTGGTTTAGTTGGCCTTCCAGAGTGTTGTATGTGTAGGATGGTCTCAGCCTGACAAGCTAAAGAGATTTCCTCCGTGTGCCTATCGTGTCATCTGTGTCCTCGATTGACATTATGTTGATCTAGGTAGTGTTTGCATGCACTTCATGGGTGTGTGAGTCGCTCCCGTCCAACATTGGCGCCACTTGCCGGGGACACAAGGACCTAAGTAGGTTTCCTACTAACACTCGTGTGATGGTTGCTTGATTTAGTTTCGGCTAAAGAAAGCGTTTTTCATAAGTGGATCCGGAAGAGGATATTCCACGATCAAGTGGATAGCCAGGAAGCGTGTGTCTTGCCGAGGGTGTGCGACTAGATAGGTTTAGTTAGGATCTGTGGATTAGAGTAGTTGTTGGTGGTCGAGTGATTTGTGAGGTGATAAAAGCGTTTACTAGTCCGTGTGTGGCAGTGATGCGTTTTTCTACTCATACATGCAAAACCCCATATGATTTGTAGGAGTAGCTTTAGGTAAGTGATCCGATTTCGATCTAGAGCTATTCAGCACTGAATTATTTGCTAAAGTGCTTGATTGCATTTGAAATCATGGAAAAGTGTGCTTTTGAGGGTAAAAATGCATTAAACAAGCTTTTGTGGATATTTTTGTATGACTGACTGATGCTGTGCATATAAAAGAGCATTTGCAAGGGTTCTGTGAAGAAAACCTGCAATTCTATAAACATAGACATCCTATGCGTAGGATGTCTCAAGGGGGTTCTGGAGACCAAATTTGAAAATTTTGACTGCACCAGTGTGTTCATAAGGTGGGGTTTACCCTAAGTATACATTGAAACTAGAGTTTTGACCAACTCTTGACACCCAAAAGACCAAAGACGGAGTGTCAAAAACGCGAAAACAAGAAACTTAAGATTCTGAGCACAATTTTGCATAAAAACTACTAGGAATGCTTGAAAAGTAGTGCTCAAGACTTGGGGAGGCCTGTGGATGAATTCTGCCAAAAATTTCATCAGCAGACATCCTACGCGTAGGATGTCTCTAGGGCACTTTTGGCAGGGAATTTGGGAAAACTGAGGTTACCAGTGGGTTCAGAGGGTAGGTTTTACCCTAGTAACATGTTGACTTGAGTGTTTTTCCCTATTTTGGTTGACCAAAAACCAAAAGGCGGAGTCAGAAAACGTAAAATTTCATAAAAGGCTTAAATTGAGTGATTTTTGCATGTTTTTGCAATTGTGAAGCATACTTGCACTTGTTGAGAGCATAAGGAAGCATTATGGACACTTCAGTCTGAAAAACTAAGCAGTATACATCCTACACGTAGGATGTCTACAGGGTGATCTGGTGGAAATTTTGAAATTCTGAGTTGACCAGTGTGTTCAGAAGGTAGGTTTTACCCTATTTTCACCTGGAAAGGGGAACTTGACCATATCTTGACAGGATAAGGCCAGGTAGATTGAAATTGCCAGACATCCTACCCAATTTGTACCAAAGCATTATTTTGAGACCAAAACCATAATATGGCTACATGAACATGTCTTGAATGATATATTGAGTGATTGAAAGGGGTTTCACCTCATTTGGGTGAGAAAATTGGGTTCAAAGCGGACTTTAGCACTTTTGACTGAAAAAAAAGGCAAGAACAACTAAAATTTGGGACTTTTGAAATCCAAACCAAAATCTAAGCATACCACTGGGTTGCTGACATCAAGGGGAAGTTGTGGCTCAAGTTTGGGGCAATTCTAAGCACTTAGACATCCTATGCCTAGGATGTCTTCACCATGATTTAGCACTCCAAATCAACCTCTGAGCATACCACAGTGATCAGCACCTTAAGGAGAGTCTGTGGTTCAAATTTGGGGCAATTCAAATCAGCACCTTAAGGAGAGTCTGTGGTTCACGCGTAGACTGTCTAAGGCATGATTTAGAGGCCAAATTCAAACTGTGGACATAGCAGGGTGTTGTATAGCCTTCGGCAAGCCTCCTAGTCAAATTTGGTCCAATTTGGAGTTGATTTGACTTGGGAATTCATCAGAACAGACATCAGGCTTTTGGAACAAATTCTTGAGCATTTGACCAACCTATAGGTGTCAGAATCAAAAAGTAAAAATAGCTGTGAGCTTAGCACATCAAGGGGAAGCTACAGTGCAAGTTTGAGCTGAAACATAGCAAAAAGACATCCTACGCGTAGGATGTCTCTTGGGTCATAAAGTGATCCAAATTCTACTTTGGCCATATAGGGAGGTTCTAAGTGTCTCAAGGATTTCAGAAATTTTTTCAAAAGTGAATTTGGACCTTGTTTGGCCTATTTACCAAGCAAAAACAAGAATTGTCAGACATCCTACTCTTGGAGTGCACTAGAAGCTCTTGCAGCCTAAATCTTGACCTATTGGCATCCAAATTCAATTCTAAGCATACCATTGGGTTGCTGAGCACTAGGAGAATCTTGGGATCAAGTTTGGACAAAATCTGAGCAGTTAGACATCCTACGCGTAGGATGTCTCCCGCTTGATTTAGGACTCCAAACCAACCTATGAGCACACCACTGTGATCAGCACATCAAGGAGAAGCTGGGGTGAAAATTCAAGTCATTCTGAGAAAAAAGACATCCTACGCGTAGGATGTCTCTAGGCCAGTTTTAGGGTCCAACTGTACTTTTGACCATACAGGAGTGTTCACAGTGTCATAGAGATCCCAAATCTTCTTTTAAAATTGAATTTGGACTCATTTTGACCATTCTAAACTGCATTTCACTGTTTTGGCCATAACTTTCACAAACGGTATCGGATCGGAAAAGTTTTTATATCAAAACGTAGCCTGAGAGCGGCTCTACAGATCTTAGATCAAAACTTGAATTAAATGCATGCCGATGGCAACCATTTAGGTCAACTTTGAAAAACAACGTCGTTTGAGGCCTCAAAATTCATCCGCAAGTTGGGGGTGTCTGAAAGCGACAATTTGCGAGAATTGTGACGAAACGGTTGCGGTTTTGGACATAGTTTCGACTTTTCCCTAACCAAAGAACTTGAACACAGTGGACTAAGTCTACTTGAACCAAGCAAAAGCTCTTAAGCCCAGAAATCATGTCTACCCTAGATTCAAACGCAGCTTACACAAGCTTGGAGATCCCAACGATAGAGGAATATCCTCCCACAATGGATCTTCCAAACTTGCAATTGATAAAGATCCATCTTGTTGAGAGAGTTTGGATGATTGGTCATGAGAGTGAAGGACTATATAGATACATTGACGACAATGAGGTCAATCTTTATAGGTGCTCAGATCCATACCTAGAAGAGATAACGGATTACAAGCTCTTGTATGTCTACACATACAGAGTCGACTGTCAATGGAGATCTATAGTTGTCGACAAGTATGGACAAGAGTTGTAGAAAGCACAAATCCACAGACTGTACTAGAAAGAGGTGGATATTTGGTCAATGAAGGACCACAAATGCCTCCACCAAACACGAGAATTCCTATAGGAATTCCAAGAAGAGAGCCACCAGGATTCTCTTCAAGAGCAATAACGAAAGAAGGATTGGGAGAGTCTCTGGTTAGACTTGTAGAAAATCGACGAGTTAGACCATCCCAAGTCCAGAAATGGGTAAACAGAAAATACTCTGGAGATAAAGATCCGAGAGATCACGTAACGGCTTTTAGAAGAGTGATTAGAGCAGAGGAAGTTTCAGATTTTGCGACACAGTTTGCGAGATTTGGATTGACTCTAGAAGATGATGCAGCTACATGGTTCGACTCGGTGGAAAAATGGAATTTTGAGACCTTAGATGAGCTGTTTGAGGAGTTTATTGAAGAATTCTCGCCAAAAGGCATTGCTCACAACAGGGTCTTGCAAATCCATAGATTCAAACAGAAAGAGGATGAATCAGTACGCAAAGCATCATTACGGCTCAAGAGATATGTTAAGCTCTGTCCGAGAGCGGAATTACCTACACAAGCACGACTGATGCTGATCTGAATGAGACATGCGGGCCTTCAGAAGGATCTGCATATGATAAGGAGGATGACACTAAACGAGTTGATCAAAGAAGCTCTTGATCTAGTGGATAACTGTGAGGTATACAAAGAAAAGGACTTAAAGAGTCAGGGAGATGACACATCCTCTCAGCACAGTGTTTCACACATAAGTGAGTCCATTGCCAAGCCAACAACACCTATTGATCAAGAAAAGCTTATCGACGACTTGGTCAAGAGGTTGATTCCTCTTGTAAGGTCTGATTCGGGAGAGCCGAAGTGGTGTGAAATTGAGAGAAAATGGACAAACCATACGGGGGAAGAGTGCTATTATAGCATGGAAAATGCGAGGGAGAGGTATGTACAACCTGTTCTAGAAGCACCTACTCCACCTAGATACATTACGGGGAATGCGCCAGGACCAGTAGGAGTTTTAAGGCCACAGCTTGTCTTAGGACAACAACCTCCGCTGCCAGGTGCTAGAATGCCGGTAGACATGAGATACATGCCAAGGATGGAAGCATCAAATAAACCAACACCAGTACCAGCTACAACGTGGTATAGACACCAAAGTGAGTACTACCCTTCGGAGCAACAAAATGTGAGAGAAACACATGGAGTGGTGAGGCCGGTACAACCTCCACCTCCTGGGTTTCAGTCGAAAGAAAGAAGGTATGAAATGGATGAAAGGACATTGCGATTCATTGCAAATAACGGCTTATCTAGGTCAAAGCTTGATTATAGCCAAGAGGAAATGCTAAAAGAATCTCCTCAACCAGAGCAGAATTGTCACAAAAGTCGTGACAACCACTTGGTCAAATAATGTCCTCATACGGAGATCACTGAAGTAGATGCCTATTGTCTTGAGTGTGGCATCACTCACGATCCCCGATTGCCCGAAAAACACAAACCAAATCAAGAAAATCATGACAAATGTATAAGGGATTGTTCAGCTACCTAGTAGCTCAGAAAATGAGAATGTCGTACCAGTTCAAGTGGTAACGAGAGCACAAGCTCAAAAGAAAGCTGATGAGAATCCAGAGACAAAGAACACGGAAAGTGACATGAGTCCAAAGACAGATGATGGACGAAAGACAGATGCACCTATTCAGAACCAAGAGCAAACGAAATAGTTGGAAAGCTAGAAAGACTAGGATGAAAGCACGCAGGGAACGAGAGCAAAAATCCCTAGCTGAGAAGCTTACCAAAGCTGAGGAGAAGATAAAACAACATGAGGAAAAGGAGGCACCTTCTCTTACAAAGATGGTTAAACCTCTAGAAGAACCATCCACGGATGAGAAACCGAGAAGTGCTAGTTCAGGAGGATCTGTGTTGGCAGAGAAGGTTAATGAGACATTAGATGCTCTCTTGAAAGCCTATGATGTGAGGCTCAAAAACAACCAAACCCAAGAACACAGGTGGATGACATATCCCTATGCGGAACTAGAAAAGCAAAGGTTTGAAATGTGCCAGAAAATGATTCAAACAGCCCAAGCTTTACTAGAACCACCAGTTGCAAAACCTTAGGATGTGATCCGTGTCATGCCTACACAAGTAATCCCACCAAACCAGGAACTAAAAGAGCCAGATTCTAGTCATAATCATAGACCAAACCTCAAAGACCCAGCATTAGAACCAAGGATAGTATTGAATACCACGAATAACTCTTTCGAGGGATTTCACCAAGCTATACCTGAGGATTATAAAGAGATAGATGGTCTTGAAGAATTGTGGAAACAAGTCAGAGAGTCCAATGAAGCCGATGACCTAAGAAGACTAGTAGACAAGAATGGTGATGAGCGAGGAGTGTTTCTACCACCAATAGAGGAATTTGAGACTGGATCTCAAATGAATCTAGATGTGCGATCGTATTGGGGTGACAAAGGATCTGTACAATCTATGGATAGTCAACCCCATTCGCTAAGAACACTACCGTCCTACATGGGAGAGTACGAGACCAAGTCAGATGTGGTTGCAGTCCCATCACAGAGACTGTCTCCCAACAAGGCCATCGATTCAAAGGGGCTAGTAGATATTCTATCTACCCCAGTCACCTGTAAAATAATGTTAGCCGAGTTGCTCAGAATAAGACCAAACATGTGGGCTAATGTGGATAAATGTCTAGAGAAATTTGGTGTAAAAACCCCAATGACTCAAATCGAGGAAGGCATCAAAGAGCTTGAAATGCCTCAACTAAATACTAGGCCAGTGCCATTAAACAAGGTAGGCGAGTATTACGAGGGAGAAGATGGAAACACCACCCTTCCTATGGAATTCAATAATGTAAAAACCATGGCAATCCTTGACAGTGGAGCTGGTGTGGCCATTGCAACCAAAGAGGTTTGGAAACAATGGGGAAAACCTGCCTTGATATCCACACGACCCTGTAGCTTGCAGACGGACACAAGGAAAATCCCCTAGGACTGCTAGAAAAAGTACTTGTTACTTCTTGTGGCATTGAATATGAACACACTTTTGTTGTTGTTGACTTTGGCAAGAAGAACAACTATGACATCATTTTGGGAAGACCATTCATGCGACAATTGAAAATGGTCCAAGATTGGGGTTATGACCATATATACCTGAGACATATGGAAACCATAACAAAGATAAACTTGAGGGACCATAGCTATAGGGATGTGGCGAGAACACCGGTTAAGGAGTTTGATTCCGCCATAGTAGCAGGATCAGAACTTTGAGCTTCGTTAGGTAAGCCTAAATAACTGTGGATGTGTGGAGCTTCACAATGTGGTAGCTTGAAACGTGAGGAATGTATCCTAGAGCGGGTTATAGAGGATAGGGACTATATCCCAGAACCATTTCCTGAAGAAGAGTTAGAGCCTTTTGGATGGGAACACATCTTGGCTACTCTGGACGTGTGCGCCGTGGAGGATGCTCCCACAACAAAGTTTTGTGATGAAAATGGCTATGATGTCGTTCCTTATTTTGCAGTGAGTGTAATCTAGGAAAACAAAGAGATCCAGACATCAACAAGCTCTCGAAATAAGGAGCAAACAAAGAAATGTGGAGAATCAAAAGATGAAGAAGACGACGAGTTCTATGACTCTGTAGAACACTTCGAGCTTCAAGAAGATCAAAGACCCAGGAATCAATGTCATCGCTACACGAATAAAGTGCATCAAAAGTGGATTCCAAAGTCACCACAAGCATCCTCATACATGGCTCCTAATAAGGATGCAGAGACTCAGCTACGAGGAATACGACCAGAGCAACGAGCTAACAATGCTCTAATCAATGGGCTAGAAAAGTCCTCCAAGAAACTACCACCCACGAGCAAACAGACAGTAACTTTCCACTACCAGCCAAAAAATCAAGGGAAAGTACAAGAAGTCAACCTTGCTAAGGATAGTAGCGATAGTGATGAATCTTACGACATCCCCTATCATCAACTCAGGCCATCATTATCACCAACCCCTTCAGCAACAACCATGACAGGTCAAAATAACAGGACAACAAGTCAAAGCAAAAAAGCTCGACAAATCTGGATACCAAAAAGCTAGATCAGCCAAAAACAGATTTGGATCAAGAAGACAAAGATCTCTAATGACAAATCACAAGATCCAACACCAAAACAAAAACAAGGAAAGCGTGCACGAATGGGTAAGAATATCACAAAGTTGCAAGCTTTCACAACTCAGGTTTGGGCTCCAAAGAAGTTGATTCAAGCACAAAAAAGTCAGGAATTCATTGGATTCCAAAACAACCACAGTATCAACTTTCAAAGCCTAAATCCCATCCCCAACCAAGCGTACAAGGGCTGAATCAAAGACCACTGTCGACTCACACAACAAAAAGGTGGATCCCAAAGAAGTCTCTTCAAACACAAACGAAGCACGAACAAGTATGGGTTCCCAAACGAGCATCGGCAACAAAACAGCCAATAATTGCAAAGAAATGGGTCCCAAAGAAGAACCACAAAACTACTGTCAGTGCATCGCCGCTTGAATTCTTACAATTCTTCCTACGATTACGGTACAGTTAGAAGAGAGCAAGTCGCTTCAATCAAGCAACGATACAGGAGCTTCAAAGACCATTACATTGCTTAGAATAGGAAGCCTCGCTAACAAATGCCAATAACCAAATTGCTTATACCCACATCTTGCACAACATAAATCTTTTCCATGCATTGACTGTGTATGCATAATAGGGCTACATTACAAGGCCTACATAGGCACAACTTTTAATTGCCCAAGCACAACACATACCCTTTGCGATACCTTGTCGTAAAGGATGACTTCAAATAGGAAGGGGGGAGGCATTCTAAATGCGAACCTAACATTATGACTATTAGAGGGCAATGTTTTGTGAGATGCATTGAATTTTTGCGTTTTATTGTGATAATTATTTTACGAAATTTAGAGTATATGCCCTCATAGTAGTGTTACAAAGGAGTATGGGGACAAAATCCATATATGAGCCCCTAGGGACATGTGTATAGTGTACATAGCATTTAGATTTCTATTTGAATGATTTTTCTTTTGTTAAGTTTTTTTAAGATTTTCTTTGTTTATTATTAAGAAAAAAATAAAAAATTACATAATCCACATGAAGAAAAGACTGACGAGAGGCCTGAGCACTACAAAGAGAAGAAGGTACAGAAAAACGATGAAACTTCACGAAGTATGTCTCAGCAGCCACTACAATAGCCGAAGAACTTGTCACAAAGCAGTGTCAACAGGCAACCGACAAGTCATAAAAGTCAGAGTCAAGTAGCTAAGCCACAAAATGAGTGAGGTGTTAGTCCTAAAGCTTCAAGTAATATTCCCTGTGGTCTAAGCGTCTTAGCTATTCTAGGTACTGCTCAAGCTGGAAGAGTTGAGCATATTTACATTGTGTCGCTCATGCTGCTATAGGTGAGCAAAAGAGTCGAAGTCTAAGTACTTAAGTCTGGTGAAGTGAAGGAGAAGGTCCAAAAGACACTCACGTACTGAGCACAGTGAGATACGAGTGGAGAAACTTCTACATCGACAACCCTTCTTGGAAAGGTGGAAGCTATTGAGACATCTTTTGATGTCACATGTGCTACATTTATTCCTCGAACCACCCATCATCTCCTTCTTTCACACTGCATGCTTTTGGTGACAAATTTCTCATATGCATATAGAGTGTCCCATAATTGGCACTTGCATCAGGCACTCTTTTCGTGTTTCACCCAAGCACTCACCTTTCATGAACATGTACTTCACGTTCAACTACTCAACTCCAATAAGAGCGTATACCAAAGGCATTTTTTTTCCCACCGGGTTTTTTTCCTTTGGTCATCCAGGTTTTAGACCCTAATCTAAAGACACCTATCACCATCCTCTTGTACATATTCCTTCTACATCAACAAAAAGGAAATGCTAATCAAATCAATTGACAAATGAATTGGAGCACCAATTTCAGATCATAGCATACTTCTCCTCAATGGTGAGTCGAAGCATGGCCTACATTGACAAAGCTGCAGACAACACTAACAACATGATTGCAGAGGAACAAAGAAGTCCCCAATGAAGAAGAGCAGACATAAAAGTAATCAGAGGATCTCAAAAGATGAGTGGTTATGATGATAGATGTCTGCTCTAATGGATCATAGTTCTTGTTGTGGTTCGACAAAGTTACAAGCAGTGCAACAGATGAAGCCAAAATGACAGCAAAGACCACATCACCATCGACAATCAAGTCATGTCGGGGACGACATGAACGCGAAAGGGGGGAATGTTGACCGCTTGGTCAACAACACAACATAACTCAAGTTGCGTACCAAAGTCTTATCTTTTGTGAGTTATGAAATGCTGCAGATTATGGTTATAAACATCGTTTGTAATGAGTAGTTATTCTAGTTTCAGAAGCCGGGGTGCAATGGCACTTCCAGATTGTAAATACAAAGCCATTTGACCCTTTCAGCCCCATTTTTGGTTAAACCTAAGGTAGCCTTAGTATATAAGGTACCTAGGTCATTTTGTAAAAGGGAGACTTTTAATCATAATCAAAACTTTAGCGCTGCCATCTACTGTGTGTGAGAGAGAAAGAGAGTGAGCGTGAGCTTCATCCTTTTGCTACGCCCGGCTTGCTCAACACATTGGAGATCCGACTGCACCATTCTTGTAGGCTCGAGGAGAGCTACGCAACAACGCCAAGCATTCCACGCGAGACGAAGCGCACACGCCGACGCATCTACGAGCTATTTGTGGCCGTAAGTGTATCAAACTATGTCTGTTTTTTGCGTGCTAGTAGTCTATAGAATCGTGGCGACATAATCTACGCATAGGTACTCATAAATTTCAGTTTCGGGAACTTTCAAAATTTTGCTCTGTCATCCTATGCGTTTTCCGCAGATGGGTTTAGAGTGAGGGTTTTGAGTGCAGAAGCTTAGGGACATGTGTATCCTAGTGAGGGCATGGTGTTCCTTAAGTTTCGTACGAATCTGGCATGATTAGGTGAGTTACCTTCTTTATGTGTGTATGTGGCTAGGTGGTGTAGTTGAGAGCAGTGAGGTTCTTGATTGTGGTTTAGTTGGCCTTCTAGAGTGTTGTATGTGTAGGATGGTCTCAGCCTGACAAGCTAAAGAGATTTCCTCCGTGTGCCTATCGTGTCATCTGTGTCCTCGATTGACATTATGTTGATCTAGGTAGTGTTTGCATGCACTTCATGGGTGTGTGAGTCGCTCCCGCTTAGGGACAGGTGTATCCTAGTGAGGGGATGGTGTTCCTTAAGTTTCGTACGAGTCTGGCATGATTAGGTGAGTTACCTTCTGTATGTGTGTATGTGGCTAGGTGGTGTAGTTGAGAGCAGTGAGGTTCTTGATTGTGGTTTAGTTGGCCTTCCAGAGTGTTTTATGTGTAGGATGGTCTCAGCCTGACAAGCTAAAGAGATTTCCTCCGTGTGCCTATCGTGTCATCTGTGTCCTCGATTGACATTATGTTGATCTAGGTAGTGTTTGCATGCACTTCATGGGTGTGTGAGTTGCTCCCGTCCAACAAGCTTGTAGTTTGCACTAGTATGTTGTTAAGAGTAATTTTAAGCTTGCAGTTTACATGATATGTTAAATCAATGCTATTGTAGAAAGGCAAACAATAAACAGTTATTAGCATAAGAGGTTGGTGCTCAAAATGTGTGGTGTGTCACGTGTGTCATAAGGATTTGCATTCTACAAAATCATAAGCAAGAAGGAGTAGAAGGCAACAAAATTAGGGATTAGCTATATGGAGTGTTTATTCCATCAAAACAATATATAGCTATGCAATCATGTGTGTGCGTGTGTGAATAGGAGATTCAAAAAAATTGAATTGATTGTAGAAGCTTCAAAGTTAGGCTATATTTTGTGGAGGCTCAGTGGTGTAGGTCTTATGCTCTTGGTGTAAAAGTTCAATTATTCAAAAGGCAGCTGGCTTTGGAACAAAGAAAAGATAAGTACAGAAACAACTCGGTATTAGAATCATTTATGTACAATGTTTGTAGGAATGAGGTCCATTCCAGTATACAGATAGTAGAAGAACTTCTCGAATAAAGTGAGTGTGCAATCCAGTGTAGGTCAGCTTGCCAAAGTCAAAAAAAACCTCCAAGATAAGATGAGTCCTTACCTGCATCATCCAAACAAGACAAAAATTCAGTTAGCCTTGGATGTGTTTTACAGGTATCAATGGACTATACCAGTTGTTATCCATGTCCATCTTAAACTTTTTTTTAAACTTTAGTCCATAGTATTTTTTGATAAAATATTTTTCTTTTTCTTTAAAAGAATCCCAAAGTTTTTTAAAAAAGAGTATCATTTTGATTAGAAGGCCATCACCCCTTCTAATCCAAGTGTCTGAAACACCCCCCTTCAATAATTTTATCAGTTATGAAAGTACCACTAAATGAAGTTTAAAAAGGAAATTCATTTACGGTTTTTATAAAGTATCAAGCTTGTTAAAACTTGTTTTAAGGTTAGATACCCATCTTTGTGAATGGACTACAATTCATCATTCAATTTGTTACATCATTTACCATATATTTCTCTAAGTAATCCAAGTAACAAGGAGCACTGCTAAAAGTCAGGCTTTACTTTAAACCAAGAAGTTTTTTAGGGAAAAGATATACCATGTTTAAAGTGCTAGTATCATACCAATATCCAGAGCTATAATAGGAGCAACATCTGCCCGAGTCAATGCAAAAAATTGTAATGTAAAACCTCATCTCACCCATGTAGAGACCAAGAGCAGCCATAGTGTGCAACTGGGTACAACACCTTAATGGCCCGTGTATTTGTTTAAAACCAAAACAGTGTGCAGTAAGACACTAGAAATATCACCATCCATATATGTAACCACCCAATCACAATTAGTGCACAGTAAACACTTCCAAATCATGTAAGTCCCCATGGATACCCAATAATCAAGGCCAGTCAAGGAATTATTGATGGTGCTCTAGAAAATTATGTAAAAAAGCGATAGTATCAAGTAAAACCCGCAGCATTTTTGATGCTCGGTGAGCCCCCAAGGTAGGCTCAGTTACTGCCAGCAGAGTAATTGCCAAGCTCAATAAAGCGATAGGAAAAAACCCTTCGGAATCCAATGTAAACGTAAAGCAGCCCCTCTTTTCTGCTCAATTTCCACTTTTACCATTAATGAACAACCATGGTTTAACCAGTCATAGAGCCATAACCCATGTAATGAGGCACCAGTTAGCCAACAGTCTGCAAACAAATTAGTACACATGTATGTTTGTACCAGGGTAAAAAATCCACATTTTTAATAGGTCGTCGGTAGGTCCTTAACTGATTACCATCGAGAATGTTTAAGCAAGGTAGCACAGCAGTAACCCAAGAGGACAACCTATAGCTAGCATAGAGTATACTCAAAATGTCAAAAATTAATCAAGCGGCCCAGCAGTCAGTAATTTACACCCAGCTAACTGAGAAGGACAGTTTTTTTTCAAGCAAAAATAGCAACAGTATCAACTTAAACCAAGTAGTATGTTGAAGCCTATTAGGCCACCTCAGTAGGCTTAGTAACCCTCAACAAATAATAGTCAGGTTCAGCAGAGCGACAGACAAGAGCTCCCCAAAGAACCAATAAAAAGACCTTATGCCATAAGCAATGAAAAACACCTTTTACTTTTTACAGTGCCCGCGACTTACCATAGTCAATGACATAGCAAGTTTAGCCATGTATTCTTCCTACCATGGGGTACCATAACAAGTTATTAGAGCAAAAACACCCTTTACAACAGTAATTTCAAAGCAAATAGTGGGCCCCCTCTCTTTTTTTAAAAACAAAATCCTGCAAGGAAATACACAAGGGCAAGGAGGCCGATCTGTGTATCAATAGTCGTGAGCTCCATGCTTCAATTTCAAAACACAATGCAGAACTTCCCAGGAAAAGCAACAACCAAACAAAGCTAAGTGAGGGCCAGAGAAGCGCCCTCACCTCTTTAAATAGAGGAGGGAGGCGGCCTGCCAGATCGTAGTAATGAGCAGAATCGCCATGAGTGTACCGGCTCCATTACGCGATAGTGAGGCCGCCTATGGTTGCAGAGAAAAAAGGACTTGCGCCTTCACGGAAAATTTTTGGTAGTAGGGTAGTAAACTACACAAGAAAACACCTATTTGTAAGTATTAGAGATGGGCCTAGTCCCATTGTGTGGAGGTGAATTAAAAAAATAAGCTAGGAACTTCATAAAGTACCACAGTGTGTGTGTGTGTGTGTGTGTGTGTGTGTGTGTGTGTGTGTGTGTGTGTGTGTGTGTGTGTGTTCCTACCCAAACCCACGTGCACTCACTCAATGAGGCAACAATCCCATAGAGTGGGGTCTAATGCCTCATCAAAATCATGAGAGTATTCTTGTTGACCTTAGTACCTGGCCATTTGTTCTTCATAAGAGCTTGAGTATTGGTATTAATTATTTTAGGTTTCAAAAACCCATTGTGTATGAATTGGTTTATAAGTTTATAATTTTCTTCAAATTCCATAAACAAGTTGTTAGAGTACATGATGAGGTAGAGAATGCCCACACAAGTATTAAGAACATTTTTATAAGGTCTATTACTTTTTTCGTTGACAAATTCAGTAGTAGTGTATTTAAACTTATCGCATTTCCAAATATGTCTTGTAGTAAATTCACCTGTGTAAGGTTCTAGTTGTGTGAATTTTAAAGTGAGATAAGTTGTACAAGTAGTGTGAAATAAGTTGTATTAGTAGTAAAGGGTTCCCTGTTTAGTGAAATAATTGTGCTATAGTACTCTTATTTTTGAGAATGTCCTAGCAAATAGATGTCCTCAAGTTTTTCTTTAAAAAATTATCATTAAATTTGAGGATACCATCAACATATCTTGATGTATGGGTGACTTGTGTGAATCTTTTTTGTGTTTCAAAGCTATTAAGTTGTCTCATGTACCATTTTATTCAAAGTATGCTAGGTAGAAGTTACATAGTACAAGTGAACAAGAGAAGCACATAGGGTTTCCTTTTGTTGTTTAAAACCTTCAACACTTAGTTGAATAGTTTTATTGTTGAGTGCCCAATGAAGGTGTAGGCCTAGCTCTACTTGGTTGAATTGAAAAGGGCATGTATGTGTCCATTTTAAAACCCAACTAGGGTCCTTAAAGAGTGAAATAGAGAAGCAGTGTTTTTTAGCTCTAATTTTAAAAGCAAGGTCTATTAACTCTTCTAAAACATAGATCAATCCTATAAGTACAAAAATAGGGATATTCCCCTAACCTTCTGTGATGTCTATCGTATAACTATGTGTAATTTATTTAGGGAGATTTAGGAATAGCTATGCACTATTCTTGATAATCCAAAAAGGTTTGTAATTATTGCGAAGAATTCACGAGTTATTTTTTGTTTAGTAGGACAATGGTTTTCAAATTCTATGAGAGCTAGAATAAGATATTTAGTCATACAATCTATAATTTTTCAAAAAAATCCATTTGATACATCTAAAATTCAACAAAATGTGTGTTTGTGTGCTTTGTAAGTAGGAAATGTTGGAAATAGGGTTGCAGGAAAACACACTCAGCTTGGAGAAGATGAAGGAAGCTCAAGGCACACAACAAAGAGTGTATTACTTATAAGTGTACAATGGAAAGATAGATAGCCCTAGAGTGATGGGCATATATACAATGCACGGGGAAAAAAATCCTAGTGAGGGAAAAAAATACCAGTCCTAAGTGTGTTCACACACATCACTACCACATGTATATCATAACAAATCCCCTCTCGAAGTGATGCGGTGAACATAAGATGACACATAGAGTACAGGGAAGTGCAATGCCCTGAGGATATGATTAATCCAGAAAGGGTAGTAAGCCCAAATCTTTGTGGAAAGCTTCAAAATTCTCACGAGCACAATGCCTTTGTGAAAAGATCTGCAAGGTTGTCCTGTGTTGGCACATAAGCCAAGTTTTTCTCCTATTGAGAGCCTCTCCTTGTCATAGTGGTAATGCACCTCAATGTGCTTTGTGCAAGCATGACCCATAGAGTATAGGGAAGTTACATGCCCTGAGGACATGCTCAATCCACAAAGGGGAGTAAGCCCAAAGCTTTGTGGAAAGCTTCAAAATTCTCACGACACAATGCCTTTGTGAAAAGATCTGCAAAGTTGTCCTGTGTTGGCACATAAGCCAAGTTGATCTCTCCGATTAAGAGCCTCTCCATGACATAGTGGTAATGCACCTCAATGTGCTTTGTGTGAGCATGAAAAATTGGGTTCCTCACAAACTGCCAATGCACTCTGACTATCAGTGTAGATGTTTTTGGGAGTGTTCTATCAAACAACCAAAACATCCATAAAGCGTTTGATCCATACACACTCAAACTTAGCTATGAAAACTACCCTATACTTAGCCTCACAACTAGAAGTGGCCACATTAGTTTACTCCTCCCTCAACTTGAGATACATGAACTACCGAGCATGAAACAAAAACCACTTGTGGACACTTGTGGGTCAAACCAGCTAGCCCAATCTGAGTCCCAAAAATCATGTAAATCTAGTGGCAATGATCTCCCCTTGGGATAAAACAAGCCAAGATGTAAAGTTCCACTCAAGTAGCAAGAAATCCTCTTGACAGCTTGCCAATGCGTAGACCCTGGGCTATGCATGAATGTGATGACCTGTGAAACTGCAACTAAATATCCGCCATCGTGTTGCATACATAAAAAAGGCAGCCAGTAGCAGTTTGGTAAAGAGTGGCATCAGTAGGATCATCAACATCATGAAGACTCAATTTAAAACCTATAGGTTTGCAATCCTCAAGTCCAAACTTACATAGCAATGTCTCTATGTAACTTGTCTAACACAAGGCAATACCACCATCACACTGCTTAAATTGTATACCCAATAAATGATGCAACATCCCCAAATCTTTCATCTTTAAATTATATTCAAACCAGACTTAAATTTAAAAATATGCCTCTCATTTGGTCCAATGATCGACAAATCATTAGAGAACAACATTGAGAAGTACATCACCCTCATGCTTTACATACAACATGCTTTATGTTGGACTGTAACAAAAGCCTCGTTTGACCAAAGGAGTGTCAGCCTTCTCATACCAAGCACGAGGAGATCACTTCAACCCATACAAATATTTCTTACATTTGCACACTTTATCTTCCTATGTCAAAACCATGAGGCTATGTTACATAAACTTCCTCGAATATATCACCATTCAAGAAAGCAATAACAATGTATGATTGATGTACATCCCAACCAAAATGAGCTACCAATGCATAGAGAAAACACACAGTATTCATACAAAAAGTGGGAGAAAATGTCTCTTCATAATCTATGCCTCTTTGTTGTGCATAACCCTTTGCAACAAGTCGAGCCTTATAGCGATCATTTCCACCATCCAACTTGCATTTCAACTTGTAAACCCACTTTGTGCCAATGGCCCTTTTTCTAGGAGGCAAATCACATAAAGTCCATGTGTCATTTTCTATAAGTGCATCATATTCTAATTGCATGGCAGCGATCCAATTTTTTGAATTTTGTGCTTCATCAAAATACACAGATTCCTCAACATCAAATAAGCTAGACATAGCCAAATCATAACAATCAGATGCATAAGATGCATGCCGAGAACCTAAATGAGTACAACTAGACAAAGGTGCATCCAATTTATTGTCACGCAAAGTATGCACCAGTCATTTTGGCACACCTCTAGCCTGCTCATTCTCAGCCCTTTCCTCATCAAGTACATCATGTACATTTGCATCAGTAATAAGCTAACCTATAACATTTTTAGAAACCCCCATAAGGCTGTATATTTCCCTCATTGGAATGTACATTCAAACTTCCACCATTGAAAAGAGGCAACAAAGTGTCATACATGTCCTATGGGCTTACATTATTGCCTGTAGTAGTCACACAACCTGTAACCTTTTCTTTTAGCACTGTAACCAACAAAATTGCATTTGACAGTCTTATCATGCAATTTTTTGCATTGTGTTTGGGACACCAAAGCATAAGTCAAACAACCAAAAATGTGCATGTGCTCAGTAGAAGGCTTTCTATCATGCTTTGCTTCATAAGGAGTCATAGATTGTAAAGCTTTTGTAGGACAGCTATTAAGTACATAAGTGGCACACATGATGGCCTCAAGCCAAAATAAATGTGGTAAAGCTTGACTTTTGACCATACATCGTGCCATTTTCGTAAACGACTTGTTTTTCCTCTCAACAACACCATTTTGTTGCGGTGTATACGGAACTATACATTGGTGTTTTATCCCATGAGTAGCTCATGAAACATATACTCCCCCCCTTAATCGGAATGGAGGGTGCCCATAGTACATTTTGAGATATTTTTAGCCATAGCCAAAAATTTCTTCAAACACGAAAAACACTTCGGACTTTGATTTAAGTGGAAAAACCCATGCATGCCTGTAGTAATCATCAATGTAAGTCACAAAGTAAAGGTAATTTCCCAAGGATGGAGTTTGCATGGGTCCACAAACATCGCTATGCACAAATTGCAACCTACATGTGGCCCCAACTGAACCATCCTTTGAAAACCTTGAATGTTGCATCTTACCCAAAATACAGTCTTCACAAACATGTATGGTTGGTGCTTCAAGAGGAGAAAAAGAAGCAACCACATCAATTTTTTGCAAATGCAACAAATTAGCAAAATTCACATGCCCAAAATATGCATGCCAAAGTTTTGCATCTGAAATAGCCTTAGAATCCACAATTGCGTTGGCAAAATTCTACCCACACTTGTCATACAAAGTGAGATTATACAACCCACAACATAAAATGCATGATGCAACAATCTCATCACCAAAAGTGAGATCATGTACTATACATCTATCATCCACAAATTGACTACAAGACCAAGCCTAGCAAGTGCACAGATAGACAAAAGATTCTTTTTTATCCTAGGTACATACAATGCATCAACAAGTGTGAAAGAATTTCCATTTGCAGTAGCTAGCATAATCTTTCTAGCTCCCTTGACCAGATAAGAGGCATTGTTAGCACAAGTCATGATGAGAGGTAATGTGCTTTGTAGCACCACTCTCAAAGTACCACACATGAGCATCTACATCAACTGACATACATGCATCATGGATAGTAGGATCATAAGTGCACTCTACACTAAAATCCCATTTTGCATCAACATCAGCATCACAATCTCCTTTCACAGAAGACTCAACAATAGCTGCATTTGTAGTGGAACCAGCCTCTTTCTTCTTAGCCTCTTTTGGCTTCAACTTAGGACAGTACTTGATCAAGTGATCATTAGCTTTACATGGCAATGCCTCTTCTTTTTGCCCTTTGCACCAAAATTCCTAGAAGAATTTCTTCTACTAGAAGCATTAGGAACATGTTATTTACCACTCGTAAAAGAACCATGAGAAGTGGCTACATTGCTGCTACCACCTTTTTTTTAGCAGCAATAAAGGCATGTTCAATTGCATGTTGTTTAGTCTTTTTTTTTTTTGGACAGCAACTCTTGCAACAACAATGTGTATAATGCATCAAACTTGACAATTTTTGGATTTGCTTGGGTCATAAGTCTCCAAGTACTAGCAAAAGTGTGCTAAGAATTTGGCAAAGCATCAAGAACAGTCTGGACAAGGGAACCAACAAAAATGACTTCACCTGCTACAAAAATAAGTTTCTCATTGATATCCTTGACACAATCAAGGAAAGTTTCCATTTCATCTTCCTCGTGCATAATCTTTGACTCCATATCTTTACATAGCAATGCAATTTTAGCATTAGGAAAAGTTTGGACTCAAAAAATGACTTTTTGGCGTTAGAGAGAGAATGTTGTTCGACCAATAGAGTTTGAGTCACCACCATGGTAGCTCCAATTTATTTGATTTTTATCTCAAATTTGTGCGTTTTCAAAAAAGAGTTTTTTGTGCCATAACTCACATTCAATGAGGCACACCTTTTGATGAACACTTTTCAAGCTACTACTTCTTGTGTAAACTAGTGAGCCTCTTTTCTTTTATCGTTTTTGCGTAGTGTCACTTCGCAACTAATAGAAGCAGAGATGGAAGGAAGACGACCACGACGACCATCCGCCTCTGTTAAATCTGTGGAACTATTCAACAGCTTTGACTTAGACCATGGTCGCTGGATGTCTACCACGGTCACCATTGGTAGTTGGGTTCTGCTTCAAACAAGAAGAAGAAAACGGATGTCAAATGAATTCATCAACAGCTACAAAGGACGTGTGAAAGATTTTCGCTTTTCTCAAACGGGAAAGACAGTGAAAGAGGTGCTCATTGAGCATGCATATATGCACTCCGAACTGCGACTACAACATTCACCTTTGGGGTTTCCTGCTCATAGACCAAACTATGTGACTACTATATTGCTAAAAAGTCTTTAAATATCCTTCAAGTTATTTTGTTGACTATTTCTTGTGACCATTCTCTTATCTTTTGTTTTTGCAGATATGTATCCTTCTAACAAAGAAGACTGGCAACCAGTTCAGTGCATAATTGGTATTTTTGATGCTTTTCATGCTTCGGTGGGAGAACTTATGTACAGAACTAGTGCGAGAAGAGCTCTCGCAGAGAGGGGAGTTTTCTTTTACGACTACTTTTACAATGCCCCTTGCTCTGTCCATGGATTTGGCACTTTGAAACCTTTCCTTCTTCCCCAACAAGATTCCCCAAAGTGGCCAGTTCCAACTTCAGAAACCTCTGAGTGTTTTAAACTCAAGCTTCATCAGGAAATTTTGAAGTGTTTGCGACCAAACATTGCAAGCAGGCAAGTACGAGTCAGTCTATTTATGCCATTACATGTCTTTATAGATTTCTTCCACGATGAGGAGGTTAGAAAAACAGAGACCATGATCATCTGCAAATCCCAAACTTGCCTTGATTTTTTGGATGATAATTGGGATGTCAGTGATTCTGAAGGCATTTTGTGCAAAGTTGACAAGCGCTCGGTTGTGTGCAAGTGTATGATAGCATCACAGAATTTTATAGTTTCTTTCTACTACATGAGGTGGCATCGAGTGAATGGTCAGTTGGTAGCTATGGATCAAGATTTAAGTGACAATGCTTTAAATCCCTTGATGTACATCGAGATATAGTTTTCAAATTATTTGCTTACAGTTGTTGTGGTTAGATAAAATGTCACTTTAAGACAGGTTCGAGAGGATCTGTTAAATGAGTCCGATCTCAATTTGCCTTCAAAATTTGTTTTCAAGTGTAACATGCGAAAGGTACTAAGCTACATGTATTACTTTTATACGTTGATGTTTCTATCCTGCTCATGTATCCCAATGTCTTATCATGTACGTTGCATTGCAGGTACCTCACAGACAAGAAAAAATGTCTCTTTGTGCACGGATTACCAGCGACAGACTTGAAATAGTGAACTAACTGTACACAATGATTCAAATACTATTCTCAAAGATTACTCGACAAAGGCAGCTCTCTACATTACCAAACACCATTGGATCCTCGCTCTCCCATCTTTTTGGAAATCTGTACACAAAATTTTGTAAACTTTGAACCATAATCAAAACAAAAGTCAAATTTCGATCCACTGCTTGTAATCAATTTGTCAAAAGTACATTTCATAATATCTTTCTAATCTTGTGCGTGCGGTGATGTAGGGGCTGTTGGTTGAGGTTGAGGAGAGGTGGTGGCTTGGGGGTTTGGGGGCTCTGGAGCTGCTTCATGAGCAGGAGAGGTGCTGGGTGGGGGGTTTGAGGGTTCTGTTTCTTCAGGACGCGAGCTAGTGGGAGCTTGGGTTGGGGAGGCATCTGGGGAGATATTGATATGTGCTTGTGTTGGTGTGGCAGACACGGGGTATCTTGTCGGCGGAGGCCTAGGCATGGGCCTTGGTGTTGGCGGGATAAAAGCATCACGTGCTCCGTCTAGACGCATGGTCGCGCAATTGATCAAGTTTTCAATCATTCTGTTTCTAAATGAAGAAACATCAACCTTTGAATAATCTGCCAAATTTCTTACCTGCGTTAAGAACATCATGTTTATTAACATAGCTACTAACTTATTAAGATACAAATATGTAAACGAGTGTCAAATGCTTACACTTCTACGACTTCCATCAAGCATGACCCCTAACAAAATTTCTGCATTGAGTAAAGACCCTCCATCCACAAGAGTAGGCATCGTCCTGCTTAGGGACTTTGCAACTAATGATTGTAAGATTCTCATATATCTGCTCTTGCGTTAAAGCTTCAAGAGCAGACACAAGCTTCCGAACAGATCTGCGCAAAATACAATTAAAATTCATAAGCGACTTTTAACAAAATTCTATGCGATGTCGAACAAAATACAAAACCTCTTACCTACGTACTTCACCATGAAATCCATGGGATGAATTAGCAAGGTAGCACCGGTTTCGTTCAAGGTGTAAGAGAACAAGACTCCAATGAGATCTGTTACAAATAAACATAACCAAAACATATATCATCACAACAAATTAGAGTTCAAGACAAAATAATTTCACTATTGAAAACATTGCGTACCCTTCATGATAAGCCAGAACAAAAAATTTAGCCGTATCCATGTTCACTGACTGGAACCAGTCAACTACTTCCACTAAAGATGTATCCTTGGCCATCAAAATGACCGAGAGGTTCGATTCAAGGACGGCGACATCATCTTGCATATTCCAAGGCAAATTTGAAACTACAAAACTGTAAAGAAATTCGTGTCATACAAAATTGAATATATTAAAAGAATTTATTGTGAAAAAAAGAATAGCACGCACCAAAGCAAGCAATTGATGATTGAGTCTGTGAGCTCCCTCGTTCGGTTCTGTAAAATTGCAATCTCGTGGGGGTGATAAGGAAAATACAGAATGCATCCCCACACAGGAAGGTCAACATGGAAATAGGGAAACAGCAATGACAAATCATCAGCGTTGGAGTCGCTGATGGCATCTGCCATTTGTTCCTCCATCATCTCAAGGCGTAACTGCTCCAATCTCTCACTATCGTCTTCTGTTGTGTCCCGCTCGGTATTGAGACGGGTGCTGTATCGATGCATTTGTGTAGACACTTCACGAACTTTGACCTTGTCAATAGGTGGTATTCTAAGAATATTGTCCATCTTTCGATCTGAAATACCGGCAGGCAGTATTGTTTTGTCATACCTGAACCTGAGAAGGCGAAGTGTGTTGATGTCTCGCGGCATCAATGTTGTCCTATGGGCATGGGCCGAGAGAATGTAGCTGTCCTGGAAAAGCTCTACAAAAAAATCCTCGGTGGCCTCGTGCAAGCACCCCATTGCACTTCGAGACCACCGGAAATTCATGTTGTGTTGCTCGCAAATCTCGCGAACAACTCTCTGGAATGGCAGTTTAGGTATTGCCAATGAAATGTGCTTTTGGAGCTTACGAAGTTCGAGTAGAACGCTCCTATTCTGCTCGTATCTTCTTCTTCGCATTGTTGCCCGTAACTACGGCATGGTCTTGCCCGGAATCACCTGCGATATTGATGGTTGCATTGTAGACGAGCTAGCCTGGCCCTACGCACCAGATTGGCCAGGATAAACCTTCCTTGTTGTTTGCTTTGTGCGGGCCATGACCTGAACGAGGAGAATGCGAGGAAATATGGAAATCTGGATGTTGGTAAAAAGGCAGAGTGACTCGAGACACTTCGGAAAAAACGGTGAGAAAAAAAAGGGGGGGGAGGGGTGTTTATATTACCAGAATAAGTATAATGAGAAGAGGCGGCTGCACTAATCATGACATTGCGAGGTATGACGAGAAGCGTACGAGCATAATGATTACGTGCCACGTGGCACATCGGGACTCAAGCGATATCAGTGGTGCCCCAACGGGTTGCCCTAGCGACAACGGTATGTCGTGGCACAACGCGAGGAGGCGGACCAGAGTACTCTGCACCGGTCGTATCGCGTTCTGACGCGACAACAAGCTATCGCGCCAAAACAAGATAGCGGTGATTTTGTGGAGCGGTGGCACCAATTTTGCATTGTGGCGCGACCCTTCCACGGCGGCTGACACGTGGCGTAATCATCATGACGACTGCATGATGTACGCGTGGCGCGACAAAAAAGGCGTCGCGGCACAACGCGAGAAGGTAGACTTGAGTACTCTGGACTGGCCGTATCGCGTTGTGCCACGACCCCTTTTTTGTCGCGCCACAACGCGATAGCGGTGCTTTGCTGGTGTGGCGGCACCAGTTTCGCGTTGTGGCACGACCGTTCCACGGCGGTTGACACGTGGCGTAATCATCACGGTGACTACATGATGCACGCCGGCCCCATGATGCACGTCAATCGATGTCATCATTATCCTCGAGAGTCCTATAAATATGACTTGCTCCCGCTCCCCCATTTTCCCTTTGTTTGGATGTTGTGCTCTCTCGTCTATCTTCACTTTTGAATTTCCGTTATGGACCCCTTCAATGTTGAAGCAGAGGAGGAATTGCCTTGCTCTGAGGATGCCCCCCAAGACAAACTATCTCATTTTCTATACCGCATTGGGCTTCAGCAGCGCGAGACAGAGATCAGGCCGATGTTCAATCCAGATTTTTCTTTGCATGAGTGGATTGTCTCCGCGCAACATTACTTATCAGGTTTTGAGCAGACCTACCAGCAGCAAACGTCTGGTGGTATTGTTGAGATACAAGGAGTTCGTTTTGTTCACATGAAGGATATCAATTCGGAATCCTCCAAGAAACACATATTTTCTAAGAGTTGCCTTAAGCTTCCAATGCACTTGCGGATAACAGACTACAAGTGTACACTTCATAACCGCAAGAGTCGTGTGGCTAAATATTATGCAGGTTTTATTTTATATTTGCATTTAATTTTGGATGAGCATGTTGATGCTACAGAGGCCTCGCTAGAGGATCATACTGGGGAGGGTCAAGAGCCCAAGTCTCGGGGAAGCCTTGCCTTGCAGGTTTCAGAGGGAGTCCAGCTTCAGGAGGGTGCTTTGCCTACTAGTGTTCTACCTACCATACCTATTGGTGATTTGCAGTATGTCATGCTTAACGACATTATGGAGCTTTTTGACCTTCGAGAGGACTATTGCCTTGCCATTGTGGCACAGAATCTCAAAGAGGATGATGCTATCATTGACCCTGAGCACGACAAGTATTATGTTATATAGATGCCCATGTAAATGACGATGAGTTCGTTGACCCCGCAAGTGCACTTGTGATGATTTACAATGGTGTTGCTAGGTATGAGCGCACGCTTCCAAACAGAAAAGGAGTTCATGGAAGTGCAAAAAAAGCTAGGGATTGAAGAAATGGGTAAGGCAAGCACTTCTTCATCATCTTTGGCCTCAACCTCCAATGCGCCCACTGGAGGTCAGGGTGGCATCAACCTATGGAATGAGGACTTACTTGAGGAAGAGGAAAACCAGAAGGTAATATTTTTTTATTTGCCTTACTTTTTTGGTTTCTACTTATCTCATTTCATAACTTTAATTTGTTGCAGTTGGTGGTCTATGATGATACCTTCAACGGGCACTGACAAACTTCTACACAAAATGACAAAATAGCCTGCACAATATTGTCTATGGTGGAAATAAATGCCAAAATGAGCCCAAATTGGAAATCTGAGCAGAACAAGATCTACAAGATACCCCATAGTATTTTTTGACCTACTGATGCTTACCAAAGCTCACAAAAATTGGAAGAAAGTGAGCAAGCATGTGGTGGAGTTGTTTGCAACTAAGCTCAAGAGGATGCAACCTACTCTGATACTAATTGTTGGAATTAGGGTTACAGGAAAACACACACAGCTTAAAGAAGATGAAGGAAGCTCAAGGAACACAACAAAGAGTGTATTACTTAGTGTGCAATGGAAAGATAGATAGCCCTAGAGTGATGGGCGTATATATAATGCCCCGGTAGTCCTAAGTGTGCTCACACATATCACTACCACATGTATATGGTGAGAGGAAAAAGCATAGGTATTGTTATGTGATCAACATCGTAGCCAATTTTTTACAGTTGTGTGTTAAGTCAAGTTCAAGTTTCAATTGGGTGAAAAGGGGCAAGAAAAAATTTGTCCCCATTCAATCTTTCCAGTGCTGCTAAGAACAAAAGATGCTTACATAACATTGTTGATTTACTTCTAGCCTTGTTGAGGCTGACAATGAAGAAACATATGGTGAGATCTTTAATTTTAGTAAGTGTGTATGGAGCATACCTTATAGTATCAGTGCTAAGACAATGTAGATTTAAGTTTAAAACTTTGCTAAATAAGGATTGAAAAAGTAGTTGAGAGAGGTTTCGGTGAACCTCTGACTCCAGTTGGAGTTTATTAACCAAATCGGTTAGGCAGTTTAGTAGAGAAGCAAGTGCTAAGTGAGGTTGAGTGGAGGAAGAGGAATATGGCTCATTCCTTTGTTGAATAAAGCTCAAATTTCAAGATAATCACAAATGTCAAGTTTCGACATGCAAACATGAGTTCTAAAATTTGCAAACACAAAAGTAAGCTAGTAAAATTAAGGTAGCGACAAGTTGGAAGAGAGTGATGTCTTAAGAAGTTGGTACTACAAAACTAATTTTTAAGTGATTGTGTGTACTTCTATCCAAACAGAACATGATTAAGAAGAGAAATGTTGCCAAAATGTTGATTAAAAAAATCAACAAGAATAGAATTGGGTGGGTAGAAGTCCAGAATTTTGTTCATAAAATGGCAATGAGAAAAAATTTGATTCTCATCCTCCTTCTTACTACATAGGATCTTCCTTCTAGTTGGATTGGAAGCTATCTAAAAGTATTACAATCACAGATCAAGAAAATGTTAGTGAAGCTTTTAGATTTCCCTCTACCAAAGCTAGAGCTTGAAACAATAGAAGGGGTGGGTTTAAAAAAATGTAAAAGAGTTAGGAGTGTTAGTAAATGAAATAGGGCATTTGAGAGAGAGAGAGTAGTCTCTTTCTCCATGTTGAGTTTAAGAAGGCTAAGTAATGTCTTGACTCCCTTCAAGCATCATGTTACGAAAGTGGATAAAGGCAGTCTGTGTGTTAAGACCAAGCTACATGCTTGTCTCCCAAGCCATGAGCTGATTAAAGAAAAATGAAACTCTTTTACTTTGTCAAGAAATAAGAGTTTCAAATGATACAATTGTACCATGCAACATGATCAAACCAGATAAACTTGATTTGCATGCTACTTTGCTATCTATGAATTTTTAGCCACAATTAATATATGGAATGTAGAATCAGAGTAATGAAACACATTAGAATTGAAAGGGCATAGGGAGATAGACATGCCAATAACCACCCAACCATACCTATATATAGGCCCTTGGCCCTCTGGCTCATAGCTATATATAGCCCCTGTACTGCATGTGTATCCATCTGCCCTTGGCCAGAGCCGTGCCCTCCTATAGTCCTACCCTTGGCATGACATTACTCCACCCCTAGAGAAGCGTTTTCGTTCGCGAAAACAAAAGTGATAGGATCTTCATAAGATTACTAATGTTTTTCCACATTGATACCCCTCATGGATCCAACTGTTTGTTTGACCGAAATGTGGTGCAGTAGGAGGTTCAATGTAATCAAGAATAACATCTTGATTTTGCACATTGTTGTCCATTTACAACCATCTAGTGTGTAGACTCCATTTAGAATGCACATGAGCATGCTTCAACGAGTTATCACAACAAAGATGTACCTGAAAGAGTACCGCTTTTCACTTTTCATGAAAGTAACTTGCTGACATAACTCATCATCCAAGTGTAAGTCCTTGACTTATTCTCAAATTTCATCAGTAAACAACCCCACCATAACTAGTGTTCAAGGTTGAGAACCTAATCGCAAACATGAAGAGACTAAACCCAATCGCAAAAAATTTTTATCTGATGGTAAGCAAACTCCAAGTAGATCAATAAATGCTTATTAATTGGATTCCTTGGTGCTAATGTACTCACTTTTCATATCCTTTAGCACAAGATTACACTTTGTAATTTGCCTATCCCTTTGGATAACTGACAGTACTGAGGTGTGTTTCCCCCATGATTTACATATAATCCTCCCAGATGACTGAGAATCAGCAATGTCTAGAATAACCATCGTGGATACCTTGAAAAATCCACAAGCACCCAAACCGAGCCATGACCTCTGTTGGTAATTGGTAGACCCAAAAGTAATCTCATAGAGATATTGCACATAGAGTGCAAAATGGTTCATAAGCAACAACTTGATGAATACGCATGCCGTTCCAAATCAACTTTTGCTAAATACTAGGGCCCATAACACCTAGTGTGCATGCATTTTGAAAAAAATAGATCCAAACCTAGATATCCATGATCCTTGCCAATACTTATGGTGAATTTGATGTGCCTAGCACCCAGTCAAGAGGAATGTAAATAGTTCTGAAAAGAAACTAAATACTTTCAGTTGCAAGCATTTTCAAGCCTTGCTGAAATGTTTGAACCATAATAGAAGGTGAAACATTAATCACTTCTAGGGACAAACAATGAAACTTTTTCATTAACAACTCAGAGCCTTGATATATGTATAAACAACCATCTGTAATGTTGTTTAGCAGTACTTGTACCTAAAAAAGTCATTCTAAGTATCCGACAATTTCTGGCCACCAATATTGCTCCTGATACGTCGTGCTGAAAATGATTTAGAAAACAGATGTGACCAACACCTAGGGACTTTGTCGTGACACATATTTGAAATAGTGGACGCCAGTGTCAATCGCAGAGACTCATATTTGAAATAGTGGACACCAGTGTCAATCGTAGAGACTCATATTCGCCACATGTGGAATATGTCTCAACTAAGGATGGTTGAAAAAAGAACATCCTACAAGTACAAGATGTACTTGTGTGTGGAGGTAAGTGCAAACACTCTATGACAGAGTGAGAGGGACCCTCATTAACCTTGCTCCACACTGGCTAAACTGAACTCCGTGAGTCCCTAGACCATGTTGTATCCCATGTGACAACATGTGCCAAATAATCCCTATAAGTGGGTCTATAACTGTATAATGCAGAAACTGATTTTGGACAGTACAACCCAAATGGCTTGGCTCTTACATGACCATGTCATTTCTCTTAAGAGAAAAATTGGATGAGAACATAGTGTGCGCATTCGACGTGGAAAAAACAAACAAAAAATAAACAAAACCAAATTAGATGCATACCTGAAGGTTGAACTTAAAGTCCGCTTACCCGTGTTCAAATTCCATAGGAGCATGAATGGAAAAATGAAAAATAGGCAACATTACAATGGAAACCCTGGGCGTTATCTTTGCAATCCAAACCCGCTGGTTAGAATCTCTGTAGTCCTACCCCTTGGCCTGACCTGTGAGAGAAACTCCACGAGTAGCAATTAATGGTAACTAACATAGTCAACCGTGTACAGAATGAATGAAATCAACTGAAAAAGCTGAATTTATCCACTACCGCATGGTAGATTGTAGAATTCTTTCCTTGAAAGTAAAACGGGAATAGATCAAACTGTGACCCTCAATACTTATGGAGTGATTTAGTAATCAGCGGCTGGGTCTTACCCCAAAATTGTGCTTCCATAGACACTCGTAGTGCTATAGAGAGAGCAGGAGATCCACACAAGTGAAATGCCTAGCTCTTTATGGACAACCATGTTGTCTCAACTGTTTGCTGCCTCTAGCATTCGTGGTATAGATCAACAGATGTGAGTTTAAGATTATCAAAACTCAACTAGAGCATTGCACTAAAAACATGTAGTGCAAAAATGACACCCTAAACATCCATATGAATAGACTCTTGCTTGTCCATTAATGTCGATGTATTCGATGTGTACTCCACAAGGCACATCTGTTTGATCTTAAGAAAAATCACCCAAAGAATGCCAATAGTTGGGTCTTACCCAAGATCTGACAATGGCTCTTAGCCAGCCTGTGTGTGGCTCATGGCTCTTATGGCAATCAGTGTTCAATTGTTGAACCGATGATGAAGACTAATGGCATCTTGGCCAAGTTCTAGCTAAGCATTAGAGAACCTTGGCTCAAACTGACTCACAAGCAAAACATGTATCAAAGAGCTTCTTATTCTTCGAAAGAGAGAGAGAAAGAAGGAGAGAGAAGAAGAGCATGTTGGGCTGAGGAACTTTCTGTAAATTTGTAGAGTGTGTGCCCAATCTGTGTGCTCTTACACATCTTATGCCTGATTTGCAGCTTATCCTATGAGCATGCAACAATCTTCCTGTAGAGAGGTAGCCACAGCTTGACCCACTTACCATGTATGGGGTCATGACTTGTAGAAAAAATGACTTAAAAAATGGCACGTTGCTTGTGAAAGAAGTACTAGATTTAGGTTTCTTTTAATTTTGGTGTGTGTTGACAGAAACCCAAAAATCATGTTAAACAATTCCAAACCTATCTTGTCCTTGACAGAGTTACGATTGGGATAGCAGAAGCGTATTTCATGAGGCAGTGGAAATCATGCCACCTAGTTAGCATGCCTTGAATGAAAAATTGTATGCCCTTGGCAATTATGACGGCTGCAACATGAGAGCTGAAACCATAAGTGCCTTGCACAGTCCAATTGGTAGAGATACATCACAGTGCAACGTTGCGTAAAATGTGAGCTTATATCCATGTAGTGCTAAAGATGTGTGCCAGTAGTAGTCAATCGGGCACATAAGAGAAGCTTGCTTCTCATGAAGACTAGGAAGGCACTGTGTTGTGTACAATGGCTTCTTATGGAGTCTGCCCAAGCACTTTGCTTTGCACAGCACAGAGATTTTTTTTTCAAAATGAAAAGTAAAACATAAACAATTATAACTTGAAGTTGACTAACCTTGTCGTCCACGTGTGGGCAGGTGTCTGGTAGCGCGCTCGAATCTGGCTCATATCCATTTATGCAAATAACTTGAGAGCTAGTGGATGTCCCACACATGCCTTCTTGGCTTGGTTTAATGCGATCTTAGGTGAGAAAACATGCAGACATGTTGCAAAGAATCCCAAGTTCGTATGTTGATAGCCGCTATGCCGAACGTCGAAACTGCTCCATGGCCAGTAACAACACCTTTGAAGTGATTATATATCCCATACGTAGGGCCATGCTCCTGAAAGCCTTGCTTTCCCTCTTACCTACCATTTCAGAAACAACAATAGGCCTTGCAAGTACTACTATCTTATACGCCATAGTGTTACTATACAAGCCACAAGACTTGCTTGTACTTGCTTTCTAGTGACTAGATATCGTACAAAAAGTTAAAAACTCATGAAAACATCTGATAATAGTACTTAGGCGAGGTGTTTTGGCCGATGCCATGCATGGGGAGAAGCTGTGCTTCTTATCAAAACCATTTCTTACTCAAGCCTTGCATGAATGTGGTTGTCAAACCAATTCTTGGTCTTTGCTAACCATATACTTGAGTTCTTATTCCATGGCAGCATACATGTCTTGTGTATGCCCTATCAATTGCGTACATGTTACCATACACATGTGGTAGTGATGTGTGTGAACACACTAGGACCGCCAGGGCATCTTTTCCCTCTTTAGGAGGTTTTTTCCCCCGTGCATTGTATATACGCCCATCACTCTAGGGCTATCTATCTTTCTATTACACACTAAGTAACACACTCTCTATTGTGTGCCTTGAGCTTCCTTTGTCTTCTCCAAGCTGTGTGTGTTTCTCTGCAACCCTAATTCCAACAATTGGTATTAGAGCAGGTTGCGTCCTCTCGGGCTTAGTCGCCAGCTGCTCCAGCACACGCCTGCTCACTTTCTCCGATTACACTGAGGTTTGGCAAGCATTCGCAGGTCGAAAAATATTTCGAGCTCAATCTTCTCATATTTCTGATTCGGGCTCATTTCACCCTCCGTTTCCACTACAGGTAGGTCTACAAAGGCAATTTCGTCATTTTGTGCAGAATTTTTGTCAGTGCCGTTTTTTGCATAATAGGTGCCTTACAGTCTTCTACAGTTTGTGCTATATAGCACGTGTTGTTCCTGCTCCGTTTTTCCTATTTTCAAGCAGTTTTCACATCAGGTGCAACATTTAACATGGCTGACAACAACACAGATGTCTTCAAGATGTTTGCTGCTGAGGACAAGTTGGATGGGGACAATTACCCTATGTGAGCTTATATGATGCAACACGTTCTTGTGTCAAAGGGTGTTCGGAATATTGTGCAGGGCATTGATGCATGTCCCGGTTCTGAGGATGTAGGCGATGTTGAGGATGTTTCAAGTCTTGCTGCAAGGATTGTTGCTATTAGAGTTGTTTTGCCTACTGCAGAACAATATTGTTGGGATGTAAAGTATGGCAAGCTCATGAATTGATTGTGTTGTCTGTGAAGCACACCATTGTTCCTCACATACGTTCAGTAAAATCTGCAAAACAGGCTTGGGATATTTTGGCTAGTCTTTATGCAAGTCGCAATGAGGCTAAAATTGCTTTCCTGCGTAAAGAGCTGGAGTCGAAGATTATACATGACGAAGATGATATGGACACTTTCCTTGCTGGTGTCAAGGATATCAATGAGCAACTTATTTCTGCAGGTGAAGTCATTTCAGATAGTTCCCTTGTGCAGACTCTTCTTGATGCCTTACTAGATTCTTACCAGACTTTTGCTAGTACTTGGAGACTTATGACCCAAGGAATCCTAAAGTTGTCAAGTTTGATGCATTATGCACATTTTTGTTGCAAGAGTCACTTTCTATAAAAAACAGGACTAGGCAACGTGCAGTTGAACATGCTTTTATTGCTTCTCAAAGAAAGGGTGGTAACAGCAATGCAGCCACTTCTTATGGTTCTACTGCGAGTGGCAAAACTTCTGTTCCTAATGCTTCTACTGGCAGCAATTCATCTGATAAATTCTGGTGATACGGGCAAAAAGAAGATGCATTGCCATTATTGTAACGCTCATGATCACTTGATCAAGCAATTTCCTAAGTTGAAGGCCAAAGAGGCTAAGAAGAAAGAGGGTAGTTCCGCTGCAAATGCTGGTTCCACTACAAATGCAGCCATTGTTGAGTCTTCTGTGAAAGGAGACTGTGATGCTGATGTTGATGCAGTATGGGCTTTTAGTGCAGAGTGCACTTACAATCGTGTTTTCCATGGTGCATGCTTATTAGTTGCTGCAGATTCACATGTGTGGTATTTTGATAGTGGTGCTACAAAGCAAATTACCTCACATTGTGAATTGTTCACCTCTCTCGAGTCTGTCCCTCATGGAAATTCAGTCACTTGTGCCAACAATGCCTCTTATACGGTTCAGGGAGTTGGAAAGATTGTGCTTACTGCTGCTAATGGCAGTTCTTTCACACTTGTTGATGCACTTTATGTACTTGGATCAAGAAGAATCTTTTGTCCGTATATGCACTTGCTAGACTTGGACTTGTAGTCAAATTTGTGGACGACAGATGTACAGTTCATGATCTTAGTTTTGGTGATGAAGTCGTTGCATCAGGGCTTTTGTGGTGTGGGTTGTATAAGCTCACTTTGTATGACAAGTGTGGACAAAATTTTACAAATGCAGTTGCAGATTCAATGGCTATTTTAGATGCAAAACTTTGGCATGCATGTTTTGGTCATCTGAATTTTGCCAGTTTGTTGCGTTTGCAAAAATCTGATATTGTTTCTTCTTTGCCGCCTCTTGAAGCACCTATCAAACATGTTTGTGATGGTTGTATTTTGGGTAAGATGCAGCGTTCTAAGTTTCCAACGGATGGTTCAGTTCGAGCCACAAGCGGGTTGCAACTTGTGCATAGTGATGTTTGTGGGCCCATGCAAACTCCGTCCTTGGGCAATTACCTTTACTTTGTGACTTTCATTGATGATTACTCCAGGCATGCATGGGTATTTCCGCTTAAAGGGAAGTCCGAAGGTTTTATGTGCTTCAAACAATTTTTGACTATGGCTAAAAATGTATCAAAATGTACTATGAGCACCCTCCGTTCCGGTCGAGGGGGGGAGTATATGTCTCATGAATTTAATGCATTTCTGGCTAGTCGTGGGAAAAATAGGTTACTTATGGAAATGGCACGATGTATGGTCAAAAGTCAAGCTTTGTCACATTCTTTTTGGCTTGAGGCCATCATGTGTGCCACTTATGTACTCCATATGAAGCATGGCATGATAGAAAGCCTTCTATTGAGCACATGCATGTTTTTGGCTGTTTGGCATATGCTTTGGTGCCACAAACACAGCGCAAAAAATTGGATGATAAGGCTATCAAATGTATTTTTGTTGGTTATAGTGCTAAAAGCAAAGATTACATGTTGTATCATCCACAAACAAAGCATATTTTGGTTTCACGGGATGTAGTGTTTGTGGAAGATTCTGTTCAGCCCTTGCTCTCATGTACTAGAGACAGTAATGTAAGCTCACAGGACATTTATGACACTTTGTTGCCTCTTTTCAGTGGTGGAAATACGAATGTAAGTTCCAATGAGGCAAATGTACAGCTTATGGCGGTTTTTGAAAATGTTATAGATCAGCCTATTATTGATCCAGATGTACATGATGTACTTGATGAGGAAAGGGCTGAAAATGACAGGCTAGAGGTATGCCAAAATGGCTGGTGCATACATTGCGTGACAATAAATTGGATGCACCTTTGTCTAGTCGTACTCGTTCAGGCTCTCTCCATGCATCTTATGCATCAGATTGTTATGCTTTGACTGTGTCTAGCTTACATGATGTTGAGGAGCCTCTATCTTTTGATGAAGCACAAAATTCAGAGAATTGCATGGCTGCCATGCAATCAGAATATGATGCACTTATAGAAAATGACACATGGACTTTATGTGATTTGCCTCCTGGCAAAAAGGCCATTGGTATGAAATGGGTGTACAAGTTGAAACACAAGCTGGATGGTGAGATCGATCGCCATAAGGCTCCACTTGTTGCAAAGGGTTATGCACATCAAAAAGGCATAGATTATGAAGAGACTTTTTCTCCCACTTTTTGTATGACTACTGTGCGTTTTCTATGTGCATCGGCAGCTCATTTTGGTTGGGATGTACATCAATCAGACATTGTTACTGCTTTCTTGAATGGTGACATTTTATGTAACACAGCCTCGCGGTTTTGTCAATAAAGGACAAGAGGACAAAGTGTGCAAATGCAACAAGGCTTTGTATGGGTTGAAGCAATATCCTCGTGCTTGGTATGCGAAAACTGACACTCATTTGGTCAAACAAGGCTTTCGTAACAGTCCAACAAAAAGCACATTGTATGTAAAGCGTGAGGGTGATGTACTTCTCATTGTGGTTCTTTATGTAGATGATTTGCTGATCACTGGACCAAATGAGACACATATTGCTGAATTTAAGGCTGATTGAATGTTACTTTCAAGATGAAAGATTTGGGGTTGTTGCATCATTACTTGGGTATACAGTTTAAGCAATGTGATGGTGGTATTGCCTTTGTCAGAAAAGTTACATAAAGACATTGCTATGTAAGTTTGGACTTGAGAATTGCAAAGCTATTACCACTCCCATGGAAACAGGTTTGAAATTAAGTCTTCATGATGCTGGTGATCCTACTGATGTCACTCTTTACCAAACTGCTATTGGATGCCTCATTTATGTATGCAACACAAGGCCAAATATTCAGTTTGTAGTCACATAGGTCAACAGATTTATGCATAGCTCAGGGTCTAAGCATTGGAAGGCTATCAAGAGGATTTTCCGCTACCTTAGTGGCACTTTATATCTTGGCTTGTTTTATCCCACGGGGGGATCGTTGCTTCCAGACTTAAATGATTTTTTGGACTCAAATTGGGCTGGTTGTTTTGAGATGCGAGTGCCCACAAGTGGTTTCTGTTTCATGCTTGGCAGTTCATGTATATCATGGTTGAGCAAGAAGCAACCTACTGTGGCCACTTCGAGTTGTGAGGCTGAGTACAGGGCAATCTTCACAGCACGGTTGAGTGTGTACGGCTCAGACGCCTTATGATTGATTTGGGTGTTGGACAGGACACCGCCAACACTATCTACAGTGACAGACAGAGCGCATTGACAGTTGCAAGGAACCCAGTTTTTCATGCCCGCACAAAGCACATTGAGGTGCATTACCACTATGTCAGGGAGAGGCTCTCAGCAGGAGAGATCAGCTTGGTTTATGTGCCAACATAGGACAACCTTGCAAATCTTTTTACACAGGCATTGTCTCGTGAGAAGCTTGAAGCTTTCCGCAAAGCTTTGGGCTTACTCCCCTTTGTGGACTGATCATGTCCTCAGGGCACGGCACTTCCCTTTACTCATGTGCCAGCTCTCGTTCACCGCATCACTCCAGGGGGGATTTGTTACCATACACATGTGGTAGTGATGTGTGTGAACACACTAGGACTGTCGGGGCATTTTTTCCCTCTTTAGGAGGTTTTTTCCCCCGTGCATTGTATGTACGCCCGTCACTCTAGGGCTATCTATCTTTCCAATACACACTAAGTAACACACTTTCTAGTGTGTGCCTTGAGCTTCCTTTGTCTTCTCCAAGCTGTGTGCGTTTCTCTACAACCCTAATTCCAACAGTACATTTGCAAAAAAAAAAATCAATTGCATACCTGATAAGAGAGTCGTACCCACTGGCCTTATTGTCATAAAACTCGAAGGAGTTTCAATCAAGACAAGAACCTTAAGAAGTGTGTACTTCAACTTATCTTATCGGCCACTCGGCCTATGCTGACAAGGTTACTTGAACCTCGAACTCCGTTTACCAATGCTTTGTCGAATTGACCAAACAACTTACTCAAATTTTCTTTCCGAAAGAGAGCGTCTCCCATCAGATTTCTTTGAAGAAACAATTTTTGTACTTTTTTGATTGCATGACTTGCATGCTACTACATGTGAGCTTGCTTGCTGCATTTCTAAAATTTGCTCCTCATGTGGGATGCATGCTTCTCATCGGCCCTGCCAGGAGTTCCACTGTGGGAATAAACCCTTCAAGGATAAAAAATTGGACGTCAATGGGTAGCCCAAACTTGGCGATGGCGGGCAGATTGCGTAGGGAAACAGGAAACGAGAAATCCTGCTACGGTCCGAATCCGAGAGAAAGGTTTGTCGAGAAATGCCTCTTGGGCCATGGCGAAACCAGAGAGAGAGAGAGAGAGAGAGAGAGAGAGAGAGAGAGAGAGAGAGAGAGAGAGAGAGAGAGAGAGCTTCCGCTTTCATGCAGGTCAACTTTGACCGCTTCCTAAGTGTAAGGGCTCATGCCCGTGGTGCTTGGCCTGTCGAGGCTCCTACTCCATTACAAGCAGTCGCTCCCACAATCCTGTGCCAGCCTCGACTTCGTCCTCTTCGGCTTCGTGTCTTAAAGGGGCCATGCCCACGGCTTCCATGAGTTCCAAGACAGAGAGAGAGAGAGAGAGAGAGAGAGAGAGAGAGAGAGAGAGAAATTGGCTAATGATTGGGTGTAACTTTTTTGGAGAAGGGAGAGTTGCTTCAACTCATAATCCAAAAGTTTTGAGTCCTTTTTTCTTATTCTTGATAAGAGATGCTAGGGGTTTAATGGAGTTGTTGAAGGAGATAAGTTGGAGAAGAAAACCTTGCAGTTTCAATGCAACATAAGACATACATACTTGGTTTAGATAAAGTGAGTTCGATGGGAAATTCCATTTCAAGGGCAAAGGAGTTATTCTAAAAGTCAAAGAGTAAGCTCATTTTATTTTACAAATATCAATTCATTTTTTCTTGGTAGCCCTGGCAAGAAAGTGTTTGTTATGATTTATTGTGTAGGGAGGGGATTTTTTAAGGTTTTGTTTGTAAAATTTGGCAAGAGCCACTCTAAGTTTTTCAACAAATGATTGCCATTTTTTTTGTCATTAATGTTCTGCATTTGGGCAGTGTATCGCATTTATTTTGTCATTAATGTTTCGCATTTGGGCAATGTACCGCATTTTTTTTGTCATTAATGTTCCGCATTTGGGTAGTGTTCCGCATTTTTTTTGTCATTAATGTTCCGCATTTGAGCTTGAGACAAAAGAGAGAGTGAGATGGTAATATCTATTTCCTTGAAACCAGTCAATTTGGTGATATTATGACTCTGAGTTGGTATCCCTATTAAATATCTAGGTCAGACAACCAACCCACATTCTAATAATGCTCAACCTCTCAATTTCATTTTGACAAGTCAATCTAGAACTTTATGCCTATATGTGTGTCTTTGAGTGTTAATTTATATACATTATCCACAACTTGAACTAAAGATTTAAAAAGAGAATTTGACAAGTCAATCTAGTACTTTGTGTCTATATGTGTGTGTCTTTGAGTGTTAATTTATATACATTATCCAAACTTGAACAAAAGATTCAAAAAGAGAATTGACATAGGAGGTTGTATTGGCATCATTGGCCTCCAATTTTTTTGCCATGGTAGTGGTTTTTTTGTGCTTGTAGGGAGACTACTTGGGAACACAAGCTCTCCTTTCAATTATTTCGGACTTCACACCTTTGAAAGCTTGTAGTTTGCACCAATATGTTATTGAGAGTAATTTTGAGCTTGTAATGTATGTAGTATATTAAACTAATGCTATTGTAGAAGGGCTAAATATAAACAATTATTAGACTAAGAGGTTTGTGCTTCAAATCTAGAAATCGTACCTCCTTTAGGCAATGTGTGGTGTGCATAAGCAAGCATGAGTAGAAGGTAGAAAAAGCAAGGTAGTCTTTATGGAATCAAGAGACCATGACAAATATATGGTTATGGTAAGTTAATTCAACTCACTTTTTGAAAATTCTTAGAGAAAGACTTCAATTCTCAACCTATGAATCAGTTTGTGTATTCAAACAAGAAGTTACTTACCAGTAGTAAATCTCTTTAAAGAAGAGGTGGGGAATCTCCCTCACCCCCACTGTTCCGGGTTGGAATAGGCGAGGCGGAGGCCGAGCCTGTTCCGTGTCTCGAAACAATGGGGGTGAGGGAGATTCCCATCCGTCATGCATTTGTCTTGTTCACTGTTAGAATGCTAATGCAATGGACGGTTGAGATTGTTTGATGTGCTGGAATACACAGGCCTAAGGCATGGCGATAACAGAATGACGATTCCCCAACCCAAAACAACAATCAAAAGAACCTTAAAATTGTTATAGAGTAGTATCATGAGAGTAAAGGTAACGTGTAGCCAGCATATGTCCCATATAAAGAATACATGACCAGGTTAATAGGATTCTAGAAAGTAAAATCAAATTACACCTAACTCCATGCACTCTATTTGAGGGTCTAAACCAAAAAACATGCATTAATGCTTTCAGCTAAAAGTTTTCAAAAGAACAAGAGATACAAGGTGTCATTTATAACCGGATACCTTTCCACAAGAAAAAGACAATCATAGTTCCAAGATTGTTTAAGAGGCAAGACCAATCATTTTATCTTATTCTAAGAAATTCAAAACCATGCTCACTTTCCACCACAAATAGGCATGCCAAGCATCCAATGGAGTTTATCCTTAGCAAAGTAAATTAAGGTCAAGCACAAAATAATGTAATATGAAAATCCTTTTCCCTAGGAACCAAATTTGAGAGGTTATCTCAGACATCAAAAACTAGAGACCAGCAATTAAAGCCACGGCCTCAAAAATAGCCTAATCTCATAAGTACAATAACTCCAAAACGACTTCCACAATCAACATCATGTATTTTTTACAAAAACTAAGCCACTTATGACCACCCAATTCAAAAGTATAACGATAAGGAGGTCAAAACCAGTGAGTGAGGTGAAGATAAATTATTATACCATGTGAAAAAACTATTTAAGCAAAGCATTCCCTCTTTATCGACAACCATAGCCAAAAGAACATGACAGAGTACTGCAAGAGCTACATGAAAAAATTACACCCAGGTAAGCATCAGGTTTCTAGTGAAGGACCTGTGAAAAAGGCAATGATCCAAAGATGGCACCACCAAGAATACCACTTCCTTTCAGACTTACTCTCTCCTACTTGGAAGACATAAACAAAAAGTGCAAACGCTATGTGAGGGATATAGATCCCTCACCTTTTAAAGAGGTAGGGATTTGGTAAGATCTTGCAACCACCTCGTCACCATGCATAGCCTTGAGCATGTACAACTCCCATCCCAAAAAAAATTAAACATAGAGACATTGAAGCATCCGGCATAATATTGGCTAGGTAAGACATGACATGGTGAGCCATAAGCATGAGCAAAAAACTTCTTGGAGGAGAAGAAGATAATACTACCCGCATAGTAGCAATAGGGAGGACGTATGCACCCAAGAAAATCTATCAATGCTTGTAGTAGCAAATACAACAGAGATAAATTCAAGTGCATCATGCTAATTCCAAATGAAACACAACATTAGAGCCAACATCATCCTCCATCCCATTCATATGTCCAGTGGGGGGGTATTCAAGATCAGACTATTCCATCATTTTAGGTATGATCTGAAAGAGAAGGCAACGATATGCAATGGTAAGAGAGAGAATGCAAACCATTGTCTAGGTGATACTATAATGTAATAGGAGGCAAGACTCAACTCAAGGGAGAAAATAATGCTACCATACTTAAAAATAGGAAAGACGAACGCATCGGCTTGCTCAAATGGGGGTGTAAAGACCTCTATCTGGACAAGGATGAGAGGGGGCTAACTTCAAAGTGTGCTACCGCTATACAAAGATGGAAAAGAATGGGAGGGATGGGAGGGAGCCTAAATAGGACCATGCAGAGAGGAAGGCAATAATAACTCCAAGGATTCTTGGTGGCAAGTGAATGACTTTCAATGTGAGGCTCTTATTAAGCCAAAGCACTCCACTAGGGAGTTAGACAAGTAAGAAAGTGAGAAGATTACAGGTACCACTAATCTATAGTGTTAACCATGAAAGATTGGAACCAAATCTAGGGGCAATATGTTATCATCAAAGCCTCAAGAGAAGTTTATAGTCAAGGAGAGAATGCCTCCTACACAAGATAGGTAATGAAAAATAATAAAAAAGGAATATTTCCATCTAGAGAACACATACTTGAAAGGTAAAGTGAATTAAAAATTTGTCATACCTTATAGAGATAGTAGGGTGTAATAGCCCTCAGGAAACTCTACATCTAGAGGGGTAACCCTATTCACATAAAATGCAACATTTAGGCAAAGCCAAGACCTAAAGGTAGCAAAGCATTGACAAGAGATCCAATAAATTAATGTGTGTGTGTGTGTGTGTGTGTGTGTGTGTGTTATATTACCAATATTTATACACAAAAGAGCATAATGTTCAAAAGACAACTAGCTTTAGATAATTGGAAGGTAATCTGCACAAAAATGGAAATCCAAGAGTTTTTAGCGAAAAGCCATTGTGGTGTTAGAAGAGCATTTTTATGTAAAAAGCAAGATTTGCTAAGTCCAATTGGATTGTCAGTTCAAGCCGGAGTGTATTGCCTATATCAGTTAAGCAATCAAGCAAGGTTGAAAGGGTTATGATGGATTCTTTGGAAACAAAGGAATGTTCAGCAATAATCTTCCTAATCTTGAGATTGTCTATAATCTTCAAAGCACAACTGCAAACATGTTTACCAATCCCGTTAAGGTGGCTACAACACTTATCATATTGTGAGCAACGACTTTCTAGAAATAACTCATTTTGTAGGGAATCAATGTGGTGAGAGAGTTTGGTCTCTTTAGAGAGGATGTGTTATCTCCTTCAATACATGGTTTAAGAAGACTTATGACAAGCTTAACTTCTTTACAATTTGCATAGGTAGTAAGGTAGGTGCCAAGTTCATGAAATTTTAAATATTTGAAAATGCTGAGCATTAGACTTCTAAAGGTAATAAAGGTAGTTTGGGCAATCACAAGGGAACGAGCCTATCCACCAAGCCAAGAACAAAAGAGGGATGGATGAAAATCCAATGGTTTGCCCAAAAAAAGGATCTTAAGATGGTTCAGAATGTAGCAAGTGGCATGGTCAAACCACAAACACTTTTGGGTCAAGAAATTTCCAAGTGCACTTTAAGTAAGGCCTATACACACTCCAAATAGATTCAGTGTAGTAGTCGAGGTCACTTTGGGCAAGCTCAATGTCTCCTTTAGTACGGATATAAGCTTTGCATTGGAAGCCCATTTAAAGTGATACTAAGTTAAGGTTGAAGGGTGCTTTAATGAGTTCTCACTTGCCCAGGAACTACCCAACTTCAAGTAATTAAGGTGGCAGTCTTCAACAGTTGCAACAAGAAGGTTAGCAAGGTAGACTCAGTTTTCACTAAGAATAGGTGCAGTAAAGGCTTTGTTGGGTGAAATCCATAGCTGGTGGTAAACTCCAAAAGACTCCACTTTGATTTCCTAATTGGAAGAAAGGAGAAGGATTTATAAAATTTTGGGACCATTTCCAATAAAGTGGTTTCACTAAGAGTATAGAGATTATTTTGGTATTCCTTCACCTTCCAAGGTAGCCTTATCCCGACAAAAAAGACCACCAAATAGAGGGACACCTTTCTCTTCAGTAGAGAGAAATCCACTTAGGCCACCCAATACACCTTGGGGATCACATGATTTTGATTCGAGCAAGGTGTACAAAACTAGGGATGGGGAATTGGTTATCGATAGGGCCAAAAAGAAAATGTGATAGAGGGTTTGATAACTCCATTTGGTATAGTTTGGGCACTCTATGATGGAGAATTGGGATGCTCAAGATCAAGAGAGGAAGAATTACATCATTGATGACATTCATAATGGTACACACCAAGTATATGGATATGATCCAGTCTCTAATGCTTGGATTTTGAGTGTGGCTATTGCAATGATGTCACATCGTCAATCAGAGGCACAAGATATATATGAGAATTGTGAGCCAAAGACAACATGGCTGGATGTAGAGTAGTGGACAAGGATCGTATGAGAGGTGCAAGAGCGCCCTGATAGGTTTCAACGGCAGCGAGATGTAGTTAGAGTATTTACCAACACAACCATACCTGGAAATTACATCTTCAAGCAAAACTTTGCACACTGAACTTGTAGCTTTTGTATGCAAATCTCTCCTTTCAACCTGGTTAGTGAGACCTTCTCTAGCAAGAACAATTTATCTCATTTCCAAACCCCCACTGGCACTGTAATCAAATCTACTACTCACTTGTATTGCATAGCTAGAGGATAAGTAGGATGTAAGCCATCTCATTGTTGTACATTAGAATATTTATATCATATTAAACAAGTCTCCACAAACTGAGAAAAAACTTTGTACATTCCTTTCCGCTAGTAGTGGTCCTTAATTTTGACAAAAGTTGCCCATACCCCTGTGTCCAATCCATAAACTTTCATGAAAATATTTAATTATCTATTGTTGAGTTGCCTTATCACAAACAATCCATTGTGGTACCCCTCTTGAACACTTTGGCTGCTTCCATAAATGATCATCTCTTAAAAAGTAGCCATAAGACTTTTTTTAATCCTATAATACTCTTGATTACTCCATCCCTCTGGTAAGAGTGTTGAGGTAGCAGCCTATCAAGAGCCATTCTCCATCATACATCTCTTCAAAAAAGACTTCAAAACATGAACAAGAGTACCACAGCTTGCATGTAAATGAGAAGAGGTGTAGAACTTTAAGCCCACATCATCACGAGTGGTACGCATCTCCTATTCATCTTCATACCTAGACCTTGACAACATATATGAAATAGGGTTATCTCTACTTGCAATATGAAAAAACTCGGTATTAAGGGACTTAATAAAGGCTATCCATCATAACATTGCAATGTTCGCAGTAAAGTAGTCTGCTATCATTTCTATCAATGGCAAACAAGCTGTCTTACTACAAGTGAGGCACCTATGAAATATTATTTTTCATACCTCAAGGCAGTAGCAACACCCCAAAATTCTCTCTTAACCTGTGGGTAGTCTCTTTGACAATCATTAAGCACTTTTGCCCCAAATCATATTGCATACCCTACACATGACTATCTTCATCATTATGTTCTATAGCCCACCCAATACCTCTCAAGATAGTGTCAATAGTTAAGATCACCAGCCTTCCACACTTATAGTCAACCTTTCTCAAGGTAGGAGCCTCAAGAAGCGTCTTTTTTTTTTGGGCAAAACTCACAATCTGTGAGTGTATTGTATTTAGCATAGCATAATAGTTACAAAATAGCCTCAAGCTTTGGTCGAGCCTTGAGGTGCTAAAGATTACAACATGGATGTCTACTACCTCTCACCAAGGCTAAACACAAATGGATAGGCTCTTACTTCTTTCAGATTGACAACATGGCAAGGGTAGCCCTAGACGTGTCTCTCGAGTCTTGTTTGCTTCCAAGCATATAGATCATAACTTTGCTTTCTTGAATTATCTCTGAGAAGCTTTCATCAAGGTCTCCTTCAAACACGCGGGGATTCCTTGCTTTCCATATATGGTGAAAGAAGATGTACCTAATAGTTTGAGTGCAGATAAGAAGAGTGGGGCTACCCATCTTCTTGCCACCATGGAATAGATCAATCTTGAAGAACCTAATTTTCCACGTCCTTTGGATCCACTTGCATATTTTCCCCTCCAGGCCTCTGATTGTTTGGCATTCGATGAAAAGGTGGGCCAGATCTTCACTAGCTATCCTCCAACCCAAGCAACGATCGGACCCAATTCCTCTTTCTTGGATTTTTACGCCCGTTGGTAGAGCACCCACATCACCTTCCACAAAAATATATTTATAAATTGTGGCCACCTTGGCTTCCAGATATTCTCCATTACTTCTTCCCATCGATCTTTAGGCTAATGTCTCAAGCCAATGCCTCTTCCATAATTTGTTAAGGGGGCTAGACCACTTATTATCACGCATCAATGCATGTTAGATGCCTTTAGAATGGGGTTTCCAAAAGAGACTACTACTGGGCCATCTCCAAGTATTCCACTCAAACCCAGATTCATAGATTGGCATTACAACCTTATCCAACTCTTTTAACACTCTACTGACTAACAATATTTCAAAGTCATCAGATGATATAGGTTTCCAGTAAGTCAATGGTTTTCCAACTCTTGTTGTTACCATCCCAGAAGTGGGCAAGCCGATGTAGACCCTTATTATTCACTTTCCTGGTAGTTTCTATCCAATAGAGGCTTTGTGGTGGTTTTAACACTTTAACAAGCTAGGGCGACCAATGCAAGATGGAGTTATTGAAGTACCTGGTTTCTTCTCCCCACTCTAATACCCCACTTTCTCTTTTGCATTTCCTCACCATTTCCCCCGAAATGCCACCTAGACTTAGGCTAGACCACCTCGGGGCTAGAAGTTTGTTGTGAAACTCTGCCCCTTTCCACTTTCCACCTTTCGACCCAAGTTTAGCTACATCTACCATATCTTTGATCATGATAGCCCAAGCTTGGTCCTGCTTAGCCAAGGAGATCATAAATTTTGCGGAAAGGGCCTCAACATGGACAACTGGGTTAAGAGTTCCAAGACCTCCTTGGTCCACTTGTCGAGCGATGGACTCCCATGCCACTGCCACCGTCTGGAGGTTTTCGTGTTGTTTTTTTGTAAAAATATTTTACTGGTTTTAAGAATTGTTTCGAGTGACACTTAGCAATCTTAAGAAGTGGGTTGGTGAAGGCAATATAAGGGAGCATGAATGCATTTATCACTTTAATCCAGCTCGGGAATGGGAGGAGAGCATACTCCCACCTTCTCATTTTTGTGCTGACTTTCTCAAGGACCCAATGGAATCTCTGTTTGTGACTTATTTCCACCCATCCAGACAAAAGGGTCAAAGCAGTTGTTTTTTTACATGGAGATGAGCCTCGACTTCTCTATATTACACTTGGAGCCGGAGGCCACGACAAACGTTTGCACAATCTCCAGAGTTCTCCTAACAACCTGTGGGCATGCATTCAAGAAGAGGAGTGAGTCATCTACGAACAATTTTGCCAAGAGCTGGTCATTGCCCGATAAAGTTAAGCCTTGTATCTCCCCTCGTGTAGCACTCACTTTGAGCATCATGATGAGAGGATGTGATCTGATGGCAAAGAGCAAAAAATCCAAGGGGCGTCCTTGCTTGATTGACCTTTTGACCTCAAAGGAGCCCCAAAGCCAAAGCTTGCATGACAACTTCAATATATGACCATGTTATTCTATCATAAGCCTTGTCAAGGTCAAGCTAAAACAAGATGAACTCTTGCTTGGTGGAGGTTTCATATTCAATGCCCACCATTGCTGCCAAGATGTTGTCATAGATAGATCTTCCTTTAATGAACCCAGGTTGATGGGGAGAGATGTTCATGTTCAGTAGGGGGGCTAGTCTGAGGGCGACTAACTTGGAAATAATTTTGCAAGCTACATACATCATAGTAATAGGACACCAATGCTTTAGTTGAGAGAAACATACCTGTTTAGGGATGGGTTTTATAAGACCTCTCTTCACGCTTGTATAATCCCCAACAAACCCTTCGATAATGGCTTTGTTAGCCAAATGCATGACTAGGACCTTGAGATCATCCTAGAATTCTCTGAAGAATATAGTTTTCAACCCATCCCAATCAAGGACTTCTCCTTGCCAAGATCTTGTAATGCTAGTGAACATTCATCTTTGGAGAATGCCATTTTGCGGCAGTTGGCTTCCGATTGGAGGACCTTCATCTTGACACTCTCAAGCAGAGTTGATCTAGCTTCATCCACTTCCTGGGACCGGGTCTCTGGTTGGCCAATAACCTGGCTTAGATAGTTCAGCATTAGACCATCCATTTCATCTTGGTTCGGCACTGCATTCCCATTCTCATCATAGAGCGAGTGAGCACGACACCGGCTCTTCTTGACTTTCAAAGCCCTATAAAAAATGTGCTTGGTTAGAGGCTTCCAATTGAAGGAAGGTCTCCCTAGAGAAAAATCTTGTTTTCTTGATTTCCTCAAGCTGTTCATTAGCCAGGTTAGATTTATCTTCGAGCCACCACTCATGGCTCATCCTTGCAAGGTAGGCCAGCAGCCTTTCTTGAGGTTAGCCCTGCCAATTTTGTTGTGAGATGCTTGAGGTGCACCTCACTGGTTTTTTTAATCCGAGGGCCTGATTTTTTTATCTCTTTTTGAATGCTTTGAGCAAACAGGTCCCAAGCATCAGGTTTATTGAGATCCACATCTTTCCTGAGCTTACCCAATGCTTTCTTGGTGAGACTTCTGAAAAGAAAGTCTTTGAACAAGTGTGTCCCTGTTATACGGAGCCTTTTTTTCCCTTTTGGGGTCTGTCTCTCCCCTTTAGCTTTCTTAATTTGAATGTATAAGGGCATGTGATCCGATAGGCTTTTTGTTCAGATCACCTTCATCTCTAGCAACGACAGGATCCAATCAGCCTGGTGACAGAAATAACATCTGTCAAACCTAGAGGTGGTGTGGGCATACCGGAGACTTGTGTAAGTGAACCCAAGCATGTTGTTCCAGGGGCCCACCTCCCATAAATCAACCATAGCCCACTTCTCACACAAGGTCAGCCATTTGGATTTTTTGGTGCCAGCCAACATATTGGCAGAACCTGTTCTATCCTTGCTCTTCTCTACCATATTGAAATCCCAACCAACAGCCACTCCCCTTCTATAGGAGTATCCCTAAGATGCATCCACAATTTAGCTCTATCCTTTGCATTGCAAGGGCCATACACATTCACTATAGCGAGGGGCTAATCCTCCCACCTGATTCTAACTCCAAGGACTCTAAAGGGGGGATGGTTGAAGATCATCTTTGGCTCCAATTCTCTGTCTACAATAAGTAGAACACCACTAAGACCATCACATCCTTCTCCATAGAAGCATCTTCTTCAATTTTTTGATGGCCTTTGTAAGAACGTCTTCCCATGCAAACCCTTTACCCTTCCTTAGCAATTGATAAAGCACCTCTACAAGATGATCAAAGTTTGGCAACCAAATAAGATAGAATACACATGCACCCAAAAATCTTTGAGCCTGAATAACTGTTGTGTATGTCTCTTTTATCTTTTGTATAACTTCAACTTTACCTAGAGTCGATCATCTTCCATCTGGGGCACACATATGCCCCACAATTAAAATCTCCATAAAATCAAAAATTGATTTTTGTCTTGAAAGTGTCAATTTAACTTCTTCAAGCCTCGATAAAATGGCATCACAATTGGCAATATGTTGGGCAAAAAACTGTCGGCACCCCTCTGATCTTTTACCTCACCTTTGAACCCTTATTTATTTCCCTTGATTATTGGAAGATCATCAATCAAAGGCATAGTAACATGAGAAATAAAATCCATCAATACCTTATTCATTCCATTCATCATGTGGGCTACAAAGTTAGTAGCACCTTGTGGTATAGTGCACATCCTTACCAAACCGAGAGGTGTACACATTGTAGTAAGATCCCTACTCTCCAAAGTAAGCTAAAATTGATCATATCTTGAGTAAAGGTTGAAGTGCACGAGCGGGAGCGTGTGTGAGTGTGTGCAGCAATGGAGAAGAGAGGAGAATAGGAGATCTTGTGTTTGCAGGGGCTAAAAACTCACTCTCTACATGTGAGCTCCCTTATTCTATTATGTACATAATGAATAAGTATAGTGGGAGGGCACGTGGCCTAACCGGCCAAATGGGGCTTTACCCCAACAACCTCCCATGTAAAGGCCAATGTGGGCATGAGAGAGAAAAGAAAACCGTACAAAACCTATACAAGGCCATCACAAGTATGACCTTCGCCAATGCCCACTGGCTCATTGAATCTGTGTGCCTCCAGCTCTAATCATAGAGAAAGTATACAGCGATCGACACCATACTCCTCACCAAAGCCACACACATCCTGCAGGTATCTCACCATATGCTGTGAAGTACCCCTATGCTCAAGGCCAACGTTAGCCACTGCACGACTAACTGCTCCCACTGCAAATGCACCTACTACAACTGCAATCTCGGGTCTCGAGATCAGTATCTCGTACATGAGACTCCCAAATGCTGATGCAACCCTGGTAATATCTGCCAATTTGACCATCTCAGTCAAATTTGGCTCAGAACTCCACTCAGGGAAATCACCCTGACACCCGAACTCCGATCCCTGGAATCCGTCCTCATGTCCATCGCATGTCACATGTGCACCAAGAGCATATGTCTGTCCTGAAACCTGTGTGGCAAGAGCAATACCTGTCTCTAACTCACGCGCATCAGCCTCTGGCCTAAGCATATCCATGAATGACTGAATCACGGCTGAATCCTCAGCACTCAAGCTCTCTTTATACATCATCATATCCACAAATGACATGCCCTGCTGCACAACTGTCTGCACAACTGGCTCAACATGCTCACAAACTGGAGCATCATACAACCTATCCGCAAAGGAGACATGCCTCATCTCTCTGCATGGCTGCGTACTCACAAAAACTGTGTCGTCTCGTACATGACGTACTTGCATCGCATGAATCATGCCAACACTAGCACATGTTGTTATGACTAGCTGGCCAGGATGCAATCTGAAATTGTGCTCGTCCAACACTACCTGGCATCCACTGTCTCATAACTGATTCACAAAAATCAAGCTCTGCGTCAAACCTGGCACATGGCGTACATCTCGCAACACGTATGATGCACCACTCGGCAACAATAGTCTAACATCTCTAGCACCAACTATGCCATGCACTAAAAAATCTGCTAAGCACACATGTCCAAGCATACCACTAGCATATGTGCTAAACCACTCATGACTTGACGTGACGTGAATTCTAGCACTCACATCTAGTATCCAATGCGAAGGTAATGTGTCGTTAAAAACCGGCATAAAAAGAGTAAACATGGAAGCAAAGTTGACATCTCCGTCATGCGTAGCCACATACGCTACATCTGCTCCCACATCATCCAAAGTGATAGAATCCCTCCTGTGATGTCTCTTGTGTTGTCTCATCCACTGAAAACAATCCCTACGTACATGCCCTGTATGACCACAATGCCAACACACAACATCTCTATGTCTGTGAGATCATCCTTTGACTATAGGCATCTCTCTAGACTCATTTGTGCCAAAAGCATTGCACAATATTTTCCATAAGTCTCTAGTTGTACATGCATCCAAACCAATGCGATAGACAGGCTCACCAAGGTGTAACATGATCGTCGAACGTGCAAGCTCATCCAAGTCCTCCCACTCATCGCCAGTCATAGACTTTGGCCTAGCATCCATGCCCTATAGTGGGAACACTTGGCCCAACTGAGTCGATGCATCATGCATACCTTCTTTCTAATGCTAAAAGTTTGAACCATCAAACTTTGTATGGAAAAGCATAAACCCTGATAATGATGTACATGCCAAATCCATGGCGATAACCTACGACAAGACCAAGCACAAATCAATCAATTAGCAATAGCCAAAGCTTGGCTAACTCATACACCAAGTACTATCAAAAAACAACAGAAGCTGGCATAAGCTATCTAAGAGAAGTATCAGCAAATATGGTGATCGATGTAACAAACAACTGAGCAAAAACCGCTCAAATGATGCTAGAAAACACCCGCTCTAATCCAAGAGTACTATGTGGTAATCGATGAAACTATCATCCCATCTTGAAGAGATTACCACATGTATGTCAAATGACATAATCCGATGAGCAAACACTCTCACAATGCGATGCCAAACCACTATGGCAAAGCAACCACTGAGTGCCAAATGCAATCAATACAGGATTTCAAACCATGTGCATAAACAAATAAGCTAGCAAGAAAAATCCGGCAGAGTTTCGACAGTATTTGGCTATCTAACCATAATAACCATACATGCCATAAACATGCTCAAAACCATAAGCAAATCATGCACAAAATCCACACTCAAGCATACATGAGTTGCCCCAAAGTCTCAACTCCCTAAACTTGGAAAACAATCCTATAATCCGAAACACAAAGTGCATCAACCGCACTCTATAAGCGAGGCATATACTAGCATACACTTGGATACAACCCAACCAAAATATGGCACAAATTGATGCTCAAAATAGCTAAAAATCAGCCCACATATACCATTGCAAGGTGAAGAATAACATCCGCCAAAAAGCGCACATCATGTGCATCCACATGGCAATATAAACGAGTATCAAGCATGTACCAAATGTGTGTCAAAGAGCATCCAAATCATCTGCAAATTCAGCTCACAATCATGCTAAAAATGCTTGCAAATCTCTCTGCAAACCCGTGCACCACACACTTCAAATCTGCTCAATCACACAACTCAATGCACGATGCATACATCCACAAAGTGTTCTCAACGTATGCGCGTAAATGTGTTAAAAATCTCAACCCACACTCTCTTCACTAAGAGAAAATCATCTACGTACAAAACAAGAGAATGTCAAAGCTCAATCCGAGCTCTCCGAATGTAGCAAATCACCACAATAGACATACATAATCTTCAACTTTTCGAATACGCTGCAGCCGGTCAGCCATATCTTCCAAACTGCTTAGAATTTGTACAAACTTTCTTCTGCAAAGTTGTAGACCATGCAAAAACGGGTGGGAACCGCGAGAATGAACCTGAAATATGTTTTTTTTACAGGTCAAAATAGATCTATAAAAATTTGCACCTGTGTACCCTAGATGTGTAGGCAGTCTGAGTGACGTATCTCAAAATTAGTGAATATTTTCATAAAACTTTCTTCTACAAAGTTGACGAGGACAAAAAACCGGTTAGAAATGGTGGGAATCGGCTTGAATAAAGACGTTTTGGTAGGCCAAAACAGATCTGCAAAAAGGTGCTACAATTTTTGATGCTTCTCTGTCTGCTTTCTCGCTAAGCTCCAATGGAGCTCCCAATCCTTGAGCTCTGATACCAGTTGAAGTGCACGAGCGGGAGCATGTTTGAGGGTGTGCAGCAATGGAGAAGAGAGGAGAAGAGGAGACCTTGTGTTTGTAGGGGCTAAAAACTCACTCTCTACATGTGAGCCCCCTTATTCTATTATGTACATAATGAATAAGTATAGTGGGTGGGCACCTGGCCTAACTAGGGATTTACCCCAACAAAGATTTTAGCAAACTCAAACAGACATGTACCTACATTGCAGATTGTTACCTTGTGTTGGAATTAGGGTTGCAGAGAAACACACACAAATTGGAGAAGACGAAGAAAGCTCAAGGCACACAACTGAGAGTGTATTACTCATTGTGCAATGGAAAGATAGATAGCCCTAGAGTGATAGGCATATATACAATGCACGAGGGGAAAAACCTCCTAAGGAGGGAAAAAATGCCCTAGTGGTCCTAGTGTGTTCACACACATCACTACACATTTATATGGTAACAAATCCCCCTGGAGTGATGCGGTGAACGAGAGCCGGCACATGAGTAAAGGGAAGTGCCATGCCCTGAGGACATGATCAGTCCACAAAGGGGAGTAAGCCCAAAGCTTTGTGGAAAGCTTCAAGCTTCTCACAAGACAATGCCTTTGTGCAAAGTCTGCAAGGTTGTCCTGTGTTGGCACATAATCCAAGCTTATCTCTCCTGTTGAGAGCCTCTCCCTGACATAGTGGTAATGCACCTCAATGTACTCTCCTGTTGAGAGCCTCTCCCTGACATAGTGGTAATGCACCTCAATGTCAGGGAGAGGCTATCCTGTTGAGAGCCTCTCCCTGACATAGTGGTAATCCACCTCAATGTGCTTTGTGCGAGCATGAAAAACTCGGTTCCTTGCAACTGCCAATGCGCTCTGACTGTCAGTGTAGACAGTGTTGGCAGTGTCCTGTCCAACACCCAAATCAGCCATAAGGCGTCTGAGCCATACACACTCAACCATAGGTGTGAAGACAGCCCTGTACTCAGCCTCACAACTCGAAGTGGCCACAGTAGGTCGCTTCTTGCTCAACCATGATATACATGAACTGCCCAGCATGAAATAAAAACCACTTATACTCTCGTGTCAAAACAACCATTCCAATTTTAGTCCAAAAAAGCAAGTAAGTCTGGCGGCAATGATCCCCCCTTGGGATAAAACAAGCCAAGATGTAAAGTGCCACTAAGGTAGCAAAAACCCTCTTGATAGCCTGCCAATGCTTAGACCCTGGGCTATGCATATATTTACTGACCTATGAGACTCCAAACTGAATATCTGACCTTGTGTTGCATACATAAATGAGGAAACCAACATCAGTTTGGTAAAGAGTGACATCAGCAGAATCACCAGCATCATGTAGACTCAACTTCAAACATGTTTCCATGGGAGTGGCAATAGGTTTGCAGTCCTCAAGTCCAAACTGACATAGTAATGTCTCTATGTAACTTTTTTGACACAAGGCAATACCACCATCACACTGCTTAAACTGTATACCCAACTAACGATGCAACAGCCCCAAATCTTTCATCTTGAAAGTAGCATTCAAATCAGCCTTAAATTCAGCAATATGTCTCTCATTTGGTCCAGTGATCAGCACATCATCGACATAAAGAACCACGATTAGAAGTACATCACCCTCACGCTATACATACAATGTGCTTTCTCTTGGACTATTACGAAAGCCTTGTTTGACCAAATGAGTGTCAGATTTCTCATACCAAGCATGAGGAGATTTCTTCAACCCATACAAAGCCTTGTTACATTTGCACACTTTGTGCTCTTGTCCAAACCGCGAGGGTGTGTTACATAAACTTCTTCAAATATGTCACCATTCAAGAAAGCAGTAACAATGTTTGATTGGTGTACATCCCAACCAAAGTGAACTACCAATGCACATAGAAAATGCACAGTAGTCATACGACAAGTGGGAGCAAAAGTCTCTTCATAATCTATGCCTTTTTGTTGTGCATAACCCTTTGCAACAAGTCGAGCCTTATGGCAATGGATCTCACCATCCGGCTTGCATTTCAGCTTCTTAACCCACTTCGTACCACTAGCCATCCAATTTTTTAAATTTTATGCTTCATCAAAAGATAGAGGTTCCTCAACATCATGTAAGCTAGACACATCGGGGACACATCCAAAGCATAACAATCTAATGAATAAGATGCATGGCGAGAGCCTGAATGAGTACGACTAGACAAAGGTGCATCCAATTTACTGTCACGTAATGTATGCATCAGCCATTTTGGCATACCTCTAGCCTGCTCATTTTTAGTCCTTTCCTTATCAAGTACATCATGTACATCTACATCAGTAATAGGCTGATCTGTAACATTTTCAGAAACAACCATAAGCTGTACATTTGCCTCATTGGAATTTACATTCGTATTTCCACCTCTAAAAATAGGCAACAAAGTGTCATAAATGTCCTGTGAGCTTATATTACTGTCTCTAGTCCATGACAGCAAGGGTTGAACAGAATCTTCACAAACACTACATCCCGTGAAACCAGAGTATGCTTTGTTTGCGAGTGATACAACCTGTAACCTTTGCTTTCAGCACTATAACCAACAAAAATACATTTGACAGCCTTATCATCCAATTTTCTGTGTTGTGTTTGTGGTACCAAAGCATATGCCAAACAACCAAAAACATGCATGTGCTCAATAGAAGGCTTTCTATCATGCCATGCTTCATATGGAGTAATATATTGCAAAGCTTTTGTAGAACACCTGTTAAGTACATAAGTGGCACACATGATGGCCTCAAGCCAAAAAGAATGCGGCAAAGCTTGACTTTTGACCATACATCGTGCCATTTTTGTAAGTGACCTGTTTTTCCTCTTAGCAACATCATTTTGCTGAGGTGTATAAGGCAATGTAATTGGTGTTTTATCCCACGATTATCCAGAAATGCTTTAAATTCATGAGACATATACTCCCCCCCTCCATTGGAACGTAGGGTGCCCATAGTACATTTCGAGACATTTTCAGCCATAGCTAGAAATTGTTTGAAGCACAAAAAGACTTCGAACTTTGCTTTAAGTGGAAATACCCATGCATGCCTGGAGTAATCATCAATGAAAGTCACAAAGTAAAGGTAATTGCCCAAGGACGGAGTTTGCATGGGCACCACTAATTGAACACCAGTATGCCCACAAACACCACTATGCACAAGTTGCAACCTGCATGTGGCCCTAATTGAACCATCCTTTGGAAACTTCGAACGCTGCATCTTACCCAAAATACAGACTTCACAAACATGTTTGACAGGTGCTTCAAGAGGCGGCAAAGAAGCAACCATATCAGATTTCTGCAAACGCAGTAAACTGGCAAAGTTCAGTTGACCAAAACGTGCATGCCAAAGTTTTGCATCTAAAATAGCCCTTGAATTTGCAACTGCATTTTCAAAGTTTTTTCCACACTTGTCATACAAAGTAAGCTTATACAACCCACGACACAAAAGACCAGATGCAACAATTTTATCACCAAAACTGAGATAATGAATTGTACATCTTTCATCCACAAATTTGACTACAAGTCCAAGTCTAACAAGTGCAGATACAGACAAAAGATTCTTCTTGATCCCAGGTACATAAAGTGCATCAACAAGTGTGAAGGAACTGCCATTTGCAGCAGTAAGCACAATCTTTCCAACTCCCTGAACCGAATAAGAGGCATTGTTGGCACAAGTGACTAAATTCCCATGAGGGACAGACTCAAGAGAGGTGAACAATTCATGATGTGAGGTAATGTGCTTTGTAGCACCACTATCAAAATACCACACATGTGAATCTGCAGCAACTGACATGCATGCATCATGGATAGGAGGATTGTAAGTGCACTCTGCACTAAAATCCCATTTTGCATCAATATCAGCAACAAAGTCTCCTTTCACAGAAGACTCAACAATGGCTACATTTGTAGTGGAACCATCATTTGCATTGGAACCACCCTCTTTCTTCTTAGCCTCTTTGGCCTTCAACTTAGGACACTGCTTGATTAAGTGATCCTTAGCTTTACAATAATGGCAACACATCTTCTTTTTTCCCTTTTCACCAAAATTCCCAGACAAAGTGCTGCCAGCAAAAACATTAGGAACAGAAGTTTTGCCACTCGCAGCAGAACCATACGAAGTGGTTGCATTGTTGTTACCACCCTTTCTTTGAGAACCAATAAGAGCCTATTCAAATGCACGTTGTCTAGTCCTTTTTTTTTTGGAAAGTGACTCTTGCAACAGCAATGTGCGTAATGCATCAAAGTTGACAAGTTCGGGATTTCCTTGGGTCATAAGTCTCCAAGTACTAGCAAAAGTCTGGTAAGAATCTGGTAAGGCATCAAGAACAGTCTGCACAAGGGAACTGTCTGAAATGACTTCACCTGCAGAAATAATTTGCTCATTGATATCCTTGACACCAACAAGGAAAGTGTCCATATCATCTTCCTCATGCATAATCTTGGATTCCACTTCTTTACGCAGCAAAGCAATTTTAGCCTCATTGCGACTGGCATAAAGACCAACCAAAATATCCCAAGCCTATTTTGCAGATTTTGCTGAACGAATGTGAGGAACAATGGTGCGCTTCACAAACAACACAATCAATGCATGAGCCTACGCATCCTTTACATCCCAACAAGATTGTTCTAACGTAGGCAAAACAACTCTAATAGCAGCAATTCTTGCAGCAAGACCTGCAACATCCTCAACATCGCCTGCATCCTCAGAACCAGGATGTACATTAATGCCCTACACCATATTCTAGATGCCCTTTGACACAACAACATGGTTCATCATGTAACCCCACATAGGGTAATTGTCCCCATCGTCAACAACAAACATCTTAAACACATCTGTGTCGTTGTCAGCCATGGTAGATGTTGCACCTGATGTGAAAACTGCTCGAAAAGAGGAAAAGTGAAGCGAGAACAACACGTGCTATATAATACAAACTGTAGAAGACTGTAAGGCATCTGTTATGCAAAAAACGGCACTAACAAAAAATTTGCACAAAATGACAAAATAGCTTGCCAAACCTCACTGAAATCGGAGAAAGTGAGCAGGCGTGTGCTGAAGCTGCTGGCGACAAAGCCCGAGAGGATGCAACCTGCTCTGATACCAATTTTTGGAATTAGGGTTGCAGAGAAATGCACACAACTCGGAGAAGATGAAGGAAGTTCAAGGCACACAGCTGAGAGTGTATTACTTAGTGTGCAATGGAAAGATAGATAGCCCTAGAGTGATGGACGTATATACAATGCACGGGGGAAAAAACCTCCTAAAGAGGAAAAAAAAACCCCAACGGTCCTAGTGTGTTCACACACATCACTACCACATGTATAAGGTAACACCTTGTTGACTGATTGCATGTCCTAAATGAACATTAGGGTACCATTCTTCTTTGTAATAGTGAATCACCGATTGGAGTATGGTGTGCATGAAGGTTCCAAAATACCCATCCGTATTGTCTCATTGAGCAAAAAATCAATGAGCTTTGGCAAGTGAGCTTTAGGTACTAGGATAGGACGTGAACTCCATGGCATGAGAGGAATATTAAATATAACCATAGAAGAAAAAACATTTGGATCTACACACCCAATCTCACCTGGCTCAAAAGCAAAGGGTTTACAATGATTTTCAAGCATCTCTCAAAAGCATTTAACCTCCTCTTTTGTAAGGAAATCATCCTCCCCAATCTTTAGCAACTTCAAGGTCTCTTTAGTGAATTTATGCCCAATGTTCTTTGGATCTCTCAACCTAAACTGTTGAGAAGCTTTCTCTATCACTCCATCACTTCCTTCTAGCAAAGGTGTAGCTAGCGGCCTTACCTTCTTTGCAACAAATTTATATTTTGTCTCTACTTGGACTTCAACTACTTTACCCAAATCCTCCTTTATATGTTTAAGTGCCTCGTATATATCGAGTTCTTCATACATGTCCATTGAATGCACTTCAACAATGTCGGTTCCACACTGTAAACTATACTGCTTGATCTAGCTCTGAATAATATCCATATAAGAAACCTCTTCAAAGATTCCATAAATAACATCATTTGTGACAAGCACATCACATCCCTGAAATTCACTTTGAATACTTAGCACATATTGATTTTTTCATTTAGATAGCTCAATAAAATTCATGTATAACACTGAACCCTCAAATATTAATCCCAAAGAGAAAGTTTCTCTTTGCAAGAACTTCCCCTCCTCTGTACAACCATAGTCCCGCTCTATAGTGGCACCTTGAGAAAATCCTATGAAAAACATGTGTTCTTTGAACTCTGTGTATCTTTGGCAATGGATGATCATGTAGGCTATCTTTGTTTTTGGCATGATTAACACACACAATAAAAATTTGAACTACCCTTTTAATATCCCTGTTTCGGATCCTTGCATAGGCTGATCCATCATCTAACACTTTTGTTTCCATGTGCACAATTGTAATGTATGGATGTCCCAATATGAGTGGATAGGAAGAATGCTCCTGTATAACAAAGTTTTGTGCATCACAAACATCCCCATTACTTAAACATTTGCACATGCACCATAAAGATTGCCTGGAAGCATGTTGACAGCTTGAATCTGCTAGCCATAGTCCACATTAATTGTCCATTTCTCCTTTTGATGGAAGCTCTTTTCCATAATATTAATTTCTAACCCATGGTCCACAAGTGCTAAGATTGTCTTTTCAATGTCCCCAAGCTTCACAATGGTTTTTGTCATTGTTCTCATCCAATGAGTCCTAGAAAAGTGAATCTTGGGCACAATTTCCTCATCTCCATCTTCATTAAAATGACCATGCCTTACCTTAGGCATAATTGGATTTGAAACCACCACAGCCTTTGACTTTTCATCTTGAAATACCTCTTCATAAGCATCCAAAATTGACTCAATGTGATGAATCATATGGCTCTTAGCTACATCAGATTCTTTCTCAGTTGGTATTGGGTATATGGCATTTCCTCTTGATAATGTCAATAATCTCCTCATGAAACTCATGCTTGGAAATTCCCAAGATGTCACCCAACATGAGCTCCACTTGCTATTGAGAATGTGCTCTTCAAAAACCTTCTTTAGATTTGTATCTATTTCAATGTCAGATTTCATCTTATAAGAAGGTCCCTTGGGCTTGCCTTGTTTCTAATCTTTGGTGCTTCTTCTATAACCACTTCAAGAGCAAGTTTTGGTAGCAGGCCCCTCATCCTTCTTAAAGCTAAGTCTAGTAGCCCTTTTTTATGTTCCTGCAGTACTTCATCTCTCTTATGCTTCTCTTCTACTATGGCTTCATTAGCTTGGGACTTGGCAATCAATGCATACACTAAAAGAGAATCCACCGAATCAGTCCACCCTGTACTTTCTTGAATGCAATTCCCAACCTGGCATTGTTTTCCATGAGTCACCTTGCCTTATTTTGTTGTCTTCAAAGCATAAGGCCACAAATCACCTTCAGCTCTTGCACCTTCATCATTTGACTTATTGTATACTTGCAACCCATATGTAGTTGTTTCTACCAGATCAACATTATGTTGTATTTTCTCTAATAACTTAGTCATACCACCCCTTCCAAAATTCAAGCGGAGTGGTTCACTTGTTGCCCTAAGATGAATCTCCTTGTCTTTCCAAAGAACCACATTTTTCATATAAGCTTCATCAAAATATTCACAATCTTTGCGTTCATTATCTTTACTACTGCACCAACTGCAGTGGTCATTCCAAACTTTGTATGGAGGATGTTGCTTGGGCTTTGAAGCGAAACCCTTGCGCTTACCCCTTCAACTTTAATTGCTTTAAATTCAAACTTAATTCTTCTATACCTTTCATCAACTCATCAAGAATCAGATCCTCAAATTTTTGTTTCCCAAAGGCTAACTTCTCTTAAATTTATTTACCTATTGTCTACATGGGATGAACCACAATCAGCTTATCCACCCTCATATGAGGCTTCACAATCATCTCGACTACTTAGATAACTGCTCAAATTTCTTTTCAAATTCTTGTAGCAGTTCTCATGCAAATAAGTCCTTGTTTTTTTGTTGGATCCACTTCATAATACTTTGTTTAGTTACCGTTTGAGAATCTTCAAGGAAATACTCCTCCTGTAATTCCTTCTTAAAATCCTTCTAGTTTTCTCCTTGTGCAGTATGTATTTCCTCAATTCAAGCCCTAAAATCACGCATGACAATCAAATGAAACCCTTCAACTGCTTCACGATCATCAATCCCATTATCCTCACATAGATTTTTCATATCTTGACCTTCAAATCGCTACTGCAACTTTTTGGAATTGCATGTCTACCTTTCCAAATATGCTCATGCAAATTAACTTGTTGTTCTCCACTTCTGTTGCTATTGTACATAGGCAGAAAATTGTTGCATCGCTGCCTCTTGCAATGTAGTCATCTTTCCCTTCAAGATTTTCCCACCCCGGCTCAGTTTCACATTGGGTTCACCAATGATGTCGGGGATAATGGGTTTGTAAGGTGAGATGGGTCAGCATCGGGTTGCTCGCTAAAGAAAAAATAAGAGACCAGATGCACAACACCAAGCAAACAAGTCAAATAACACTTAGATTACTTAAAATTGACACCTTGAAAGTATGAAGATGCTAATGGTTAACCAAAGTGAAATTCAATTACAATTCCCCATTAACAACACTGCTAGAGCAATTATCAAGCTTGAAAGAGCTTAATACTCCCAAAAACCTATTTGAGAGGGTAAAAAATCAACCCCGGTTACACCATGAAAGCTTATCCACTTTAGTATGCCACCTCTTAGATCTTAAAATTGATGCCCCTTTGCCTTGTTCAAGAGGAAGAGAGTGAGATTCAAGTCAATTTTTTCTTCTTGCTTCGCATCTCCCACTTCACATCCCCTGCTTGGTATCACCTCTTTCAATGCAAGGCCAAGCCGTCATGCCAAGGTCAATCCGAGCTCCCTAGTTGCTTTGTATCTTCCTCACCATACACTTATCTCCTCCTTCATACCATCCTTGAATCTTGCTTGATGGTCCTCCAACAAATTTGCCTTTGTCGATGTGGTATGGGAGTGCCATGGAAAGCTGAGCATTTTTTGCTTCACGATCAACACCATTCAAGTCCTGCAAAGTTTTCTATGATCTCCTTTTTCCTCCCCCTGCCCCTGTGCTCGTCACCTGCGCCATTTCATCCTCCTTTTTCCCTCATCTTCACATTATAACCCCTTTTTAAAACCCTATTGGGCAGCCACGTTTTTGGCAGGCAGCCTCCCTTGGCTTTGTAGGGGAACCACATTTGGCATATATATTGGCCAAGGCATTATTAAACACAACATTTGGCATACTTATCAATCAAGCACTGCCAAACACAACACATCTGGCAAACATCTTGGCCAAAACATTGTTGATCATCACATTAGGCTTACATATCAACCACCAAAGTGCCAAGCACAACTCTCACACAACTCCACCAACATACCCCTCTATCAATGCACTACAACAGATGACATTCCAAACAAGATGCTCCTCAAGCACTTATTGCTCTCTAAAGTACTCCATATTTGGCATGAATACTAACTAAGGCATTGCCAAGAATAATATTTGGGGTACATCTTGGTTGAAGCATTTCCAAATACAACATTTGTCATACATATCAATCAAGGCATTACCAAAGCACCATATTTGTCAGATATCGACCAAACCATTGCTGAGCTCAACTTTATACCCACCAAGCCTTGCCAAGCACAATATATGACATACATATCAACTAAGGTATTTCTAGAATTTGGTTTGCACATTAATCAAAGAATTGCCCATCATTGCAAAGTACCATCTTCTTCAATGATATGAAGCGCATCAATGATTAGCATACATATTGATCAAAGCTTTGCCATCCGCTACATCGGCATGCTTATCAACCAAATCATGGACAATCATGACATTTTTCCCCAATGGCCTACACCCAAATCAATAACAGATGCCATTTAATTTTCCTAAGAGATGACAATATCAAAACCTTGTATCTTGCCTGAGTTTCCCCTTGTGGACGTGGAGCATGACGACAACAACCCTTTCACTCCCTCTCCTCTTCACGCACCTGTAGAGGTTGTCATCTCTCTCTCTCTCTCTCTCTCTCTCTCTCTCTCTCTCTCTCTCTCTCTCTCTCTCTCTCTCTCTCTCTCTCTCTCTCTCTCTCTCTCTCTCTCTCTCTCTCTCTCTCTCTCTCTCTCTCTCTCTCTCTCTCTCTCTCTCTATCTTTCTCCACGGCTCAAAAAATGCAACCCCCATGGGTCCACTCTATATATCAAGTTGCAAACCCACTGGGCTTTTTGAATATTCTGGTAGGCCCACTAGTATTTTAATGTTTCTCGATAGGCCCACTAGGACATGAAAAATTATTAGCAAGCTTTTTGTGGGTTAGTAGGTCATCTTAATCGACTTCATTGTTGTCATGTTAACTGTCATTATGCTATTATGATAAGAACACTTAGTAACCACAAGAAATTTTATGTAATTATGTAAATATTAAATCCCTGGATGAGCTTTCTTGAATAGACTAGGATGAATCAGAAGGATGGGGGCTCGGATATCCCAATGTCAGTCCTAGAGAATAAAGTAGCATATAAGTTTAGAGATAAAACAATTAGTTTGAAAAACATCCCCACATATGTGTCAAAACAAATTATTTAGTATACACTTTCTCAAACAAAGAACAATCAGAGGCCTATCAATCTGAGCTCCATACTATTTAGCTATGTAATGATCAAGATCAAAAATGTGAAAAACCAGAATGGATTCAAAGCATGGTATGCATGGAAATTTCTATACTAGGAAACCACATCCCAACACATGTCAATGTAACAAATGGTCTAGCAAACATTTGTGAGGAAATAGTAGCCCAAGAACAAATGACAGATCTCAAAAATCACCAAGGGCAAGCTACAAAACGGATAGATTTGGTAACTATGGGGACAAAATGGGATATTTTCGAGTCAAGAGCTACAAAATTAGAGGCCACATAAAAAAAGACAAAAGAGAACACAAGACTTAGAAGACACAATTGAAGTATTCACCGCAATGCTAGTAAATCAGGTGCTAATAAAACATCTTACCCAGGATGTGGATGATGAGGATGAAGATGATGTTGAGCTAGAACATGACAAAGATAATAGAGAGGGGACAACAGATAAGAATACCAACCCCCTCTACCTCCTCCAACACAAGGGTCAACCACTGGTGGCAACTTGATGGGGGCCACACAAGGAGAAAAGGGAACTAGCATCCCATCTCCAAGTCAAAGAGAACATCAGAGTGATCAAACTCAATTTGGAAAGATTGGTCAACAAATTAATCAAGAAGCAACCGGGTCACAACAATCTTGAGCTCTAATCATGGCAAATAAGGGTAAATCCATGCTAGTTGATCTAGAATTAGAAGAGGATCCAGACTATTCTACTCTTGACGTCTTAGTGACTTAGTCTACAAGGGGAAAAGGCCCTTGAGATTCAAGATTTTCTCCATGATTATGTGCATACTCAAATCTCTAAGAGATTTCAAATGTTGTATGTTGGGGATAAAGGATGATTGATCAATGGAAGCTGATTAGCTACCATGAACAAGCCATCTGCAAGCTTCCCCCGCACCCCAATACCATCCAATTGTTAGCACGAATTCCAAAATATGTGCTCATTTTAGATTATGTACTTGTAAACCCTCAAGCAAAACAGTTCAAATTCAAAGTTTAGGATTGGAATTGGAAATGCTTCTTGGGAGTCATCCTTCATACCAATGTATGAAAGACATCTGAATGGAAAACACAAATTTCCAAAAAAATATTGCATCAAAAGGTAAGGATGTTGTTAGAGAACAATTCATCTAGTAGCAAAGGACCAAAAATAAGGATGAGCCTTCAAGAATAGAAGATGGTTTTAAAAAAATTGCTTCACCTGGTTCAAGTATTGCAAAATATGATGATGCTGGGAATCAAATAGTGTTGAACTTCATAGATCTAGTTTTTGATTTGCTAATCCTCATGTATGCCTTACCTATGAAAGATGATGAATTGTGTTGAGCATACCAACAAAGGTACCAAATACAATGAGCCAACATACCAACAAAGGTACCTTAAAATTGTAGATCATTTCAAGGAATGGTATGAACAAAGTAAGATGTTGGGTTGCTTGGAAGAATGTTCTTAATGAGACTAAATAGAAGAACATTTCAAGGAATGGTATGAACAAAGTAAGCTGTTTGGGTTGCTTGGAAGAATGTTCTTAATGAGACTAAATAGAAGAACATTTCAAGGAATGGTATGAACAAAGTAAGTTGTTTGGGTTGCTTGGAAGAATGTTCTTAATGAGACTAAATAGAAGACAACAATTTCAAAGCTGAAGGATGACTTGACAATCTTCAGAGGTATAATGACACAGTGGAGGAACCAAATCTGCACATGGATTCGGTGCACCAATGAGCTACTTCAATTTCCTATTGAAGCATCTAGATTATGTAAAATGAGTCGAACAACAAAGCAGCATATGAACCTCAATTCAGACAAACAAATGAAATTTTATTTCACTCTCGGATCAAGTCTAACCAACCACATTTAGATGGCTGGATTCACAGCACATTAATCTGTCATAAGCTAGAGAGAGCAAGACTCACCAGGGGAAAGAGGACTCTCTATGACACTACAAAAAATATTGGGAATTCTTTGACATCATTCAAAGTTGATATGATGACTGATTGTAGGGAGCGGCTAGAGTAGGAATCCATCTATCGGCTCATCTAGAAGGAGAGCTTGAACCATTGCTCAAGGAACAAGTCAACTTGAGACACTTCATGCCCCACCTTGTACAATTCAAACGACAACACAGAAGAAGGCTCTAGGTAAGAGGAAGTAGTGACATTTTAGAGAAGCCTAGGATGAGTTGTAGAAGAGCAAGATCGTAGGAAAGTGGGTGGATGAAGGGCCATCTCCATGGATATCAGTTACTATCACATGCATATTTGTAATTTTGGAATATGCCAAAATTCAAAGAAAGGGAAGGAGGAATGTAGATAGTGGGAATAAGTCTAAGTTGGGCGCTAGTGCATAGACAGATCACTTAGTCAAATTTGGCAATTATCGGATGTAATTACCACCATAATTGTATAGTGCACAATCAATCAGAGTCTAGTCTAGGTACCTATAAATAGGACACACGACTCCATTTTGTGGGTTGTCATTCCATGGTCTAGAGTCAACCATTGTAATTTCTAAGCAGTTATTTTAGCAATCATTGCGCTCTCTTGTAGCTTCATTTGATACTAGTAGTTAAACTACTTCCAACATATGAATATATTAGTTCCATTATCTTTTTTAGTCTCTATCTTTGCATTTATCAAATTCTTGTGCTATCTAAAGCCTAATCTAAACTGATAATTAACTCAAGTATTCAACATGGAATGGTTGTCAAAAGTGACCAATTGCAATGGCTCAACTTTGAGGGTTTTCGAAGAGTGCTTTAGAAGAAAGAAGAAGGGAAAAGGTCCTTCTATGATCACAGAACCAATAGTACTAAACAAACAAAGAGGGGGTTCTATTCTTAGCATATCACGATTGATGGAACTTTTTAGTAAAAGGTCCTATTATTAATGCTTAGGATATCATCCATGTATTGGTAGGTATATGAAAAGAGGTTTAACTTGTGAAGAGATTCTTTGTCATCCATGGTTTTTAAGAACTTTTTGTATTCAAAATATGCAAGGTATATTTTGTACATTATAGGTGAGCAAGCAGAGCCCATTAGGATGCCTTGACATTGTTTAGGTCTTTTATAGATCTTTTGACCAGTTTGGGACTATGAGGCAATGAGATTTTTGAGAACCCTTGTAACATAGCATTTTCAAAAGCCATTTTGACTATTTCAAGTAAGATATCAATAAGGCTTCCTTGATAAGAAGAATTTTTTTGTAGCATTGATTGATATCCACACAAAAAATCTAGTGTGGAAGGTTTAGAGTTACTTTTGTGAAGTACTTGCTAAGCCAAAACGGGTTTTAGTTAATTTTTAGGAAGTCTTTGCAGACTTTTTGTTTTTTTCCACAAATGAGTTCAAACTCTAAGAGAACAAGACCAAGACAAGAAGTGGTCTTTTGGGATATTAGTGTATATGCCATTAGAAGCATCAATAATCCATCTAAACTTATGTTTGTGAATTTTACAAGTAGGAAACAAAACATGCAGTTTACTTAAATACCTAGCGTAGTCAATATTGTTGTAATGGTCAAGGATAAAAGAAAAGGTAGCATTGGGGGTTAATATATGCCAGAGACAAACTCAACCACTATAATTCTATTGTGGTCTGCAGCCCAAGAAATCCTTTTACACATAGTCGTACAACTATTGGAAGCTTTATCCAATCCAACAATCAACCATTTTTGTGAGAAAGTTTGAAAATAGCAACTTATTTTTGGGGTAATGCAAGAGTTCTTGTGACAAAAATCCATTTGTGATGGTAGAAGAGAATTTTTTTGTAAAAAGCACTTCTTTACAAGATTTTCTAAGTCCATTTGGAATTTCAACTCCAGTCGGTTTGTATTTGGAATGTCAACTCCAAGTGTGTTGACAATTTCAGTCAAGTAGTCAAGCAAGGCTAAAAGGGCTATGATGGATTATTTGGAAACAAAGGAATGTGATTTTACCAATTAGAACTAATCTTCCTAGTCTTGAGATTGTCTATAATCTTTAAATCACAAGTGCAAACATGTTTACCAAGCCCTTGAAAGTTCCTACATAAGACTTATCATACTATGAGCAACAACATTCTAAACATAACTCATTTTGTAGGAAATCAGTGTTGTAAATCAGATTTTTCATAGAATGATGATAAGTGCATCCAATTGTGACATTGCTTAACATATCATGGTGATATAAAATCATCAAAAAATTCACAAAATATGTATTTAAAAGAAAACAAATGGAAGTTGGGTAGATAGTCTGTGAGGATTTGCATTTTGTTTCATGATTGGCTATGAGCATTAGTGTTCCTTGGCTTAATAAAGTCCCTTGCTTGGAGGTATTACACCTATTCTTGACTAAGGATTACTAGAGGATGAAGCGATATTCTCATTGTGATATGGCTCCATAACCACTGGTGGGTTAGGATCGTATGCATGGGAATACCCATAGATTTCCTCTTTGTAATACGTGTGTATGGGCACTATGGAATTCTTTTCTGGGTATTGGTCTGGATAAACATACCTCACAATTTTCTGGTCTTCACCTAGCACTGGTGGTTGGTGTCCAACCACTTGTCTCAGTCTTTCAACTCCTAGTCGTTGATTCATTGGTCCAAAAGCATATATTGGTTGTGGTGGTGCTGACCCATTATGTTGATATTGAGAATTCACTGGTGGGCTAGGATGGTACTGTAGGTTAGTCTAATAAGGCCTTTCCTTCACTTGGCCTCTATTGTAGTAACATTCCTCAGTGGCAAGGTTAGTCCACTTATGATCAATGGCACACCACTTCTGTCTAGGATATTATTGTGGAAACATGGGACACTGATGGATCGTTGGATGATCTCCTCCACATGTCAAGAAACATTTCAACAGTGGTATTCTCTGGTGTTTGATTCTCAAGGTCTGATCCATTCTTTTCATAATTTCATTTGCAAGATGATCCATGTTCATTGGTGTCTACTTTAGTGGTGTTGTTTTTGTCGTATTTGATCCGCTAGCTGTAGATCGAGAATTTGTTGAGAGAGCATCCACATCCTATGATACTTTTCCATGGATCTGGTAGTTGTCTACTAAATAGATAGCTTCTCTTGTGACCTCATATAAAGTCACTATTTGCCTATCTTCTTGGGGTTTCTCACGTGGAGGACATCTTTCAATATACTGCTTGAATTGCAATGCACCCTTTTGTACTCTCTCATTGTCTTTATGCTTGAAAGAATGGATTCGCGACACTGTGTTCTCAGGGGGTGCATCTTTAAGAAACTATTTATATAACGTGCGTTCAAAGGGTACCTTTACTTACATGCTTAAGGTAATAAAGTGAATGCTTGATCCCTTTTTTCTTAAAAAACTTATGGTTTTTTCCTTTAAATCAATTAAATAACCCCTTCTGTTAATATAATCCTATTTAAAATTTCAAAGTTTGGTAATTAAAAGACCCATTCATTTAAACTCACGTGGTAACTTACATGTCTAAAAGGTGAACCCCCGAGAGTGTGTTGTGCTTAGTCCCTTGCATGGAAAACTCCTCCACAAAGTCTTACAATAGCGCTTCTATGTTTTCATAGTCTTCCTTTTTCAAAGGCTAGAACCATGTAAGGGTGGTGCCTTCCAAAGTCAATCCAAAACAGGTCCAAAACCTTCAAACTAAATGTGGAAATTTGTGATTTGTCAACTCTCAAAACCTGCTTAAACAGTGCAAAATGTGCATGGGGATCCCTCAATCCGATATACTTTGATGCCATGCATTTTGCGACCTGAGACGGATGCATATGCCTTGGCTCAATGACATATCTCTTCACTCTCGGAGCTCTTGAAAAATATTCCTCATACACTATAGATGTTGGTGCTCTAGGTACTATTCTCGATACTTCTCTTGTAGTTACATCTAACACTCCTCGCTTGATATGTGAGGCATAGATGGCCTTGGAATTCCCATAAATCCACCTCTATCTGTTGTTCTCTCTTGATGAGTATCCTCCACTACGGTTGTTCTTGTGGTAGAATATTCTCTTCTAATGCTTGGTTCTTCTCTCAGTCTTGTTAGTGTTTCAACAATTCCAAGTATGGCTATTAATGTTCCTGGCTCTAGGCTTACACTCGGAACACTAGGCATGGTCAATTGGTCAATCACTGGAATCCCACGATAAGTGAAGTGAACAAAGATCTAATTGGTTTTTGATGAGAAAATTGCAATCACTTTCTATTTACAAGGGTTTAAAAGATCTCTCTAGCATCTCCTTCCAAGCTAACATATTCTGAAGCTCCACACATCCACAAATGAGCTTTATAGTTCAACCATGCAAGTACTTTAGACTTTATAGCAGCTACCACATCAAAATCCTCTACAGGAGTCCTCTGTATGTCTCTATAGCCATGGTCTCTTAAATTGATGCAAGTAGTGGTTTCCACATGGCACAAGTGGATGTAATCATAGCCCAGTCTTAAACCACCTTTAGCTGGCGCATGAATAGTCTTCCTAGAATAACATCATAGTTATTCTTAGATCAAAATCTACGACTACAAATGTATGCTCATACTCAATTCCACAAGAATTCATCACCACCTGCTCCAAAACTCTAATAGGATTTGTGGTGTAGCAATCAACTAACTGTAATTTCATTCATGTTTGTCTAAGGACATGTTTTCACCATTTCTCCCAAATCACTTCAGTGGCAATGACAACTCCTACACCATTGTCTAGAATAATATTTGTTTCTATTCTTGGATCCTCTATGGGCAATGTGGTGTCCCCTTCTTCCCCTTCGCACTAATCACCAACTTTGTTTATAGGAACTAGATTTGCATCCATTTTGGGATGGCTCCAATCCTCCATTTCTTGACCTATTGTCTCAATAGGATCTTTGATTCCCATTTTCTCAATACATCTACTGACATCCCTCCACATTTGAGGTCTAAATTTTAGTAGCTCAGCTACTGTTACTGTGCATGTTGTTAGTGTTTATATAAATTCTTACAATCCTTGAGAATCTATGATTGGATTATGAGATCTTCTCTAAGATGGAAAAACCATAACATCGTATCTTTCCTCATATGGTCCTAAGTAGGATGGAAGCTCCTTAAGGGTTTCCTCTCTATTATCCTCTGATATCTCTGTTCCTTGCTCACCATACATGGATTGCATATCAACATCCCTCATGCCGCCCTTGTGAATATCAACTTCTACAGTAGGTGTTGATTGCCACTGATGACTGCCATCTCTAGCCTTACTAACTATGTCCCAAAGTTCTTCTAATGCTTGTTTATGTGTGGCCACTCCATGGATGTACGTTGAGTGCGGATTTCCATTGTATGTGAGATTGTGGAGCCATTTTGGCATTTCTATTCATTGGCATTGAGTTGTGTTCTGGTTCATGGTTTGGAGTCCTCTTTCAGAGACTATAGAGGTTGAGGTTTACTCCCACTTTGCCATAACTTTTGTTGACAGATTTTGGTCAGTTTGTAGTGGTTGAGAGCTTCTCCCACTTTGGCATCTTGGATTCAGTTTTGATATTTGAGATTTGCAATGAGATTTTGCTCCAGTTGAAGAGGAGACTCTGCCGGTTTTTCACCAGGTTTTACATTTTGTGATAGGTGTTAGAAAGCTAGTTTAGCTAGGTTTTGGCTTGTGCCTATGCGGATGGTCATTTTGCTTGCGCTCTCATTGTGTATGGTCACTATTTATGTGTGATTGGTCCTTGGTTTTGGTAGAGGGGTATGTGATGTTTTCCATAGTTTCGGTGGCAGGTGTTTAATCAATTGGTTTTCTTTTGCATTGTGTTGAGCGGTTATGCTCTTGTAGACAGTGTATTTACATATTGTGTGGGTTGATCTATAGGCTTGTTTTGTGCTCAGTTATGGCATCTTGCAATGATAGTTAGTCAATAGATACCTAGATTGGTGTATTAGGTAGACCTCAGAGGCACAGACATGTGGTTTGTTGGCATTGTGGTAGACAAGGACACATGAGGAAACTTTGTTTCAAGCATTGGAGACAAAAAAGACTCCATTGGTTGCTACTGAGAGTATGAATGTGGTACACACTCCTACTTCTGTAGGTTCACCTAGACATACATGGACTTTGTCTCATGATTAGAAATTGGACATCAGTGCTTTACGCCATGTTACTCCTTGCAGGGAGTGGTTTATCACGTTTTCTTCTTTGAGAGGTGTTCATGGTGTGGGTGACATTCAATTGCATTTTTCCAGTGGGAGTATGGTTGTACTCCATGATGTTCATTATGTGTCTGATGCTCATAGGAGTTTGATCTCCATCTCGCAACTTAGAGATCATGGGTGTCATGTTCAGTTGATTAATGAGTGTTACTTTATGAGGAGAGGTTCTCTTGTGATAGGGCAAGGCCATCGTGGTGCTATCTCTTGGGCCTATCATCCACAAACGGATGACCAAAGTGAAATAACTAATCTAACGATTTTTGAATCTACTAAAAGCCTATGTCATGGAAGTAGATCAACGTTCTCAATGAGAGAAGTACCTACCTCTTATAGAGTATGCATACAATGACATTGTACATACTTCTGTGGGAAAAGCACCTTTCGAGGTTAAAGAGGGAAGATCCAAAAGTCCCTTACTACTTAAATTATATGGGAAGATATTCACCTACTGATGAAGATAACCGAGACTTACAAGAATCTTTTCCAAAGATTAAAAAGGTTATATCCATCTCACAGCAAAGGCAAAAAGGGATGCTGCTAATAAGCACAGAATAGCCTTAGCCTTTAAGAAAAATTATTGGGTCTTGCTAAAGTTTCTCAGGGTTCATCTAAGGCATACTACGGTCAAGAATCCTACGAGCCACCAAGAGTATTATGCTAAACTAGAAAAAAGATACTATGGTCCTTTCTTTTAAAATTATTAAGCCAATCAATGATATGGCTTATTAGTTAAAGTTGCCCAACCATTGGCTCATTCACAATGCTAACCATGTGAGCTTACTCAAGCCTTACAAAGGAGAGCCACCAAAAGAACCAAAAATGGAGGACCCGCCAGAGATTGAAGATCAAGAAGAGGTGTTGCAGCCCAAATCGATTCTTCGACACGAAGACAAGGTACTAAGAAACGGTAAAGTTATCCAAATGATATCTTGTTAAGTTTAAGAATTATACTTTTAAAGATGCTAGATGGATGCAAGGAACCTAGCTTAAGTATAATATGAACCTTCTCAATGCTTCCAATGCTAGACTAGAGTAAGCAAATGAAAATGCATTTTAAATGAACAATGTTTTTGTCTTATAAGACTCATTCTCTTTCTCTTATTGTGCACAAAATTTAAGAAGTATTCATGCTTAGGATCATGTTTGTGCTGACAACGTCTCCCAAACACCAAGTAGAACTTGTCACTCTACTTTGGAAGTATAATATGGACTAAAGAGCACACATGCTTGCGGCAGCTAAGTCTCTTGAGCAGCAAATGGATTAGTCATCCATTCTAGAATGATGTCGTAGGGTAAAAAGGGATCCTCTACCCGCTAAGAAACATGGACTAATGACTAGGCTTTATCTTCTCTACCTCATAGTCGAGGACAACTATGATTTCAAAAGAGAGGTAATGTCATAAAATATAACATCTAATTTTATTAAATGATTTTCTCATATTAAATTGATCATTTAATGTGTGAAGATAAAAGGGGAACAAGAGTTAGGATATAGATATGTGCTTTTAGACCTATCTCAACAGAGGACAAAAAGGAGAAATGGTTTCATCTTAATAGGGGTCCAAAAGGAGACGGTCTATCAAAGAGCAATGTGCAATAAGTGCTTCTAGATTTACCTCAGCAAGGGACCAAGAGGAGAGATGGTTACATCTCAATAGGGGTCCAAAAGGAGGTAGTCTATTAAAGAGCAACGTGCATCTAATGGATCTTAAAAGACCTTAGGCTTAGCTTCATTAAAGACCTCCAAAATTTAGTGTTAAAAAGTTATTTGACCTTAGTTAAGCTAGGGCTAACCTTGAGGTGGGAATCCTACCCAAGCATGAGGTGCTTGTTGGCTTGTTAACTAAAGTTTTTAAAGTGTTTGTGGGAACCTTGCCCAAGCTTGAGGTGATTCTCGTGCTTAAATGACTAAGATTCTTGAAGTGTTCAATTCAAAGATAAACTCTCAAGAGGCATAAAGGGTTTCCATGCTTAATTGACTAAGTGCTTGAAGTGTTCAATTCAAACCAAATGAATTAAGAAGCATAATAGACACATGTCAAAATCTTCCACATGTGGCCCTCATGATGTTCTTGAATCCTATTGGTTAGACTTTAAAGGGGTCCAATGAGAATTTAGATGCATAAAAATAAATAATTAAGTTCCTTCTCTCAAAGAAGAAAAAGAGGACACATGTCCAAATGATATAATTAAATAATGATAGAGAGAGGGGGGGGGGGACCAAGCTTGAGAGGAGGTATACTCTCCCACACACGTTCTCTCATTGTGTGGAGTGCAAAGTGCATGAGCTCCATCTCCTTCTCCAAGCTTGTTAAGAAGTGGAGAGCCTACACCAACACTCTTGGCTATGGAACGCAAATCCAACCAAGAGCCATGCTTCAACGCTTAAGCTTGCCATCTTCTTCATCTTCATTACTATGCTATTATGCTATGCTAAGCAAGAAGAGTGATGATAAGTGAGGAACTATTTCTTTCTCCTATGAGTGATTCTTCTTCCTCTTTCCTACCCTCATTCCCCGCTAGCTCTCTCCACCTTCGAAGGTGTTTGAGGCCTTGGGACTGAGGCATGGGATAGTTAATGCTTTTTGAAAACTTTATGTTATGCTCGTGATGCATGAATCTTTCCATCTTCATAGCATCACCAAGGTCACAAGGAACACAAAGATTGTATTGTACCAAGTCTCTCTTGATGGGAGAATCTATAATACAAACACCTTTTGGAGGGGGGACCGCCGGCTCCAAGTAAATCCGGTCCTCAACTATTGCCATCTTCTCTAATACTCTCTCTCTTGCAAAAGTATTGTTCATGCCAAGTTAATTAAGTACTATGTTCATGTTGCTACCATAAGTTCACCCTCTATGTTCTCAAAGTAATCTCAAAAAAATGCTACTTTAATTCTCTTAATTCTGCTATTCTCAAAGTTCATAGGCCATTTCCATTACATTTTCCACTTGCTATCCCCAAAGGTAGTGTGATAGCCATCAACATCTAGCTGTCCAGTGCTTATCATGCTCTTCTTGAGCTCGGGTACATGCCTTACATGATGCAATGTAAAATATGATCCATGCTGAAATTTCACTTCACACTGCTGATTCCCTCAATATCACATGCATGGTTGTCCCCCAATTGAACAACACCCTGTCTGCCATCATTGTAGATAGAGAGCCATTCATGATGTGGTGTCACATGGAATGAAGCACTTGAATCCAAAATCGAGGTGCGCATGTCATCATTAGAACCAAAACCCAAATATTGTGCACTAAAAGAAGAAGCAAAGAAAATATCATTGCCACTGTCCACATGACTGACTACATTGATTTCCTCTATCTTAACCATGTTCTTCTTTTCAGGTTGACCATCCTTCTTCTCATCCCTGCTATCATCAAAAATTTACCTTGCCTTTCTCTTTCTTCCACTTAAAGCAATCATGCTAAAGTGTTCTTTCTTGCCACAATGATGGCACTCAACATCTTTCTCACGAGATTTGTTGTTGCCTCTATTTTCCAATTTTTCCTTTTGCTGAAATCTACCTATGGTATGCAATGCATTGGAAGACTTATTATTTGCAATATTATGTGTGTTTAGCTCTTCCATTAGCAAAGATCTCCACATCAGAATACATCAGTATTGCATTGGAGTTGCTCATGGTTGTCATGAATGTATCCCAACTTTTAGGTAAAGTGCATAGTAGGAAAGTAGCTTTGAATTCATCAAGTGTTGAATTTTAGAGTAACCAACTGGTTGAAAATTGAGTTGAACTCATGAAGAAGTATAGTCATGGTTGTACCTTACTTCATCCAAAGGTCCATCAACTTCTTCAACTAGTAAACCTTTCTAAAAGCATTTTTCTGAGCATACAACTAGTCAAGTCTAGTCCACATAACATAGGCAGAATTCAACTTCTCTATGTTGAATAGCAAAGAGTTAGAAACTGAAAGCTCTATCGTAGATCATGCAAGCTCACCCAAATCTTCCCAATCTGATTGCTCTATATCTATTGGTCACACGCCCTTTCTCTTTATAGGCTTCACCTGTTTCTTCTGCACCAAGACATTGTAGCATTGTTTGTGCCATATGGGAAAATTGTGTGCACCCTCAAGCTTCTTGATGTGCAAAAGATTGCTGCTATCCCTGTTGCTTGCCATGACTTCAACCCAAAAAAGTAAATTGAAGCGTTTTTTTATTGGAATCTTAAACTCTGTCTATAGCACTAATAGATACTGACAAAGAAGCATTAGATTACTTGCACAAACTATTCTGAGCCAGTCTCAAAAATCTACAAAATTTAGATTATCCAGCAATCTGATTCAGCTGTAGCAATCTAATACACCTTCAAAATTTTGGATTAAGCTTTAGCAATTTGGATTTCAATCTTTTGCACTTTTGGTATAAAACTTTTGAGCAATTCTGAATATTTCAAAAATCAGGTCCAGCCAGCATTGAAAGAAGGTTCTAGCACACTCTAGGAAACCCTTGCTTGAAACACTTGCTACTTGCCTAACTCAAAATTGAGTTACCAAGCTTACATATTTGAGAGCTCGAAGCTCATAAGCACCTCGAGCTTGTGTACACCTTACACAGAACTGATGCTCCACCTGCAAGACCAAGATGACCTTGCTTTGAATTTCGCACACTATTGTAGTGACAAAGATTGCCTGCACACTCTGATGTTGAGCCAGATTTTTGATGATCAATCAAAACTCTGCTCCCAAAACACAGCTTTGATGATGATCCACCCTCACCGCACCAACTTGTGAAACCACAACTCTGATACCAGTTTGTAAGGATCGAGTGAAGCTCAAACTGTAGATTCAAACTCAGTAATTTGTTCAATGTGTGGATCCAGACTCAGAAGTCTATAGAATTTAGACACATTAGTGTGATTGTACTACACAATCAAACGTAGCAGTAAAGTGATGGAGATGCACGCACATTACATGAGCATAAGTTAGAGATGGAGAGGATAGCTTCGATACAATGTTTGTGGGTACAAAAGAGTTGTACCTCTTTAGGTTTTTTTTTAAAGATATAGTGTAGGATTATACAACCACTCGATAAGGGTGCAAATATAAAACCGTCAAATAAGGGTCTGGATGGGCACATGGCCCTTTATCCCAACAGTACTTTTGCAATATTGCTTTGCTGGCTTCATTTTAGACTACAACCAACTTTCAAAGAACATCTTCAAGTGGACATGAATAAGAGTAAAGAAGGGACAACCATGGCTATAAATAAGAGTGGATTGGACTAAGGCCACTTACAAATTGTTTAATTACAAAAACATTGTGAAGGCACACTAGTTTTGTGAGTCAAGTCTTGATCTCAAGTTCCCTACTCAACAAATAGCAAGAGGTCAATTCACATAGTAGAAACAAGAACATGGTAATTAAAAAAGGAAAAGATATGGACATACCTCTCTCTCTCTCTCTCTCTCTCTCTCTCTCTCTCTCTCTCTCTCTCTCTCTCTCTCTCTCTCTCTCTCTCTCTCTCTCTCTCTCTCTCGTCCTAACCATGATATCCTATCAAGAGCTTTGGATACCCCACTATGGTGCATTTTTTAGGGTACCACATGCTACACATTCACCAATGTGCTCTCGGACAAGCTCATTGGAAATTTTGTGTGCTTTTGTAACCACAACACTTTTGAAATGCATTTTGAACAAAGCATTTCCAAGCTCAACATGTGTCTACAATAGCCTTTGACTAGTGATCTCATCATGAATTCTCTCACCCATGTGAAGCTCTTGAATAAGGCCAAAAGCCCTCAAGGTTTAAGCATAGATGATAGCATTTGAAAAAAACAATTCCCTTTGCATTGATTGGGCAACCCAGAGCTTGCCTCCCATAGTCATGCTAGGCATATATCCAACCAATGCGCTCCACAACATCCTAGAGAGGATGCCCATCAAGAATTTCTTGTGGTGTCGTGAAGGCACCACATGTGGTTCACATTTTGATCAAAGCACCACCAAGAACAACATATTTCTCCAACATCCCATGATTAGGAATCTCATTAGGAATTTTTTTGGTCATGTGAAGGTCTTCCATAAGGCCACATGCCTTCAAGGTGCAAGAAAAGGTGAATTCATTTAACGAAAGGACTTCCCTTTGCATTTCATTAACTTCCTTGCAAAAACCATGTTGGTCATATCTTGTAGGCAACATATTCCAAGTGATGTCATTCCAAAGAGGGTGCCCAATAAGAATGTTTTGTGCTTCCATGATGGCACCACATTCGGCATACATATCAACCAAAGCCGATTCCCTCAATATCACATGCATGGTTGTCCCCCAAATAAACAACACCCTGTCTGCCAACACTATAGCTAGAGAACCATTCCCGATGTGGTGTCACATGGAATGAAGCATCTGAATCCAAAATCAGCAATTAAAGATTATCCACTAGAAGAAGAAGCAAAGAGAATATCATTGTCATTGTCCACATGACTGACTACATTGATTTCCTCTATCTTAATTGTGCTCTTCTTTTTGGGTTGACCATCCTTTTTATCATCCCTGCTATCATCAGACTTTTTACCCTTGCCTTTCTCTTTCTTCACTTAAATCAATCACACTTAAAGCGTCCTTTCTTACCACAATGATGGCACTCAACATCTTTCCCGTGAGATTTGTTAATGCCTCTTTTTTACAATTTCCCCCTTTGTTGAGATCTACCTCTGATATGCAATGCACTGGAAGACTTATTGGCTGCAATATTCTATGTATTCAGCTCTTCCATTAGCAAAGAGCTCTCGACATCAAAATACATCAATATTGGAGTTGCTCATGGCTGTCCTGGATGTATCCCAACTTTTAGGTAAAGTGCATAGTAGGAAAGTAGATTGGAATTCATCATCAATGTTGAATTTCAGAGTAACCTGGTGGCTGAAAACTAAGTTGAACTCATTAACATGTATAGTCATGGCTGTACCTTCCTTCATTCAAAGGTCCATCAACTTCTTCAACCAGTAAACCTTTCTAGCAACATTTTTTGAGCATACAACTCCTCAAGTCTAGTCCACATAGCACAGGTAGAATTCAAATTCTCTATGTTGAAAAGAAAACAGTCGAAAAGTGAAAGCTCTATCGTAGATCGTGCAAGCTCATCCACATCTTCCCAATCTGATTGCTCTATGTTTGTTGGTCGTACCCCTTTTGTCTTGATAGGCTTCACCTGTTTCTTTTGCACCAAGACATTGTAGCACTATTTTTGCCATATGGCAAAATTGTGTGCACCCTCAAGTTTCTTGATGTGCAAAAGATCGTTTCTGTCACTATTGCTTGCCATGACTTCAACCCAGAAGAAAAATAAATTGAAGCCTTTGTTGACCAAAATCTTACACTCGATTTATAGCATTGATAATCGCTCACAAAGAAGCACAAGATCACCTGTACAGACTGTTTAGAGACAGTCTCAAAACTTGAACTACAGATTCAGACTCAACAGTTTGTCCAATTTGCAGATTCAGACTCGGTAGATTGTAAAATTCAGATGATCCAGCAATCTAATTCAACTACAAAAATCCAATTCAGCTTTAGCAATTTGGATTTAGAACTTGTGCACTTTTGGAATCAAATCTTTGGAGCAATTCCAAATATTTCAAAAATTAGATCCAGCCAGCACCAAAAAAAGGTTTTGGCACACTTTCAAAAACCCTTGTTGGAAACCCTTGCTACTTGCCTAACTCAAAACTAAGTTATGAAGCTTACAGATCTGAGAGATTGAAGCTCATAAGCACCTCAAGCATGTGTACACTCTCCGTAGGTCTGCTGCTCCACCTAAATCTTGCGCACTATTGCATTGATAAAAACTGCTTGCACACTCTCATGCTGAACTAGAATTTTGCTATTGAAACACAACTACGATGTGTACACTCTCCGTAGATCTGCTGCTCCACCTAAATCTTGCGCACTATTGCATTGATAAAAACTGCTTGCACACTCTCATGCTGAACTAGAATTTTGCTATTGAAACACAACTACGATGTTAATCCACGCTCACTGTGCCAACTTGTGAAACCAACGCTCTGATACCAGTTTGTAAGGATAACGTGAAGCTCAAACTGCAGATTCAAACTTAGCAATCTAATCAATCTGCAAATTCAGACTCAATAGTCTGCAGATTTCAGACACAGTAGTCTGACTATAATGTAGAATCAAACTCAATAGTATAGTGATGGAGATGCAAACACAAAAGTTAGAGATGGAGAGGATAGATTCGACACAATTTTTGTGGTTACAAAAGAGTTGTACCTCTTTAGTTTTTTCATAGATATAGTGTAGGATTATACAACCACCCGATAAGGGTGCGAATATACAACCTCCCAATAAGGGTACGGATGGGCACGTGGCCCTTAATCCCAATAGAGGCAAATTTTACCCTACCCTCCCCATCTCAACCCCTCTAAAATCGATAAGAGTTATAACGTCAGATGCAAAGTTCATAGTTTGTAAGACGGGCCAATGCATGTGAATGCTCAACCAAGATAAGAGGTGTTAATCGTGCCTTTGAAGAGGGGGTTTGAGTTTACAGTAAGCCCTCGCTTGTGCGAAAGGCTTCTTACAAGATAACAATGATCTCTTCATTCACATAATTAAGGGAGGGCTTGTGAGTGGTCAACACATGTTCTATTTCAAATTTAGTTTGGACAAGAATCCTCCAAGATTCTACTACATACGAGATCTTTCTTAGGCCTACCTACACCAACCCACTGTGTGGGTGACCTAACTTTAGAACAAGTAGGGGTACTAGTAACAAGATTCTAGAGATTTGAGGTGGAACGCTTAAACTAGTTGAATCCTCCGAGGGTGGAGATTACTAATACTAGGATCTTTGCATGCAAGGAGAGAAGAGGTGAAAGATGCAATTTCTAGAGGAATCCCAAGCTCCGAACGAATTTTTTTGAGCGATGATAAAATCGAGCAAGTTGATGAGAGGGACTTTATCAAAACACACATAGTCAAGAGTGAGGGAGAAGTGAGACCTACATCAAGAGAGAGAAAGAGACAGAAAAATTTGAATTGTAGAAAATGGTGTCGCGTGTGTAGCTCTAGTAAAGAGAGCCCCCCCCCCCCCCCCCCCCCCCCCCCCCCACAACCTACCTTGCTCCTCCTCGCTCTCCCCGTCGTCTTTCCTAGCGTGATCCCTAGCCGGCTCCTTGTGTCCCTTCGATGGGCTAGCATGCCGGGCATGTGCCTCCTTTTGCCCCCCCTTTTCCTTTTCATTCCCCTTTTCACTAGCAAACCTTCCAAAGGACCTTTCTTGATTCCACTTGAACAATTGCTTTCAAAATTAAGCTCACATACGAAATTCCATCAAGAGTGCTTCGCCGCTTTCAATTCTGGAGTAAAAGTATCACTTGTTTGCTTGCCATCAAACTCACGTAGAGAGATTCTGCAATCAATCATTTCAGCTAACCACTCCACCCTCGTTACATCTGCGACAGCTGGGTGATCTCCTTTTTTTATAAAAATGTATGTCATCGCAAGTCCTTTTCCACCTATGGGCCTCAATGCCACCTGTTCCTTTGCCTCTAGTCTCTCTTTGTAAGACTCTATCATGTGCCTCCATGTCACTTCTAGCCTCATGACACACTACTCCTAGTTTTGCAAAAAGTTTCTCCTTATCATTCCAATTCATTCGCTTCCCAAGGAAGCCTTTTCTTTTTCATTTCATTTCCAAGGTATCTTGTGGTGATTCCCATTAAATCGAAATGGGTTCATCCCTAATTACTCGCTCAATTCCACTTGAATTAATAGGAATCTTTTGAGATTCTTTGGCTCTCCCTCCTTTTCCATTTGGAATAATGTTTTCGCTCATGGTGGTTCTCGTGCACCCCGCCCTCCGTTGGTCGAGACGCTACCGCCAAAGTGTGCCCCCATCCCTCCCTTCCACGGGAGTCATCTCTTCCCCTGCTACCATGATGGTGATGATTGCACCTCCGTTGGTCGAGACGCTACCGCCAAAGTGTGTCCCCCATCCTTCCATCCCTCCCACAGGGGTCATCTCTTCCCTACTGCTGTGATGGCGACGATTGCACCCCCCACAACTACTGATAAAGATCTATCACATGAGAGGGGGAGAAATAGATATTAAATTTTCCACTCGGGGATTTCTTGTAGCGAGAGAAGAAGAAGATGCAAGAAGCCTGAAACATCCTTGCATCGAGAGAGAGAGAGAGAGAGAGAGAGAGAGAGAGAGAGATACGCCGCTCGAGATCTGCAAGCACGCATGCGTGCACACACACACACATCGTCTCTCCATAGCCATCGTAACCGCCTCAGAAGCTTTGAGGGACAAAGACTGAATTTGAAGCATTCAATTGAGTTTCAACCCTCATCGGGCAACACAATGGGCCGTACACTGCTCATCAAGACATGCACAATGCACCCCCCTCATATTCGAGTCGACCTGAGAAAAATCTATCTCTCTCTCTCTCTCTCTCTCTCTCTCTCTCTCTCTCTCTCTCTCCATTGCATGCCCTATGGAGTTTTCTCACTCCACTGGCTTTTGCTTTTTTTTTAAAGGCATCCCCTTTGATTCACTTGAAAGAAAACCATCCAAAATCCTTTTAAAAAGAAAGCTAGACTGAGGTCTCCCCCCTTTTTCGCAGTAGTACGTATTTCATTTAAGAAAGAAAGCTAAACTGAAGTCTCCCAACTTTTTGCAGTAGTACGTGTTTCTTCGATCAGGTCGATCTTGCACGGAGGACATGGTGGATGGAGTGAATGGCTATCCAGCATGGTGGGATTCCCCTGGTAGGTTCTGCTCTTTGACTTTTTTTTTTCTATGTTTAGCTTTGTATAAGTGTTTAGCTGTGTGTATGGGTTTAAGGGCTCCCTATAAAAGCCAATCGCTAGTGTTGTTTGATGGTGATCTCTCTTATGCCCTGGCTTGGTCTGAGCAAGCTTGGTCTTGTAAATGATTTGGTTTACAATTTATTTCTCACTGTTTGTGTTTTTTGCAAAAAGAAAAAGAAAAAAAAAGCTCTTCAATGTGTTTTTAGAAAAATTCCTCCCTCAAAGGGTGTGCGCTGTCGCACATCCTTTGAGGGAGATTTCTTTTACTACATACACACACACACACACACACACACACAGAGAGAGAGAGAGAGAGGGGGGGGGGGGGGGGGGGGGGGGGGGGGGGGGGGGGGGGGGAGAGCACAACTAGGAAAACACATTTTTCCTACCCAATGAAAATAAGGGAAAACTTGAATTTCTCTCGATTTTTAAGTCAAAAATTGAAGCTTTTGCCGGTAATTACATTAAACTCGTATAAATTTCCAAGTTTTCTTAAAAGCAAGTTCAAAATCTAGCCCAAATTTTGCAATTTCAGTCGGTTAAAACACACTTGAGAGTTTCAAAAAAGAAGGTCCATTCACTTTCATATTTTAGAATGGCTTCTAAGTCTCTTGACACACCAAGGCGCCTACCCCACCCTTCTTTTGCAGATGGATGTTAACGTTGTTGCCACACTAGACTTGAAACAAAAGCTACATATTTTTCTCAATGAATGGGAGTAGCTCAGGTGGTTAAACCTCTGGCTTAAACGCTATCTGTCAGGGTTCGACGCCTTTAAAATGAACTCCCGCATGCACTTTTTGTAGCTGGTGGGTGCTTGGAGAATTTGGCTGAGGGTACGAGGCCATCCCTTTGACAAGGGGTGGAGGCCAACTTTTTCCTTTTCATTTGCAAATGACTGGCTCTTCCACCTCTGCATGGAAGAAAACTATAGACATGGTCCCTAGGTGGCCTACCCCCCTCTGCTTCATCCTTGATGTTGAGGATGGGTCTCAAAACCTCACCGCATAGGACAACATGGGCCTATACCATATAAATATTTGCTCGAATTTTGATTCGCTCGAAAAATGTCACTTGGTGTATGGTAAGACTCCAATTTCTACACGAGAGGAGAGAACAAGGAGAAGGGAAATTCTCTCTCTCTCTCTCTCTCTCTCTCTCTCTCTCTCTCTCTCTCTCTCTCTCTCTCTCTCTCTCTCTCTCTCTCTCTCTCTCTCTCTCTCTCTCGCGCGCGCGAGCCCTAGCCCTACTTTCTTCGTGTCTTCCCCCAGGCGTAAGGGCGGCCCTTTGGGGGGCGTTAGCTCCTAGAGATTTGTCCACCTCTCCCATCCAACCCGTCAGCATCCTCACATCCTTGCTTGATAGTCGTCTAGCTTGTCTCGCGGCGGCCTTTGCCCTACAATCAAAAGAGCATGCTCCGGCTCGCTTGCAACAGAGCCTAGCGAGTCGCCATTAAGAGGCTGCTTCGATTCGCTTGTAGCAAAGCCTGCCTCGACTCGTACTAAGAGACTGCTCCCACTCTCCAGTGCACTAGTGCTTCTTTCTACATGTCTGAGGTGCAGTCACGCGCTAACACTTGTTGTGTGTAGCTCTTGGGAAAACAGATCTCGTGCCTCCTATACGATGCGACGCTCATGCAACCAATTACACTCGACAAAGATTCCGAGCATTGGGTGGAGGACACTACAATGTTTTCACTTGGTACCCCAGCCCCATGCACAAGAGCTTCCTTGAGATGGCAGTTGCACCAAGAAAGGACCCCCTTGCCCGCCAAGCTGCAAGAGTTATAGCCCTAGAGGATACGCAAGAAGTAGAGAGCCAAGCTCTCCTTGCAAGATCACATGAAGTAGAAGTCTCCCCCAAGTCTCCATCACACAAAGGCGGCTCAGGAGAAAGTCCATGAGACAACACACCAAAAAATTGACACCAAGATCCAAGCGGGCTGACAAGAATGCCGAGCACAAGAATCTCTTGGCCTCAAGGTTAGGATTGGGGGGCTCCACTAGAGCTTTCGTGTGATGATTTTGTAAACTATCTCCAAAAAGTTTACGTTCCATTCTCATGTGGCCCAAAAGTAGGTAAACAAGGTGAAGTCTTCACAGTGGCCTTCCAAAGGCAAAGGGTGAGCATTGAAGGGTCAGAAAGACTTAGAGAGAGAGAGAGAGAGAGAGAGAGAGAGAGAGAGAGAGAGAGAGGGAGAGACGCTAATTAAGCGTGTGAGAGAGAGGGTTAAAAATCTATTACAAAAATGTGAAAACTCGCGTGACAAACAAGAGAGAGAGAGAGAGAGGGAGGGAGACACTAATCAAGCATATGAGAGAGGGTTAAAAATCTATTTCAAACAGGTGAAAGCTCTCGTGATGCATGAAAAGAGAGAGAGAGAGAGAGAGAGAGAGATGGTACTTCTATATAATAAAAAAAAGCTTTTCCTTAACCCCTTACTCTAAATGATAGATTTACAAAATTTAAGCTGGTAGGTATTAATTGCTATTTATGATTAAAATCACGCAAATTTGAGACTTACGAATTAATTAAGGTACAACAAAAAAAAGCCAAAACAACAATGGGTATCTATTATATTTTATTGAAAAAATTATGTACAAAGCTTTGAAATTCACATGTTAAAAAACATTAAGCTATTAATTGCTTGCCTATGCACTCTGGAAACCTCGATCGAAGGGTTCTAAAAGCATCCCCTCCTTACAATACATCTTGCTCTATCTTATATAAGATGCAAAGAGCCTTAAAGACTATGCATGTTACTAGATAACAATACTCTTTCAAAATGTAGGCATCCCGGACTTATATATTGCATTAAGACCTTGAGAATTGAGAAGATATAATTATGCAAGACAACTTTTCTCACCTTTTGTAACCAATGCACTATGTGAGTGATGTTGGCCATAGCCATCTCTCATGACCCATATGACATTAATTTTTGCTGTGTATGTCACCTACTGACTTTGCCTTTTTTGTACGATGTACAACCAACTCACTATGACACTCATCTTGGCCATGACCATGCCACTTTATAGTTAATGTATTTCAGGAGATAACTTGAGAGAGAGAGAGAGAGAGAGAGAGAGAGAGGGGTCAATAAAGTGAGAGAGATATATATATGTAAAATCTATTTCAAAAAGATACTTTTTCAAACAAAAAATTAATATTTGCAACATGAGATGAGAAGTTGACAATAACCCATTGTTTTTCACCCACTCTACTTTCCCTAAATAATATTTTAATGTCTTCATAATCAAAGATAGGTTTAATAAGTGTAAGAAATAAAAAAACAATTTCATGAAATGCTTTTTAGGAGGTACTTAATTAAAAAGATTTTTTTCACGAATGAAACTATTGCAACATTTCACATCATGGTATCAAACTTCCATGAATGCACTTCTTTTTTAAGCTATCCAAATAAACAAAGACAAAAAAAAAAAAAGATGTAAAGAGAGCTTTAAATGAAAGACCAAATTGCAATGATGAAAAGACCCACTTATAATTTAGAAAGAATATAGAATCTATAAAAATGGTTCCTTTTCAACCCAAATGGACACATCTCCATCACCAACAACCTCTGCATCAATGACTCAAAATTGCACCATTTCTCCACCACCCCCCTATGGCCTTCTTTAGACCAAAAAGAAAGTAAAACAAGGTAAAGATTTACGACGGCCTACAGAAGAGAGAGAGAGAGAGAGAGAGAGAGAGAGAGAGAACTACCTCGACTCCAACGAAGTGAGAGAATGGGGAAGCACTCCCATATCAAAATCCAAAAACATTCAAATGCCACTTGGAGAACATCCTACAATTCAATTCAATGGTAAAGGAATTGCATCAAAAATCTTCGTTTTTCCTTACGTCCTTACGTATGAGTGTTATATTAATTGACCTCATGAAAACATAAAGCATATAAAATATTAGTGAGAGTTTAGAAATTGATCTAATTCTTATCTAAATAAATAAATAAAACAAATTACACAATAAAATGATGCATGCTATTAAATGAAAGAAATCCATAATGTCTTTACGATAGAAATGAATACTGAAAATGTGTAAACCTAATCCCTAATAATAATACATGCACTAAAGTAAGTAACAAGGTGACATTTACGTATCAAAACAAAAAAAAAATTTAAAAAAATCTTAATTGTGGAAAAATTCTAAAGTTAATCCGTAATATTAATAAATACACTAAAGTAATAAGGAGACATTTGCATATCAAAACCAAAAGCTAAAAAAAATTCTTAGTGGTGAAAAAATTCTTTTATTTAAGGATAATTTATAATTTTTTAGTGAATGGCCATCCAGCATGGTGGGATTCCCCTGGTAGGTTCTGCTCTTCGACTTTATGTTTTTGTTTTTGCTATGTTTAGCTTTGTATAAGTGTTTAGCTGTGTGTATGGGTTCGAGGGCTCTCTATAAAACCCAATGGACTAGTGTCGTTTGATGGTGATCTCTCTGATGCCCTGGCTTAGTCTGAGCAAACATGGTCTTGTAAATGATTCAGTTTAAAATTTCTTACTCATTGTTTGTGTTTTTTGCAAAAAGAAAAAAAAAAGCTCTTCAATGTGTTTTAAAAAAAGATTCTCCCTCAAAGTGTGTGCACTGTCGTACATCCTTTGAGGGAGATTTTTTTTACTACAAAGAGAAAGAGAGAGAGAGAGAGAGAGAGAGAGAGAGAGAGAGAGCACAACTAGAAAAATACATTTTTCCTAACCAATGAAAATAAGGGCAAACTTGAATTTCTCTCTATTTTTAAGTCAAAATTGAAGCTTTTGCCGATAATTACATTAAACGCGTATGAATTTCCAAGTTTTCTTAAAAGCAAGCTCAAAATCTAGCCCAAATTTTGTAATTTTAGTCGGTTAAAACACAGTGGAGAGTTCCAAAAAAGAAGGTCCATTCACTTTCATATTTTAGAATGGACTCTAAGTCTCTTTACACATCAAGGCGCCTACCCCACCCTTCTTTTGCAGATGGCCGTTAACGTTGTTGCCACACTAACTTGAAAACAAAAGCTACATATTTTTCTCAGTGAATGGGAGTAGCTCAGGTGGTTAAACCTCTGGCTTAAACGCTATCTGTCAGGGTTCGACGCCTTTAAAATGAACTCCCGCATGCATCTTTTGTAGTTGGTGGGTGCTTGGAGAATTTGGCTGAGGGTATGAGGCCATCCCTTTGACAAGGGGTGGAGACTAACTTTTTCCTTTTCATTTGCAAATGACTGGCTCTATCACCTCTGCATGGAAGAAAACTATAGACATGGTCCCTAGGTGGCCTACCCCCCTCTGCTTCATCCTTGATGTTGAGGATGGGTCTCAAAATCGCACCGCATAGGACAACATGGGCCAATGCCGTATAAATATTCGCTCGGATTTTGATTCGCTCGAAAAATGTCGCTCGGTGTATGGTAAGACTCCAATTTCTACACGAGAGAAGAGAACAAGGAGAAGGGGAATTCTCTCTCTCTCTCTCTCTCTCTCTCTCTCCCTCTCTCTCTCTCTCTCTCTCTCTCTCTCTCTCTCTCTCTCTCTAGCGTGAGCCCTAGCCCTTCTTTCTTCGTGTCTCCCCCCAGGCGTAAGGGCGGCCCTTTGGGGGGCGTTAGCTCCCAGAAATTTGTCCCCCTCTCCCATCCAACCCGTCAGCAGCCTCACATCCTTGCTTGACAGTCATCTAGCTTGTCTCGCGGGCCTCGCCCTGCATTTAAAAGAGCATGCTCCGACTCGCTTGCAACAGAGCCTAGCGATTCGCCATTAAGAAGCTGCTTCGATTCGCTTGTAGCAAAGCCTGCCTCGACTCATCTCACTAAGAGACTGCTCCCACTCGCCAGTGCACTAGTGTTTCTTTCTACATGTCTGAGGTGCAGTCACACGCTAACACTTGTTGCGTGTAGCTCTTGGAAAAACGGATCTTGTGCCTCATACACGGTGCGATGCTCGTGCAACCAATTACATTCACTACAGTGACTTCACTACAACCAATTGAGCAGTGGGTGGAGGACACTACAATGACTTCACTTGGTACCATAACCCCATGCACAAGAGCTTCCTTGAGATGGCAGCTGCGCCAAGGAAGGACCCCCTTGCCCGCCAAGATGCAAGAATTATAGCCCTAGAGGATACGTAAGAAGTAGAGAGCCAATATCTCCTTGCAAGAGCACAAGAAGTTGAAGTCTCCATCACATGAAGGCAGTCCAGAAGAAAGTCCATGAGACAACACACCAGAAAATTGACACCAAGATCCAGGCGGGCTTAGAAGAATGTCGGGAACAAGAATCTCTTGGCCTCAAGGTTAGGATTGGGAGGCCCCACACACCATATAGGAGTTTGATCCCATGAACCATGATGTAAAGTATTGATAAAGGGTCCTTTCATTTAAGGAATTCATAAAGGTTTATTTCACTAATGTGTTTTATTATTTTCTATGTTTAATAAATTTATCTTCTCGCGTAGTAAAATATTTTTTGTTTTAAATTTTAAATTTTATTTTTTTATATTTTATTTCTTTCTTATTTTATTTTGTTTCAAATATTGATGTGAAATGTGTACCTTTCACACTATTTAAGTGGGACCCCTTGCAATATACAAACCATTTGTGATATATGTATAATAGATAATACAATTTTATATTAAAACATAGTAAAAATTCCATGTGATTGTAAGCACGTATTTAAAGTTACTCTCCCTCATCTTTCCTTAACTTAGTAGGCCTTCGTGCCTCCTCACATTGTTTATTTTGGGAGTAAGATAGGCCTTATAGAGGGGTAGATCTTTTATTGGTACACTTATCCTAACGTGTAACCAGCTTAAGTTGCATGGAATTTTCGCTTATAGAGCTTTCGTGCGATGATTTTGTAAACTATCCCCAAAAATTTGACATTGCATTCTCATGTGGCCCAAAAGTAGGTAAACAAGGTGAGGTCTTCACAGTGGCCTTCCAAAGTGAAAGGGTGAGCATTGAAGGGTCAGAAAGACTTAGAGAGAGAGAGAGAGAGAGAGAGAGAGAGAGGGAGAGATGCTAATTAAGTGTGTGAGAGAGGGTTAAAAATCTATTACAAAAATGTGAAAACTCGTGTGACAAACAAGAGAGAGAGAGAGAGAGAGAGAGAGAGAGAGAGAGAGAGAAGGAAGGAGGGAGGGAGACACTAATCAAGCATGTGAGAGAGGGTTAAAAAACTATTACAAACAGGTGAAAGCTCGCGTGACACATGAAAAAAGAGAGAGAGAGAGAGAGAGAGAGAGAGAGAGAGAGAGAGAGATATGGTACTTCTATATTAAAATAAAGCTTTTCCTTAACCCCTTACTCTAAATGATAGATTTACAAAATTTAAGGTGGTAAGTATTAATTGCTATTTATGATTAAAAGTGTGCAAATTTGAGTCTTCAGAATTAATTAAGGCACAACAAAAAAAAAACTAAAACAACAATGGGTATTTATACTTTTTTATTGAAAAAATTACGTACAAAGCTTTGAAATTCACATGCTAAAAAACATTAAGCCATTAATTGCTTGCCTATGCATTCTGAAAACCTCGATCAAAGGGTTCTAAAAGCATTCCTTCCTTACAATACATCTTGCTCTATCTTATATGAGATGCAAAGAGCCTTAAAGACTATGCATGTTATTAGATAACAATACTCTTTCAAAATGTAGGCATCCAGGAGCCATATATTGCATTAAGACCTTGAGAATTGAGAATCTAAAATTATGCAAGAGAGCTTTTCTCACTTTTTGTAACCAATGCACTATGTGAGTGATGTTGGCCATAGCCATATCTCATGACCCATATCACGTTAATTATTGCGGTGTTTGTCACCTGCTCACTTTGCCTTTTTTGTACGATGTACAACCAACTCAGTATGACACTCATCTTGGCCATGGTCATACCACTTTATAGTTAATGTATTTCAGGAGATAACTTGTGTGTGTGTGTGTGTGTGAGAGAGAGAGAGAGAGAGAGGTTAATAAAGTGTGAGAGATACATATGTAAAATCTATTTTAAAAAGATACTTGATTTAAACAAAAAATTAACGTTTGCAACATGAGATGAGAAGTTGACAATAACCCACTGTTTTTCACCCACTCTACTTTCCCTAAATAATATTTTAATGTCTTCATAATTAAAGATAGGTTTAATAAGTGTAAGAAATAAGAATTTCACATTATGGTATCAAACTTCCATGAATGCGCTTGTTTTTTAAGCGGTCCAAATAAACAAAGAAATAGAAGAAGTAAAGAGAGCTTTATAAGAAGGACCAAATTGCAATGATGAAAAGACCCACTTATATTTAGAAAGAAAATATAATCTATAAAAATGTATCCTTTTCAACCCAAATGGACACATCTCCATCATCAACAACCTTTGCATCAATGACTCAAAAATTGCACCATTTTTTCACCACCCCCCTAAGGCCTTCTTAAGACCAAAAAGGAAGTAAAACAAGTTAAAGAGAGAGAGAGAGAGAGAGAGAACTACCTCGACTCCAACGAAGTGAGAGAGTGGGGGAGCACTCCTATATGTACACATTAAAATCCAAAAACGTTCAAATGTCACTTGGAGAACATGCAACAATTCAATTCAATGGTAAATGAATTGCACCAAAATTTTTCGTTTTTCCTTACGCCCTTATGTATGAGTGTTATATTAATTGACCTCATGAAAACATAAAGCATATAAAATATCAGTGAGAGTTTAAGAATTGATCTAATTCTTATCTAAATAAATAAATAAAACAAATTACACAATAAAATGATGCATGCTATTAAATGAAAGAAATCCATAATGTCTTAGGATAGAAATGAATATTGAAAATGTGTAAACCTAATCCCTAATAATAATACATGGACTAAAGTAAGTAACAAGGTGACATTTACATATCAAAACAAAAAGTTTTTTTTTTGGCATGTGAAAGAAAGGCCTTAGTGTTGGGCTAGCTAAGGCATCCTTTCACGGATGGCGTCCACATGGACGGCCAACACTTTTTGAGGTAAGAAGGCATGCGAAAATATGCTTGGAGCCGTCTGCAATTGCAGCTGAAGAGAGTAAGCACTCCACGTGACTCACGATGGGAGACTGGAGTCGCGAGGTGGAACGCAGAAGACGGGCTGGTCAGCACCTGCAGATCCTCGATTGCCAGAGAGAGAGAGGGAGAGAGATCCTCCATTGCCTATGCGATATAGAGAGAGAGAGAGAGAGAGAGAGAGAGAGAGAAGTAAAAGGAGAACCGAAGCTGCCTTAGGTTCAGAGACCGGGAAGATTGTTATTGTTCATCTCAACAAAAAGATATCAAGAGGGGGGATCAGTGGTTGCACACAGAAAGCAAAAGCAGAAAGAAGAGAGAGAGCAAAAATCTGGAAAAGTTTCAGAGGAAGCAGGTGTAAGGGATGGGACAAAGTAGGCCCGCTCATGGTGCTCTAAAGAGGCAGCAAGTACTTCTACTGCTGCCGACTCTTCTTTGGAGCACCAGGGGGTTGATTTAGTGGAGAATTCTGGAGTCTCATTACAGCGTGCACACATGACAATGGCCTCCAATCTCAGTAAAGAATCAGACTTACCACTAGGCAGCCTATCAGAGGAAGGTGAGGCTAGAGAAAGAAGTTAGTGAAACGAGAAGTCATGTCGGGTCACAACATGCTGATGATCTTTTATTACAAAGGGTTGACCCCAATCTTGGCAAGGTTGCTTCTAAAATAGCTGTCCAGAACTTTGAAAAAACATCAAGAAGTGCCAGAGCAGGTAATAAACCAACATTGGCAGAGGTTATGGCGGTGGATACCGAACCACAGCCCTACATAAGTTCGAAGGAGCGGTGTTATTCGCTTGATTCGGGCATGTGCTGTCCTCAATTTAACAAGGAGGACCCATGTTCTTTAGCTATACTAGAGAACCATAATTCATCATGCAACCAGCAGATTGATAACTGCTCGCCACTCTCCAGGCTACTATCTTGTCCACGTAAGAGTTTTTCTGCAGAACTTAGTCATTCACGAGCACAGCCTCTTCCAGGTAATATGCTTTTCAGTAAGGAAGATAAAGCTACTTGTGATGATGAAGAACAGGCAAGCCAAAATGGGAGATGGAGAAAATTTGGACAGGTGCAACACAGTTTTCCACGTTCCTCTATTTTTAATGACAGGTCGAGATCATTTGTTGCGGCAAATAACAGTCACAGATATGGACCGTTGTCAAGGTGTGTTTCCAAGAAAAAACCTTTTTTTAGGCCAAATTATTCTCATCAAAGTCGGTACCATTCACAAATGGGTAGTGCCAGGGGTCCTCCTCCCTGTCAACGGCAAGAAAATATTCTCCATGGCAAAAAGGCACAAGATTTTCATACCCACAGTAAAGGAAATGATGATGCGAAGCATGAAGGAGAGTCTCAATCAGAGAAAGCTAGAACCAAAGGATAGTTTAACAGACTGGCGGTAGCAGATCAGCAAATTAGATCAGACTATTTGCAATCCTTTCTTCAGTATGGTTTTACTAAAATTGCCATCAGAGTTTCAATCTTTGACCCCGGAGGAGGACATGTTAATGTCTATAGTAGCTCATTGCTGTGATTCAAGCTTTAACACATCCTTGAAGATATACTGCCTGTACATTTATTACATCATTAGAACTAAAAGGCCCCACTAACCACAAAGTCGTAGCAGCTTGTGCAGGATTGGATAGAAGAGCTAATTGGGTCTAACCCTGTCCCACTTTGGTTAAAAGCAAGGATAAATGATTCTTTATACTGGGACCATTCTTGAGAGAAAAGAATTCTTTGTTTTTTTCGCAGTGCTCAACCACTTGTGTCTGGAATGAATCATGAATCGCATAAAATCAAAACCCAGAATGTATGTGTAAATGATCCCAAGTGACATCATGCCAGTGAAGATGACACCAGCCAATGGCAGGAGCATCAATGCTGTCAGCACTAGATGCTCCAGAAACGTACGAGTTCCAGCTGTGGATGGCTCTGGTCTTGCTGAAGCATGGTGGAGGTGATGATAACCATCATACCGATATACAACCTTGTGAAAAGCTCGATGAATGCAGTAGTACAGGAATTCACAAGGACCCATGTGAAGAACTGCAAGAATGAGGAGACCATTCCAATTCATAAAGGGTAACTCAAAGAAAGAACTAGGAGCCCATGCTTGAGCAACAGTGGCAACAAGAGCCAGGAGGATAACATAGTTGTCCCAATCGAACTCCCTGTCCACTTGTTCGAAGTTGATAAGATCATCTTGAACTCCTAGGTACTTGGAATAAAATATGACCTTGAGAGCAAACTAGGGGCGCTTGCGGGTGCAAAGAGAACTAACCTCACCCCCTGCCGCCTCTACCTAACACCCTCATGGCCACATGGCCACTCAGCATAGCTTGGCCCTGGTATGATTCAACAGATGCAGCATGTTTGTCCTGTCAGGTATGGTCTTCTCGGTTACGCCTTTTTCAAATTTCGAGGAAAAAGAATTGGACTGCTGACCAATATGTGTTGGTTCAGGTGAAACTATAAGTGCGAAGGACAAGTGTACTTGCAAAGGTGAAAAAATAGTACAGGACAAGAAAATGATGGAAGTGCATGTGGAGAAAGGCATGCAACATGGGCAGAAAATCACATTTCCAAGAGAAGCAGATGAGGCGGTAGGTGCCCTTATATGCAAGGTTATCAATCTACTTTGACGCGGTTGGAACTGAAACTCTATAACTGTTTTTTCTAGCAGCCCGATACTGTCAAATGTGATATTGTCTTTGTTCGGCAACTCAAGGAGAATGCCAAATTCAAAAGAATCATTTTTGGGGGCGACACATTGGAAGCCTGCAAGGTTGGTCTTCTGTGCTCATGTGGCTCATAGTGGATTCACCTTAAGTTATGATGATTAATTGATATTTTTCTTGCAGTTTTATAAGGATTTCTCCACTGCCCTAAAAAGGCATTGTTGGGACAAGCGAGGGGGAGGTGACCGAATCATCGGCATAGCAATTTTCTATAAATATGAGAGTTCCATTCGAGTTAATGTATAGCAAATGTAAATACGAGATTTCCAATTGGAATTCATCATGTATAGCAAATGTCAGCTTTTCACACAGATGGATAGAGGCTTATCCTCAAGTTTTATAGTGCTGCACTGCAAAGTTTGTAGGTGTTGTTCCCGAGGCTAACACTTTAGGTTCATTCAAACCATTACTTGTGCCTCATTGGACGATAATATGATGAAATTTGGTCGGTTTTGGACGAGCATTTGTCAAGAATAATGTGAAGAACACTCTCAACCTACCCCATTCTTTAGGAACATGAAGATGATATCTGCCATGGGTGTTTTGCAGCATATGCTCTCTTCCCTGTAATGTATAGTCGAAAGGATATAAAAACACATGCTTAGCAATCTATCAATGCTTTGTAATGAATCAAAGCCTCGTACTTCGGGCTCTTATCAATATATATATGCCTTCCATCCCTTCATTGTGAGAGAAATACACGTTTAAAAGTTCAATCAGAACAATGCCTTTGATGATGTGTTGTGCAAACTTTCTTTTGGCAGAGATTTTCCTTCTGAGAAATAGAAATTGCTGTGAAAACTCATTGAATTGTTGGGAACATGATGACGCCGACAGAAGTAAAGAAATATGCATTCCCCACGACTAAGGCGGGTGGTATATACCCATATCCAGTATATGTCCATCCCTGCCATGCTAATGAAGAAGAGTTGCAAATACATGGAAAAAAGCAGGCCCTCGTGATCCCTCACCTTGTTTAAATCTTAGTTGTGAAGAAATTCTAAAGCTAATCCGTAATGATAATAAATGCACTAAAGTAATAAGGTGACATTTGCATATCACAACCAAAAGTTGAAAAAAATTCTTAGTGGTGAATTTTTTTTATATTTAAGGATAATTTATAATTTTTTAGTTAGAAATTATTTGTAAATGAAAGAAGATTTACAAGGAAAAAAGTATGTTTTAAATCAAAAATTGACAAGAAAGTCATGAGACCTTAAATGAAGAGACCCGTTTATAAACTAAACAAAGATTAAACAAGTGAAAGAATCACGTTGGCTTTCTAAAATAATTAGAATGTGATAAAATCATTAGGTTGAGTTCAAATAGAATCTGTGTTCAAGAAAGAATTGCCTCAGCTTAGACTTGAACCGATTGAAAATAGAGACTACCTGGTTGAAAACCATGGTAAAGGGAAGAAAAACTGGTGAAATATGTTAGAAAATAGTTCAAAAATCCTACAAATTTTAAAGTTATGCTAGTATTTCCAGTTCGCTTCTTTGTGGGAAGAAAACTCAGTCGACGGCCGCTTAATAAAAGAGACTTTCCTGAATATTGACTAGAATTAAGTTATAGATGTAAGAAAAGTCAAGCCATGTGAGGCTGTGAAATGAAATATGAAATTAAAAAAACTCATCAATATATATGTGTGTGTGTGTGTGTGTGTGTGTGTGTGTGTGTGTATCCATAGAATTTACTAGAATTATGCAAAAAATCGCATTTCCAAGAGAAGCAGATGAGGCGGTAGGTGCCCTTATATGCAAGGTTATCAATCTACTTTGACACGGTTGGAACTGAAACTCTATAACTGTTTTTTCTGGCAGCCCGATACTGTCACAGGTGATATTGTCTTTGTTCTGCAACTCAAGGAGAATGCCAAATTCAAAAGAATCATTTTTGGGGGCGACACATTGGAAGCCTGCAAGGTTGGTCTTCTATGCTCATGTGGCTCATTGTGGATTCACCTTAAGTTATGATGATTAATTGATATTTTTCTTGCAGTTTTATAAGGATTTCTCCACTGCCCTAAAAGGCATTGTTGGGACATGCGAGGGGGAGGTGACCGAATCATCGGCGTAGCAATTTTCTATAAATATGAGAGTTCCATTCGAGTTAATGTATAGCAAATGTAAATACGAGAGTTCCAAATGGAATTCATCATGTATAGCAAATGTCAGCTTTTCACACAGATGGATAGAGGCTTATCCTCAAGTTTTATAGTGCTGCACTGCAAAGTTTGTAGGTGTTGTTCCCGAGGCTAACACATTAGGTTCATTCAAACCATTACTTGTGCCTCATTGGACGATAATATGATGAAATTTGGTCGGTTTTGGACGAGCATTTGCCAAGAATAATGTGAAGAACACTCTCAACCTATCCCATTCTTTAGGAACATGAAGATGATATCTGCCATGGGTGTTTTGCAGCATATGCTCTCTTCCCTGTAATGTATAGTCGAAAGGATATAAAAACACATGCTTAGCAATCTATCAATGCTTTGTAATGAATCAAAGCCTCGTACTTCGGGCTCTTATCAATATATATATGCCTTCCATCCCTTCATTGTGAGAGAAATACACGTTTAAAAGTTCAATCAGAACAATGCCTTTGATGATGTGTTGTGCAAACTTTCTTTTGGCAGAGATTTTCCTTCTGAGAAATAGAAATTGCTGTGAAAACTCATTGAATTGTTGGGAACATGATGACGCCGACAGAAGTAAAGAAATATGCATTCCCCACGACTAAGGCGGGTGGTATATACCCATATCCAATATATGTCCATCCCTGCCATGCTAATGAAGAAGAGTTGCAAATACATGGAAAAAAGCAGGCCCTCGTGATCCCTCACCTTGTTTAAATCTTAGTTGTGAAGAAATTTTTAAGCTAATCCATAATGATAATAAATGCACTAAAGTAATAAGGTGACATTTGTATATCAAAACCAAAAGTTGAAAAAAATTCTTAGTGGTGAATTTTTTTTTATATTTAAGGATAATTTATAATTTTTTAGTTAGAAATTATTTGTAAATGAAAGAAGATTTACAAGGAAAAAAGTATGTTTTAAATCAAAAATTGACAAGAAAGTCATGAGACCTTAAATGAAGAGACCCGTTTATAAACTAAACAAAGATTAAACAAGTGAAAGAATCACGGTGGCTTTCTAAAATAATTAGAACGTGATAAAATCATTAGGTTGAGTTCAAATAGAATTTGTGTTCAAGAAAGAATTGCCTCAGCTTACACTTGAGCCAATTGAGAATAGAGACTACCTGGTTGCAAACCATGGTAAATGGAAGAAAAACTGGTGAAATATGTTAGAAAATAGTTCAAAAATCCTGCAAATAATAAAGTTATGCTAGTATTTCCAGTTCGCTTCTTTGTGGGAAGAAAACTCAGTCGACGGCCGCTTAATAAAAGAGACTTTCCTGAATATTGACTAGAGTTAAGTTATAGAATGTAAGAAAAGTCAAGCCATGTGAGGCTGTGAAATGAAATGTGAAATTAAAAGAACTCATCAATATATATATATATATTTATATTTATATATATATGTGTGTGTGTGTGTGTGTGTGTGTGTGTGTGTGTGTGTGTGTGTGTGTGTATCCATAGAATTTATTAGAATTATGCAAGTGAAGTTTCACTTTAACATTCTAAAACAATAAAATGCAAAAAAAGTCAAGACATGAAATGAAAGTGGAAATAAACATTTAAAGTAAGTCTCCATCATGGCACATTAAACAATGAAAGTCTCCCTAACCCAACACAACACTAAGGTTTCTTTTAGGAAGCAAAAACAAGTGAAAGAGTCATGATGACGTTCAAAAACAATAAGAAAGTGATAAAATTGTTTAAACTGGTATCAGTGTTTGGGAAAGAATTGAATCAGCTTAGTCTTGAGCTGATTGAAAATCAAGACTAGCTAACTGCAAACCATGGTAAATGGATGAAATATGTGAGAAAGTCGTCCAAACATTTTGCAAATCTCAAAAATTTTTGCTAGTATTTTTGTTTTTTTTTTTAATAGGAGGAAACTCGATCAGTAGTGCTTAATAAAAGAGACTTTTTTGAATGTTAACATTAATTGGAATCAAGCTATAAAATGCAAGAAATGTAAAGCCATGTGAAGTTGTGAGATGAAAAGAACTAATTAATATAGGTGTGTGTGTAGAATTTATTAGAATTATGCAAGGTGAAGCTTCACTTTAGCGTTCTAAAATAATAGAATGCAAAAAAAACATGTATGTGTGTGTAAAATTTACTAAAATTATGTAAGATGAAACTTCACTTTAGCATTTTAAAACAATAGAATGCAAAAGTAAAGACATGATGTGAAATGAAAGATAAGTCTCCATCATGTGATGAAAACTATGAAAGTCTCCCTAATCGAGCCCAACACTAACGGTTTCTTTTAGAAAGCCAAAAAGTCAAATGAGCATTAAATAAAGGGACCAAATTACAATGATGAGAAGAGATACTTACATTATAAAAAATATATATAACCTTTATAAAACTTATAAACTAAACAAAGATTTATGAGCATCAAATAAAATGACCAAATTATAATGATGGAAAGATCCATTTACATTATAATACATATATATAACCTTTATAAAACAAGGAAGTCAATTGAGCATTAAAAGAAGGGACCAAGTTACAATGATGGAAAGACCCATATACATTATAAAAGAAGCTCACATGACATTTGTCGTCAATCCATGATTCTTAATCAATGATCCAGGAAGTGCACCAATTCTCCACCCACTTTCCTATAGCCTTTTGAAGGCCAAAAAGTTTAGTTTGTGTAAGTGGCCCATGGAAAAGCCCCAAACTTTTTCAAAAATGCAAAAGTTTATGAAATGTGTCCTCTCCTCCTTTACTGGCACTGCCTTTTCGACAAAAAGGAAAAGTGTATGCCGAGAGAGTTTCTGTGTACATTGGAGCACCCTTCAAATTTTGAAAGGTATGTTTTATTCTTCTTCTCTTTAATTTATACTAGTACAACGGCGGCGCCTTCGGCAGTGCTATGTAGATTTTTTCTTACCTCCAACTGTGCATAATCGAGGCTTCGAGCTCTTGTACATTATGTTGCATGATCGAGTCCATGTATGTCCACATACTTATTGTACTTGTTGCCTCTCTCTCTCTCTATCTCTCTCTCTCTCTCTCTCTCTCACACACACACACACACACACACACCACCATCACCACCTGTTAAGCACTTGGCAATTGTTGACTATGGTTAGACATAATGCCTAAGCCTAGACACGAGGTCAGCCCCACTGGCACTCCATAGACAACATTGCGGATAAGAAGCTCGTGGAGGATTGCGTTACACTTGACATACATGTTGACTAAGTATGTGTTCTTTCAAGTAACCAACTATCTTGAATATCAGCATGCATCCTACTGCCTTGGAACAAATCCTTCTTCTTAGCAAAATCTTTAAGTGAGCTCATAAAAGAAAGACTTAATTATCTCTCTCTCTTACTGTAGTCTGTCTCCTATCTTATGATCTCTCTCTCTCTCTCTCTCTCTCTCTCTCTCTCTCTCTCTCTCTCTCTCTCTCTCTCTCCGGTGTTAACACCCGCATTACACCTAACAATAGTCTTGCTCGCACTCTAGACTCTCTCGCTCTCGAGTTTGTTCTCTCTCTCTCTCTCTCTCTCTCTCTCTCTCTCTCTCTCTCTCTCTCTCTCTCTCTCTCTCTCTCTCTCTCTCTCTCTCTTCCAGCTCATAGCACTTCTAGTTTCATTTTCTATGTTTTATATCCAAACATTGTATCAGATTCACCAGTTTGTCTCTCATAGGTCATTTTTGCCTCTTGAAGACGCTAATATATCTTTTTGACCTCAATCTTCAAGTTCATATATCATTTCATTTCTCTGCCATGGCCATCAACTTCAAAATACATTACCTAACAGTCTTGCTCGCTCTCTAGACTGTCTCACTCTCTAGTTCATTGTCTCTTTGTATCCTTCTCTCTCTCTCTCTCTCTCTCTCTCTCTCTCTCTCTCTCTCCATTGTAAATCACCCACAAGTGCCTCTATACTCTCTCTAATTAAGTACAACAATATCAGCATCTTCTACAATGCCACATGCCTTCAAGGTGCAAGTGTACGTGGTTGTATTTGGAGAAATGCCCTCTCTTTGCATCCACTAAAATCATATGAGACCTTCCTGTTCTGACCCTGACCCTGTTGGCCATATCTTGCAATCAATGCACTCCATTGGCAACATTGCGGATAGAAAGCTCGTTGAGGATTCCGCTACACTTGACATACATGTATACTCTCTCTAATTGAGTACAACAATATCAGCATCTTCTACAATGCCACATGCCTTCAAGGTGCAAGTGTACGTGGTTGTATTTGGAGAAATGCCCTCTCTTTGCATCCACTAAAATCATATGAGACCTTCCTGTTCTGACCCTGACCGTGTTGGCCATATCTTGCAATCAATGCACTCCATTGGCAACATTGTGGATAGAAAGCTCGTTGAGGATTCCGCTACACTTGACATACATGTTGACTAACGTGTTGCGTAAGTATGTGTTCTTTTCAAGTAACCAACTATCACGAATATCAACATGCATCCTACTGCCTAGGTAAAAAATCCTTCTTCTTAGCACAATCTTTAAGTTAGCTCACAAAAGAAAGACTTATTCTCTCTCATTTTGCATGATCTTTCTATCGCGAACTCTCTCTCTCTCTCTCTCTCTCTCTCTCTCTCTCTCTCTCTCTCTCTCTCTCTCTCTCTCTCTCTCTCTCTCTCTCCCAGCTAGTAGCACTTCTAGTTTCATTTTGTATGTTTTATATCCAAACATAGTATCAGATTCACCAGTTTGTCTCTCATAGGTCATTTGGCCTCTTGAAGATGCTAATATATCTTTTTGGCCTCAATCTTGAAGTTCATATATCATTTCATGTCTCTGTCGTGGCCATCAACTTCAAAATTCACTGCATTACCTAACAATAGTCTCGCTCGCTCTCCAATTCGAACTTCACTCTCTCTTTGCAGCTCGCTCTCTCTCTCTCTCTCTCTCTCTCTCTCTCTCTCTCTCTCTCTCTCTCTCTCTCTCTCTCCGCCAGAGTCAGTCTCTCTTTAGAGGGTATCTTGTATAAAGTTAAAATCAAAAGTGCCGTCGAAAGAGGGGAGGATTTGAGCATGCAAAGTAAGCGCCACGTGTCTCGGGCCAACGAAGGAGGGGGATGAACATCAGTAGGCAGAGGAAATCACTCAGCAAGAGCATGAGCGCAAGCTGCACAACAGAGCATATATCACTCCATGAAGAAGGCAAAGAAGCTGGGTCAGCTAGTGATCATGGATACCCTCTCTCTGCAAGCTGACACATGCTGAGAATAATGGCGATTCTGATTCGCGAGCTGCCGATGAGGTGAGCGTTAGAGCGAAGCAAGGAGGTGAGAGTCATGTAGGATGGGAGACGATACCTCTCCTGTAGATCTCTTTCTCTCTCTCTCTCTCTCTCTCTCTCTCTCTCTCTCTCTCTCTCTCTCTCTCTCTCTCTCTCCTCTCTCTCTCGGCACATCAATTTGTAGATGAGGCAAAGTATGGGGCGAAACATGTGGAGCAAAGAGAGGGAGAGAGAAGGAATGAGAAGATGTATGTTAGTATGAGTGCAAAGGCAGAGGTAGATAATCGAGGCTCCAAAGGTGCATAATTGAGGCTTCGAGCTCTTGTACATTATGCAACATGATCGAGCCCCTGTATGTCCACATACCTATTGTACCTGTTGCCTCTCTCTCTCTCTCTCTCTCTCTCTCTCTCTCTCTCTCTCTCTCACACACACACACACACACACACACACACACACCCCACCACCACTTGTTGAGAACTTGGCGATTGTTGACTATGGTTAGACATAATGCCTAAGCCTAGACACTAGGTCAGCCACTCGCACTCCATAGGCAACATTACGGATAGGAAGCTCGTGGAGGATTGCACTACACACTGACATACATGTTGCCTAAATATGTTTTCTTTCAAGTAACCAACTATCTTGAATATCAACATGCATTCTACTACCTTGGAACAAATCCTTCTTCTTAGTACAATCTTTAAGTGAGCTCACAAAAGAAATACTTAATTCTCTCTCTCTTACTGCAGTCTGTCTCCTATCTTGTGTGATCTCTCTCTCTCTCTCTCTCTCTCTCTCTCTCTCTCTCTCTCTCTCTCTCTCTCTCTCTCTCTTCCAGCTAGTAGCACTTCTAGTTTCATTTTCTATGTTTTATATCCAAACATGGTATCAGATTCACCAGTTTGTCTCTCATAGGTCATTTTCGCCTCTTGAAGACGCTAATATATCTTTTTGACCTCAATCTTGAAGTTCATATATCATTTCATTTCTTTGCCATGGCCATCAACTTCATAATTCACAGCATTACCTAACAGTCTTGCTCGCTCTCTAGTTCATTGTCTCTTTGTATCCTTCTCTCTCTCTCTCTCTCTCTCTCTCTCTCTCTCTCTCTCTCTGTGTGTGTGTGTGTGTGTGTGTGTGTGTGCAGTGTTAATCACCCGCAAGTGCCTCTATACTCTCTCTAATTAAGTACAACAATATCAACATCTTCTGGAATGCCACATGCCTTCAAGGTGCAAGTGTACATGGTTGTATTTGGAGAAATGCCCTCTCTTTCCATCCCCTAAAAACATATGAGACCTTCCTAACCTTGACCCTGTTGGCCATATCTTGCAATCAATGCACTCCATTGGCAACATTGCGGATAGAAATCTCATTGAGGATTCCGTTGCACTTGACATACATGTTGACTAACGTGTTGCGTAAGTATGTGTTCTTTTCAAGTAACCAACTATCACAAATATCAGCATGCATCCTACTCCCTTGGTAAAAAATCCTTCTTCTTAGCACAATCTTTAAGTTAGCTCACAAAAGAAAGACTTATTCTCTCTCTATTGCTACAGTGTGTCTCCTATCTTGCGTGATCTTTCTATCGCGAACACTCTCTCTCTTCCAGCTAGTAGCACTTCTAGTTTCATTTTCTATGTTTAATATCCAAACATAGTATTAGATTCACCAGTTTGTCGCTCATAGGTCATTTTGGCCTCTTGAAGACGCTAATATATCGTTTTGGCCTCAACCTTGAGGTTCATATATCATTTCAATTCTCTGCCATGGCCATCAACTTCAAAATTCATTTCATTACCTAACAATAGTCTCGCTCGCTCTCCAATTTGAACTTCGCTCTTTCTTTGCAGCTCTCTCTCTCTCTCTCTCTCTCTCTCTCTCTCTCTCTCTCTCTCTCTCTCTCTCTCTCTCTCTCTCCGTCAGAGTCGGTCTCTCTTTAGAGAGACCTTTGGTATGTATGATTTCCTGAATGATTAGAGCCAAGGCCTTCGTTCCACACGCGATTACCCGCGCGGAACTAGCTGCCCCTCTGATAGAAATTGAAGCTCTTACCATATCAGTGTCCTTTATACATGGTTTGTGGGATACAAATAATTGCCGATATACTAGACTGGCCCTCGAATCCTCCCGACAATTAGCAATGAAAGGGGATACATCGTGTTGGTATATGCAATTGTCCTCGTGGTTTCAGAGACACGGGTTCAGTATGGAAAGATTACCCCCCTTCCAATACTCTCTTGAGGCTCCATCACTGGCAATTACACGAACGGAGATTAATAAAATCATCCGACAGGATCTTATACAGTTGGATACTAAGAGGACATGGGTAGACCCTACACAGAATTGGGCACGAAGATGGCCGACTACAAAGAAAGCTTCCTACAACTATCTGAAGATGGATTTGTGATTCGCCCGAGCTACATGGATACCCACCTGTCTCATGGTTTGAGATGTGCTATTGGTCAGATTCGTACATCCTCACACGAGTTGGAAATTGAATTTGGCAGATTTAGGGGAATCCCACCTGAGAGCAGAATTTGCAAGTTATGCGGAATGGAGCCGGAGACAGAATTACACTACATATGCCACTACACCGTATACTATGAGATACGTGGGCGTTTCCATTGCCTATTTAAAGAAGGCTTTGGACCTCTAGATAGAATCATGCAATACCAAGATCAAAGATGCTTAGGCTTGTACCTACTGGAACTACATCGGCACAAGGATAATCTAATCATGAGAAGACAGAGCACTACAGCCTCAGAGGCAGATCACAGATTTCTTCGGATCGAGAGAAGCGGGAGTGGAAGGAGAAGCAAGAGGCTAGCAGCCAGCACAAAGGAGTACCCACATTCATACCAAAGGCACCCTAATTGACAGGGCGATTGAGCTTAGGAAATCGAGACGACCACGACCGAGATGCAGAAGCACACTTCACCGGAGGAGACTACAACAAAGGATTAGAATCATTCTAGCCAGACACCCAGAATGCTCCTAAGAAGTTTATTTAATACTTTGTATTTAGTTTTTCACATTTATTTTCACACTTTCACACTTTTCGCACTTAGTACTTTAGTACTAAGGTACCCAGACATTGTAACAGATTCACCACTTTTGTACCAGTTTGGTCTCATAGGTCATTCTGGCGTTTTGAAGACGTTAATATAACATTTCATTTCATATCATTTTCTCCCCCCCCCCCCCCCCCCCCCCACACTGTGTGTGTGTCTCCCTCCGTTAGAGTCCGACTCTCTCTCTCTCTCTCTCTCTCTCTCTCTCTCTCTCTCTCTCTCTCTCTCTCTCTCTCTCTCTCTCTCTCTCTCTCTCTCTCTCTCTCTCTCCGTCAGAGTCGGTCTCTCTTTAGAGGGTATCTTGTATAAAATTAAAATTAAAAGCCTCGTCAAATGAGGGGAGGATTTGAGCACGCAAAGTAAGCACCACGTGTCTCGGGCCAACGAAGGAGGGAGTATGAACGTCAGTAGGTAGAGAAAATCACTCAGCAAGAGCATGAGCGCAGGCTGCGCAACAGAGCAGATCTCACTCCATGAAGAAGGCAAAGAAGCTGGGTCAGCTAGTGATCATGGACGCCCTCTCTCTGTAGGCCGACACGTCTCTCTCTCTCTCTCTCTCTCTCTCTCTCTCTCTCTCTCTCTCTCTCTCTCTCTCTCTCTCTCGCTCTCGGGGCACATCAATTTGTAGATGAGGCAAAGTGTGGGGCGAAACATGTGGAGTAGAGAGAGGGAGAGAGAAGGAATGAGAAGATGTACGTCAGGATGAGTGAGAAGACAGAGGTAGATGTTCTGTGTGCCATGGGTTGCCCCCAACTATTCACTGTCTCCCTTGCAACCAATGCATCTATCGTCTTTTGGAGCCCACCTCTACTTTCGGGAAGGAAACAGAGATGAGAGTCACAATCGCAGGAAGGGCGAAGCAGTGGTTTGGGAGGCAGGTCGGGACTGGGTAGGCGTGTAGGAAAGGGGCAATATATGCAACGGGTTCGGAGGTAGGTTGCGAGACTCTCTCTCTCTCTCTCTCTCCCCCCCCCCCCCCCCCCCCCAGTGTTATTAATCAATCACCGGCACGCGCCTCTGTACCCTCTGTATGACTGAATAGAAGTCCACACACACACACACACACACACACACACATACACACACACACACTCACAACTTCACTCTCGCTCGATGTGTCGCTGTTCGGACAGGGCACACTTGCCTGATGTGGCCGGAGCAAGCACATTCTGCCACATGTAGGGGGGGGGGGGGGGGGGGAACCGGAATCCCTCCCCCTTTTATTATAGTATAGATATAGATTCTCTCTTCTTCTTCTTCTTCTCTCTCTCTCTTCAATCGGAGTGAAAGGCAGTGGAAAGTGCCAATGTCTGTCTTGAGATGCCTTGTTTTCTCATTCCTCTTTTATATACTATATATTAAGGAGATTGGTTTTCCAGTGCCACGTGTCAAAGTTTGATGCATCCAATGAGTTCTGGTTTATATGAGTGAGGGAGAGAGAGAGGCCGCCGAAGGCGGCCGGCCGTACTAGTTCCTCCTTTAAATGGACAATATAAGTTTTATAACCTACTATGTGGAGGCACTCTTAGGCTGGATTCAGATCAGACGATGGAAAACCTGCGCACAGGGGCGTTGGTATCTCTTCCTCTAGGCCCGCCAAAGTTCTCTCCCCCGCAGAAGGGCTGCTGTGTCTCTCAACGCCTCTCATTTTATCACTCTTCCACCCGCAACGTTGTTCAGACAAGGAAGAGGCAACCTCGAACCATACTTTTCTTCCTCGGGGCTAGTTTTGACGTGGAATTCCCCCCTCTCTCTCTCTCTCTCTCTAGGTTGTCAACTTGTCACGTGTTATTTCAAGAATCCCACAAGGCAATACCCCCTCGGTACGACTTTAAAGTTTACAACTGCTCTTCCTCTTCTCCTTCTTCTTCTTCTCTCTCTCTCTCTCTCTCTCTCTACACCATGGCATCCACTCGCCATGAAAGGCCTCTGTTTGTGCTCTATGGAGCTTCTATGACCGAATATTCATTCCAAGTAGGGGGCTGGGGAGCCTCTCTCACGGACTTGTATGCTCGCAAGGTCTCTCTCTCTCTCTCTCTCTCTCTCTCTCTCACACACACACACACACACACACACACACACACACACACACACACACACACAATCGTTCAAGCAACGAGATTTAATTGAGTTAGGGAGTTCAAGCAACGAGATTTAATTGAGTTAGGGAGCCCAAAAAATATGTATTTTCTTGGTTTAAACATATAAAGTCATTTGTAGTTGTCAAATTGCACTAGAATGGTACCAATTTCATGAAGGGGACCTTTGGAAGACCAAAATTATGCTCTTATTTAGCACTTGCTCAAGTATGAAATTATGTCTATAGCTTGCATGTGACTTGAAAACTTATCTTTGAAGTGTATTCCATTATTTTGCAACATTAAGCGCTAACACTTGGCTTTTATAAACATAAAAATGGCCATCTCTACAAAAAGATATAATGATTTTATGATTTTTTTGGCAAAACAGCTTGAAATTTTACTAAAATTTATGTCTTAGAACTTACGAGAATTCTCTCCATATAGATTGTATTTTGATATGGAGAAAAATCCAGTGCTTTTTTTTCCCTCATACCCAATCTATGGTAGAAGCAAGGAGTAAAATATGTCTTTTTAAATTGACAAATAAATTGCCAAAACTTGGTAGAAAAACAAGACACTTTAGTGTCTCAAGACACTTAAGTGTCCTAGTGTTAGGTTGGGTTCAGAACAGACGATGGAAAACCTGCGCACAGAGGCATTAGTATCTCTTCCTCCAGGCCCGCCAAAGTTCTCTTCCTCCCCAGAAGAGCTGCTGTGTCTCTCAACGCCTCTCACTTTATCACTCTTCCACCTGCAACATTGTTCAGACAAGGCAGAGGCAAGCTCGAACCATACTTTTCTTCCTCAGGGCTAGTCTGAAATCAGCCTTAGTTTTGACGTGGAATTCCTCTCTCTCTCTCTCTCTCTAGGTTGTCAACTTGTCACGTGTTACTTCAAGAATCCCACGAGGCAAAACCCCCTCGGTACGACTTTAAAGTTCACAACTGCTCTCCTTCTTCTTCTCTCTCTCTCTCTCTCTCTCTCTACACCATGGCATCCACTCGCCATGAAAGGCCTCTGTTTGTGCTCTATGGAGCTTCTATGACCGAATATTCATTCCAAGTAGGGGGCTGGGGAGCCTCTCTCACGGACTTGTATGCTCGCAAGGTCTCTCTCTCTCTCTCTCTCTCTCTCTCTCTCTCTCTCTCTCTCTCTCTCAGGACTCTAGGGATTGTTCCTACTTTGCTTCTTCTTCTCTCCAACTAGCTAAGTGTAATGTCGGGTCCTTTCGTTATTGAATTCGCCTCTCAGCCTCATGGTTCAGGCTGATGTTCTACTTCGAGGATACAGGGGCTGGAACACTCGACGAGCTCTTGCGGCTTTGAAGGATATATTTCCAAAGGTAGTACCTGCACGCACATTCTCTCTCTCTCTCTCTCTCTCACACACACACACACACACACACACACACACACACACACACACACAATCGTTCAAGCAACGAGATTTAATTGAGCTAGGGAGTTCAAGCAACGAGATTTAATTGAGTTAGAGAGCCCAAAAAATATGTATTTTCTTGGTTTAAACATATAAAGTCATTTGTAGTTGTCAAATTGTACTAGAATGGTACCAATTTCATGAAGGGGACCTTTGGAAGACCAAAATTATGCTCTTATTTAGCACGTGCTCAAGTATGAAATTATGTCTATAGCTTGCATGTGACTTGAAAACTTATCTTTGAAGTGCATTCCATTATTTTGCAACATTAAGCGCTAACACTTGGCTTTTATAAACATAAAAATGGCCATCTCTACAAAAAGATATAATGATTTTATGATTTTTTTGGCAAAACAGCTTGAAATTTTACTAAAATTTATGTCTTAGAACTTACGAGAATTCTCTCCATATAGATTGTATTTTGATATGGAGAAAAATCCAGTGTTTTTTTTTCCCTCATACCCAATCTATGGTAGAAGCAAGGAGTAAAATATGTCTTTTTAAATTGACAAATAAATTGCCAAAACTTGGTAGAAAAACAAGACACTTTAGTGTCTCAAAACACTTAAGTGTCCTAGTGTTAGGTTGGGTTCAGAACAGACGATGGAAAACCTGCGCACAGAGGCGTTAGTATCTCTTCCTCCAGGCCCGCCAAAGTTCTCTTCCTCCCCAGAAGAGCTGCTGTGTCTCTCAACGCCTCTCACTTTATCACTCTTCCACCTGCAACATTGTTCAGACAAGCTCGAACCATACTTTTCTTCCTCAGGGCTAGTCTGAAATCAGCCTTAGTTTTGACGTGGAATTCCTCTCTCTCTCTCTCTCTCTCTCTCTCTCTCTCTCTCTAGGTTGTCAACTTGTCACGTGTTACTTCAAGAATCCCACGAGGCAAAACCCCCTCGGTACGACTTTAAAGTTCACAACTGCTCTCCTTCTTCTTCTTTCTCTCTCTCTCTCTCTCTCTCTCTCTCTCTCTACACCATGGCATCCACTCGCCATGAAAGGCCTCTGTTTGTGCTCTATGGAGCTTCTATGACCGAATATTCATTCCAAGTAGGGGGCTGGGGAGCCTCTCTCACGGACTTGTATGCTCGCAAGGTCTCTCTCTCTCTCTCTCAGGACTCTAGGGATTGTTCCTACTTTTCTTCTTCTTCTCTCCAGCTAGCTAAGTGTAATGTCGGGTCCTTTCGTTATTGAATTCGCCTCTCGGCCTCATGGTTCAGGCTGATGTTCTACTTCGGGGATACAGGGGCTGGAACACTCGACGAGCTCTTGCGGCTTTGAAGGATATATTTCCAAAGGTAGTACCTGCACGCACATACTCTCTCTCTCTCTCTCTCTCTCTCTCACACACACACACACACACACACACACACAATCTTTATTTAATGTATGAGCGTTACGCTAGTCATTTTCCCAAGCACAAAGGAAACTTTGTCTATGGCGCCAATACTCTCTCATCTTTTCTGCAAGGGGAGCGGCAGATGTTGCATAAGTCTACTGACCGTGCCTGGACAACACGTCTTTGGACCCAAAGGTTAAGAATGTTGCAAACTGCAGCAAGCTGGTGCTGAGATATTTCTCAAGGGCCATTCTCAAGGGAAGTGATGGGCAAGGTATGCTTCAGAAGTGTTGTGTTAGTACCTTGCTCTCTCCCTTTTATGAGTTGAAGCTGGTGGGCTTCATGTCATTGCCTGAAATTGTGAAGAAAAGGGCTGTCATGCCAGATAATGATATTCATATCAATGTTTTATGGCATCGGCAAACTATACGAATAAAGGTAACTTGTCAAAATACAAAATCAAATGAAGTGCCAACTAAGTTGGAGATACAAAAATATACGTAGATGCCTCAGAAGCCGAGACATCTTTCAAATTAGTACTCGTCGAGATGTTGATGGAGAAAATCTAGATCAGTTGTAATTTTTCTTCCCATTATTTACATTGCATTTTTTGAGATATCAAGTTAAGCACATGGTTTGCTTGGATGACTTCTTGTCTACATTTATTAGTGGCAGGAGTAGTGACACAAGGATTATCGTTGGTGATACTACAATGGAGAGTTAATTGGAGCAATCTCAAGCTTGGCTTTGTCAATCTCCTGCGTGTATGTGCGCGCGCGCTGATGCGAGCGTGTCGCATCTACACTTCTGTATTGTGCTAGTATGACATGGTATTAAACTTTTGATCATGAATGACGACAGACAAAGAGGTGGATCTTGCAAGACGAAGAAGACGAACAGAGCACAGGCTGATCCGAATTAGCTATTACTTGCGACGGAAGATTGACATTCGAGTTCCTTAGTGCACACGATGGTGACTGTGTTGCCATGTATATGGTATCGATGTGTGTGAATACACCTAGAACCGTCGGGGCACTTTTTTTCCCACTAGGAGGTTTTTTTCCGCGCTTTGTATGAACGCCCATCTCTTTAGGCCTATTCTATCCTGTATTTGGACACTAAGTAATACACTCTCTGTTGTTTGCCTTGAGCTTTCTCTGCATCTCCAAGCTGTGTGTGCATTCTTGCAAAATTGATATGAGAGTAGGTTGTGTCTTCCCGGGCATAGTCGTCAACACCCTCTTGCTCACTTTCTCCGATTTGGGTGAGCTTTTGTGAGCGTCAACATATAGCACATGCAGTTTCTCTTTAGTTTCTACTCAATTTGGACATTTTCTACATTGGGTCAAGTCTTTCACTATGGGTGAGAGCAATGATGTTTTCAAGATGTTGTTTGCTGATGACACCTCGATGGAGATATTTTCCGGGCTGAATCTGTTAACATTGTGGAATCTGACCGTGCGGCGAGGATCTGTTGTGGGAAGGTGAGATCTGTGAGGTTCGGGAGTTCTATTGCGATGTCTGACTGTTGAAATATGAAAACAGTGAGGCTTCTTGGTGTTCCGTCGCGGTGAATCTGCAAAACGCCGAGGCTGATCTACAAACCAAAAACGCTAGGGCTGAATTCTACTGTCTTGTGAAATCTGCTATGGATCTACTAACGCTAGGGGATCTGCTGTCTTGTGGTCGTTGAGGCTGCTCTCAATGCAAAAACGCCAAGGCTGATCTGGAACTGAAAACGCTAGGGTCTCCTGCTGATGCTGAAAACGCTAGTCTGTTGGGGGTCCCGCTGAGAAGGTGCCTGTTGAACTGAGTTCTTGCTGTCTCTTCTGCCAGAAAGTGCTAGGGCTAGGTTTTTATTTATACAAACTTAGCAAAATTGCCTTACCTACTTTCCAACAAAAGTCACTTAAAAATAATAAGTGAAAAATGTCAAAAATAGGAAAAATAGATTTAATGCATTGGAAAATGCTCTTGATGGATTCTATTGGATTCCGATGGTAATGCTGATGATCATGCTGTGTGCAACGAGAGGATATGAATCTACTCTAAGTGACTGGTCATGTACGGTCTGCGAACAGACTCACAAAAGTGCCTGATCACTTCCTATTCTAGACTGACTTGACTGAACTGAACCCTGATTATGTTGTAGCTTTTCCACGGACACATAGGGTTGGATGTATCACGTGACATCCCCTCCTTTTCAAAGTGAGGTACTGGTACCGAATTGTATGGCGTCGAGGGAGATCGCCAATAGCATCCGGAATTCTGGAAGGGACTCTTCGCCGGCCCACTCTGATGTGTGGGTTGTGCGGTACTTGAACTTTATAAAGGTCTGCAACGCTTGCTTCTTTGGGCCGTGCCAAAAGCGACACAAAGTCTTCTGTGGCTCCTTTGATGCTTCAACTTCGTCTAGAGTCATGCTTCTTTCTTCTTCAAGAATCTCCATGGCTGAAAATTCTTGAAACCACTTCCAACACAAAACCATGAACATACCTATTCTATGTAAAGTGATTGGAAAAAATCTTGTCTTCTTCAAAGACTGTGCATGCAATGTAGAGGAACAAAGAGACGAAGTGTCAAACCGTTCACCACACACGCAAACGATGAGATCGAATCTTGACGTGTTGATCTAAATCAATCAACTGTGGCAAAACACAATGGAAATGCCCATGCTTACTGCTCATACTTTCATGTGCTCTGTTTACAACTATGTTGTGCCAAGGAAGAGACATGGAATGTGACTTCCTTGAATGCATACTTTTCAGCTTTTCATGAACAATCCGCATACATTCGTGCTCATTCATGAGTGAAACGTGCTCAACGTACAATGTCATGCCTAGGAAAAGGGATCACATAAAGATGCTGACGGAAATACAGGAAACGATCACAAATGAAACACTCGAACAATGCGTGCTGACGAATCATTCGAACACGTAGTACTTCCTGTAAGGGTTCTTTGGACCTAGGCTCGAGAGCCAAGATCGGTTCACCGTGTTTGATCGAATCTTCCTGTGGACCTCGACTCAAGAGCCAAGATCGATTCTTCGTGAGTGATCGAATTTGCAACGAGGTTAGCTTCGCTAGAAAAAGCATCAACTAAACCATCATCCTTGAACAATCACGTCTTGGTCATACAAATCATCATGCTTGTGAGAAATCACATCTTGATCATGCAAATCATCATGCTTGTCATTGTCATCCAAATCATCATGCTTGTCATTATCATTCAAATCATCATGTAAATCTTGTGTATGATGCTTTGGAGAAGAAGAGACTCAGAGAGTCTCCTTCTCTTGAATCCGTTCAATCTTCGCCTACACATTAGAAATGAGAGATGGAGAATGAACAACTTGCTCTCCATGAATGACAATGGGAGAGTCACTTTTGGCATTGAAAGTGAACGTATTTTTTGCCCAATCAATGAGAGGGTTATGCTCACGAAACCATCGAATGCCCAAAATCATATCACATCCTGAGAGAGGAGAGACAAAATTTTCTACGGAAAGCAGTTTGTTGAACTGTAAACAACACATCAAGGCACTCTTTCGTGATGAGAGAGTCCATACCGGGAGCGAAGCCAGAGACCTCAAGAGGAGATTACGGACTAACCTCTAGGCGGGCTCTCTCAACAAGAGAGGGACTGATCACATCATGGATACTGCTTAGGTCAAACAATATGACAAAACGTTGCCCTCTCATATGACCATAACATTTAATGAGAAAGACTCATCAATGGGAGGGTCATGAGAAACTTGGGGCACACTCGTGTTGTCATTTATTGCATTGACAGAGGAAGTGGGTTCTGTGGATTCTTTAGATTCATTCGCTTCAAGCTTAGGACATGTTCTTTTTATGTGACCCTTAATGTGACAATGAAAACAACCACCTTTCTTAGAATAAGTGCTTTGCTCTTCCGATGTGATGTATCCTCCTAAAATTCCTTGTGCTACCTTTTCATATGGAGTGAGCTTAGGTTTAGCAATTGTGTTAGCTTTACCCTTAGGTTCATTGGAAGAGTTCTTTTCTGAGAGACTGTTGGAAGATTCGTTAGAAGAGTTACCGTTCTTACCCCTTTTGAGGGTTCTGAGAAGTCTGAGAGGTACTTGTGGAAGTCTTGTTCTCCTTAGGCTTTCCCTTGTTGTGCTTCATCTCCTGTGCGAGAGTCATCGCTACCGCCTTGTTGAGATCGGTTGGATCGAGCACCTCGACATCATACTTGATATACTCGTCCAATCCATAAAGGAATGCCTCTTTGCGCTCATCATCCGACTTGCGTAATTGGGTACCTAGCTGCAAACCATGATTAGAAAAAGACAACTGGCATACCATTTTGCTTGAGAGCGCGCCAATTATCCTTCAATCGTGCGAGGTACTGAGGTGGCATAAACCGTGCCTTGAGCTTGTCTTGGAAATCAGCCCAATTGAAGGAAAGGGACGTGAATTCGTCGGCTTCCTCTAGGTGCACGGCTAACTGTGCCTCTTGCCATGCGTGGTACCAATTGATGGCATCATCGGCAAGGTACATAGCTGCTATCAAAACCTTGCTATTTCCTGTCTTCTTAGTTGTCGCAAAATAAGCATTAAATTGATGCAACCAAGAATGAATAACCGTAGCATCCATCTTACCATCATACTTACTGAAAGTCAACTTCTCTGTGACTGGGTTGTTGGAGTCCGCATCTCGGCTTGCGGCACTTGAGGAACCACCAACCTCTTTGGCTGGTTCAGACTTCGAGGCAAGAGCCTGTCGAACCAATTCTTGAGTGCGTAGGTCTCTTTGAACCTCACGATCGGCCTCCAAGGCTGCTCGTCTTGCTTCGGCTTCCTCCTTTCTTTGTGCTTTTCTTTCTTTTCGTGCATCGCGCTCGCGTTCCAAAGCAATGCGAGTCGCTTCTTGTTGTTCTGCTTTTCTTTCTAGTTGTGCTATCGTAACGCGAGTCGTTTCTTGTTGTTGTGCCATCATCTCCAACATCGACTTGACCATCGCCTCCAAAGGATTTGGTACAACTCGTGGCGTAGATGGGGAGGGGCGAGGGTCGGAAAAACCTCCTGGTAGGGAAAATTCTTCGTCGCCTCTCTCATGCTCATTACCTCCAAGCGAAGTATTCATTCCGCTTCGATTGATGACCATACACTGTGATCTTGGGTTCTTAAGTTCACATGGAACTTATGTTCTTGTGGGTCTTGGGTTCTTGAGGGTCTTGAGTTCTTGAGGTTCTTCTTTCGCTTGCAATCTGTGTTCGAGAAGGATCTTCTCTTCACCCGAGTTCTGCTCTTTTCCGTGGGCGCACCCCTTGGCGGCCTTGCGCTCACACCAAGGTTGCTTTTTCCCACCTCGCGTCGATTGGCCGGCCGCTAAGTGCACGGTTCGCTCTCAATGAGTGAAAAGAGGCACAAGGGGAGGTTGGACAAGCCCTTCTTTCTTGGGTTTCCTTTCACTCTTCAAAAACACAATTAGGAATCGACACGCCCAAGTGAACTTGGGTTCGTGCGACCTCAACAAGCAAAAAAAATTTCTATGGTTCTTGTGGTTCTTTCCTTGAGTGATACAGAACAGTGCCAAAGCTCTGATACCAATGTAAGGTGCAACGGAATGAATGTTTGAACTTTGCTCAAGATGAGTGCTCCGAACTGTGCTCAAGGGTTCCTTTTACTTACGGAAGGGAGAGCCTTCTTGTCACGTGACACATCCCAAACCTATGTGTCCATGGACAAGCTACACCATAGTAGGGTTCAATCAGTTCAGTCAAGTCTAGATTAACAATGATCTGGCACTTTTGTGAGTCTATTCGTAGACCGTGTATGCCCAGTCACTTAGCATAGATGCATATTCTCCGGTTGCACACAGCATGATCATCGGAATTCCCATTAGAATCCATTAGCATCAGTTAGGGGAATTTTCCAGTACATTTAGCCTATTTTCCTATTTATTGGGTTTTTCACTTATTATTCTTTAAGTGACTTTTCAACAAAAGTAGGTAGGGCAATTTTGCTAAGTTAATATATAAGCAAACCAAAGTTCACACTTTCTGGTAGAAGAGGCAGCAGGAGCTTCCCGCTCAACAGGCAACTTCTCAGCAGTAACCCCCCCAGCACCTCCCAGCGTTTTTGGACCTCCTACTTCGCGGGGATTCCCAGCAGATTCCCATCGCCAGCATCTCCCTCACCAGGGCGTTTTCCTCCCATAGCGTTTCAAGAGCCGTTGTTGTAGTTTACTAACGCTAGGCCTCTGCCATCATCAGTGTTTTCAGCCAAAAACGCCAGCTACTCCAGCAGATCATCAGCGTTTTCAACCTCAGCATAACCCTAGCGACATCAACCAAAAAACGCCAGCAGATCTCAGATTCTGGTAGCGTTTTTGCAGCAGCAAATCAGCCTTGAAGAAACGCAGGTTTTTAGTAGCAGAACATTAGCAGACCAACCCCCATTCAGTTGCAGAAGTACCCCCAAGTTTAGCCCAACAAAACGCAGACAAAACAGTCATTTTCAGCCACCGAAACAGTCCCCGAATTCAGCGATTAGAAGATCCCAGATTTCAGCCATCAAGTCGTCGTCGTCACCACCGTCGTCGTCATCGGCATAGTCCCATTGCATCAGTCCATTGCATTCGCATTGTACACCTTTGTGCAATCAAGTTAGACCACTCTCGCCGACGAGAGTGGGGCCTTCGGAGGAGGGTTTTACAACCTCTCGGTGTCGTATCTCTTCTCTCTCCTTCTCTCAGTCTCATTCACTTGCACGCACAATATCCACTCACTTTGTTTGTGACCACAGCACTCTACAAGACGGAAAGCTCTCCCTTTCCCTAAAGAACTAAAAGGAACCTTGAGCAATAAAGATCACTAATCTTGAGAAAATACAACATTCATTCCGCTGCACCTAACACTTCTGTTCTTAATGAGAGAGTGCAATGGACACAAAGAAAGTGAATGGACACTGTGAATGGAAGTGCACGAGATTGAGAGATAGAGAAGAGAATACGACACCAGAGACGTAAAACCCTCCTCCGAAGGCCCCACTCTCTATGGCGAGAGCGGTCTACTTATGATTGCACAAATCTCTACAATGCTTGGACTTGCCGACGATGTCGACGACGATGAGACGGGCTGAAATCTGAGAACGCTAAGGGCTGAAATCTGCAAATCTTTATCTACTGAATTTTGACTCTATGTCGATGACGATGTCGATGGCGACGATGCGGTGACGACGTGCTGAAAACGTAGATGCTGAAATCTATGTTTTCCGGGCTGAATCTGTAAACCTTGCGGATTCTGACCGTGCGGCGAGGATCTGCTGCGGGGTGAGATCCGCGAGGTTCGGGGGTTCTATTGTGATGTCTGACTGCTGAAATATGAAAACGTTGAGGCTTCTTGGTGTTCCGTCGCGGTGAATCTGCAAAACGCAGGGGCTGATCTGCAAACCAAAAACGCTAGGGCTGAATTTTGTTGTCTTGTGAAATCTAATATGGATCTGTTGGTGCAACTGCTAACGCTAGGGGATCTGCTGACTAGTGGTCGCTGAGGCTGCCCTTAATGCAAAAATGCCAAGGCTGATCTGGAACTGAAAACGCTAGGGTCTCCTGTTGATGCTGAAAACGCTAGCCTGTTGGGGGTCCAGTTGAGAAGGTGCCTGTTGAACTGAGTTACTGCTGCCTGTTCTGCCAGAAAGTGCTAGCGCTACGTTTTTATTTATACAAACTTAGCAAAATTGCCCTACCTACTTTTCAACTAAAGTCACTTAAAAAGAATAAGTGAAAAATGTCAAAAATAGGGAAAATAGGTCAATGCACTGAAAAATGCTCCTGATGGATTCTGATGATCATGCTGTGTGCAACCAGAGGATATGCATCTACTCTAAGTGACTGGTCATGCACGGTCTGCGAACAGACTCACAAAAGTGCCAGATCACTTCCTATTGTAGACTGACTTGACTGAATTGAACCCTAATCATGCTGTAGCTTGTCCACGGACACATAGGGTTGGATGTGTCACGTGACATGCAGTTTGCTCGAGCCAAAATCTCTTGGCAGGTCATCACCTTGCTTTGCTCTCAGGGGGGGCTGGTTATCATCGATCAAGCACTGCTGAGTAGAGCCCTCCTTGGGAAGCTCATTGTCTGGGGTCTTCTAGCGGAGGAGCCTTGGAAAGAGTTGCTGCTACATCGGATCAGAGGTCGAGTTCCACAGATGGGGTGGCCCTTGGAGCCCCTCCACTCATTGGATTTTCACAGAGATTTGCAGAGTGGGCCTGAGCAGGAAATGGGAGGACCGTTTCGTGTTGAGCCTACTTCGGTATTGGGAGCAACTGAGGGGGGGACTTGAGCAGCACCAGCCCACATGCATTGAGGAGCGCTTGAGGTAGCCTCTTACATGGAACCCATTCGTCAGTACACAGTGAGGTCACATGGTAGAGGGTCCATCCCACACCCTGAGAGACTGGTTGCAATTTACATTACTTCTTGAGGAGAGTCAGAGCATCTAACTGTGCGGGATGAGGAGGGTACAGAGCATGTGTCAGGACATCGTCGAGGCTATACCAACAGAGTGGCACACACCTCTCGAGCCGGTGGCTCTCAGTTGAATGGGGGCCTTTACCCGCTTTGAGGTCCTCATCACAGTTCGGGCCTGCTTTGACTCGAGCCTTTGCTTGTTCTTTGAGGTTCAGCGAGAGGGTCGCCTCCACAGAGGTGCTGCTGAGGCACTAGAGTGTTGCTTTCAGCGGATTCGAGTTGTGGGCAGCTTGCCGGCAGATCTTGCGACTGGACATTGGAGGCTCTGGGTTTGGGAGAGTAGCTATGTGTCGCGAGTGCGGGGAGTGGTTTTGACGTGATCCTTTTGCTTCAGCTGATCACCCAGGGATCCCTTTTTTCAGTACACAGCACGACTGGGGCGCCACATACTGGCTGCTCGGAGAGAGACCCACCCTGCTGCAGCAGGTCATTGTCAGGAGGGTTGTCTCATAGCTGAGTTCCCGACAGACTTTTTGAGCGCTTGTGGGACAGTAGACAACCGAGATACACAAGGGTCGGCCTACACTTCAGCCTGTCACAGAGCTTACGCCCCAAGAGTGTAGCAATGATAGAGAGCTTTATTGGGAGCTTATCTGCAGCGTGACTCTCTGGTTTGTATGGAGAGCCCGTTGCTTCCGCATCTTTGAGGCCCGCCCCATTCCACCGGTGGAGACCGTACGAGATATATGGCTGGAGCTGATCCATACACTTCGAGGTCAGTTTGAGAGGCTGTAGGGCAGCTTTGCCATATGCGGCAGCGCCGTGAGGCATTCCTACAACTTTGGCGTCCAGGGCCTTTCTACACCATGGTCCATGGGGCTCCTACTTGGCACTACTGGCTACCTGTCTGGTTTCCTGCTCCCAAATCCTGATATAGCTGTCATTGTACATATCTCACTTTTCATTGGGAGAGTCTCCCCTCATGCTGATGTAGCCCCCTCTTGTCGGGGCAGTTTGTAGCCCAACGGGCAGCTTTATTAACTAATAGAAGGATCTTTTTCTTGGAAAAAGGAAGAAGTTTGAAAGCGAGTTCAACCTTAGAGAGGATACAAAGAGCGAGGCGACATAGCTTTGGAAGACTAATCCTTCCATGAACCTGCGACCATGTCAAAGGAAGCTGGAAGCTTGCAAGCCTCCTCACTCAATGATATAGCTCTCATAAATGACGGACCAAGATTGTTCGTGTAGCTCACGAACTCGTAATCAATGATGAGCTGCTCATGCTGCGAGAACATTTTGTTGATGTAGTGCGTCTGCAAGGTGGTATTATGGAATAACTAGGCTTCATGTAGAGAGGGTGAAGTAATGCAGCCATCCCATGAAATCCCATCTACTTTCTTTATCTTAGATGTAAGGCTGCAATGCTTGCACAAGATGCAGAGTGATTGCTGATATAGACATTTGGAGCAAACATATCGGGCATGTAAACCTGCAAAGGCTAGGAACAAGGAAAACTAAGGAGATTTTGACACACAGCATAGATTTGTGGTCGATGTTATATAGAAATTTGTGACGCATGTCAATTTGGGGAGCAGTCAAAAGAACCTTGTTTGCATGGAACAAATGCAAGCAAGAATGCATTTGAGGTTGTGCACTTGAATTTTTGGAGTCCTGCGAAGACTTTATCAATGATTGGCTGCGAATATTGCATGACATTCATTGAGGACCATCTAAGGAAGGCGTGGTGGTCCGAAGTATTTACTCCTTTGTGGAATTCAAAAGCTTTGGTCAAGAAACAAACAGCTTACCTGTATGAAAGTAATGCTGAGCAGAAAAGACAGGCATATTGTAGAGATTACATGGCATTGATATTGTTATATTTTACAAAAAATGGTGGATATTTATAATGATTAATCCTTTGTAACTCTTATGACATCTTTCTTTGAAAAAGGATTAATGTTTTTGCCAATGAGCTTACTGTTTTTTCATTTTCCATGTAGGATGCTTTATCTCAGCCAGCCTTGGTAGTGGTCTTTTTCGGTGCTAATGATGCATCATTTCCTATGCCAAGTGGTAAAGGTCAGCATGTGCCTGTGGAAGAGTTCAAGCAAAATCTTCGATCCATTGCCTTATACTTACTGGTATGATTGATAAGATCAGGGACAGGATAAATCTAGAAAGAGAAGTACACCAGCACTGCTTCTTTTGTCGTAGCTGTCCTGCTACCAAAGGTTATCTTTGCACATTGGGGTTCTGAAGATTCTCTGATGAAGGAAAACACATTACAATTATGTACTTGTACTAGCCAAAAAGGAAATGACTAGCCAACCTTAGGAACACTTCGCAATTTTTGGTTTGGATCATCATAGTGGGGCACTTCTTGAAGGGGGATATATGACACAAGAATGGGAGCAGTTCAGTGTTGGATTTGGGGTTGCGGAAGCAGAAGAGGCATGCTCTGTTTCATGCACGTGGCCACCAATTTCTGATATTCTATGTAGCATATGAAACATCTCCGTTAACATACCTCTGTTTAGCTGGCCAATTGTCTTAGCATAGTGTTACTTTGTGGCTTTTCAAGGATCTATATGACTAGCTTTCTAATGTCTTGCTGGTGCTATTTAGAGCCTTTCAAAAACAACCCGGGTGATTCTGGTAACTGCTCCACCTGTTCATGAAGAGGGACGAAAGGAGTTTGCCAGGTATGAGTTGTGGAATGTAAACAGTTTTTATTTAAAACTCTGGCTCTTACCCATTAAGTTTTGTTCACTGCACAACACCTACAAAGTATAGATGTGGATTTGCAAACCCCCCCGCCCCCCCCCCCCCCCCCCCCCCCCCCCCCCCTTCCCGCGCAAAAAAAAAAAGAGACGAAAGGAGAAATACAGCAGACTTGATAAATAGAAAATGAAAATTACTCAGACTATCAACGCCGCTATTAATATACCAAAGTTAGCAGGCACCATGGTGATCGTCACCTGGGTGCTCCTGCTTGCACTTACCCATCTTCCAAAACAAACAATGCACTAAAGTACCTTTTTCTTCATGGGGCCTTCTTTCTCCACCCTTGTGGAGGACTCTTGCTCTTTTGCAAAATATATACAGTAGTTGATCTAGAGGATTCAGAGGAACAACAAAAATAGGCATCATGAAGTGCCAGAGGCAGGAAAAGGTAGGAGATTCGAAACTTTAGGAGGTGCTAGGTTACCAAATGGACGCTTAAAGTTTAAAGTCTTTATAATGAATGAGGTTTTTTTACAAACAATCATGCTATTTGATCATACATTCCATCCTTTACAGATTGCAAGTAATGTGTCATTGATTAGTGGTGTTTAGAGGTAGGTGACAGCACATCTATAGAGCAATTTCTTTTATTTGTTAGAGGTTAAATACGAGGCAATTCGAAGGCATGGTAGTTTTTGATTCTTTAAGGCTTCCCTTATGTCTCAAAAGATTCATTTCCAAGGTGCCCTTACATTTCCAGCAAAGTTTTGTTTTGTCTATTTTGGGAGAGATTTTGTTCCTTGTTAAAGTAAACATTGATTGGCCATCTAGCCCCCTCCTTTCGAGCACATGTACTTTTAGCTAATAGCAAGCTTTACAAGATGTCAGAGGTATGCCTTTCCCACCTTTTACTGGCTCAAAATCAGTGAAGCAAATTCCGGATTACTCTGTTTTTAGAATACTGGTTCCTTGCTCTCCACAGATTCCAGATGTAACTTTAATAATTGCCTTCTGCAATAGTAAAGTTTCATCTCTCTATACGGGTTTGACCCATGCTTTTGTGACAATTTTAGGTTTCCGCTATCCTTTCTCACTACATTTACATGACATACTCTGGGTGTATTTATCACGATTTTAATACTGGTGGTGCTAATACATTTACATACTTGCAGGGGCAAACATGGGGAGAAAGCTGCTAGATTTACTGATCGGACAAATGAGCGCGCTAAAGGGTATGCGCAAGCTTGCATTGAAGTCTCAAAAGAGGTGAATGTGGGCGTTGTTGACCTATGGAGCGCCATACAAAGGGAAAAGAATTGGGAGATGGAATGCCTCAGGTTAGGTCTGAAGTCTAATCGAGTTGATTTAATTATCTAAATTGCTGCAGCCTGCCTTTTGACATGAAGACGTTTTAGTATCTTTTTGAGTAGTTATTCCTATGTGTGCAAGGTGATGTTTGTGTTGATGTCACAATTTTTGTGTAAACACGACTTATTTTGTGGTTTGAGTGTCTTCAACTAAAAAAGTACAAGCATCTAGTGGAATTTCTTTTTTGGCACAAAATAGATTCTTCTATCAGCTGAAAAATTGCCTAGCGGCCAAGTCTACATCAACCCCTTTTCTCATTTACATCAACCCCCATTGAGGAACATGTACAAAGAGGGGAGATTCTCCCAAGAAAGAACCAGAAATACAAAGTCTAAATCTCAAAATGGGAGGGGGGAAGAGCTAGATAGGTGGCTTGTCTTGCTAGGGGGGGCGTGTGCTCCACCAAAGAAAATGTCCTGGTCAGTGTAACAGGGAACAGGTGGAACGCAGCCCAAATGTTCTGAAACGGCGTTTTGGACGAGTCCTGTTCCCGAAACGGAGTCGGGAATGGAACGCCGTTCCGGAATGGGGTGTAACTGGAACGGTGTTCCGGAACGGGGGGGAATGGGACAGAACGTGAGGCGGAACGGCGGGATGCAGGGTGGAACAGGTAAAAGTAGGCATTTGGGGTCAAAAAAGTAGGCATTTGGGGTGAGATTTGGGGGGCATATTTGGGGTAGTTTGAGAGCAGGTTTGGGGGCAGTTTTGGGGTTTCTTAGAAGTTGATTTGGGACTAGACTGAATGGAGGTAATTCTGGTGTTTGCATGTATTGCTTTTCATTGGAGACTTGCAAATAGACCCTCTCCCCTGATATCATCAATTCTTTATAATCTATATCAACTGGCTTGACACTAACTAGTCTACAACTTATGGAACTTACACTGTTATTATCCTAAATAGAGTTGCTGAAAGACTGCTGCTAGTTGTTATCCCGACAAGATGTAACTCATGTGCTATGTTGTTTCAGTGATGGTTTGCATTTGACAGCTGAAGGAGATAGAGTTCTATTCAGTGAACTAATCAAGGTTATAGAAGAGGCTGATTGGTCTCCAAGCTTAAGCAGTAATTCAATGGTTGAGGATTACAACGAGCCTTCAGTTTACGATAATGTGCACCCTTTTTTTGAGTATTCAGATGATTCATACTTACGATTGTAAATATTATCAACATTTAAATGCTCAAATCCTTCTATAAAGGAAAGTCGTTTGTTTGTAACCGTCAGCATGGACAGGGCTCGGGAAAATCATACTTAGCACAGGCCCTTTTTGGTAATTGTTTTACACCTGAGAATAAATGGTATATACAAAGACTTGGTAAGGTTGGTTTTGCATATATCTGGAGCCTTCATGAGGCCTTAGTAAAAACCATGGAATTCTTGGGAGCAATTCTAGACCCTTGGATAAAGCTTGTCAATTAATGCGTCATGGCAAGCTAATGATGGCAAACCTGTTTTCTTCTTTTTTCTTGTAGGAGGGGCATTAATAAGCTGTCTTACATTTGTTTACCTAGTAGGCCACCAGCACTCTTTCTTATCCACTATTGTTGTTTTTCACCTTATTGAATTCGTGTCAACTCTAGGGCGGTGTCCAATGCCATGCTTGAGCGAATTGTCTCTTATTATATTCACAAATAACCCACAAATGTGTGCTTAATTGTGAAATTTGATTGTTGAACTTGTTGACTCTTTTTGTAACAATCAACACAATCTATACTTGATTCTGCGAAGCAGATGTCTTGTTATCAAAGTTTGCCAAAGGTTTTAAGGGGTAGGGAAAGGACCTCCACTGTCCTTTCCTCCGTAATTAGTGCTCCCACCATGGCTCCCGGCGGCATCTGCGAAGCAGATCTTGTTATCAAAGTTTGCCAAAGGTTATGGGGTAGGGAAAGGACCTCAACTGTCCTTTCCCTGTAATTAGTGCGACCACATGGCGACCGGCGGAGGCCAGGAGCCATGATGGGAGCACTAATTACGGAGGAAAGGAAAGTGGAGGTCCTTTCCCGGCCTTCAAAGCCAGGGGGAGGGGGCCCAAGAAGCTCTGACAGTGTGGCCAGCTCTAGGCGGCAGGGATCAGAACAACACTACCTCTCCACAATGCCTACAGTGCTAGCTGTGCATATTGCTTCTCTGTCCACTCGTCATCAGCCATCAGTGCGACCTGTGTTTGCATCAGGCGAAGTATTGCAGCACGTGACCTGTGCATTCCTATGCTTACGTGTCAGCAGGGAACTGCATTCCGAATGCTCGCGTGTCAACTGGAGAAGAACGGTAGCAGAAGAAATTCCGCATGCTGATCTGTCGTAGATCCAACAGCTACTGGTAGAGATTACTGCAGGGAATTGACAGTAGATGGAGGGTTGAGATGCTCAGCCCCCCGACCCCTGGCTTTGAAGGTTGATGAACATTTTTGGTTTGGTCCTGAAAGAACAGGTATATCGGTTTGTTTTTTTCTTTTTCTCTTCAAACTCTTCTTGTTTTGTTCGTTGGAGCTACTGCAACTACTCTCTCTCTCTTCTTCCCCCCCCCCCCCCCCCCCCCCCCCCTAAAGGGCACGGGGCATTAAAGGAAGCTCAAGAGGTGGGATCTACGGTTGAGAAGCCCGGGCACAAAAGCAGAGGCGTGTAGGGCCGTAGGATGCCCAAAAGTAAACTTGGACATGGGCACACCCTATCGACGTTTACTTATCATGCATTTGTTGCCCACCATGGCCAACGTATGCGCATAGGGGGGTTGGATAAGTCATACGCCTTGCTTGGCACCCACTAGGGTTCAAACTCGCGTGCAACACCCCAAGCCTCATTATTGAGCCCTCAAATCTCCTTGAGATTCGTACCCGGGCTTCTTAGCCGTCGATCCCACCTCCCGAGCTTCATTTAATACCCGTGCCCTTTAGTGCCGAGGCCCCCCCCCCGCCCCCCCCACAAAAAAAAGAACAAAAAAGGGAGAATTTTAATGTTTTAGGAATCTGTCCCAAGAGACCTCAAAGATTTATCTGACGAGTAGAGTTGAATTCAAGACCTGTTATTCAGGAAGAAAATGGCATAACCAATCTACCACACTTGGGTGATAGAAATGTTATACCATTTTCCTTTTCTTACGAGCACGCGTGCGCGTGCGCGCACACACGTCAGAAGAAGAAGAGAATTTCGACATTGTAGGAAACTATCCCAAGAGACCTTAAAGATATATCCGACGAGGAGATGATCTTGTTGAGGTTCTCATTGTTGCACGGGTTTTTGCAAGCATTGCATTCGCTCCGTGTCCTGTCGCTTTGTTTTATAGTTATTATGCGTGCTTGCGATAGAAGCGTGCATGTAAGGAATCTCCATCACACGGGGCCTCATCAATGCCAAGGTTACGAGCCCTCATCGGTGGGGAGCCGGGCTTGTTATCATCCATGGCTTTCAGCTCAGCCCCACCCCTCAAGTGCTCGTGATGGTCTTTGCCCTCAAAGAAAATCTGCCTCTTTCGCCCTTGCACACAAATGAAGGAGAGAGAGATTGTGCAGGTCGCGCGGCCCCCGAAAGAGAGAGAGAGAGAGAGAGAGAGAGAGAGAGAGAGAGATTGTGCAGGTCGTGTGGCCTTGGACCCCTTATGAAGCCAACACAATGAGACTTGCACTCTTCATCACAAAACAAAGAGAGAGAGAGAGAGAGAGAGAGAGAGAGAGAGACGTCCCTCCCATGCACGATCATGATGGACTCCTCCCACCATGGCACCCTTCGTCATCATTCTTGCACTACAATATCCGTGCAGCATCCCGCGCCCATCGCAAGGTCTAACTACTCCAACTAAAGATCGATAGAGTGAAGCTTCATTCTCGAGAAGTATTACTGGGAGAACACAGTTGCCGCACTAGCATTGTGGCTCCACTGCATCCTTACACGCCTCCTATGCCTACACCCTTACCACCCCCTCCCCCCATCGTCCCCTAGGGCGCCTCCCTTGCATACAAATGAGAGAGAGAGAGAGAGAGAGAAAGAGAGGCGGGTCGGTCTTTTTCTCTTTCCCTAGCGATGGTACATTTGCCACACTTATGAAAATTTAGTGGGAGCTTGAAATTTGGTGAGGTTCCACTTATAAAAGTAAGTAAGAATAGAATAGAGCCAAAATTGCTTCAAGTTTCTAGCCAGCTCTCTCAACTTTCTTACCACTTGCCTCAACACTTAGATCAAGGGAATTGGAGGGTCGACTCACAGCTTTAATTCAAGCTTGTGAATGCACTACCACTTTGTATAATAATTATGATGAGTAGGGATTTCATTGACATGATCACGATTGTGTGATTAGGTTAATAACTCTAGTTACACAAGAAAAACACGTGATCACATTAATTGTTAACACGTCTTTGATGATGACCTACAAAAACCCATAAAGCCGGTTAGCTGGTCGGGTAAAAGGATATTCCTTGCGGGACCTGCCGAGTTTCTTTATTTTCTTGGTGGGCCCACGAAAAAAAATCAATATCCAACGGGTCCGCCAAGAAAATAAAAAAATCCGACGAGCGTAATTATATATAGTAAACAACGTGCTTGCCGTTGTGCTTTGACTAAACAAATCCCTAGGTAGTGTATCCGAGTGCCGGGTATTGTCATCTCCTTGTGAATTGACTTAAGGTTACAGAGTCACAGGTCCTTTTTTCTGGGCTGAACATGATTCTTAATTCAGTAACCACTTCTAAAAATATTTAATTCTTTTACCGAACATAAAGGTACGAAACCAAAACAATTGAAAAATGAAAAATTAAAAAGTCAGCGATGAAGCCATTGGTCCAAAGGACTGTAATTGGTTTTAGAAGATGAGCATATGTAAATGTTGAGTTGATAGTCAAGAGTTGGATGCCCTGTATTAGTGTACTGGGCATATAAAGATCCTTGAAGTTTTGCATTTTTGACCATCATAGATTTGAGTTGATATATATTGTCACTGCACAATATAAGAGCTATAATCCTTAATTGGGTGAAAATAGCTTTTATATATTGAATTGGTTTCATAAGGGGGCTACAATCCTTGACTGAGTGTAAATAGTCCTTGATTGTGTGATTATATTGAAGATTTATTTGCGCTATTTCATGCATTGGTTTATATAGAGAGTGCATTATGTATTATGAAAGATTATTAGTATATGACATGACCAATCATAGATTTTATTGCTTTCGTGCGTTTTTTGCAAGTAACTGACATCGTTCAGTTTAGAAGTTGATTATTATTTTGTAGCATTTGAAATTAAATATATTTTTTTGTTTGCAAATAAAAAAGGACATATAAATAATCATCACAATAATAATTGCATTGAGAAATTCATAACATTGTTGTGTGTATTATGCCGTGTAGAGAGTGCATTACAATGTGTACGTTTGCTCACAACATAGGTGATCGATATGTGGATTGACTAGCGTGCATTGCAAATCTCATATTGTGCAGATTTGATTACTTTTCTAGTGAATGAAAAATTTAATATATATTGAAAAGAAAAAAATTGTATTAAAAATTGAACATCTAGTTCTTTTGTCTTCAGTTTTTATTTAAAAGCAATGGAGCAAAATGTCGGCACAAGTGGTACGAAGAAGCCAAAGAATAAAAAAGCTCCTGACAAAGAGTGGGATTATGTCCGCAACATATGCGGTCGATATATGGAGTGGCAATGTAAATTTTGTCTCACAATAAAATCAGTTATTTCACCTCGTATCAGGGACCATTTTTTTAATAACGTTAAACATAGTTATAAGAAATGTGAACATCCTCAGGTACTTGCAATTGCAAAGCGTTTGAGAGAAGAGCTCGCCAAAAAAGGTGGCAAGAGACAACAGATATATAGCTCTATTATGGATGTAAGTCAAGTGCAGTCAGAGCCAAATATTAACTCTGTTGATCCTATGGTGACACCAACTAACCTTGGAGAACAGCCTTCGAAGGGAGAGGAAATGTCAAGCAACATTCCTTTTAAGCGTCACAATGAAGGTGGACTTGGTCAAATGCGTCAAAAATCATTGCATTAAAGCTTTCGGATGCAGTCTCTAGAAGAAGTATAAACTGCACTCGCCAAAGCAATATTCTTCACTATAAGTGCTCTGGTTATGATAGACAACAATCACATTCAAAGGCCGCTTGAAAGAAAATCGGTGAATTTGGCCCAGGATTTTCAGCTCCCTCTTATTACACAATACAAAATGTTCTTTTGGGCAAATGTTACATTGAAGTCAAAGAGCGTGTTGGCAAAATAATACTTGAAATATTTCGCTTTCAGGATGCACAATTGTGAGTGATGGTTAGTCAAATGTTCAAAGAAGACCACTGATCAATGTAATGTTGGTTTGTCCAAGGAGAAAAACGTTCATAAAGGTGATTGACAATTCTGGTGCAATTAAAAGTGGAAAATATATATTTGAGGTTTTGATTATGTAATTAAAGAATTTGGTGCTGAACATGTCATTCAAGTAGTCATGGACAATGCAAAGAATTGTAAAAACGCTAGTAAATCAATAAAGAAGTGCTTTTCACACATTTTCACCAACGGTTGTAATACGCACAGTTTAAACTTGGTGCTGAAGGATTGGTACACTAGTGAAGAAATCACATGGCTCGCCAAAATAATTGACATAGCACGTTAGGTTGTGAAATTTATCTTGAAACGACAGAGTGTTCGATTTGTACAGAATACGCATGTCATTGATGTTAAAACTTCCTGCTGAAACTCAGTTTTGTACGCATTTTTATACATTGGAATCACTTCTCCGCAATAAGTGTGTTGTGATTGACACTTTCAGTTGCATGGCCTTTGATGAATGGCAGCTTGAGCAGAAAGAAAAAAGTGATCGAGAAAATTACATGTCTACGTGGCAACCTAAACAAAGCTGCTTGGGTGGAGGAGTGTAATGGATGCATACTATGTAATGATGTCCGTTATGTTCGCAATTCGCAACCTTGATTAAAAGGTGCCAAATATGGTCAAAGTGTGGATGACATGGTGGTCAGTCCAACAGAGTCTTGAAAATTTCGAGGAGCTGAAAGAGTCTGTAGTAGAGAAGGAGTGGCGACTACCATTCTCTGGAAAACAACAAAGAATTTTGGCCAAGACTTTTTATGCAAGACCGGTGTATTAGAATTTAGATCTGATGTCCAATACATAGGTGATTAGCGATTTTTATCATGTGTCAATACGTTCTACTTCAACGTTCATGACCGAATTGATTGTATAAAAGAAATGAGTGCATTTAGATTAAAAGAGGATCCTTTTGCGAATGATTTTGTACAGTCAATGGCAAAAGAGCAACCTGCATGGAAGTGGTGGATGATGAATGGTAGAGAGCATTACTCGACCTTACGTCCCCTTGCAATGAAAGTATTGGCACAATGTGCAACAAACTCAAGTTCAAAGAGAAATTGGAGTATGTATAAGTATGTTTATAGCACTATTCGCAACAAACTATTAGCAGACAGAGGGGAAAAATTAATGTGTATGTTTTGCAACGAAAAGATAATGCATCACATTGAAAGTGCTTGCTATGGAGGAAATGCCAACCTGGTTGTATGATTGTCAAAACGAAGACAAAGAAGAGTTCAATGTAGGTATATCTCAATGCACTATAGACAAAATAGATGAGAACTTGGTAATAGATGTGGAAACAGACTTATAAGAAGACCCACAACACTCAGACTTAGAACTAGATAACAACTTCACAGATTCAATATAGCTTGAGAGTAAACTGAAGATTGTGTCAAAAACCATTATGAAAGAGCTTGTATTCAATGTGTTTTGATCATATGCAATGCTTCATATTCGCGATTATACAAAGTTTATCAATCTTAATTGTTATGCTCAGAACCAGCATCTTGATCACCAAACAGATTTCTCATTGTGCTAGGGATATCTTGGCGGGCTGGCAAATGAGTACAAATTCGCGATTATACATAGTTTGTCGATCTTAATTCTCATGCTCAGAACCAATATCTTGATTACCAAATAGATTTCTAATTGTCCTAGGGATATCTTGGCGAGCTTGCCTGAAGTTATGCTCATTTTTCATGCCAAACATAATATATATTCCTTGTGAAATCTGTTGAACAGATGGCGCATCGGCTACTATTTTGCATCAAATGAATAAAACAGACAAAATGATAATAATGACCACATGTCAATTTATAGTATCCACGCCATCCATCAAAATTCTTGTAGCAAACTAGAAATTGGGATTATGAAGATGCATTTGAAGTAGACGAGGGGAACAAATCTGGATGCAGGACAAGGTGACTAATGTGTATCCCTTATACAGGCGGAGGATTTCACTCGTTGTGTCAGATTCTGAACTTCTTGGCTTAAGTGGTGAATACTTTTCTCCATTCGGACTTGTGAGGGTTGGGGTGTTTGGGTGGCTATGGAAAGCTGTGTTATTTTTGCATCTTTCTTTGCCAATTGTTTTGTGTAAATATCTTTCTCTCTTTAATTGTAGGTCGACGCCTGCAACTATCAATGCCAGCTCATCTCCGGTGAAAGTGACACAACTTTCCCTGATATCATGAGTGGTAACAGTTGTCTCCTTCTATGAAAAGTCTACGGGTTGCTGTTGCACAAAACGAACACATAACATTTTTGCAAAATATAACGCACAACATTGTGCAGTGGATGGCCATAAACTTCCAAGTAGACCCTTTCAACGTTTTCTTTGATTGCTTCGTGGAGGTACTTCGATACCTTCCACCTTCCTTTCTTTATCTCCGCATCCTCGCATGGCTATATTGTTTTGATCATGTCCTCGGTCACTTCTTTATTGATCTTTTTCCATTGCATGTGGTTTGGATTTGTCCATTTTCAAAATCGTCAAGTAGTGCGAGTCGCTTGCTCTGCCGACATATCGTGCGCTAGAGACTTCATGCGCTGAAATGCATTAACAACCACTTGCTGCTGATCATCAAGCACTAATTGGGTGCCACAAACTTGTTCTTCATCGACCATTAATATATTCTCACAATTCAGCAGTTTCACAAATACACAAAGTAGATCCGTCTCGTCCACTACTGCTGCAACTAAACAAAACCACAATTGATGAACCCAATTGAACCACAAGACAAATTTGAAATGACTAAAGATAATTGATCCGATAAAAATACACGACAATCGATCCGATTGAAATACAAGACATGACTCAATGAGGTGAACCACCCCAAACCAGATAATACACATCAATACAAATGAAATACCCCGGACAAGACAATGTATATCACAAAAATGCTTAGGTCGGGTAAAAAGATGACGCAAGTTCAACAAGCGATCGTTGGACAGGATTATGGTCTGTCTTTAAATGTTCTTTGAAAAATATCAGAACATCATATGCATTTCTTCTATTTTTCCACTCTCTTAACTTCATCCAAGAGTCCACTTTAATCTGAATGGCCTTGATAACATCTTGGTTGGGGTGGTAAAATACTTCTTCAGGAAAGTAAACTTTCCTGGCTGCACTCCAAAAATCTATCAGCATGTCAAATAGATAACCCAATGTATAAATATCGCTCGATTTTGTATATGCATCTGTGCACCATGGATCGTAAAGTTCTTGAGCAATCCACGGTTGCTTTGCAATCTCTGCTTTCCCTGCTTGTTGTGCCCCTAAACTGCAGGGTCCGATTGTCCGCTTGGATGCAGATAATTAATTGACACGCGCTTAGCTGGCGTTTTGAGCATCATTCCCTAGTCAATGATGCCAATACGGGGTTTATTTGCACGAGTAAAGTCCAACATTATGTTGAACGGGGTAGGTCACTGTGCACTATACCAGCCGAGTGAGCAGCCGCAACGCCATCAATTAAGGCATGACAGATTGCTGACATCTGCTCAATCACTGCTTTGATCCACGTTGGCTCTATCTTTGGTAAGTGCTGATTTGTTGGTGGCAATGACCTCTAGCCGTGTTGTAGCCTGTGTATGTGTCGTCTGAACGCTCCGTGGACGAATGACAAGCGACACATCATGTCCCCCAAGGGGCCCCCATTGTAGTATGAAAATATTATGATCCAGGGGGCTTTAGTGGTAAAGCCAATGCATCTTACAATGGAGGGGTGAAGCGTTTGCATTCCTTGCTCTGTTTAGAAGCTATCAAATTTCACCTCACTCTCTCCCTTGTAGCATTTTCCCACATATGCAATGTGGTCTGGAAAGAAAGAGATGTCTTTGATGGTGGTACAATGTGCACACACCAAAAGAGCCTGCTCCAACCCTTGGACCTTCTACCAAGGCCTCATGGGGAATGCCAATTAGATGCGCACACTTGGCATTCAAAGCTGTGTACATGATTGTGCCAGTGTCGCTGGCATCTGATCGGCCACCCATAGCTGCTTGCACATCTTGGGCCATCTTCAATCTCTTGGATAAAGAGGCTTGGTCTTGAGCTTTCACACGATTCATCTTCACCTTCTGTTCCGTCCATAATTTGTCCCAGAGCTCTAATTTTATCATATCACAGGCAGGAGGGATATCTTCCTTTAAATCTTTACAATAGACTTTCAAATTGCCCAATACTGTCCTAACCTTGTGGTAGGGGTCAAATTCTTGAATTCCTACTGGAATTAGCAACTCATATTGTCCTTCACCTCGCAACCTCCGCTTTGTGTTCTCCCATATAGCACTAGCGAGGTCTTTAAAGAAGACGTCACTTTCACTAATCTGCTGTATGCGGCCATCTGCACATGATGATATTGCCAAAATACATTCTTTTCGAATGGCACACATCATAATTTTCTGTTGATTTGATGTCATTTTAGCATTGGACAATAAAAAACAACATATCAAATACAACTTCATGGCTGCACACTGCACTAACACTCTCACACTAGATCAGACAAACCATAACCATGACTTGAAGACTTTAAGAAATGTGTACGAATATATTGATAAACATTGGAAATAATTTTCACTTTAAAATGTAATGTTTACACGTGTAAAATGCAGAGCAAACAAGTAGTTTATAAGAACTTCATCTAGGACAAACGATACATGTTAAAAATCTAACGCACAATAGCATTTTATATTTCATCGAAGAATTTTTAACTTATATTTTTCAATGTGCACTCTTAGACTAGTTCAAACATAGCATACACTGACTTAAAGACTTCAAAAAATTATGCAAGATTATATTTATTGAGATTGATAATCATTTTGACTTAAAAATGATATGTTTACTTGTGTAAAATGCAATAAAAATAAATCACTCCTAATAAAATTATCCAGATCTAACATAACATGTTAAAAATCCAAAACAATTCAAAAATTTTCGATTCTCTTAAAAAATAAAGCCTCTTGGAAGATACATGCATCGTGATGTACATATTGTCACTTTTATTTTAGCTCATTTAAAACATTGAATGTTTTTTTGGAAAGGGAAAGGGAAGTTGACTCAACATTAAGATACTAGATTCGCTGCGTTACTGATGTTGTACCTAGACAGTAAGCCAATACTTACCACAAGGACACCATCTTTCCCGCGTCCCACCGAGGTGATGCCCCTGTGGTAAGCACTGTTTTGTAGAACAGCTTACGTACACACTCCCATTGTGTGGTAAGGTATCTTATGACTGCCACGCAATACGACAAAAGGCAAGCTATCACACAACGCATACACACATACACAACACATACCCGGGTCGTGTGGTCAAGTACTCCGCTACTGCCGCGCACTGCAACGCAGAGCACGCTTCGATATGACCCCCTCTCTCTCCCCCCCCCCCCCCCTCTCTCTCTCTCTCTCCTCTTGACGTACCTGCAAAGGCAATCGTCTCTCTCTCTCTCTCTCTCTCTCTCACACACACACACACACACACACATACACACACACACACACACAAAAGATGGCTGAAGAAAAAACACCCAGTGGGCCCGATCGAGGCCCTATATATATAATTCTACGGCGCCGTTGGGCTTCTTGGTTTTCTCGGCCGGCCCGCAGGGAAAAATAAAAAACCCGACGGGCTCGCAGGGAAAACCAAAAAGCCCGACGAGCTTTTGGTGGGTTTTCAGGTTACCCTAAACAAGCTTCTTTGTAATCATGTTAACTGTAATTATGTAAATGTGTCAATAAGACCTTGTGATCATACAAAATTTGTGGTAATTACGTAAATATTAAATCCTTGGTGATGAGAGCCTAGCTTGAAGCTAGCTTGAAGCTAGCTTGAAGCAACAAATAGAACTGAGTTGGAATGTGCCCACAATTTAGGACATTTATTTGCTCTACATACTTTCATAATATAGATTTGTTAATGAGATTTCGTTTCTCTCCCAACCCCTTCGCCATCATTGTCACCTTCTTCATCACGCCATTGCATCATCCTCTTGTCCGCTTGTCGTCGCTTGTGATTATCTGACTGTTCCCATCATCATCTGCCCCTCAACATTGAAGTGAAGCTCATACTATACTATACTTGCTCCTTTCCATACCTACTCTCGTTGCGCTTCTTCCTTGCTTGCAACTTTGTGTCCGCAACTCGTCCCATGCACTCCTCACGATCATGGCCTGCTCCAATCGTGGGAGCCAACTCCCCAACATTCTTCACCCTGCCAATTCATCTCAACATGTTGCTCCGCTTCTTGTCTCGCCTTGTAGTCCACCTTGCATCCATCACCTTCACATTGCAAGTCAACAAACAATGCGGCCGCGCACTGTGTGCACACACCCACACACCCACCCACCCACCATTCCTATGGCAACACCACTTGTGACCACCCACCCCTTTGAGCCTCCCTCTTGCTCCACTGGTTTTTCTTCACCTGGTCTATGTCTCCTCCTTCCCCAAACCATGTGCATGTAGACACACAATCTTTTGTGGCATCATCGCCTCCCACAAGTGCTCATAGCTAACCAAACCGCCTCCTGTGTGAAATACGTAAAATTGTTTCACGCGTGGAAAAAAGACCAAAAATATATCCCTCCCCTATTCTTTTCCACTTCCACATCAAATTCTATCTCCCTTCACATGTCGACTCCCTCCCTTTACCCCCTCAAAGCATAGGAGCATTTCCCTTGATTCCCGTAATTAAGCTACTTCCAATAATCGTAGCCACATACCAACTAGCAACATATTACTCGGTCTACTCTCAAAGTACAATCAATTAGTCTTGGAGATACCAAAGAAATTCCCGAATCCAAAGGCAAAAAAGCAAGGACGACTTGTCGCAATCACTCGCTCTACGCAGTCCCCCTCCCCACCCCATCCCCCAAATAAACAACTCATGCAGATGATCTCTCTGAGTCTCTCTCTCTCTCTCTCTCTCTCTCTCTCTCTCTCTCTTTGGCCTCAAACATGACATCTTTGTCTTTATCTTTCCCTCTCTCTGTCTGGAGCACACGAGATCTAATGCTTGCATGGCAACCTGCACACCCTCCGAAAGGTCAAGGTTGCCCATGCTCATCACATAGGCATCTAAGCTGTTACCATTCATGGCTTTCTCCTGGACCTTGCCCCATAAGACCTCTCGATCATCTCTGTCCTGAGAAGTAGAGAGAAGCCTGCATGCAAGGAATCTCCATCACAGTCGCCCTTCGCAATGCCAAGGCTAGGAGTCCTCATCAAAGGGGAGTCGGACTTGTTACCATCCATGTCTTTCAGCTCAGCCTCACCCCCAAGTGCTCGCGATGGTCTCTGCCCTCAAAGAAAATTTGTCTCTTTTGCCCTTGCACACAAACGAAGGAGAGAGAGAGAGAGAGAGAGAGAGAGAGAGAGAGAGAGAGAGAGAGATTGTGCAGGTCGTATGGCCCTAGATCCCTTATGAAGCCAACACAATGAGACTTGCACTCTTCATCACACAACACACACACACACACACACACACACACACACAGAGAGAGAGAGAGAGAGAGAGAGAGAGAGAGAGAGAGAGAGAGAGAGAGAGAGACGTCCCTCCCATGTACGATCATGATGGACACCCCCACCATGGTACCCTTTGTCATCATTCTTGCACTACAATATCCGTGCAGCATCCCGCGTCCACTCCGAGGTCTAATTACTCCAGTTAAAGATTGATAGAGTGCAACTTCATTCTCGAGATGTATTATTGGGATAAAAAAACTGTGCATCCTTACACGCCTATAATGCGTGCACCCTGACCCACCCACTCTTCTCCCTGTCTCCTAGTGCGTCTCCCTAATGAGAGAGAGAGAGAGAGAGAGAGAGAGAGAGAGGGGCGGGTTGGCCTTTTTGGCTTTCCCAAAGGGCAAGGCTATAGCGTTGCCTTCTCTTTTTACTGACTAAAATAGGAAAAAGGTTGAGTTGTGTTTTTAAGCAATTTTTTGATAGGTCAAAAATATTGATTGGTTGAAATAAGATAGTGGACACTCATTGAAATGAATTGTGTAAATCTAATGATGGACATGTCTTTAGTTTTGAAATTTGAAATAAACTCTAGTATACTTTGGAAAATATTTTGGGTTGCCCAATGCCTTTAGAAGCATGAAACTTTGACAGCCTTACATGTTAAATGATAAAACCTTAGAGGCTCCACAAATCCCAAAAGTCACCTTTTCATTTTGAAATATGACCTTACATGTTAAATGATAAAACTTTAGAGGCTCCACAAATCCCAAAAGTCACCTTTTCATTTTGAAATATGAGAAGGTCTTTACCCACCTTTTCATTTTGAGAATTTGGTTCACCCCTTGAAACTTGAGGTAGTAGGCCGTGCCAATTTTTACTTTGGGTTGAATTAAAGCGTATCTTTTAAGATACCCTCTTTGACAACAAAAGAAAAGCTAATCAAGGCATAGATCTTAGCACGTGTAGAGAGAGAGAGAGAGAGAGAGAGAGAGAGAGAGAGATGGAGATGATGGGTGAGAGGGCGAAGGCAAAGGCAGAGAGTAAAAGAGAAAAATACCCCTCTAATTCGTGGAAATTTTTCTCAAATTTCAAAAATTCCCAAGAAAACTCGTGTCTATTTTGGTTCGATTGTTCAAGATTTTCTAATCTTTAATCAATTGAGATCCGTATTCGAGGGCTTACCGTGTAATTTATCACAAATTACTTGGCAAAAGAAAGGCAATTATATCTAAAAACGCAAGTCATCTCCAAAGCCTGCATAACCGACTCCAATTATAGTTTTAAATCTTATTGTCTGCAGCTCGGATCTGTGGAGTACAAGGTGGAGTACGCTCCGAT